>NC_081340.1:6407610-7063623 GCF_022539665.2 Daphnia carinata
TCGGAAACACACGATCTGATTGACTTCGGGAATTTCGATAATAAGTCAAAGACGATCTTATTCTGGACGACTTTTTACGGTGCAAACGTCTGGAGTAAAATACGAATGGATTTGAATGAAAGCTGTCCGGACAGCAATTGCCGAGTGACAACGGATCGACGCTTGCTGAACGAAAGCGACGCTCTTATTTTTCATTTTTGGCACGATGAATTAGATAGTCTACCGTCGTTTCGCAGGCCCGATCAACGCTATGTCTATTTGAATTTCGAATCGGGCCTTCGCAGTCGGGATTATTTTCCGTGGAAAAAAATTCCGCCTAACTTTTTTAATTGGACGGCCACTTATCGACTGGACTCTGATTTCTTTGGCAACATGTTTTACGGCTTTCGGTTTGAAAACAAAAGTTCAGTTGCAATGAGGCCAAACAATTTGACGAACCACTACGGCCTTAACATTACGTCCAAAACGAAAATGGCCGCTTGGTTTGTGAGCAATTGCCAAACGTCAATCAATCGCGAAGGTTACGTGCGTGAACTTTCACGTCACATTCAAGTGGACGTGTTTGGCAAGTGTCTGGAGAATCACAAATCTTGTCCCATACCGAGGAACCCTCAGAACCAGCCGCTGTATTACGAAAAAACGGATTGCGAGGGGATGCTCGAACGAGATTACCTGTTCTACCTGAGTTTTGAAAACTCATTTTGCCCTGATTATGCCTCTGAAAAGTTCTTTCGAGCCTTTCAATCGGGTATCGTGCCGGTTGTTTTTGGCGGAGCCAATTATTCGTTACTGGCTCCGCCGCATTCTTACATCAACGCGCGCGATTTTCAAACGCCTCAATTGCTGGCGGAATATTTAGTCAAATTGAGTCTGAATCTTGATCTTTATTCGCGCTTCTTTGATTGGAGGGGGGAATTCGATTTAAAGCGCGATTCCGGCTGGTGTAACTTGTGCAAAATGCTCAACGATCCGCACGCGGAAGCGAAAAGTTATCCAGTCATCGAGACGTGGTTTTTCGATAAATACCCGTGTGAAAATTACCGTTGGACGAACCCAACAACCAATTAGTTGTTCTTGTTCCGCCGCTTTCCGCTCGCGTTTTGCCATCAAATCATTTTTCTTTTTAAGTATCGATTGATTACACCCACTTTATTTTGTTTTTATTGGTTGGTTATTTACCGATGACGTCAAAATACTAATCGTAAAAAAAAATCGCTTTGCTCTTGTCGCCAATTGCATCGTTAAAGTTTAGGTTTACACCTTTGGTGCTAGCACGAATCGCTCGTTAAACGTTAACGTTCCCTGACTCTCTGTTGACCATTTTTCAATACGATCACATGTCGTCCACTTGTAATGTTCATGTTACGCCAATTCTCCACAGTTTTGTACTTGGGAAAAATCAATGTCGATGTCCAGTTAAATTTTGGTATGCAAAAAAAAAAAAAAAAAAAAAATGTTATGTTGCTCAAACGAAAATGTATTGAGCTGCGTTTGAAGCTGCCCGGCTTTTCGGTCGTTCACCGCTACTACCGCAATAAATATTTCAACGGGATAGAATTACGTCATCGTCTAAGTCGATTGCACCGACGTGTGCTTTAACAATTGTTTTTTTTTTTTTTTTACCCATTTGGGGAAGAAGGGTTATGACTTCATCTTGGACTTGGTCGTGCGGAAGCCATTCGCGCCAACCACCGTCCAAAATGAAGGGCTCAAAACATCGTGATTTTCACGGGGTAGTTTCAGTAACCAATTAAATGAGGTGGCCGCGAGTGATTGGGGCCTGACTATTTACCTTGCGTGACGGTACAGATGAGGGTGAGCGGAGTCCCGCGATCGTAGAGCCCGCTGACGTTCCTCATCTCAATCCCTTTTGAATCCGTAATGACTGGCTTGGAGGCTGGCGCTGTTTTTTTTTTGTTTTTTTTCGCCCACAAAAAAAAAAAAACAATCATAATTTTAATGACATCCAAAAATAAATCAGGGGGCCTGTGCTTTTTATACTTATGACGGCCAGGTGAATGCGGTAGTGTCTAGTCGGTGATTTCTTAAAGTCGACCCGGCATTTGTAGATGCCTTCGTCCTCGCGGAGCACCGGCTCCAGAACGAGGCGCACTTTATCGCTGTTGGCTTTGAGATGGGCACGGCCGTAGAGCATCATCTTGTCGTCCGACCAGTGCTGGGCGTCTTTCATGTATTTGCCCCTGGCGTCCACACTATTCCAGGAAGAAGAAGAAAACCAAAAAAAAAAAAAAAAAAAAAGAGAGATGTTAGTGAATGCACGGTAGTACTTATCTAATTTTCTCGAGATGATCGTTGATGCGATTGCCCCACGCATATCCATTCGTGTACAAATCAATTTGGTTACAATAGGCTCGTGCGTCATATGTACCATGGACGGCGGGTCGACCACATGTGGGCAGTTTTTTCCCGTTTTTTCTTTTTTTTTTTTTTTATTTATTTCTTGTAGTTGATTATCACTGACGCCCACCCAGATGTTTTTCGATCAATGTTCGAGAAAATAAAAAGCTTTATCCGTTTCTCGACGTTCCACTAGGCCAACATCGTTAGTTTCCTGTTTTTGTCCCGTTTCCGATAAGAAGAGGATATTTCTCTTTCTGCGTGATTGGCAAGAAAAATTGGATGGTGTCAGTGAGAGAGAGCGTCATCGATCCAATGTGTACAGCTGCGCCATCAGGTTAGCAACGTCATCTTGGCTCAGGAAAAAGAAAATCGATTGAAAGAATGGCCTGGACTGCGGGATATAGAGTGGGGGGAGTGGCGGGGTGAGAGAATGTGTGAAGGAAGATATACGTGTTTTCACTTCGTCAATAAACGCGAAATGCACGTTGCAATTCACCTCGTCGCTCCTAGGTATCAACCCGTGTCTAAAACATAGTCTTATGTATTATTACTTTCCCATGAAGGGTTTTGCGTTCGTTTGTCCTGCGCACATTTTGTCCCTCCTCGTCCGTTTTCACGATTGAATGCCATATTCTGCGCCAGACCACAAATCCATTAACGCCTTTGCTTTTATTTTTTGCTTGTCTTCAACAAACTTATTATTCATTTGCCAGCGGCGCTCATGGGGACTGTGCTACATCACCTGTGATGCGTCCCCGCTGTCGAGTTTTTTTTTTTTACACATTCGTAAAGCGTCAAGTTTGGAATTTATCTGCGTGCCATGTCTTATCGAACCGACTGTCGTCTTACGTTTTGCACCGAAATTTGTCATCAAGATGGATTGAATTACGGTTGATTATATAGGCCGTTATGGTGTTTCATTCGCCTTTATTTTGTTGTTTGCAGAAAAACAAAAACAAAATGAAGACGAAGAATTGCGTATCGTCAGTTATTTCCAGTCTAGTGTAAAACTATGTGGTAATAGGCAACCGTATTTAAGTCTATTGCTTTTTATTTCCGGTGGGAAGGAAGATCGCCTTGGCATTGGATTCCCGTCTGCAACTGATCTTCCTTAGAAATAGGGCGAATTCGTGCGGGCGCGAGGTTGGCATTCGTTCCAGCAGAAGAGGGAGCCTTTCATCCGTCGCAAAAAAAAAAAAAAAAAAAATTGCAAAAAGCTTCCATTATCTGATACGGATCAGTTGTTGCCGTGAGGTTAAACGGTGCCAGGTTTCCGTGTATAGCCCCGCGTATTCGCCATCTCCTTAAAGTCCTTCGTGAAATTTCTAGCTAAACCATCATCTGTTTACAGTTAGTTAATCAACTCTTACATTTTATGGCATTGAATTTTTTTTTTCCTACTCCTCCCTCCTCCTCCCCCTTTTTTTTTAAGTGAGAAAGGATGTGTAGCTTTGTCAGAAAGATTTTGAGCATTTTGCAAACATCCGGATCGAATCAAAGCTTATGCTGCCTTGATCTTTGTGTATGCATCCGCATCAATATCTGGACTGTACGTGCAAACAAGATGGCACATACGTTGGGGGCGGGAGGCTTCTTTGCCCATTTGAATAATCATGTTGTCAACTTGTCGTGTGTGTTGGATACAAAGTGCTCACGAAATCTCTTCATATATACATATACATCTCTACTACCCCCTCTCCCGGTCGTTCGGCAACGTTGCTTGCCGTCTGTAGGTCTTTTGCATTCGTATGGTGGCGAGAACGGGGAAATCGTGCGTCTTACAAAAAAAAAAAAAGGGGTGGCTTCTAAAATGCGATTTTAAAAATAACAAAGTAAAGAATTTGCAAAAATAAAAATGTTCGTTGCCATTTGCGTTACTGTCTTACGTGCCGGAAGTAAAAAGGATACAACAATAAAAAAAAAAAAGGGAATGCCTTAAGATGAAGAAGAGCATGGGAAAGGGGGGGCTTTTCTATAATAAAAGTTCTGTGTGCGGCAAATGTCCAAGAGTTCCGACTCTACACACACACACACACAAAGAGCTGTCCGGAATATATCTTCATTTCGATAATGGACCGTGGCAACTTGGAGGGAAAAAAAAATACCCCACTGTATACTGGCACACACAAGTCTAGACTAGAGCCCCAGCAGGCAATATTTATCTAAAGAGAAAAATGATGATCTTTGTGGCTTGTTCGTGCTTCTTTTTTTTTTTCCGTGAAAGAGGAGAGAGGGAGCGCTTTGACGTAATATATTTACCATGCCTGCGTATGCACGCAGTGAAATGGTGAAACAGTATCTTGCGGCGTATTTATGATAAGGAGATTTTTCGTTCCCCTATTATCAAAACATCGATGACTAAAAACATTGTGTTAAGGCCCTGTACTCGCTACAATGTCTGTACATTGTCAACGACAACGTGAATTTGGGTCTTTTTTTTTTTTTTTTTCTTTATTGCACTCGTGTTTTCTTGTTTTGTAGTACCACGTTCGGGTATTGTATTGACTTGAAAAGAAATCTCTGTTTCAAAGAATATATAGGCTGACTTGTATATGTACTTTAACAAGGTTAAGAATTGCCTTGTCTGCCTTCCTTTTTCTTTCTTGTTTTTGATCCTCCCCAAGCTTTCAGATCTCTCCTTCCTTTTCCTTTGTGTTTTGTCGACCTATAAGTGAAGAGACTGCACGAAAATCTCTTCGATTTATTGTTGCCCGTTTGTTTTTTTATTTGTTTTGTTTGAGTTTCGTCTTTTCTCGTGTCGGCATATGTGCGTCTTTTTTCTTGGTTTCTTTTGTTTACCTCGTCTGCCGAAGAAGAGCGAGTCGATATAATTTGGTACTCTAATCATTATTCTTCAGCTTTCTTTTTTTGTGTTTTTTTTTTTCGCTTGGCTCTTGATTTGATATTTGGACTCATCCGCGTTAGCAATGATTGCAGCTCGATACAAACTAGGGCAAAGACACAATTCGCCATTTCTTGTGTGTCCACTCCTTTTGTGTTTGTTTAAACGAAGGATCGGTGCCGTTGAACAAGGTTCATCCATCAGATTTCTCTCCTCCCCCTCCTTTTTTTTTCGGGCGTGAAAAAGGGGACGATGTACTTAAAAGAGCGGAATCAACTGTGACGGTAGCTCTGAAAACAGTGGGACGTTGACTAATGGATCATTAGATCTCTAGGCGATCGGTCACGATGGCAAGATGGCCGATTTCCTTAATTTGCTATTTGTCTCTTTCAATTCTTTTGTTTGCACTCCAATTTGGCTTCTAATCAGTCGCCGGAGTTCCACGTCTTTTGTGTGTTGTTACATCTCCTTTTTTGAGGGGGGGGGGGGGGCAGACGTAAAATATGACAGTATAAATAACGAAAGCAGCAGACTACGCTCTATCAAAGTAGTAGGGATACTGAAAATGGCCTCTAATCACGATTGTTGTTCTCTTGTTGGCTAGCAGATGAATGAAAATGCGCCGTGCTAGTCATCCGGTCGTTGCGCGTCATCATCGTCGAGGGTCCTAATTAGCCGACCATCAACTCAAGGAGATACACTTTGATGGCTCGGCTTGTTACGTACTTGACCTCGAACTCTCGTTTCTTTCTTTCATCAAAACAAACGTTGTTTGGAGCTGATGCGTCCCCGAAAATATTTTCTTTCGAACGAGTCAAAGCGGACGACCCCACAACTGAAATTTGTCTGATATCGTTCGTGTTGTCGTGCCCTTGTTTACTTTATTATCATCACAATTTTCGGAGGAGGACCCTGCGCGTTCCTCGCTGCACGGGAATTGTGTTCTATGTGCCTACGCGTATACATTTATTCAAATCCGCTGGGTTCGTTTGGGCTAAATGATAAAGACACACGCAATGTTTGAGAAAGTTAAACGACATATAATAACCCACGTCATCCTTGTCGCCATCGTTGCGTTCATGACTGACTTTTTTCTTGTTTCTTTCGCCCCGTCGCGCGCGCCCAATTATCATAATAGAGTCGTAGAATGCAGTTTTCGAGAAGATTTTCTCTTTTTTCTTAAGGGGGAGATAACACGAAATGCAACTTCATTTTAAGTTTTTCTGGTTTTTTTTTTTATGCCGTATGAGGCGCTTCTTGGATCGTTTCATAAATGTACATTTTTTTTTTGGAAGGGGGGGGGGGGGGTGCTTACCTGTAAAACGGCATCGTTTCTCCGTCTTTGTACCACAGGACGAGCAGGACGTAGTCACCAGGCACGGACGATTTCAGGTCGCAGGTTAACTCGGCCGTGTTTCCAATAATCACCTCCGAGTAGATGAGTGGAACTACTTTTGAGGGAAACAAAAAGAAAACATTATAAATTTACTGCCTAGAAATAGAACGTCAAGAGCAATCGTAAAGTAAAATTTCATCAAGTTTTCAAAGTTTGGGCTATAAACAAGAAAAAAGAAAAGTCCCCCTTCGAATCCGAGAATGCGGGGATGGTGGGAGAAAGTTATCGGTTACGCAGAGGCCTTTTTTTTTTTTTTTCGCCTAAATTTTAAAAGTTCATCTGGGCTTCTTGGAGTTCTTATTCATTCCCTGCTAGATTCACTGCCTATTGTTTGAGTTAGAAAAAGAAACGTGATCAGATTTTTTTTTCTTCTTCATTTTGCAGTAGTAGAATGAGCACATAGAAATAGAAAGAGTTGCAATCATAATTCTCAACAAAGTTCCAGCAAGCCTTCATACTGTTTTTTTTTTCTCGTGTTTTTACTTAAATGTTTATTCTGTTGCTGTGTGTTTTACTTGGATATTAATCATGAACGAAAAATGTCACGCATCCATTTTGAACTACAAACTCCTTCGCTAGAAAAAAAAAAGGCATTTTTTTAAAACGTATATTTTCGTTCGTGAGCGACGTGTACACACACCAACGTGAGAAGCTGTTTATAAAGCCAGTAAGTAATCTCGTTCCCCAACTGCTTGCAAATTCCGTGACATTCAAATGAGAGTGAATTCTTTATCATTTTTTTTTATTCCGTTGAACGCGGGACTAATGATCTCAGCCAGAAAGAATGCCCCCCCCCCGTTTTTTTTTTTTTAATTATTATTTTCTAATACAAAGATGAATCATCGGGCTCGTATTTGCCGGTTCCAACCAAAAGACTGGCGAGAGACGAAAACCAGTGAAATGAGACAAAATTTATTGATTACGCACGTGATAGAGTTTGGGGTACGGCCGTCTGTTTGTTTTTCCCTTTCGTTCGTTTCGAAAAAGACCCTCGTTTTTCTTTTGCTCATTTTGTTTGCACACGTCAACGGTTTTGTTTGAATTCGAGAATCCCCTGTTTTATTGCAACTTTAAATAGCAAGGATATGGCGTCTGCTTCGATTCCTAAAGCTGTGTCTGGTCGCGAAGAATTTTTTCTTGGCGACGTTCGAAAAGAAAAAGATGAAGCAAAAGATAAATAACAAGTACTTCTTTTGAAGCAGAAACGCGTATTGGATGTTTAGCTCTTTTTTTTTTTTTTTTTTGCGAAAATTCTTGTAAGTTAAGCCTTCGCCGAAAAAGTTCGTATGATATGATTTTTTTTTTTTCCCTTGACCTGGTTTTTCCAGCCACGAAGAATTTCCCGTTTTTTTTTTCCCCTCGAAAAATCGAGAAGAGGAAATATCTAAGAAATCCTATCTAGTAGGTTTTTGTGGCTCGTGGATCACAAATCGGATGATAAAGTGGAAAGTGACGGAGTGGAAAGTTCTTAAGCGATCGAGCAACGTGAATGCGACCATATCCTAAACGTCGAAATTGACAACAGGAAGAAAAAAAAAAAATGTGCATCAAACAACGATTAACAGACCCCACCTTTTTTTTTTTTTCAAACTGATTTGCCCACAATCTACGTGCCCGAAACGAGCAGCCTTTGGCGTTCCCGTAGATTGAATATCGATTTTCTGCCTATCCACCTTACATCCGAAAATCCTTTAATACGAATCGCTGTCTTAAAATAAAAACAGACGTTCATTTTACGTACACGAAAAACGGTTTATTAAAGGCTTTCACGTTCGTGCCCGTCTGCCGTTCGTTTTGCCCGTGTACTAATTATTGCTAGTGGCTTCTATGGAAGGATAGTTCATTACTGTTACATGGCTGGTTGTAACAGCGTGACGTCCGTTGCTCCATCAGCTAAACAAAAAATTTGTTCAGTTTGTGAACAATTTTTTTTTTTTTTTTTTCTGGAAGTTTTTTTTTTTTTTTATTCCGCTAGCCTTTTTTTTCTTTGTGCAGACTTTGATGTTTACCCACTTGCGCTGCGAGGACGAGCATAGTAACTGTAAACTGCGGACTGCGCTTCATCGTCAATTTATCAGGCCAAGAGAAATGGATGGATGGATCAGATAGGAAATACGAGGCAATACGTATACATGCCCCGTTCCACGATGTTTCTAGATCGATGGAGCCCCATATTGCTGCTAGGTATAGGGGGGAGCGAGAAGGGGGGGACGTTCGGTGGATTTCGTTCACGTCGGGTTGTGGAGATCTTACACGACGTATGCTAGGCTTGTTACAGATATTTCTGTTCGTGCACGGAGCAGGGCGCAGATTACGAGTCGACCAATAGCAGCCGACCTAATCAGATACGGACACAGCCAGGTGTACAATCTCGTCCCGTGCAATTGTGTGTATGACCTCTTGGAATTTCCTGGCCGTAAAAAAAAGAGAGCGAACACTTGGCGAGTGCCACTTTATTTTGAATTGGGTGTCAAGTCAAGGCGTTTTTTTTTTTTTTTTTTTTTTTTGTTGGTTTATATGTCTGGAACGTTTTCTTTTTCTCATTTCGGGAGGGGGAGGCGTGACGAATTGAAATTTTCACATTCTACGAGGTTCGGGAGAACTCCATCCCGAGTAGCCGTAGCAACCCGTATAATAAAGTTGAATACCAACAAAACAATCCGCTGGAACTCTTTGTTCGACAAAAGTTTTCTATTTGGAGAAAATCAGTCCCACTGTTTCCCTTTTCATCGGAAAAAATAAAAACGAACCGAGCCGATTCAGGAACTTCCCGCGTTTGAAACGCTCGAAATTTCAGTTCGTTTTTATCTATTTTCTGTTTTTATGCGTGCTTTATGCAAAACTCGCTCAAGACCCTTTTTCTTTCTTTTTTTTTCTTGAGTGGGGAGAGAAATTCATATGCATCTGTTATGGGATACTATAGCTGCTTCTCTTTATTACTTGGTAGCTACATAACCGTAAAGGTGCTGTTATCTTTCACATACTGCCGTGCGTCTATCTTTGCATTATTCAATTACGTTCAAGAGCGTGAAGCTGTAGGCCAATGGTGTAGATACACGCCCCTGACTGCATTAACGAGGCTCCGAACGATCGTGCATTCCTCGATGTAGAGGGAAAAATTTTTTTTTTTTTTTTTTTTCGTTTTGTTGATGTCAGACGGACCCACTACTGGGAAATGTAAAAAAAAAAAAAAAAAAATGCTTATTTTCTCATTCTATTTAATTTTTTCCTGCGCGTTTAGAATGTACGTTTTCTATATAATGTAAGGATAAAGTAAACATCGTAGGACGTTTCATATCCTTTCGGCCTTCGTCATTGATATTTTCAACTCTTATTCCTTCCCATTTTTTTTCCCTTGTTTTCGGGGGGGTTTTTTTCCCCCTTTTTGTATACATGTATAAATGTTAATCCGATTTGAAATTCTAATTTGAAATTGGAAATTTTCGGTCGACTTCCCGATCGTTTCGATTTTTCTGATGTTGAACGAAAGAAATTTAAATGGATGGGGTTTAAATCTTCCTGGGGTATCCGTTCCGCTCTCACGCCACGCCAGTTCTCAGGTGTCTAGCAGGATCCCTCCAACATATTTTCGATACGAAGGGATCTATCGCTTTACAGTCTCACTCGTTGTGTAAGCCTATCTTCTTTTCGAAAACGGACAAAGGCCGGGGGAATAAAAAAAAAAAATTAAAATTAATAATTGGGCCGACATGGAAATCGACAGGTCTTGCCTAACTAACTCGCCTCACTACGTTCGATAACATCCAATTTGACACAGAAAAACAACAGGGTGCACATGTCACGGCGAACGTTATTGCAACGTGATCTGTTTGTGTTGTTTGCCGGTGTTATTGTCGTCTGTTGATGATCGAATTACCTTATTAGTTGGCCCATTTTTTTTTTTTTTTTTTTTTTTTGCGAGATGGATGACTCGTGTTTTCCCCCCCTTTTCCGTGGCAATTCGTTGTTGCATAGCGCGACATGTGAAACGTAACGAATGCGTTGGAATACAGCGTACGTCATTGCTAATGAGAAGCGAAAAGTTTTTGCGAGAGAGTGGGTGTGTAATCAACTTCTCGTTTGACAGCTTTTCACGCTGCAGTGTCAGGAACGGAACGCAAATCTCAGCAGTTTTGGTTTGACGGGTCAAATTGGCCAAGCCATTGCGCCATCAGCAGATGTTATCCTATTCCTTTCTTCATTTTTTTAACGCGTCTTTGTCGTTCAGATTCCTGAACGATCAAGCACGAACCAATTCTACTACGGTGCGATAGTAAAAAGGGAGGCCACAGCGTCTCGCCAAGCGGAGCGTCAGGCCTCATAAATCTCTCGATGCGTATAGAAAGCGAGTTATTGATAAAGGGTCCATTTTGTGCGCGCTCTGCTTAACGGCCAATCTTCCCTTCCTTTTTTTTTTTTTTTTTTTTTTTTTTTTTTGTGAAGAAAATATTCGCTTGCTTCCATTACGTCTCAATGTGGACATTACACAGAACGAGGAACCCAATTACTCCCGTCCCAGGTTATGATGTAGCTTTCAAATCATGGGGCCATATTGGCAGGTCAATGCGAAGCGCGGAGAAATAAATAAAAAAACTGGGATGGCTGTGCTTTTTTCCTCGCCCCTTTGTACGCGCCAAATATTATCCAGCTCATTTTCTACATCGATTATCTCGAATGATTGATTGCGTTTTGGTTGGGGGATGAATAGCCCATTCGCATTGGTCTATTTCGCCAGAAAGATTTTGCCCTAATCGGTTGGTACAAGTTTGCAGATGCGAATTCAGTGGCATTGAATGTGGGAAAACGAGTATGTGGTCTTCCATCGACTAATCCGGCCGTCCCTGATCGTACTGTAGGCGTTGCAAAACGAATTGTACACGCGGCTTGCGAAAAGTTGATCGTTTCTATTCTATTACTTTTTCGGGTATAAGCTCCTCTCCCCTCCCCCACTCAGCTGTGTGTGTGTGTGGGTGTGTGTGTGTGTGTGTGTGTGTGTGCGACCGGCCTTTTGTTGCGGTACATTGTCCAAATAGCTACAAAAGCGAATGATATTAAGTGGTATGGCCGGTGCAATAATTGGGCTATTATTGACTTAAAATTGCTAGTTCCCTCGTCAGATGCTTCGCTTTACACCCATTGTAACGTAGTTGGGGGTCCGTGGAGAGGGCACCCGCCTTTTATAATTTTTGAGTCGACAACGGACAGCAGTTGCGATCCTGTGAGAATGTGCCGAGACTAAATAACGCGCAACTTGAATAATAATTAGGCCAAAAGGGATTTTAATATTTTCACAGTCTGCAGACTCGCTTCGCGGGTCCATTTTACAGTGCGTTTCTTGTACACGTATTAATCGAATTAAGAAGGCGAGAGAATTGGCCCATGCAAAATAATTAAAGCAACTGGTGGCCCCTTTTATTATTTTGCATGGGTCCCAAACGATGATGAAAACGGCTTCGCCAATTGGTTTGCGCCACTTTGAAATTCAATTCCAAAAAAAAAATAAATAAATAAAAAACTAGAATTGGCATATCCGTGAAGCAATTTCAACATCAAAAGTCAATTATGAAATATTTAATTAAATATAGCAAGGCGTCAGCTTTCAACGTCTCTCTCTCATCAATAAACGCAATACAAGCGATAGAATCTTGGCCGGCAAGCGTCGGTTGATTGAATGTACTTTATTAGTCAAGAGTTCGCTTCTCTCGACGTCTGTGCGTTCATTGCACGTCACGGCCTTACATCGATAGCGAAGGCAAGCCGATAGCACGAAACTCATACAGACATCAGCGTGTGAGACGTTCCATCAAGATGGCCGAAAACATGTCGCTCCTTACAAGGAACTGCTCTTTATTTTCACTCTCTTTTTTTTTTTTTGTTAGGTCGGTGTCACTGCGGATGTGACTAGCGCTCTTAATATATCGAAAGAGTGACGGGCAATCGTCGTATAACTACGCCACACACGCACGACGACGGCCCGCATTTTTTTTTTTTTTTTTTAAGGCCGGCCGTTTGCTCACCGTTTTTACTTTTTGTTGTTGTTGTTTAGTTTTTTTTTTTTTTTTTTTTTTTTGGTTCTTGATCTGTCAAACGTTTTCGGGTGCACTGCGGCAGATTGTCGTTCTCAGAACTTGGTCGCAGGCCGAACATTCGATTCGGTAAAAAGCAAAGGCAAAGAGGGGGGCAAAATAAATAGTGGAACGGAGGGCAGGAGAAAGAAAAGTGCGTCTTAACTTTCGTCAGAGCGGCTGATCTTGATGAATGCCCAACTGTCTGTTTTGTGCACATCGAAAACAACGAAGCGCTCAGACAAGCAAAACAAGTCCGTTTCCGCTTCTGCTTCCGTCGAGACAATCAAATTGTTCCTCTTTTTTTTTTATTTTTTTTTTTTAAAGTTCAACAAAGAAAACCGTAAAGATACGTACATGGAATTTGACGTCAAACGAAAGCTGAATATCGCAATTTCAAATTCAGTTGATGGTAAACAGCGATCTCTTTGTTTTCGTAAGAAATTTTAGTCGTTCTGATGCGGGGGAGTAAAGTTACAATGTCAATGGCCAATGGCAGCCTCCTTTTTTATTCGAAATCTTTCCCCTTTTTTTTTTTTTAATTACCTAACTCGAGTTGGGATACTATCGACCCGTGATTATAACAAAACTGGTAAAGCAAAGTGAGGGCTACATGTTGACGATGTTGGAGAGCAATCGATGGTCTCATTTGAATTGGTGAACTATGGGCCCGAAAATTGCCTG
The DNA here is from genome assembly GCF_022539665.2 of Daphnia carinata. Lineage (NCBI taxonomy): Eukaryota > Metazoa > Arthropoda > Branchiopoda > Diplostraca > Daphniidae > Daphnia > Daphnia carinata. The sequence continues at coordinate 6,420,959 of NC_081340.1, forward strand.
CGCGTTCTCCAGCGATGGATGGACGGCCAATCTGTTTAGCGTCCCCTGCATTCCGCCCTTGTTTCGCACAGGGTCCGGGGGAATGCGATGGAAGAGTTGGACGCAACTGCATTGAGTTACTGTTGAACGCGCGAGCGTTGATGGAAGTGATGAGTGGATCCCTTCCCAAATGCTGCGACCATCCCCATCTGTCTCGTTTTTGCCAATTCAAAAAGGCCTTAAAGGATTGCCCCGCCATCAAACAGCTTGCTGTGAAACGAAAAGAAAAAAATGTTCGTTTTCGTTTTTCTTTTGTCTCTCTATTTTTTCTGTTAGTTAATCGAAAATTCATGCTCGACTGGCTACCGTTTAAGTTCTATAAGCCCATTGCTCGGACATATGCCACGTCTTCGGTATACATTTCGCCCTTCCGCTTTTGACAGGATGTCGTCCTGCGGGTAAATCTAAAACTTTTCTTTTCTTTTTTTCTTTTTTTTTTTTTTTTTTTTATAATTATTTTCCCAATATCTTTTTTGGCGAAAAATTTTGAAAGCGGAGAGGCCAGACCGTAACCTTCAGATTAAATTGGAGGACGCAATCGTCGCCGATGCGGCTTGTCCTTTAATGAATTCATTACGTGTCCCGCTGCTGGCAGTGTCGCCTCGACTGTGCCATATCTCTATGCCGCTTGTGTGCACAGCTGGTGAAATTGAAATAGCAAAGCGAGACAGAACGAATTTCTAGTTAGTCCGGGGATACGATCATTTTATAGGCTTTGCAAAATTGTAGCACGCGCTGCACATTTTCGCATTTTGCAAAATTGCATTCCCAGTCTTTGACAAAGTTTTCCGCATTTGAGATTTTGTTTGCGTCAGCGTCTTGTTTTCATCGGTTGGCGTACAGGTAAAACAAACCTTCTGCATGTTGCTCTGCTTGATTGATAGGAATAAAACGGCATCCTATTCCGCGAAAGGGTTCAGTTTAATCTCTCTTTTCAAAAAAAAAGGAAAAAATACTTGGCTCATTCTGATTTGTTGCCGTGTGTGTAGGCCGATTATTTCGATCACTGAGTACGTCAACCAATCTTCCTTGACAACCGTCATTCATTTTCATTTGTTTTGTTTTTTTCCCTCTTTATGTCGCCGACAAAAACTGTCGTGGAACTGAATGCGACGCACTCGGGTTGTCAGAAAGCAAATAAGAGACGCGATGCGAACGAGTAATATGTGTCCTTTTGTGTGTGTGTGTGTGTGTGTGTATGTGTGTGTGACTTATCTTTTGCAGACTTTGCTTGGTTTGTGTTCTTTTGTTTCTAATCTTTGAGGTTTTTTTGCGGTTGCCTACAGAGTGGCAACTGTTATTTCGGTCGGTACGATCGATCGGCAGGATATTACACAGCCTTTAGATGTCGACTTCAGAGCGGTTGGCCAAGATGAAAGAGCAACACGGAAGGATTTAGAGGAACCTGTACGAACGTGTCTCCTCTATTATTATTTTTATTTTTATTTTTTTTTTTTTTCTTTTCGTTTCTCTTTTTTGTGCTATCGTTTTCAATTTCGAGGAAAGCTGTCACACACGGCAAGATGTTCAAAGGTTAGAACTAGAAGAAACGTTGGAGAATGGCAGACTTTTATTTTCTTCCTCTCATTTTTTTTTTTTTTTTTTTTTTTACATGTAGAGGCATGAGAACTTTGTCGGTTAACCCTTCCCAGGTTATCGGACGATCCCTAGTGTTTTTGTAGGGGCGACCCCACCCCTGATTGACACAGTAGTTCGATGTACGCGTGTGAGAACACACATTGAAGGGAGGAATCTAACAGCAACGTCGGCTTTCCCTGATGATGACCTTTAAACAAAAAAAAAGAAGGCAAGCGGAACGATGGGCGACCGGGGTTCCTGTTTTTTTTTTTCTGTTTGTTTTATATTGCTACTCTTATTCATTCATGTATTTGTGTTCCATGAAAACACGTCTACGGTTGTATAACTCTTACTCATGACCCTATGATCGCTATGAGGCCTACCAGCGGAACAGGAATACAAGGCGCGTAGGTTTGCGTTCATAGTTCAGTTGAAACGGGATCGAAAAAAGAAATCAAATCTTTTTCGTTTTTTCTTTTCTTCTCCTTTCGTGTGTTTTGTCTACCTTTTTATAGAATATTCGATTGATAAAAGCTTTTTCTTGGAATCGCTACATCTGCTGTTTTTGTTGGCACACAAGCGCCGTAGTTGCGGATGCGTGAAGGAAAAAGAAGAAGAAAAGGGGAAAGACAATCCATTTTCGTGTGATCCGTATGTTTCGTGGGTGTGCTATCGCGCCGCTGCCATACAAACACCTACGTCTTCCGGACGTGATAAGCGTTTCTATGATTTGCGTTTCGCTCACACACATCTACTGTATCTGGCAGAGGCGCTGCTGGGGGATCAATAGCGGATGGTTCTTCCCAGTCCATTTGATTTTCCCACAACAGAAAAGAAAAAAAACAAAAAACAAAAGAACTCGTTCCAAAAATATTACTGACCCATCTTGTTTCGATGTTTAAAAAAAATATCTACTTGCATTATTCCGATTTAGAAACAAAAAAATATATATACAGTATATTTAGTTCAATGGGAAAACGAAATTTATTTTGGGGCGCATTTTTTTCCCCATCCTATTTACCTGGTAGTGTCACTACAGGGAATTGGCTTCCTTTTTTTTTTTCTCTCATTTTTATGCCCCGTTTCTTCTTTGTTTTTTGTTTCTCGATATCAACTGGAAACCAAGCGCGAAGCGACATGAAAGGATTGCGAGGTGATGGCTTCTATCTTCCGCGACGCGACGGAATGGAACTCCGGAGCGGACGGAGCAGAAAAAAAAAAAAAAAAATAAGAGCTCAAAGTCAACGAGTTCTTTTGATGGATTTTTTTTTTTTTTTTTTTTCTCGTTTTTTTTTTTTTTTTTTTTTTTTTTCGTTATTGCCGCCATTTTAGGAGCTCTGTTTCGCTACTATCAACATCACTCTGCTCGCTCTATAGGACGTCATCGTCAATGAAACTGTAGGCATCTACGCCATCATGGCGAAGCTGTTAGCATTGACTTCCTTCGTCGAACGTGGCGTGAACGAGAGTTCGATTTGTATTTGTTATTTTTTTGGGGGGGGGGGGGGGGAATTGTGCGAACACACGCGAAGCAGAGTGCGCTGTTTCATTTCGGTATTTTTCGCGTTGAGTCTTTGAAGTTGGGCGATTGTCAGCTGCATCCGGTGACAAAGTGTCACCGAGAGCAAATGAGGAGCTACGTTTCGATTGAAAAAAAGAAAGGGGGGGGGGGGGTGTCACGTGGACGAAAGAAAATGACTACGTGACAACAGATTGGAATTTCAACTCGATGACGTCAAACACTGACATCGTTAGTCGACAGCAACTGGTGACATTCTCAAATTATTCAATTAAAATGTGTGCGAGTGAGAAAAAAAAAACTTTTATCTTTTTTGTTTTGCCCTTCGTGAGTAAAAGGAGAAGACTCACGCGTACTAAATATAGTGTGACGCGTGCAAAAGTCAATTCATCACAAGTTTCGGTTACTTGACTGACTGTGTCTAATAAAATATCGGGTTGCTTCTTTTGATGGGGATCTCTTCTTTCTTTTTGTGCCACTCATGGATTTGTTGCTACTCGTCACATGCTACTGTTACACAGCCGCTAGTTTTCTCTGGCATGTCTTTCTTTTATACTTGCGTGTGTCTTGATGAGCTATACAAACCCGATCTAGTTCGTCATCTAGCTATCTGTTATATGCCTTCTTAATTTCCTTTGATTATTTGGTGGGGTCGAGCAGGACGGATATGTCGAGCATTTGCGTACAAAGGCATCGGAAAAAGAATTTTCAATTTGATTTTCGGCTAGCCATTCTCGCATTCAGTTGTTTTCACTCATTTCCAAGAGCTTTCTCTCTTGAAAAGGGTGTTTTCCTTGCGTTGGAATTAAACATATTCCGATTTCAAATAACAAAAGCTCCACTTGTCGTTTGTCATCGACTTCTTCTTTCACCCCATTTTGTCCTCACTCCTCCCCCCACCCTTCTTTTTTTTTTTTTTTTTTTTTTTTTGTTAATAGACTGAAAAATAGAAGGAGACGTGTCTTTGGCGTCAAGAGCACACAGCCAGCAGAGCTCTCTATCATTTATTGTTCCCCCCCCCCCCCCTCTAAAGCCAGTAGCTCTTTTGTTTGTTGTCTTTTTTGTTCTCTCGTGTGAGTGATGGGAAATCTTGTCTTTATGCGCCTTTTTTCTTTCCCCTTCACTCCTTGATGATTGGATGGGACACAGGACGCGCTCGACGTCGGAAAAAAAGTAAGTCACAAAATAACGATTCAGGTTCAAGTTGAGTAACAGAGTCGAAGACAACGGTAGTCTCCCAAACTTTTGCCCCGTTCGCAACAACAAGCGCCCTGTCATTTTCCATCGCAGTTAAGAGGCGCCTCTTCTTACGTCTGCCTCATTTGGTTGGCGGGAGGGAGAAGGGGGGGGGGTGTTCTTTTCTATCTTAATAGCCCACAATAATGGCTGCGCATACTGTATTGTACAAGTGTATATACACGTCTCAATAGACGCAACGCATTGATAGGACACACCGTCACTTAAGTATACACCCCGTGAAAATGAGGATGTGTGTATAGGTAGGCTGATACACCAAAAATGACCCCCCTCATTACCAAGGCCAAACAAAAGGTAGCAACATAATATTTTTTTTTGGGGGGGGGGAGGAGGAGAAGGGAAACTGTTCTTTCTAGACTAAAACAGTTCTTTAAGTATTCTTTTTTAAATATTCGCATTGGCTTTTGTAACGTGCGAACGTCGTCTGCACGAACGAATAATGTAGGGGGAGAGAGAAGGAAAAATAAAATGGAAACTGAACAAATATTGATGTTGCCGAGGAAACATGTCACGTGTGGTGAAAAAGACTTTTCACGTCGGTGTGTGTTGTTTGTGTGTAGCGGATTTATTTATGGGGAAAAAAAAAAGGGGGGGGGGAGGGAGGATGGATAGATATGATGGAAGGCGGAGGGATGAACGAAGACAGATATGAAACCGTGTGTTAATCCTTCAAGCACACACATACTCGTCGTACTCGTCGATAGTTTTGTGATATAACTTTATTGCCACGCCCTAAATGATATTTTTATCATCTGTTTCAGACCATAGGCGTTTCTTTTTTCCTATGAACCACGTCAATCTTTCCGATAATAATAATGTATAAATAGATAAACCGTCTTTTTTGTGCGTGTGTGTTATTAGGCAATCATCTAAATATAAAATATTGAATCTTGATCGTATCTTTTGGCAAAAAATTCCATCTGCCAATGGCGACCTTTTTTCCCGCCGGAATTGTTTTAAAAAATTAATATCAGTGGGATTTTATTTTTATCTTTGATCCCTTTCTCTGTTCCTACCCTGTCTTTCCGCTCCCATCACTAGTGTCATCTGTTCGTGACATTGAAGCAGTCCTGATGATTGATGCAAATGACTCCGCCATTTTTTTTTCTTTTCTCCTCTCACTCTTTTAGTTTACATCTCATCCAACCGGAATATTTTGCTGGATCGGCGCGCACGTTATATATATGCCATCCGCATTGGCGAAAACTTGGCCAAGATCCTTCGCACACACAAGTCAGGGCGAGGTAGGGGAGAGGAGAGAACGAGAGGGATGGAATTTCAATCACGAAAATCAAACAATTGAGAGCGAGTTCGTTTAGGAACGCACCGCTATTATATGGCACCCAGCAGCGCATCGCTCTTGTGCATTATGGACTGATGAATAAGACAAGCATGAAAGGATCGAGAATCCCGCACCGCTTTCAAATTCACGAACGAATTCCTCCCGCTCGAATTCGATGATATTTTTTTCTTTCTCACTTTCGCTCAACCAAAATTAGAATATAATTTTTTTTTTTTTTTTTATCCATAACGTCTTTTAACTTTTGCCCAAAGTCTGTTGCGAACGAAAGCTCGGTAGGGTAGGTTGACTCATCAAATGAATCATCGAGGATATCGGTGATTTATCGGCGTGAAACGATTCACGAACCTCATACGTTTGGTCATCGTGCAAGTTTTGCGGTTGTGTGTGGGCGTGGGTACACAAGTTGCACATTTCCGGAGCACGCGAAAAGGAAAAAAAAAGGGAAATCAGAATTGTACGTGTTGAAAGGGCAGGGGAGAGAGAGAGAGAGAGAGAGAGTGCCGGACCGTGTTTTCACGTCACAGTAGAGAGTTTTCGGTACGGAGACCTGTTAGTTGTAGGTATATAATCACTGATTGATGAAGATGGGTTAAAGCCATTTCTTTTTTTGTTTTGTTTTTGTTTGTTTTTTTTTTGTTTTGTTTTTTCTTTGCTTTCAATTGCCTCATTTCCCCTCCAAGTAAATGTTGAAAAAGAAAAACCACAGGAAATCAAAGAAAAACCAAGGTTTTTAACGCCGAGGGGGATATTAATGTGATCTATTTTTTCGTTGTTTTTGGTTTTTAAAAGGACGTTTTCTAAATTTCCCGTAGGTTTTCAACTACAAACGATGTATGTTGAAATCACCTGGCCAGCGGCGGGCCATCCTTTCTTTTCATCCGTTTCAACACAAAGCGATAAAGAAAAAGCTTTCAGTTGACATTGGAAATTAAAAACACGATTTCCCGTCGAAGCGCAAGCGGGACATACGAAAAAAAAGTTTGGCAACTTGTTTCGAAGTCTGCGTGAAAGTCAACCTTACTCCCGATAAATGGTCGATCCCTCCACGCACACGAAAATTGGCTTAAAAAATAATTCTGTTTCCTTTGCACAAGTCACTCGGTATGAACGGCGACATCTTCCGGTTAGGCGTCTTCCGACAGCGGAACGCCTTGCGTGCGTGACGATATACGACAGGGTTCGTTCGTTTCTCCCATTGGTGTAACGGGAGCCCAGGTGTACTGGCCCCCTTTTTTTTTTTTTTTTTTTTTTTTTTTTACCTAATTTTTTTTTAACGTTAAGAAACAGCTCATCAAGGGGGAGGTAGGGTGTTCAGTTTCACCTGTACCCGCTTGCTCATTGACACTGATTCGCAGCGACATCCTCATTTTCGATGATGAACGAGGAAACGTCCATCGCGTGTCCCTTTTTTTTTTCCCCGTTTCCTTGTCGGGAATTGGCTTTTGAATTAAGCAATACGGACGTGTGTGTACGGACGTGTGTGTGTGTGTGTGTGTACATAGATATCTCCCTCTACTTCTGTTAGCTGAATCAGCTGATCGATACTATCGCTTGCTGTATGAGTTGGTGGCTGGTCCTGTCGTCGTTCGACGAGCCAACGCATCCGGAGAGACGTCCCAATTTTTTGACACGCCGACAGAGATACAATTCCCCCATCGAGAGAAATCGTTTTGCACTGCGGTTGTCGTAACGTGTCCAAAAAGGACGGCCATTGTATTCTTAGAAGAACGATGATGCAATTGCCGTAGCGACCAACTCACGTATCAAAAAGATAAAAAAGCGCGTAGTGACAAAAAAAGGAAAAAAGAAAAAACTATACTGTATTAAGGAAAAGCTTTTTAATAGGGCGATCGATAAGATGGCCAGTTATTGTGCGAGTAGACTCTTAACGATTATGGTGTTTGTGTCTTGTAAAAATGACTGGTCTTTTCTTTTTTTTTTGTGTGTGTGTGTGTGTGTGTGTGTGTGTGTGTTTATTGCGCCAAACATCTGGCGGTGGTGCCGCGTTTGATTACGAAGACGATTAAACCTGGCAAGAAGAAACGCATTATGACTAGCTAAAATATCATTACAATTTATCAAAAGGGGGATGGGTTATTTTGCAGATATGTTCGTCTCCCCAGTTATCATTAGCAGGAATGAACATCTCATCAAGAAAGTGCTCTAGATTTTTCTGCAATTTCGTACCGTGTGCACAGCTCCACGTGTCGAGATCAAGGAGGGAAGTCTTTCAGTTCCCGTTTTCTCTTTAAAAAAAAAAAAAAAAAAATGTGAAAGTGTGAAAGTGTGCACGTCAAAAAGGGAAGGAAACATATCGATCGAAAGGATCGTGTTACTTCCTTTTTGGCGGTTGTCTACTTCTTTCTTTTCTCCTAGCTATATATAAACATCCCTAATTAAAAGGCCCCCCCTACCTAAACTCGTACTCTTCGTCCTCATCATAATTAAGCCTCGTTTCTGTTACTGCATGTAAACACTAGGCCGCAACAAAAGAAATTTAGGCCTCCTCCCCCCCCCCCTCGAGCTGCGTTCAGGAGAAAAAAGTTTGTTGGTATCTAAGGAAAGCTTCTTCCTCTTTTTTTTTTTTTTAGCGTAATGCTTGCGGGGCTTGTACTTGACACGGGGGGGGGGGGGGGGGCGCAGGATGTATTTCTTTTTGAACGGTGTGTTTTTTTTTCAGTCATCAGTTCCATCGTTTGGTTAACGAGGCGAAAGCGCCAGCACGAGTTTTGAATGCCCCCCCCCCCCCCCCCCCCCCCCCCTGTTTATTTATTTTATTTTTTTTTTTTTTGACCTTTAACTTTTTTTCACGTCGTTTGTTTTGTTTTGACTTTGGCAGTTTTTTTCAAGTGATGTGGAGCGAAAGCCATTAACTCAGGTGGAAATTGTTGAGCTCGCTATTCAATAAATCTCGGGAGGGTTCACGTTTCTTCCATTTGCCATTCGAAGAGCTGGGAGAAATTTCATGCGCATTTATTTTAATTTCCATTTGGTGTGTTTTTTTTTTTTTGTCTTTCAGGTGAGTTGATGGCAGAGAAGGATGGCTACTCGCGTTTCCTCCTCGATGCCCTTAGCCTATGTCTAGCCGACGCCCTGTAGGCATCGTTGCATCACGTCCTGTCGTTATATTAGTCACAAACTGGAGAACACCGGCGGCGCAAATGGGACAAAAAAAAAAAAAGAAATAAGGAAACAAGGACATTATTCAACACTTGTGGGAGTTAAAGTGTTTCGGACGCAAGAGAGAAAAAAAAAAAGCGTTAAGGTAAGTGAAAACTTCATGATTTTTAAACGTAACTGTAACAGATTTTCTTGCGTGTGTGTGGGTTCGCGGGATGAAATCAAACTGAAGACGATCGATTCATCCAATTCTTTTTTTCTCTGGCCGTTCTTTTTTTGTGTGTGTGTGTGTGTGTGTGTGTGTTCGTTTTAACGATCGGCATTAATCTACTTTGGAGATGATGGATGTCAGATCTGAAACTGCCATTTCGCGGAAAAAGGGATGCATTCTTTGGCAAGAAATCGATACGGTACGAGACAATCATAATTTCGGTACCCCATTAAAAAAGCCCCAACCCACATAGATCTAAAATGTCGTAGGTTAAATATCCCTCACCCCCCTCCTTATTTTTATTATTATACGATAGCAAAAGGTTTGCGATCCACCATTTTTTGTCTTACGCCAGGGAACATCACACGTACACGCAGGAAAATAAAAGGGCCACTTTACTGCGTAACGGATTTTTTTTTTGTCTTTTTCATTTTCACTTGTTGTCAATTGGTCTTTGGTGTCGGGTTAACGACCCCGGCATTGACAATCGATTTATTTATTTTTTTTTTAACTTTAAAGAAAATAAAAAGAAGCCGACGGGATGTTTATGCAAAGGTCCTTTACAGTTGGTTGGACACCGCCATTTCTTTACTATTTTGTGTGTGACGAATGTAGTCCGACATAGTCAAAAAGAATTTCAATTGCAACCGAGAGAAACGTATTCTAAACGTTTGACAAATAGTCGTCACGCTTCGTGATGAGATGCCTATCCCTATTCAAGATTCTTTTTCTCTTTAACCTACATTTCCTTTTTTTCCTGTTATTTTGCATACGATTCATGTCTGACATCCGGCCCTGTCTCGCCACATTGGTCACTTTCTTTGAGCAAAGCAGTTTGTTTAGCGTCTTCTTTCTTTTAAGCCAAGCGCAGACATGACATATTGCTTAAAAAAAAAAGAAATCGACTGAGAGGAATAATCAAATTGTTGGAGGCATCAGACTTTGTTGTTTTCTATCAAAAACTTTTGTTAGACGTCGCAGCCAAAACGATCGTAGACCATATGAACCTTCTTTCCTATTTTCGCATTAAAAATTGGCTCGTTCAAACCAATCGATCACTTAAGACACGGTGAATAACGATAATCTCCAAAGTTTTTATTGCGTTTTTGGCTATTCGTGTTGAACTATCATTTTTCGTTTCCATCGATGTCCGGTCGTTTATCGTTTGGAACGGGTTTTTAAGGCAACGACTGACTTTGTTGGGAATCGGAGAAGAATGTTTGTCTAATCGGGTGAAAATTTAGCTGATTCAGCCCTTTCATACGGGCCCTTGTTGTGTACGGACGGATTTATGTAATGAACACTGTCCTAATCCTTCCGTGAGCCCATTCTGCTGATTGTAGTTTTGAGGGAAGGGAAGGAAGGAAAGAAAGAAAAGAAGGATGTTCTTTGCGCACGTTAAGCAATAATAATGATAGTTTTGTCCTCCGGGAAATGTAAACGAAACCTCCCCGGAAAATTGAAATTTCACGAAAGAAAAAAAAAAAATACATGTCTTAAACCTTACCGGGTTGTTCCGTTGTGGGTACGATGGATTTTGCCGCTCTAACAGTTAAGATAACAGCGAAAATCACGAACGAAAACGATGCAACCATCATGTTGGTGTACGTGAAGGATGACGACGTCGTGACGAATGCAAACTGGGGGGGGGGGGGGGGGGGGATGTGGAGGGCAGAGAAACAGTTTCGCGTATCTTCGGGATTGCCGGGCTATTATTTCCGTTTAATTTTTTTTTTTTTTTAGAAAGAAATCGAACGTTTTGAAAATTTGATTTGGTGTTAACGTTCCCGAGAGAGAAAAAAAGAAGAAGACCTTTCTTTTTTTTTTTCTTCTTCTATTATTTACTTAGATTCTCTCCACTTGCAACTGCCTAACGAAATATTCGATATATCCGCGACAGGCTGATACACTGGACACTGACGCTTTCCAATATCAGATATCGAGTATTTCTTCTTGTAACTTCTTTTCTTTCTCTTTGGATGATTGTCTTTTATTATTTTCTTCTACTGAGAAGCACTGAGAATGTCCTGCGTTGTTTTCCTACTTTTACCTTCTTCCCGAACCTTGCCGAAAAACGGGGATCGCTGTTGGAGTTGACGCACTAAAAAAAAAAAAAACCACTCATGTTGAATGAAATACGTATTTTAACGAAGCGCTAAAAAAATAATGCATTCGAAATCAAAAGGGCGCGCAAAAAAAAATGTTTCAATCGTCAAAAACACTTGAAACGGTGGCGCTCGCGTTCACCTTCGGCCATGGATATTGAGTTACAGAAAGTCCCGGGCAATTGCCAGGAGGAGGGAGCTACGGCACGAAACACACAACCGTAGAGGTGAGGCTCTAACCCTCGACTGGACTACTGGAGGGTACCCGACTGCTTCTTTATACGGTAACTGGTGGCATCTCATGCGCCCCTGTAGGGATACATTGCGTACGTCTACGCGCCGGATGTTACAAGGAGCTGGTGATTCAACTGCTCGCGGCACACACACACTCACGGCTATTATGTGTCGACTATATAGGCTACTTTTTTTTTATTATTATTATTATTATTTAAAAAGGAAAAAAAAAAAAAAGGGCGAAATCAAGAGCAAAAAAGGGAAAGAAACTTGAAAAGAAAAACAAGTCCCTTTTTTTTTATTTTTTTTTTTTTGGCTTGTGTTGTCGCTGTTGCGTGAGTCAACTGATTGAATCACTCGGGGACGTGTGTGTTAAATTCAGGCGATGCGTTGAAGGAGACGAAACATACAAGAAAGAAAGAGAGAGAGAGAGAGAGAGAACAAGACGGATTGCCTTAGAGGAATATTCCCGCACACCACTCCGGGACTTTTAGATGGAGAACATTCGGTCAAAAGTGTCCGTCATGGATGAAACAAACCGAAGTGGACGAATTCTTTTTTTTTTTTTTTCAGTTCCACTCAGAGCACAGGGTAAAAAGACTTTCTTCTTATTCCTGTTCAGCAATCCAGCAACGGAAATCAAATTTCGTTTTTTTTTTTTTTTTTCTTTATCCCCTTCCGCCGGCTGACGTCATCCTTCGTCATTTGCAGGTTTCTTAAAAATTCCAACTACCGTTGGATTCTGTTTTTTTTTTTTTTTTTTTTTAAATAACTACATCTGCTTAGCGCATTCTGTCGCTAAATTATTTACTGTGAAACACTTTTGGCTTTTGCGCGAGGAAATTCCACATGTGGGTTGGGTGTGACTCTCGTCCGCCGGTCGGTTTTCGGTGACAAAGGAAAAAAAAAAAAAAAGGGGGGCCAAAAGAAACGAACGTTAAAATGATTTCCTCTTGATTGAGCGTCGAAACGGTTACTTGTCTCCTATTTTATTGATGTGTTAACGACAATACTATACCGCCCCTTTTCTTTTCATATAAGTGCCGCCGCTGGTCTATAAATAACGAGAAGCCACTAGACGATAATGTCTTGTGTATGTCTCTCTTGTCTGCGAATAAAATAGCCGAACTGCGTGTAGGAGGACAAGTGGATGAAAGTCTAGCATTTATACATTCGTTCCTTTTTTCTTTTTCTCTCCTCTTCTCTTCGTACCAGTCAACTGCTTTTGGATTGTTGCCCAGGCAGCGCCTCGAATCAGTTTTTCTTTGCCTATCGTGAAGCGATGCCATTCTTCTATCCCGCATGATGCCTTCCATAGCGCATTAGCGGCCGCCATTTGGGGCAGGGGGGGGCACACAAAAACGATACCGGCCACCCATTCCGGGGGCAATCGATATTCACGCAGCCGCGCATCTCTCATTTTTTTTTTTTTTAAAGCTTTTTTTTTTTTTTTTTTTTTTCTTTTATAGATACATGTAGCTACTTTGATCAGCTCTCGGAAGTTCATATCGTTGATGAGAAAAACCCTTTTTTTGAGGGGGGTTGTGATGCATTGATAGTAGCGAAACATAAAAAAGGAATCCAATGCTTTTATTTTAGTTCTCTTTATCATTTCCCTACGTCGAGTTGATTGTAGGTAGGATGGACTTTGTTAAATATACTAGTCGATCGTTTTTTTTTTTTTTTTTTTTTTTTTGTATGCGGATGCAATGGAGATTATTTTCTGGAGCTTTTGATGTCGCCAAAGTCCTACTATACGACCCGGAAGAAACATTGAGGAAATCAGAAGAAAAAGATTCTTTTTAGGGGGGGGGGGGGGGATGGTTGGTTATGTGGGGATGGTGAAGACACAACAGCACCCCCACCCCCCCTCACATTTTTTTTTCCCGATCACATTCTTCTTCTTCTCTTCTTTTATCTTTCGGGACTTGTTTTCCGTTAGCCATTTTTGGCTCTCTCTCCTCGTGTCTTTCATTCGCCAATATACAGAATCACAAATAGAAGGGAAATGAAACGGAGAGGAAAAGGTCCATAAATTCGAAGACCCGATCGAAATCGATGGCAAGTCAATCATTTACTGACCTCAGCGCCTAACGTCTTATCCCATCGGCCGTTACTACGCGAACGTATTTGTTTTACCTTGCGTAATCTCCACTTGCCCTTTTAACATTTGAATTGGGCGTCGCACCCCCTTTTTGTTGAAGAAACGATGGTGTGCAATCACGCCACTTATCGATCGGTAAAATCTGAAGAGCTGACATGAATCTCAAGTAGACGGCCCATTTGCGTGGCTGGGAGTTTACTCTTCAATTAAAAAATCGACAACGCGCGATATTAGATTTTTTTTTTCTTTTTTTCAAGTATCAAAAATTGAATATAGAAAAATAATCAGCGGATATTGTAAAGAAATGCGGGGGATGAAAAGAAAGCGGAAGGAACAAGCGAGTTGTTCGGAAATGAGGCAATTGTTTTGGTGCACCATTTGTCGTTGCTTTCCCGACAACAACTGCGTTTTCGAAAACAAAAAGCGTTTGAAAATTGATGCAAGTCTGACATCATGCAAAGGCACTTGTCGTTCGGGCAAAAAAAAAAGAAGCATGATGATTTGGCCATTTTACGCTTGATCGAATGCAACGCTCTTGTTCAGCCGGTCTGGCCCACTTTTGTTTGAAAGGCAAAAATCTTGACGAAATCGTGAGTGCATCTAATAAAAAGTCGAGTACGCACAACTTACATTACGGTACAAACGTATTACATCAAATAAATAAAAAAGCATTGGCACTTGAAAACTAGAGAAACTGATGCAAATATGCAAATAGTCGTTCAACTATATGCAACCAGGGACTAAATAATTGTTACAGAAATACAAACCACTCCCAACAAACAAGAACCAAAAGGATTTTGTTTTTAAGAAGCTGAAAGAATCGTCAAAAATTCACAACAACATGTCGGAATTTCGTTTTTATTACCATCCAAATTTCTTCCTTCTGGGAAAAAAAGAAGGAAACAAATGGGAACGTTTGGCGTTGTGGCCAAGAAGGTCATCGTCATTGGATGCAGACATTAGATAGTTGCAGAGTCGCCCTATTGTCATATACAGTGCGGAATCAATTCCGTCAAAGTCAACGGGATTTCTCCAAGTCTCTGCTCAAGAGAGAGAAAAAAAAAAGGCAATTGGGGAAAAGACCAAAGAAGAAGAAAAAAGGAAGAAACAAATGCGATTTATTCCGGAATATAGTACAAACCCACAAGACAAGGGCGTGTATAATTAATCGTCTGTTTGCGGGACTGAGAGAGAGACGAGGGTATATGTTGCAGTCGAGATAAAAACGTGACAGCCGTACGGAACAGTATAATACAGCAGACAGCCTTTTCGTATAAATTTGTGTTAATAAAAAAAAAAAAAAACGGACTCGCGTTTTTTTTTTTTTCTTCTTCTTTTTTTTCCTCATTTGCGATGCGACCGTTACTCCACAATGAGCAAAGGCGCCAGACGCAAAACGGAGAATGGCGAACGGATGTGCAACAACAACGACGACGACGACGAAAACTGTATACATAAGAAGTTGAGCCACACAAACATCGATGTAGATGCGTGCGGAAAGAGGCGGTCTACGTACAAATGCAAAAGTCTTGTTTTTATTTTTTAGCAAAAAGGAAAAAAAGAAAAAAAAAAACAAATTAAAGAGGAAGAATCATCCGGTATAACGGTGTGCAGTCGTATATATTATGTATTTTTTTTTTTTTTTTTTTTCCTTCTTGGCTTTATTTATTTATAGCTTTCTTTGTTTGGTTTACGTCTTCTGATATTTCTTTTTCTGAACCTGATGTATTACATCGGTTGGCGGTTTTTGTGTATGGAAACTCGAGATAAAATATTATTAGGACAATTTTTTTTCGTTGCGAAGAGGGGCGGGATGTTTTTTTTTTTTTTTTTTTTTTTTTTTTTGGGTATACATATAGAGCAGATATTCCCAGCCAATACATTTAAATGTATGAATTCCCCAGACTGGGATTATACACAAGGCTGTATGTACAGTGTGTGTATAGATAAACGAATGAATATCAAATAGGGCTCGTTTCGTGGACATGTCGTTATTCACGATCGGCGCTCAACACGACAGGGAGGCAAATGCCCGACATCATTCGTTTTACTTTCGCCCTCTATTCACATCCTTTGAAATTTGACACTTTTAAAATTTGACCTTTTCAACACAACTGCGATTCGCAATATAGTCCTTCAAAGTCCAACCGATGAAAAACGAGAATGTAAAAAAAAAAAGAAGAAAAATAACGTAGTCCCAACAGCCTGGCCAATTTGTATTCGTTTCGTGATCTTTTGAATTGACCAAGCCGTCGAGACTGGGTGATTCACGACCGGACGTATAATACTATACAGGCTGATATTCTCCTTGTTAGTTACATACAACCGAGTCAATAAAGTAACACACAAAAAAGGGGGGAAAAAAAAAGGAAAAAATCATGCAACACCAAAGTGACGTGCATCTTACTATTACACGTAGTTTTGACTTTACCTGCAACATTTACGGTGTAGGAAAAGTCAACTGCACTTTGCGTATCCGTTTTCTTTCTTTTTTGTAGTCATCTTGTTTTTGTTTTCTTCCTTGCTGTTTGTGCTCGAGCTTGCGTGACGGGTGGCCCCTTCTTTTTGGAAAGAGACGTGACGGAAGTGACCTTTTACGAGTCTTTTTACTACCCCAGTACCAAGTCACCTTCTAGTAAAGGGTTGAGATTTTGTCCAAAAAAAAAAAAGCGGCACGCCAGAATCTTTTACCCGACTAACACGCAATATAACGGGCAATCGACAACTACACCGGCCTAATCTCGCATCGAAGGAAAGACGCTTTAAAAAACAAAACAAGGAACTCGCACGAGCAATTGCCCTTCAAAAAAGGGAGGACATTACAATCTTCTTTATAGCAAAGGACAACTGTAATTGTGGGATTTTCTAGACTTTACGATGAAACTTGCGACAATCAAAAACGATAGAGTGGTCCTCGAGTAGCAAAGGATTTTCGTATATTTTTAGCCAATCAGTTTTTGGAAGAGTTCAGTTCAGCGATGGGCATCACGCAGAAAACAAATAATCCGCCGACAAACTCAAATGGTTTCGTATTTTTTGTTTATCGAAAAAAGTATATATATACAAACATATAGTAAATAGTTTATGGTGTGTGTTGTAGCTTGAGAAGACTCGTATAAAAAGCACTTAACGATTGTTTTAACTTCTTTTGTTTATTCTTTTTTTTGTAGGAATCCGGATGTCCCGACATTTATCCGCACGGCCGTTGAATACAAGGAGGCAAGTTGTTGTGTAACTTGTTCATATCGATACTCCCCTTTGTTCTCTGCATCGAAAATCAAAGTTTGAATTGAACGGAGAATGAAAGACGCCAGTTCTAAAACGCGTTTATAGCCAACAAGTCAACTGCTCTTTTAAAATATTTTATTTATTCTACTCTTTCGTCTGTCGATGTATGCCTTTGCAGATGAGACCCGACCCGTCAAGTTACTTTCGGCCCGTTTGATCGTCCCCTTTTTTTTTTATATATATATATTTCCTCCGTCCTCCCCATTGAACAAACTATGAAGTGCATAGGGTGGTGTCTTATCCCTAATACATAGTCGTAAACGGACGCCTTCTGTTTTGTGCCTTTAGTGTCGTAAACGGGAGAACAGCGTGAAAAGAAGGAGAAAGGAAGAAGCAACTCTGCTGCACGCCAAAGGATATAAGGATCTATGCTGAACATGGGTAATATACTTAAAAGAAAAAAAAAAAAACAGAGAGGGCAAAAAGGCACTATCAGAGAAACATGGTGGTGGGTGGGCAATCCTGAAGGGAGGGGGGGGGCGGCGAGGTATAACACATAGGTAATGAAGACGAGAAAGGATATTCTACGAAACAAGGTTTGGCTTAAAGCCCCTTGACAAGAAGAAGATGCTGGATTTTCGGGCAAGCAAAATTAAGGAAATAAAAGATGCATTGAGTATGTACAAGACAAGAAAAGAAGGTGGCAGTGTTTTTGATTTGATTCCAGCCCAGAGGCATGCAGTCGCTTATAATTAAGAACGTTTTCTTTTGAAAAATTTGCTGCATCCGGAAGACTGACGTTAATTTAACAAATTGTTTGTTTTAAAAACAAATAGCCTAATACAAACTTACGGTTCCACGGTTAAAAACAATGTTGTCTATCGTTCTAATCCGCACAAATGGGGAAGGAAATTTCGCTGTGTTTGCGCCCATGATAATCAACTGATATTCATCACTGGCGCACAGACCAGCTGTGTCTGCAGCACTGCAACTCGCTTGGGTTTTGTTTTCGGTGGGATGTCTGCTGCAAATTAAAACCCAAGGCAAGGGTACCTTGCACGGCTGATGCAGACGGGACCCGGAGCGACTTCCTCGGCCTTGCTCTTTAAAACAGAGCCAACAAAAATGAGCGTCAAGCTCAATTTTGTTGTATATCACGCAAACGCACATAGTAAGTTTGGCATTGTTGTTGTGAGCGTAAAAATTGGAGTTTTTTACGTGACTATGTCTTTGCGGATTAAAACCAGCTGGCATCAGTTGTTTACCTCTTCAAACCTCCAGCCAACGGAGATTGGAAAAGCTTTAGGGGCCTATACTGCATTAACGTCACAAGTTCGGGGATAGAGGCTTCGCTATTTATACTGCAAAATTTAATACCCTTTTGTTGGTAGAAATTGTTAGTATTATTTTTTTTCATTTCCGAAAAGTTACCGCCTGTAATGGGATTTACCATCCAATCATCGAACGGTAACTGCCGCTGCCGCCGTTCACTGTTCAAGCTGCGTCGCGTTCAATTGTGTCGTCGAAACACCACGGCATGTTGTGTGGCGGTACTCATTAAGTGATGGCCTCAAGGTCCTTTATCCTTAGCAAAAGTTGGTGTTATTAACGAAATTGAAGTCAGTTTGTACATCAAATACACATACAAAGAAACTTTGGTTGAAAAGTGTAGTGCATTAAATTCTTTCTCCCCATAGACTTTTGAAAAGTTTAGAGATTTCAAAAATGTGCTGCATTCTTTTTTTCCTCATCGTCAAGTTGGCCATTATTATTTTTTTTTTCACCGAAAGTGATAAGTGTGCCTGAAAATTTTGCATTAGCGTCTGCACATTTTTTTTCTCAATTTATTCTCACATTATTTACCTTTTGTGGACACGTCTACCACTACGCCATCTTTGGGGTATATTTTGGACGAAGAAAAAAGCGTTAAATCGTTGCATTCTTTGATGTGAAATCCGAAATAAAAACTCTGGTGGATATCCTTACATTTATCCATTATCTTTAATAGGATTGACTCCTAAAAGTTTCTTAGTCGGTCGACGGTTAACAGAAGGATCGTCGATGGTTTTATGTAGAGTAAAACCCTGTATTACACATGATTCAAGAGTTGACTTTCTTACGATCTGGCTTTACAATCACATTGATTTGATAACGGCTTGTTAAATTTCCTTCAATGATTCATACTCTTCGTATACAACTGAAGCTCTGATAAACAACGGTCTACAGAAGTCACCCAATCAACTATTCCCTGCCGTTTTTTCCATTCACCAGTCGGCTAGGAGATTCGAAAAGTTATGCTCTAACTTTTACAGCAGACGGTTTTGGTAACTACTGAAACTAACCAGGAAGAAGAAATGTATCGTTTAAAAGTTTTATCTTATGACGTCCGGTGCCCGTAAATTACCATTACAGATCTAGACAGTGAAAAAACTCGAAATTTTATTGTATCATGAGAGAGAGTGGGTTGTAAACTAGTATATGTACGGTATATTACCTTATACATTTCGTGTCGAATTGTTATGAATTGTGTCTGTATCTAAATCGATTTGGTATCCCTAAAGATGACCTCCACGCCATCTTGTAGCCGAGTCCTTTTACTTCATTGTGCTGTTGCTCGTACTCGCTAGATGGCAGCGCGACCTTATCTGACTACTCGTAAATTCGTAACCGTCTTTGTAATGTAACCTTCTCTTTTTGTATTCTGCAGTGTTCGATAACCTTAAGTGATCAAACGTTCATTCAGTCGGCTTTGATCTACTTCTTCTTTATGTGATCGACTTTTTATGTTCTAGTTATTGTTAACATTTATCGTGTTCATTCCAAACGACTCAAAGGATTCCTCGTGTATATCTGACATGTCTTCTGTTTCATTCTGAAGGTAAATTATTGATACCGAATGTCGTAAAGAAGGCATTATCTGCATGTTGTCTGGTATTAAATTATTTTGCATGAAAATAATTTGAAATTAGAGAGGAATCTACGTTTTTTCTAATCTGGTTGTCAATTTTCATCCACCCTTTGCTGATTTTCAGGTGTCATCGTTGTGTGATCCATTCGTAGTGCCTAGGAAAGCTGAATTGTGATGGAGTTTGCAGGGAATCAAGAAGGGAAAGTGATAAGAGTTCCCCAACTCCGCAGGGGAAAAGAAGATGTTGCAGTTTCAGAGAGGGTAATTATGTTAGACATTCTCTTATTGAACAGTGACTGCCTATTCTGCTGAACTCGGGGGGCTCTCCCCTGGTTTTTTCGCTTAGTGGGTGTTTTGTGATCAGATGTATCAAGACACCTATACTTTTTTTGTTATTCATGTGGGTTTGTGTCCATTGTGAAGGAGATCTGTTTCAGATGGCTCGAATGTCATGTGAGTCATCTTCTTGCACTACTAAAGAAACATGCCTGCAAGGCATTCATAACTTGAACCACCGGTGTGGCATCCTTCCCTTTGTAAAAACTGCAATCTTCTTTTGAAACTTCTATTTATTCCCTCCATCTTCGTGCAGTTTTAATGTGAGACAGTAGTGTCCTAATTCCGGTAGATTGTCAACATACCCCTCATTAATTTATGCTAATCTAAGAATGGATTTTCGCATGTCTTTCATCGGTCCGTGTGAATGAAAGCGACAGGCCACCCTTTTTTCGAGTTGGTGGAAAAGGAAGTGAGAGGTGATGGATTGTGATCTATTCAAATCCACGAAGAAAAAAAAAAAGGCTCGTGAGATTCTTTTGGCTATCGCGGGCGGTCAAGGGAATCGCAGCGGCAATCCGAAAACAACGCCTCCATGTTTAAACTCGATACGAAGCCCGTATCCACCCAAACCTGAGCATTGCCCATATCTCGTTTGCTCATTTGTTTTTGTTTTTCTTACCGAAAGCGGCACCTGTCGGCTTTGCGTGCTGCAAAAACGCAACAGAGGATGGAATCCTTCCAAGTCGCCTTGATGTTTAAATTGTCCTGGACAAACCTTGCGGGCAAATTGATGTTTTCACAATATGGTCCCTCAGAATCCTCCATATCATTCGTAAACATAATATGAAGTCCAGCTACGAATGAGAAACAATCGGAATGTGGAAGGACCCTATTTTGCTGCACCCATTCCCAAGATGGTCTGACGCGATGTAAATTTTGAACGCGGTCTCCTTTTACGGCCAGAGCGCTGGTTCACTCTCTCTTTCTCCTTCTTTCAACAAGAAAGAAAAAAAAAACAAACTAAGAGTTCCGAAGTAATTAAACTAGTCGGCACTGGTTTACAAACTCGAAACGAGTTGTAAGGATTCTTCATACTGCACAACAACGTGACTATTTGGCTGTTGCTTTTCTGCTCCCCCGGTGTTTAGTGACCCGACTCGTGATCCCACTAGCTGCAGTTTTTGGGGCGAGAAACCTTGAGAATCGTAAGGTGGACCATTACGATAAACCATTCCCCGACTAGTCATTAATCAGTCGCTCCGAAGATGGCGTAGGATCCCTCTCGTTTTCCCGTCTACACTGGCCATTTTAGTCTTCTTTGGGTTTTCGTTTTTTTTTTGTTACTTGAAAATGACCACTAGCGAGAGTCCATCTTCAGCATTCAGATCACGTTCCAAACGAAAGAGAAA
Organism: Daphnia carinata; assembly: GCF_022539665.2. Taxonomy (NCBI): domain Eukaryota; kingdom Metazoa; phylum Arthropoda; class Branchiopoda; order Diplostraca; family Daphniidae; genus Daphnia; species Daphnia carinata. Next base: position 6,442,253 of record NC_081340.1, read on the forward strand.
ATGGTCAAGATTCTCCGAGAAACTATTACAATATTCACTTTGTTTTTCTTTCCATAAACGGCTATCTGATTATTCATACCATGACTTTGTTTATACGTGTGGGGCTGATTAAGCATTCCTGCTGCACTAGTCCCGCGGGTCGTCAAGGTCGTCTATACGTTTTTCGATCGACCGTCTTCTTCGTCGATACCCTTTTGTTTGTTTTTTTTCCACCTCCGGGTTTCCTTCTGTTTTTGCTCGTCGCTTTCAATAACAAACTGCGACGGGTCCCTAGTCTAACCTTATCCCCAAATGGAGAGTAAACAACAAGAGTGGCTGAAGAATAGGGACCTTGGGAAAACGTGGCATTGTCCCGAAATGGACGCATGCTGTAATAAAAGGAGACAAGCGCACCTGTCAAGTTCGAGCTCCCTCTTATGGCCGTCCTGAATTGCGGATGCTGTCGGAATTATTTTGTACTGACAGGTTGATAAGCGACCCCGGTTGACGACAAGGCGGACGTCGCTACGACTCTCTAACGCCCTTGTAGAAAAAGAGAAACATTTGAATAGTAAAATCATTCCGCCAATTATGATGGCGAAGAAAGAGAAAGTTCCGCACCGGGTCCTGATGGTTACATCCACTTGGTGTGTCTCTGTGTGTGTGTGTGTGTGTGTGTGTGTGTCTCCTCCCCATTGTTTGCGCGACGGATGGGAGTTTGAAATCAGAATAGGAGAAAAGTCTACAAGAGAGAACAAACCCGTCGTGTCAAGTGTTTTATCTTGATACAAAACAGCCGTTTTCTCTCTCGTTTGGGCCTCGTATATTGCCATGGCCTTGAGCGTTTTGAAATTTAATAGGTGAGACGTTTATCACCGACACCATCTTGCCACCTGGGTGTATCTTTCGGGGAATCGACCATTTGTTTTTTTGTTTTTTTGTTTTTTGAATAAGTGTTGTCAATCATCACGGTGCCTGCACTTGCACAAGCGAGGGATTATGAAAACCAGGCCCCTACGCCCACGTCCTATATTGTTGATAAGGCATCGTGATCAATTGAAAAGCGCCCCTTCACCCCATAACAGTTATTTCGTGAGCAGATGGCCATGTCTGATAAGAGCCGTGACTCTTTTGTACATCTCTCTCGCTCTTTCTCCCTTCATTCTCGCCAGGGGTTATTACCTCGTGACTGAAATTACCACAAATGAATATGAATGTCCCGGTCGTTCCTAGTAGTATACCTTGGCTCGTTTCTGCTTTCAACTTTACCTTTATTGTCTTCCTTCAATTTGCTTCCTCTGTCAGGTTAAAACAAAAAAAATGGCTGCATTTTTGTTTTTCTCTTGATTTGTTCTTTGGATTTTAAATCATTTGGAGCAGACGTATGAAAGGCACGAATGTTGAAAACCCTATGCCACACATGTACGCAATTCTGATTAGGTAGAAAGGCAGTCCCGATGTGGGGCTTCCAATTGTCTTTTGTCTACCATTTCTTTTCTTTTTTTTTCTATTTGCGCTTGGTTGCTCTTTTTTGTTCAATATCTCGTTTTTCCGATTGCAAGTTCAAGGCGTGCGAAAGAGAAACCCGTCCATCATACCAATGATATCTCTACTACCTTCATCATTATTTTTTTTTTAAACAATGCTAAAAAAAAAACGATAACAGTGGCAAACAGCAGCGTGTTTTACAAATCAGGGGGACTACTGGGTCGAGGTCAGTCGGATGTTTCCTCTTGTTTTGCAGCCGAACATCACGACCGAGAAAAATAAATAAATAAATATTCGTCCTTAATGGCTCGTGTTCTCGAACGGAAAGAGAAAGGGAAAAAACAACAAAAGGAAAAATGAAAAAAAAAAAAAAGAGAGAGAGAGAGAGAAGCCTTTTCCATTTTCTTTTTGTCTTCCCCTAGTCAGGTGCATACAGGTTCGGCGAATGAAGCTCTGTGTTCGGTGGGTGTGTTAGACACGAGTCTCTCTCTCTCTCTCTCTCTCCATCAGCGCGCTTGGGCATATGCTGTTTTCAAAAAATATTCTCCCCCCCCCGTCCGTCTACGGCCGCCCAGTCGAACGAGGTCGACTCTGTGACCACCGTCTGTGAGCGTCCAGTTTGTCCCGTGCCTGCGACCCGTTCACAGCGAACGCTTAGAGATTAAAAAAAAAAAAAAACGGTAGAGAAAAAGTCCACACGTCGGAAAACAGTTTCGTTTCGCAAAGTGATTGTTACCGTAAAACGCGATTCGGTGGCCCGCCAACGGTGTTTGCTGCTGTTGTTGTTTTCACGTTGTTTTACAGCGGCTTCAAAATATGAAGGCGATAAGCGAGTAGTGTTTTGTTTGTTTTGTTTTATTTTGCGTCGGACCTTGTTCTGTTGTTAAATTCGTCAGGACTAAAGTATTTGCATCGTAGAGTGATCGCTTATCAGAAGAGTGTAAAAAAAATACAAGGGCAGACAGATGATCCAGAAAAACGTTGTCATTAATGGGCGAGCGGCAGTACCTGGACCGAAAACAGCAGAGAATGAGGTCGCCGACAACAACATAAAGATGAGAGTAAGGCGAAAAATTAAAAAAAAAAAAAAATATTTGCGCGTGTTACGCCCTCATTGAAAATGCATTTTTGTTTTTTTATCTTTTGCATATTTGATTTCTTTCACCGTTTTGCCTTTTTCTTTCGGGGTTGGACGAGGTTTAAGAAAAACGGGAAGTCGAGAAAAGAAACGATCGATGTTGTCAACAAAAAAAAAAATAAGAAACCTTACATAACGTTTCATTCGATTCTGTTTTACACTCCACCCATGCCCTTATCTTTTTTGAAAATGGTGTGTGTCTGCGCATTCCATTTTTGGGGCTCTTTTTTTTTTTGTTGAGCCGAGCAGGTTCTTCTCTTTTCCCATTCCTACCTGTCTACCTGGACTTCTTTATCGAGAATTTGTATTTGAATATGCTGAACATGCGCGAGCGTCCCATTTTTCTTGAGCTCCACACTTGACTAGGGGACACACACACACACACAAATAAATAAACAAGCAATTGGCTTTCCAACTTGCAATGGCACCTTATCGACTTCCTGTGGATTTACCGAAGGCGGTACATAGAGAGCCGATTATTTTCGTTGATGTGTTTGTCGGTTCTCCGAACGACTTGCTGGTTTCCTTTTTCAATTGACATCTTATCACGAAAAAAAAAAAAAAAACAAAAAAAAAAAAAGAGAAAATGAAATGAAATGGCGAACTTTTATCGCTGAATGAGACAGGCTTTTTCTTTTCTTCTGCTTCTACGTCTCTCCATTATTTTCGGAGATTCGTTAATCGTGACTCGTGTTCAGTTCCACGTTGTTGCCCTCCCTTTGCGAAGTTGGCTGGAAATGGGGACATATTCCAGCCGTCGTAAGATGTCGTCATCACGATGTAAGACAAGACGAAAATTGGTTAAGAATGGGAAAAGCGAATGGGAAATGAAGATGGCCTGAATGTTTGCAACACTTAATTTTTTCGAGCTCTTTCAAAAGAAAAAGTGGGGCCAACAGGAATTGAAATACGACGAAAATAAAATGGCCTCTCTTTGTGAAATGACTTGGGCACGTCTACCGTTTGTTTTCGTCTTCTAAATTTTTTTTTTTTTTTTCTGCGCTTATTCGAATGGGCTCCGGTCGCGCCTCATTTCGTTCCAGTCGTCGCCATTTGTTTTTTAGTTACATTTAATTTAGTTTTTCTTTTTCTTTTTCTGAATTCGGCTGATTTACTGCTAGGAGGCATTGAACCAACTAATATCCTTTTCCGCCTAGTAGACTTACTTTAAACTCGCCGACTTTCTTGATTCATCGGAATCCCGATTATTCCGCCCTAAAAACTTTTTGAAAAAAAAAAAAACAAACAAAAAAACGTAATTGTTTCGGTTGTCTGAATAAAAAAAAGAATAACTTGGTATCATCACGCCTAAAAACTGGGAAGAGTATAAAAGAACCGACCATTAGATTAGTATCACTTGTTTGTCAAACTCCCCCAATTTTCTCTCGCTATGTAACAATTATGTGAGCGGAGGAATGTGGAACAAGGTGACATGCAATCACCTTCTTTTTTTTTTTTTCCACCTGTGAATGCGGGTGTGCATCCGATCGTTGTTATTGGCTTTGATGATTTGTCTAGTTGTTTGGTCGGCAGAGAGAGAGAGAGAAGGGGAGGTTGTTAGATTTCCTGCCGTCACGGTTGAGAGTGTAATTTTGGAACGCTAGAGAAACTGTGTCGCCCAAACTGAGAGACACACACACACACCGCAATAACCGCACGGACGTCTAGTCCAGGGAGCCCTATGTATTGCATTTTGAAAGAAATAACAAAACCCATTTTAGTTTTTTTTCCCAGCTTCCCTTATGCTCCGGCACGTTTCGAATTCCCCCTCTCTATCTTGTTGTTGCGCGTGTAAGTGGAGCCCGACACCCAACCTTTGATTTTCCCTTTCCTTATTGAATTTCATAACACGCTGTATTGTACATACTATTATAAGATTTTTTCTTTTGTGTCTGCTTTGTTTCGAAAAAAAAAAAAAAAAAAATCTTGCTGGTGGAACCGCCCTCCATATCCGACCAGGGGTTGCTAATAGCTTTATTGTAAGGTGTATATGATATGTTGAGTGTGATCAGTAGTCCGTTCCCATTTTTTTTTTTTTATATTTTGGTTTTGAATTTTTTTATTCGTTTTTACTTTTACCTTGTTGGAAAAAAAAATCGTCGGCTGTGCAGCACACGATTTTCTTTTTTTTTTTTTTTTTTTTTTTGTGAAATAAGAATGGCCAAAACAAACAAAAATCTGACTCACACACACACGTACATAGGGCCAGTCGTGAGGAACCGAGAGTTTCCGGGACCACGCTTTCGATGTGAAATGGCAAAATCGATTATAGCGATTGGGGTTGTGTTCATTCACGGTCTTTAATTTCGTCCTCCCCCCCCCCCTCTCTCTCTCTCTCTCTGCCGAAAATCTAAAACAAAAAAAAAACAAAAAAAAAACATTAAACAAACAAAAACAAAACAGACGGCGTCCCGAAAATTGTTCTTTCGGTTGAAACCGATTTGATTTGACCACCTCCGCTACATTTTATTTTTGTTTGTTTTTATTTTCGTCCGTTGTTTCATGTTGGCATTGCCTCGTATCACGCCACCGGCACATCATTGAATAATCTATAGCCACGTCATGATAGACAAGCGTCTATCTCTCTTATTGACTGAGCACGGGGGAAAAAAAAAATGAAACTCTGATGTTAAATCAAGCCCGTCGGTTACACACAAAGAAGCCCTTTTAACTTTACGTGCCCGCATTATTATTTTTTTCTGTAGATAATGCGAAAAAAAAAAAAAAGAAGATGGTAGCATATGGCTTGTTGCATATGTGTGTGTGTGTGTGTGAAAAGCCCCTCTCCACCTGTTGGCTGTTTTTCTACCTTACCGATCACGGGTCTGTCCCGACGTCATCTGTATGGTACCATGTTACCGTTAAGTCCCGACATCGTTCGCTTAGTCGAAAAATTTGTTGTTTTTTTTTTTTAAATTTATTCTTTGCGCCCCCTACTTTTTGTTTCAGCTCTTCCCTGCCTAGTAGAACAAGATAACGATGGTCTATTTTTCATGTTCTTTTTTAGACACAATGTTTATGAAGGTCTAATCAGCCGAGTTTTTCCGTTTTAATTTCCATTTTTATGTTCTTAAAAAAAAAAATGTTTTAAGCGAAGAAAAAGGTTTACGGTGTAACAGGGAATGTTACATTCTATTACTCAAAAAAGAAGAAGACGAAGAAGAATGGGAAAAAAATTGAAATCAGGAAAAATGACTTCCCTTTTTTGTTCTTTAACATTGTGTTGCAGCAGGTTTTTTTTGTTTTTGTCTCGACAGGTAGTGTCTACTAGACACGATGACGGAAAGCTTTCAACATTTTCTTTTGAGATGGTATTGAGGGAGAGGGGGGGAGAGAGAGAGAGAGAGAAGAGAATTTCAGGGTAGAGAGGATTGGACCCTGAAAGAATCCGTGACTGTTATTTGGTTGTGTTATTGCTTGTTTGTGTGTCCCGAACGCAAACCCACGGCGGGAGGGCGTACATCTAACCCCTTTGGCTTCGTAGGACAACGAACAGAAAAACAAATTGTAAACGTCTGATGGCCACATCTTTTTTTGGCGAATTTTTTTTTTTTTTTTCATTAATAATCCCGGATTTCTCTTTTCTTTTGTCTTATTTTTGGCTATTTTTTTTTTTTTTTTTTAAACCTGTTTTTGTTCGGTTAAGCAAATAGTTTTCTCCGCACCGTTTCATTGAACCGTAGACGTATCCATCATGATCTGTCGAGATATCGATACAATGGCTTTGTCTCTTCAGCGTCGCAGCTGCGGAGAAAATAACTCTGCGTTTGACCCAGAATATAAATGCGACTCGCTCTGATTTAATTTTTGAATTTCAAAAGGAAATTTTCACTTTGACTTGCGCTCGCCCAAACGCCACTCCTTTTTGCAACAGTTTTCTTCTCATTTTCCCTTTTTTTTTTCTTTTTTTTTTCTTGAGTGGGCGTCGACTGTTTCTGCGCTCGACTTGCCGCGCATTTGGAATACAATTTTCGTGATCGCCTAGTCGTCAAAAAAAAAAAAAAAGGAGAAAATAAAAAGGACTCCCTTTTTTGTTGTTGTTGTTGTGAAGACGCAAATGAGAACCGCAAGTCCGCAGTGGAACGAGCGCGAAGGAGAGAGTCTTCTTCGTTGCTCCTTTCGCTGTTTGAATCGAAATAAACAAACCACTGCACTCTGGTTGTAAACGAGAGAAGGGGAAAAAAAAAAAAAAAAAAAAAAAAGAATGGGTTCAACTGACTCTCTGAAAACATTTTCTAACTTTTATTGAGGAGCGTACCTGTTGCTGCGTGGCTCAGTTTATCCGGCCGGATTTTATTTTCTCTCTTTCGTTCCTCAAACATTTCATTTTTTTTTTTTTTTTTTTTTTGAACAGATAATCTAGGACGACATCGGAATGTCCTTTTGTGTGTTTTGTGTGTCCAGTAAAAAAAAAAAAGAAAACAAAAAAATTGGAACCCGAAAATAGTCTAAAATAAAAACAGACATCAGAGGCGCGGACTGCATACTTAATGTGTAATAGGTGTGTGTAGAGCATGATGATTATCGCCCTCTAAAAAAAAAAAAAGAAAGGAGAAAGAAATATTAAAAAATATATTTTAAATGTTTCTTTTTTTTTTATCACGTCATCGAGTCCCTGGGTTGACGTCTTTGAATGTCGTCCTCGTAATCCCATTGCGGTCTTCAATTGTTCTTACCTCTTGAGGTAGTAACGTGGAATTGAGATCGTGGCTTCGTCATTTTGACTCTATTCTTTTCGACAACACGTGGAGGAATGAAAATGGAAGGAGCCTTTCATATCCGGAAATGACGGTCGACTGCTCAAGCTCATCGTCCATCATTTTTGCATTGTTGTTTGAATTATTATTTTTTTTTTTTTTTAATTTTTTCTAACGAGTGTGTTAATTTAGCTCATTTCCGCAGCGAATATCCGCAACCTTAACCCGTTTCCGAGGGTAGGATCACGTTCTGTTTGATCGGCGAACGGCGGAACGCGTCGTTAGCCTCGATTTCTTTTTCTTGCTTTTTTCACAAAAAAAAAAAATTCTCTACGTCTCCCTTTTGTCGTGGCATTCGCGCCTTATGGGCTCGTTTCTTGTTCGTGAGCGCCGTCCAGAGAAAGAAAAAGAACGGGATAAAAAAAAAACGAAGAGAAATGAAGAAGAACAGAAGAATGAACAACAAAAAAAAAAAAAATAGTAAAGACGAAAGGAACGAAGAAGAGAGAAAACGGCCGACGGGACTATGTCGCTGGCCTCAGCGTGAATACCACTCACTTTGAGTTGGTGGTTCGTGCAGGTCGGTACTCCCGAAGACGTCGGGACCGTTCCATTACACAAAAGCACAACGCAAAGCGGTGTCTGTTCCGTGTTCCGACAAACGCCTTTTCCCATCCGTTTCATTTAGTTTAAGTTTGTCTTGTTGTTTTTTTTTTGTTGTTGTTGTTGACAAGTGCGTACGCTGTGTGTGTGTGTGTGTGTGTGTTTTGGTTACGGATGTGTCCAGCATGGCGCCCGTAGCCTTCTCTTCGTCCAACAATGACGAGTCGCTTCATCATCCCGTGGCCGATAAGGAAGTGGCCTGGCACGGCCAGGTGAGAAGAGACAAAAAATGGAGTGAATTAGTTCTATATTTACTCTTTATTTCTTTTCTTTTTTTTTTTTTTTCCTGTTCCTCCATGTTGGGTGTGTGTGTGTGTGTGTGTGTTGGCACCTTTGCGGGATGTGTTGTCTTTTTGACTCTTGGAAAGAAATAGGAAAAAAAAAAAAAATAAAAAAAAAAAGTCCGTGCGAAAGAGGACATACTTTTGGTTTGCGCCGTTGGGATGACCCCCCACCGGTCGCGCCCTTCCATTGTTTCTGTGTCCTTTTGTGTTTTTCCTTAAACAGTGTAATATTTCATTTTTTTCTCATGTTTCTTTCTTTTTGTCTTTTTTTTTTTGGGGGGGGGGGGGGAAACGTAGGTGAAGCTGGAACGCGTCCTCGGCTTGACCGTCACGTCAAATGCGGCTCTGGCCTGTGATCACAATACTGGAACCATCGCCTATCCTGCAGGGTATGTTACGTAGTCCACTAACGTCACCTCTCGCTCCTAGCGTGTTCACCTTCTTTATGTGAAATTTTTTTTTTTTTTTTTTTTTTTTTTTTTTGCCATTGCCAAGTTGTTGAACGATGATCCATCACGTTTTCTTCACCTATTTTATTTATTTATTTTTTTTATCCTCGTCGTTTTGATTTTGAATTGCAAACGCTTGCACCTTTCGCTTCGTTACTTTAAAGAAAAATTAATCTTTAATGGGAGGTTCGCGTGTCCGTGTCAAAGCTTTAAATCATAAAAAAAAAGAAGGAAGATTCAAAGAGAAAAACGTCGAAAATTCTTAAGCAAACAAAATATGTTTCGTGAACTAAATGGAGGCAGTCGTGAATCTTTTATAGATAGCAATAAAATGTTGGTCACTTCCATAACGTCACCTTTCAAGAGAGAGAGAGAGAAAAAAAAAAACCTTGGCGTTGCCATTAGATTTTTAGCAGTTGCTGAATCATTTGGTCATGGTTGTGTCTCTCCACTCTCTCTTTTATCTCTAAAAACTCCGGCTATGCACACATTCCCATCTCCTTGAAGGCATTTTTTCGGGTGGGTCTCTGCGTTACGTTCGCCAATGATGAATCGGCCTAGTCCGCACTGAAAAAAAAACAAAAAACTATCGTCTCTTCATCGTTGATTGATTTCGTGATGGATGACGTACGTTACGAAACGGCCCTCGTATTCCCCGTTTTCTCTTTTTTTTTCTGTGTGTTCCAGCCGCTTACTGGACTTTGAAATGTCTCACCTCGCGCCGAGTCGGTTGTGATTTTCATTAATTTTTTATTTTTTATTTTTTTTTTATTTTTTCATTTTTATTTTGGACAGATGTTCCGTGGTGTTGTTCCACCCGCGCAAGAACCGCCAAACTCACATTGTCAACCCGTCGCGGAAGACGCTAACGGCGGTGGCCTTTTCGGCTGATGGCAAATACCTAGTGACGGGCGAGTGCGGTCACCAGCCGTCCGTCCGCATCTGGGACCTGGCCGACAGGAGCCAGGTGGCCGAATTTGCTGGGCACAAGTTCGGCGTTGTATGCGCGGTACGTTCATTTTTATTTTTTATTTTTTTATTTTCTTTTCTTTTCTTTTTCCCCCCTCCTTTTTGTCGTGTTCGCGGTTCGTCCACTTAATATTTTTACTAGGGAGACTTTGCTCTATTATTCGTGGAAAAAAAAACAAACTAATTTTAAAAGGCAAAAAGAATTTTGGTTTTTAGATTAATTCGGTTCAGCGATGCGGCGTCAAGTCACGGGAAAAAAAAAGAAACAAAAAAAAAAATCTGATTTAACTGTGAATGGATTTTTACCTGCTATATCGGGACCTGCAAAGTAATAATAATAACGTGGCGCCTCTCGGCCCGCAATCAAAAGAGCTGAAGCCATTCTTATCCTTTAGACATTCCGATGTCAAACTTGTTCCTTTTTTTTTTTTTTTTTTTTTTTTTTTATGTATAAAGGTGTTGCGCTAACACACCGGTCCCCCCCCCCCCCCTTTTTTTTTTTAATTGGGCAAACATTCTTTCGAGCTCTTTGAGTTCTTGATGAATTTTATTTTGACAGTGTCTCCTCTTTTTTTTTTTTTTTTTTTTTGTTGTTGTTGTTTTGTTTTGTGCTATATTTTTTTTTTTTTTTTTGTGTTTGTTTGGGTTGTTTTTAATTGTTTTGGTTTCTTTTGTCTGGTGGGGTTTGATGTTTCCGCACGAAATGTTTAGGCTTTTTCGCCGAACCACAAGTACGTGGTGTCGGTCGGATCGCAGCACGACATGATCGTCAACGTGTGGGACTGGCGAAGCGGCGTCAAAGTGGCCTCAAACAAAGTGTCGTCCAAGGTGAAGGCCGTTTCCTTCGCCGAAAACGGATCCTATTTCGTGACGGTGGGCAATCGGCACGTCAAATTTTGGTACCTGGAATATTCCCGTTCGGCCAAGGTTCGCATCGCTTCCTTTTTTTTTTATTTATTTCTTTTTATTTCTTTTTTTTTCTTTTTTTTTTTTTTTTTTTTTTTCATATTCACGATTTTAATAGTCATGTTCGTTCTACCTGTTTTGTAACATCATTCCCTCTTTGATTTCGCTATCTCGATTGATTGATGCTAATGGTCACGCTCTTTTCCAATTCTTGTTTTTTTCTTTTTTTTTTCTCTTTTATTTTTTATTGTTCATCTCATCCCGGCTGGACGGGATTTGTTTTCCTCCCATCATCCAAAAACTCGGGGCAAAATAACGTGTGTGCGTGTGTGTGCGTGTGTGTGGGTTTTTGCAGTATAAGGAGCCTGTGCCGTTGATGGGCCGTTCGGCCATATTGGGCGAACAGCGCAACAACTATTTCTGCGACGTCGGATGCGGTCGAGGCGAGATGGGAGACTCGACGTACGCCATTACCAAGACGGGACTCCTCTGTGAATTCAACAACCGTCGGCTGCTGGACAAATGGGTCGAATTGAGGGTAAAAGAAACGAAGCAAACTGTTTCACCGTTATGTCGTGACCACCTTTTCCCTTTGTGATTGATGATATCTGTGTGTTTCATCTCATCTCATCCCATTTTTTTTTTTTTTTTTTTTCTTTTATTTATTTATTTCATTTGTTTTATTATTGAACCGTTGGTTGCGTGTAGACGTCAAGTGCCAATTGTTTAGTGGTGGGCGAGCAGCACATCTTTGTCGGCTGCGCTGACGGCATCGTCCGCTGTTTCAGTCCGTTCACGCTGCAGTTTGTGACGACCCTGCCGAGGACGCACTACCTCGGCGTCGACGTGGCCAAAGGTCTCTCCATCAGTCACATGGCCTCGCATCCGGCCAATGCCAAATATCCGGACACGGTGGCGCTCACCTATGACGAGACAAACCACAAGGTGGCTTGCGTCTACAGCGATCGCAGCCTCTATTTGTGGGACGTCACCGATATCCGCAAGGTACCATATTTATGTCCATTTTTTTTTTGTTTTGTTTTTTTGTTCTTCTCTTGTCTGCTGGGTCAATCGTTTTTTTTTTTTTTTTTTTTTTTTTTTCTTTATGATAGGTTGGCAAATCGCATTCGTTTTTGTACCACGCTGCGTGCATCTGGGGCGTCGAGTCGTACCCCTCGTCCAAAGAAGGCATGAAGGGCGTTCTGCCCACTGGCTCGTTCGTGACCTGCTCCAGCGACGATACCATCCGCGTCTGGAATCTCGACCCCAACATGGGCACCAACACCATCTACCGGCGCAACATTTACAGCAACGTGAGTGTTTGAAAAAGGAAAAGACGATTCTTATTAACAATAACAAATGGCTCAGACCAAGTTTAGACTGGAAGATGGCAAAGATGGCAGGGGTGTTTAGACTTAACGTTAAGCTTCGCATGAATGTTATCTCTGGCAGACTATCATGCTGCCAAATGAAATACGAGATGGGATTATTCAATCCTTAACCTACTTAGTTTTTATGTCTCACTTGTATACGTCAAACGAGAGTCGAAAGTCCAAGGGCTTCGCACGGTTTTTTAAAAGAGACAACAACAAAAAAGAAATAAGCGTGTGTGCGTTCAACGTGTAATTTCTCATTCTTTTATTTGTTTCTTTCGTAAAAAAAAAAAAAAAAAAAAAAAAAAAAATAAAATAAAGGATCTACTCAAGACCTTGTACGTGGATCAAGACTTGGCCTTCCTGAAGGATCAAGATCTGGCGGCAGGCGGATCGGCCGACAAAACCGATTCGACTTATGACGCCCGCAACGGAGTCCGATGTATCCGGATCAGTCCGGATGGCAAACACCTGGCTTCGGGTGACCGAGCCGGTAACATTCGGTAAGTCCTTTGTTTATCACGTGGGAAAACGAGCGGATATTTTTTTTTTTTTGTTTTTTTGTTTTTTTTTTTTTTTTGCTTCTTTCATTTCATCCAACGTGCGTATTTTGTACAGCTGTAACGGATTTCCGTAATTACGCGCTGCGGTGATCCGATGAATTGTTAAGGGAAAAGACACTTTGTATAATTGCGCCTCCCTTCTTTTTTTTTTTTTTTTTTTTTTTTTCTATGTCTTTCGTGACCTTTACACGATTTCATTAGGATTCACGACATGCAATTCATGGATCAACTCTACAAAATCGAAGCCCACGACGCAGAAGTGTTGAGCTTGGAATATTCACGACCCGAATCGGGCTTGAGACTTTTGGCTTCCGCTTCGCGCGATCGTCTCATTCACATCTTTAGCGTCGATCAGGTAAAATAGATAACAAAAGAAAAAAAAAAAAACCACTTGCCGTGAAGAAGAAGAAGAAGAAGATAAAGAAATAAGAACACAACGGATGTTACCGCTAGTAGCGCCGCTCTTTGATGTACTCGTTCTATTTAATCGGATCGTTTGTGTCTCTCTTTTTCCGCCCCGTTACGACAGGGCTACAGTTTCGTCCAGACGCTGGACGACCATTCATCGTCGATCACTTCTGTGCGTTTCGTTTTGAGTCATGGACTCTTTCAGATGGTCTCTTGCGGTGCCGACAAGTCGCTCATATTCCGCCAGCTGCAACAAGTAACACTGTTTTCATTCTTCTTTTTGTTCAAATAATGGCTCTTCAATAATGCAAAGTCGTAAAAAAAAAGAAAAAAAAAAAAAAAGAAATACAAATAAAAACGATGACTATCTATTTTGGAACAGGCGAATGGCAACAGCCAGGTGCAGTTTGCCCGAGGACACAATATCGTTGGAAAGACTACCTTTTATGATATGGAATCGGACCAGAGCCAGAAACACATTTTGACGGCCTGCCAGGATCGCAGCGTGCGCGTCTACAACACCTCGACGGGCAAACACAGCAAAACGTTTAAAGGATCGACCAGCGACGACGGAACTCTTATCAAAGTATTTCTTCTTTTTTTTTTTTTCTTTTTTTTTTTTTTGAAAAGAAATTGGATGGTTTAAAAAGAAAGGTCGGATAATCTAATTTGTTTTGTTTTTTTTGCCAATAGCTCTGCCTGGACAACAGCGGACTTTACGTCGCCACTAGTTGCACGGACAAAACACTGGCCGTGTACGATTACTACTCGGGTGAATGCATGGCTACCATGTACGGCCATTCGGAGCTTGTAACCGGATTACGCTTTACCAACGACGGCAAACACCTCGTCAGCGTGTCTGGCGACGGCTGCGTCTTCATCTGGAAATTGCCGCACGATATGACGGTGACGGTCCAAGCCCGACTTGCCCAGCAGACGGCTAGAGCGGCCAAGGAGAGCCGGCGTGCCACGTACAACGCTCACGGAGGCAGCGGAAGTGGTGGGCCACTTTCACCGGAACTGAAAACCGACAATGAAGAGTTCGGCTCTCCGCCACCGGAACTGTTCGATCCCAACGCCAACGCTCATCAGCAGGGGATGGAAGAGGATTATCGCTTCAGCGTCGGCCAGCTGCCGCACTGGGCCAAGAAGCAAATCGGTGAAAACAATCCGGCCAAGCCAGGAAGCAATGCCAAAGGAGGAGTCGACTTGCCGAAAGGTCGCTGGGCCCAGCGGATGGACACGACCAACGCATCCGGCATCACCGTCAAATCCTTTTACCAAGGCGACAGTGTCATTCCCTTTCCTCCATCTCAGAGTGAGTTTTCTTTTTTTTTTTTTGTTTTTTTTTGTTTTAAATAAATTTCATCCGTTCGTCTAAGAAATAAAAGTCACAATTTCTGGTTGGCAACTGGCTGGAACTAAAACGTGGATTTTATTAATTTTTTTTTTTGGGCTTATCTGCGCAGTGGAAAAGGGAAACCTGGCCGACTCCGACGGTTCCAAGGACAGTTCGCTGGAGAGTAACGAATTCCGCAGCTACGGCCGTAACGATGGAACGTTTCTTAAGGAGGTAAAAGGAGACTATTGTTTGACGTTCCGCTTTTATTATTTTTTGTATTTTTTGTGGGGCGTACGTGAGTGTTATCGTAACCTGAATTACTGGCTAGAGTCGTAACCTGCTTGTCCTTGTTTTTGATATGCCTGCCGTTCTCGATGAATGGGTAGCGTTCTCGGTTTGCTAATCCTGTAGGCTTCGTTTCTCATCTCTTTTTGTCTGTATTCATGACTTCAGAACGGGCCTGACGAATTTGTCCCTTGTCCCGCGAGCCTTGATGAAATTGAGCGCGCTTCTCTCGCTTTCCAGGTACAAACTTATACGCCTGACAGCTTAGCTCTATTTTCGTAATGTGTAGAATTAATTTAGTTAGGAGAAAAAAAAAAAAAAAAAAAAACCTGGAACTTTTTCTTTCTTTCTTTTTTTTTTTTTTTTTTTTATCCTCGTCCCCTTCCCATATTTATCAGATACGATCCCCTTATCATTACTTATCAGATAACGTAAGATTAACACTAATAAAATTTATGAAAAAGATCCCGACGTCGAAAATCACGCGACGAGGTGGCGAAAGTTCTGCAGAAAGCGGACGTGGGCGAACGCTGACGGACGATAGCAGCGCCAGCAGTTTAAAAATGGAGGTACATTTCTTAGAAAATATGAATAGATCTAATATGGAAAAAGAATAAATAAATGAATCAAAAAAAAAAAAGAAAGAAAAAGCGTGTACTAATCTTTTTGTGATTCAAGGATTTCGAGGGCACCGAGCACGATGGTGATGTCGAGGATTATTCGGACAACGAGTCAACCGAGCCCGAACAAACGGAAAAGCTTATGTATTATCCTCAAAACGAGGAGACTAGCAGGTACTTTTGATTGATTTTAGTCCTAAAAAAAAAAAAAAATAGAACATATTTTTTTTTTTGGTTTAAATTTATTATTTGGGGTATCTCACTTTCCTTGTTCGCGTAGTGATTACACCGTCAACGCCATGGATGTGGAAGAATTGCGTCGATCGCAGCGCCGCATGAAGAAACCGCGATCGACCGCCTCTGAGCTCGGTATGGGTTATTTGAACCCGCCGAGTAGCACCGTGTCCGTCTCGGGATCCCAAGATTCTGACGAAGACGATGACGAGGTGTCCACTCCTAGCGGCGAGCTTGCCGAGAGAAATCTACTTTCTCTTCTGTCCGTTAGGTACAGTACTTAATTTTTACCCCGGAAATTTGATTTTGAATGTAATGCATTCTTTCGTGTTTTGTTTTGACAGTTCTGAAAGTCTGGATCGAGTTGGCCGTCGCGAGACTTACCTGAAAAACAATTTCGAGTCGCTTGGAGAGCAAAACGATAACCAAAACAACTTGGATATGACGGTCGTCTCTGCCGAGACGGAGGACGTTTCCTCGCTCAACAAGACGAATATGAGCAGTTTGACTTCGAAATTTTTGACGAAAACCAACAGCAACGCGGACATGATCAGCGCATTAAAGGCGACCCAGCGTGATCCGGAGGCCGTCCGAAAGCGCGAAGAACTTCAACGCAGAATCGAGGAGACGCGGCGCAAGTTGCAAAGCGTACGCGTAACAAATCCAATTACTCTAAACAATTCATTTCGTATTTTTAAAGTCTATATTACGTCTGATTTGACGCCGCAAATTCCATTAACGATAACCAACAAATGTGTTAACGATTCACCACCTTAACAGCCAAAATGCACGCGCGCGCCATTTGCTATCGACTCACAATAGGATTTGTGAAAGACGGGGTGGCTTGTGCCGTTTTGTTGTTCTTGACCATGCCATTCTATGTTTTCTTTCTTCTATTTTGTTTTTTTGTTTTTTTTTTGTTTTTTTTTACTTGATTAGATTGGTTACAAGTCCAACTTAAGGAACAGTCAGAGTATCACCGATCTTCGAGAAAGTGGACCTGCCTCGCTGACGGCCTCGCCAACTCCGAACGTGACGTCATCGGCCGCCGGGTTGGGAGGCGCTGGAATGTTGGACTCGTCGTCGTCGTCGTCGTCGATGGGTGGCCGCACTTGGGGATCGGCCAAGGATCGAGGTAAGCTACGTCTGCTGCAGTCGCACCATCTCTTCCGCTCGCTAGACGTCACCACCGTTTCAAGCGCTACTAACCCACCTGTCCAAGTTGCCCGTTTGACCGATTTCCCCTCGCCTAACGCACCGATATCCCAGCGGTGGAGCGAACCCGCCGCCGCTTACCATTCACTGCCGCACCCAAGCTTGTGGTCGACGGCCATGGAAGACGACGAGGCCAGTCTCAGTTGCGACTCGCTCGATCCGTCCTCGACTCGCGCCGCAAACCACGTTCCTAGGGCCTCTTCCCCAAGCCCTCCACCGTGCCCGACTCCTCGTAAGCGATGGCAAAGTCCAGCCCCGACGTCGCGCCCCGATCATTTGCTGCAATCTGTCGAGCCACTTGATTTTTTAAATGTCCAGCATCATCAACGGCGACAGGAAGAAGAAGAGTTTCATCCGCGTTTCGTCAGTTGGGAGCTTCCGTTCAATTCGCAGCGCTCTGGCCACTGCAAGCTGGCCAAACCCTGGGTCAGAGTTCAGCCTCGAATGCGATCCGAAGTCAACCCACCTGCTGCTCACAAATGCGATTTGAAAGCGCATCGTCGTTGCAAGCAGCGATCTCGCCCGTCCAGCCGGGAAAGGACTCCCGCGCACGATGGAGGAAGTGTCGGCAGCGGACCGGATTCTGTCCCACCGGATGCGGCCAATCGTCCCAATGCCAAATCGAAATGGACGCGCCGCGTAGGCGTTCAGCAGCTACTGCCGTCTAAAACGCGCTTCTCGTCCTCGTCCTCTTCCTCGCTGGACATCAGAGCCGATGCCCAATGTGGGCGAGGTACTCGATCGTACACTGATTGCATGATTTTCCCAATGCAAACACAGTAAAAAAAAAAAAAAAAAAAAAAAAAAAAAAACCAAACAAAATGGCGTTGAGAGGGGAATGAACCTGGAATTACGCAAAAAGAATGAATTTTTTTTTATTTTTTTTTTTTAAATTTACCTTCGGGGCAAATCAGGGCCGGTCTTCTGTTGGAATGATAATCGACGTTCTTTGTCAGCCCCGTTTTACTTTTATTTGAGCTGTTGCACTGGCCGAATTTAATTATTTTGGTTATCATTAATGTCAGGCAATGTTTTTAACTAACGCACTAGTCACCCACTGTCACGTTTTGAGTACGAATGTACCTAAGTAGCACTGATCTCTGAATCGCACCACTCCTAACTGTCCAATCCCAAACACGCGAAGCCCATCTCACTTATCGGAAGCACGCTCTTTCAAACCATCATCTCCTGTTTTTTTTTGTTTGTTTTTTTTTCGCCCTCGTTCTCTCTTCCATCGGTCAAACAGCTACTTGGATCGCATGCCCCATTCACAATCGCTTATTCATTGCCAATTTTGGCAATCGTATTCGAGTAGCTTCCGGCCTCGCTGGGTTTTAATGTGCCGGCCTCGTAATGGCCGATACGAAACATGCCTGCCGCACCCACTTGCATTGCACCCATCGTAACTCATCTAATTATGGCTGATGATTTTAAGCTTTTTCTGGTGCTTTATCGTGTTTGTTTTTTTGTTTTTTTTGCGTCTTATTTTGATGTGCATGTTTTGGTTACGCCAATTCAACATTTTGACAATTTTTTTTTTTTTATCTTTTTGTTCGGTTTTTTTTTGGGGGGGGGATTGTCCAACTGCTTTTTCTGTCTTGCCTTTTGGTTGGTGCCCGCCGCTTCGTGTTCTTTCGTCGACCAGTTGCCAACGATGGGGAAGCTGATGGTGAGAACGGCAACGGTGGTCTGCGTCGGGCCTGCTCGTTGAGCGACCTCTCGAAGCCTTCGCCACGTAGACTCTTGCCCTCTCCACCCAACAATGGTATATACTGTCGATTCAGTTTTTTCTTTTTGTTTGTATCTTTCCTTCTTTAGTATTATTATTATTATTATTTTAGCTTTTCGCGTTTTTCTTAGATTTTTTTTGTGTTTTTTTTTGTTTTTTTTTGGTTAAAATTGAATTGGTGAGAAAAGAAAAGAAGTGTTACGGTCTCGTGGAAACATCTGGAGTTTTGTGTAGTGTCGTTTTTTTCTCTTCTTTCTTTTCCTGAATACTTTGTGTCTGCTTTGGCGTGTCGCAGAGTCCAGTCGGCCGACTTTGAATTGTTTGATGCCAGTCGATAACTGAAAGGCTTCCCGACAACTGTCCTTTTTTTTTCTTTTTTAAACTCTCTAAATAGATTTCTTTTGTCATTCGCTTGTTTTTGTTTTGCTTCACCAGTGTCGGGGAAAGTGTCGCGACCAATGGCCACCACTCCACAGGCCCAGCCACAACCTCAGAAAGCCAGGCAGTTTGTTCAAACTCAGCCTGTCAAGCGGACGTCCCTCAGACCCGTGTCGGCCGATCTGACTCGTAGCTCTTCTATGGGATTTCTCAATCAGGTGAGAAGAGCTTTGTCTTATTTGAAAAGCGATGTGAATAACTAATTGATTTGCTTTCGATTCCGATCAGGCCAACGATTCCGACAGTGAACTCAAGCGACCGCAATCGAGCGCATCTGGTTCGACCAGTCACATCCATTCCAATCGTGCAAACCTAACAGTCGCTTCTGGCGTTTCGAAATCGCCTTCGTTTGGGTCCATTTCGCGGCCGTTGTCTAACCAGTCGGCCATGCGACCGACCATCAGCTCGGCCAACAAAGTGGCCGCCTCTGGGGTTGGCAAAGTCGGTCCAGGTGGAGGCGGCAACGCGGGCACTCCGATGAAATCATTGCAACCCGTTCGCCGCATTTCTTCAGCCGTGTCAACTGGCGACATCCAACAGGCGTTGCATGACTCATCCAGCTCGGAGGATACTGGCGCAACCGAGCCAAAAACCAACGTCAAGGCTAGGGTGATGAGCTTCGAGAAAACGGTGGGCGGACGCAACGAGAAAGCCCGTTCGCTTCTTCTCACTCCGCCTGCCAAGACCAATCCGGCCCGCCGCAGTCTTTTCAACAGTCCAGTCACACCTACGTCATCTACTTCGGGCATTGGCGCACCCCGATCGGTACCGGCCACTACCCTCGCCGAAAGCGGCCATCAACATGATGCCAACAAAGTGCTGTCACGGGCCTCGTGCGAATTGGCTATCGAGGCCATGAAAGCGTCGACCGAACAGCTCCTGCTTTTACAGCGCCGATTGGCGGGCGGGACTGGATCATCGGAAGGTTCCGAATCGAATCTGTCTGATCGAGAACGCGCCGAATTGCTTCAATTGCTCTCCACGGCTTCTGTGCCCATAATCCAAAGTCTGAAAACACTGCAATTTCCGCCAGCGGGCATCGAGCTGGACCGGCTGGCCAATGCAACGTCGCCGCAACCGAGCGAAAACAACCCGTTAATGGTCCAAATGATGCAGCAGTACTCTGATATGCTGCTCTCGATGATTCACCAAAGGATGGGCGTACCAGCTCCACCTTCTCCTAGATAGTTCCCGAGTCTCAACAGCCATAGAAGAGAAAAGAAATGAAAAGAAAAAGACGCCCTTAATAGCTGTAATCCAGTCAGGCGTTGTTAATTGCCACACATCACGAGATGTATATTCCTGAACGAGAAATCCTTCAATGACCCCCTTCCCTCTCCCTTCTTCGCTGTATTCTCAGTTGCTAAACGGAAGTTAGAGGCCATGTAAAAGGGTCCGCCAGTCGAGCTCTCTTTCCCTCTTTTTTTTTTTTTTTCCTTTCTCTTTTGGAAGCCCCGTCCATCTTATATACGATGTGCGAAGCCGTCGGTGCCATTTCCGTCATTCTCTACTTCCGTGTTTGAATATTTTTTTTTTTTTCACAATCTTTTAAACTCTCCAACAGGGTTTCATTGTCTGAAATAATCCATCAACTCCAGTTATTGTACCATTGCGGCGGGAACGGTAACATTCCTGTCTCTTTTTGGTTCCGTCGATTAACGTGTTATTTGCGATATTTAGTAAGGGCTTCTATGGTTTATTTGCCAATCAAATTTTTTTTTTTTACATACAAAAAGACTGAGACTAATTAACTACAACATTTCCATTCATTCCAACCCAATCGCTTTCGACGCGGTCAAATTTTCAAATCGGTCAGAAATTTTTCAATCATTTTTTGTTTGTTTTTTAAGATTATCACGAAGTACGATGCAGCGCGTAGAATAAGCCACCCCCCATCCCCTCAGCACTGTACATTATATCTGTAACATAGTTATTAAAAGAAATGAAAGGAAATGGAGGAGTTTCCGTGCCAT
Organism: Daphnia carinata; assembly: GCF_022539665.2. Classification (NCBI taxonomy): domain Eukaryota; kingdom Metazoa; phylum Arthropoda; class Branchiopoda; order Diplostraca; family Daphniidae; genus Daphnia; species Daphnia carinata. The sequence continues at coordinate 6,463,006 of NC_081340.1, forward strand.
ATTGAGACGTTGGAGGCCACTTCATATTCCGTCAATGTCTCACTATTCGATTGGCATGTTGGAAACCGTCTGCATCCACCATGAGCCAAGCCTTTTCTGGGAAATTAAGTTGCCCTATGATGCATGATTTTCTTCTGTAGACCATACTTCCATCAGTAAAAGTTCCAGGTTCAACATTTTTTCGGCATTGCATTGCTAACAAAATGAGCGAAATAAACATACTTTGAAAATTGTAAAAATGAGTCTGTTTACATTTGTGCATCTTTGCATTTGTCGTCATCTGGTTTAGTTAGGTCATCATTGTGAAACAGCTTGCAATTGTGGTAAGTTTATTGTCAATGTCATTTATTTGCTAATTTCAGTTTTGAGTCACAAATGTAACTTACCACATATTGCTTCTTATGTTTGCCTTCAGTAAAATAGGATTCGTAAAATTCAAGTTCAAGCACTTCTGACTTGTACTTTAAAAGCTGATAAACACATCCTTCAACAATGTTGCCATCAGCAGTTTCCAAACTCTGCACTTGACAGACAAACAAAGAAGAACGGTTCTCAAGTTTGTCTCAATTTGGCATGGTTTCTTCATCAACCTCAAACAGCTCTCTTCATTCTCTGCACAAAACCAAGGGTAACATTTAGACAATTTTTATTGATACTAATACTATCGATTTTATTAATACAAAGCCAGATCCAGGTTTCTCGATAGCAAATGGAATGTTGTATTTTGCAGCTATAACCAACGGGAATTGTCTCACAACAAGTAGCTTCTGTGATTGATTTTGCACTTGATAAGTAAGGGTGATCTGGTTGGTTCTTTTCAAAGCTATGTAAACGAAAACTGTGTACGACTGATCCATGATTTCCTGAAAGGGATTCCGTCAGAAAATTCTACCACAGTTATGACCTTTACAGCTAGAAATGTAATCGACATTTGTGAATTCTATCTGAAATACTTGCCTATCTTCTTTTAAATGTGCAACACTGCAAAGTTGCATGCAACTGTCAGACGTCAATCAAATGAAATAAATCGCCCTGTCTCGGTTACAGTCGTACCTTTTCGCACTGTGTGTAGTTAAAATGCTTAGAATATGCTTAGAATAGTAGGAACGTCATTTGACCCCCTTTTATTAACAACCCTTGTACTCTGATTTATTATTGTTTCCAGTATTTTAATAAGGAATTTGCACTGCCATCTACTGGCTACGCGTAATTACTATGGCAACCCGTTTTACGCAAAAAAAAAAAAATTTCGCAAAAGAGAAAAAAAAAATCACACTTTTTTCTTTTTTTCCGACACGTAGCCATCTACCGCTCAGACTCGTTATTACTGGCGTAGGCAATTTCAGTCCATTGGATGCCATTCGCAGTTAGTTCAGTAGCGTGGATGGAGAATAACGCGTGGTTGGAGGAACAATTGAAAAATGGATAAGATAATACAACAAAAGGATGGTAAGTATAAACATTATTATATTGGTTTTCAATTATTAATTATTTTTTATTAGATCAAATTATGAAGCTGCAGGCCCATTTATTGGAACAACACAAAATATTAGATAACAGCAAAGCTAAGGATGGTAAGGCCTAATACGTAATGATTCTATTTATTTGCTTTTATTCATTTGTGTTTTGTAGCTCAAATTTTGAGTCTACAAGCTCAGCTAGGGGAAAAGAACAAATTGGAACGGAACAGTTTCCAAACAGTGAAGGAGGTTTTTCCAAACTCATCCCTAACTGAACATGAGGATGAATTGGCATTAGGTGAACACAGTCAGGTACCTAAACTTTTCAAATAAGAATTCAAAATAAGTATAGAATTTTAAAAAACAATTATTTATTGTTTAGTTATTCAGTCTACCACCTGACAGTGTGTTAAAGTTAAATTCTGTTAGTGCTGCACTAAAAGAATTGTTAGTAATAAGTCCATGCAGCAAAGGAAGTGAACAATTGTGGGACCGTATTTGGGCTGAAAATGGGTGTGGTACGTAAACCCAGAAATAGCATGTGTTCAACATAAACATGAATTAGGTACTTTTCGGTTTTTTGTCTATCGAAAAAGTATTTTTAATGCTATTATTTTGCATTCACAGAATTTTAGCAGGGGATCAAGTCAAGTCTGGAAGTGTTACAGGATGGAAGAGTGAGCCTACAGTTGAAAAACACTGAAATTGCATTACCATTAAGGTATGAGGTAAAGTAATAGAGTATGCAAATTGTCTAATGAGAAGTACCATCTTGTGTGAATGAATCCTGTGTAACAGCAATCCTTTATAGTTCTGTCACAGCTAGAAGCCTCAAATAATTCTGCTTCTCTTGCTAAATAACAACTTGTCCTTTACGTTCAGAGTGTTGGTGAAGCTGGGTACTTAAATGGCTCTAAAGATGTTTCATTTCGTTGGCATTGCAGCGATGAACATCATACATGGACTTTTTAGGTATGAAAGGAATTTTCTTGAAAATTTTTTGAATTTATGACAAAGCATTTCTCCTGCTTTTTGCCAACCATGTCTAATCTAAAAAAAAATTATCCAATAGGAAAGGATTTTCAGCATACTGGGAACACAACTATCAACAATGCAACATTCTAGGGGTGCTATTTTATCATTCAAGAGCCTTATACAATGATTTTCATCTGCAATTTGTATGGCCTTTCCCAAGCTTCTGCCAGAAGTTGAATCTATGAGTCATGTAAGTCACATGAGCAACAATTGAGATGCTTAATGGTGTTGTTTTTCTTTTCTCAGCATAGGTTAAAAGTAACATTGGATCTGAAAAGATTCTTGGTTGGGGCAAGACACTGAATAAATTGTAATGATTGAATGGATGACATGACATTTCTATACTTAATTTGGATTCCCGAGACGGTATTTTATATTTAAAAAATTGAAGTGCATATCTGGGCTCCCTTCCTTTCCGTAGCCCCGTTTCCCCTTGACTCGTAATAAGCCCGTAGGGGGTCATGCCCCTACTGTACGGTATATATAAAAACAACATATACCGAGGTTTGGAGGGCTCTGGCCGGAAAGGGGACGTGGGGTGCCGTTTAGTCCGATGATGTGTTCACGGAGGGCGATGTGGCTACCCACAAATCCGAACTAAAGGTTAATCGCTCCTGTAAAAATGTTCCAAATCTTCGGCTCTTCTTCCGGCTTCTCTTAGCCAATCACCGGGTAATCTCCCCGGTGGGTCAACAAGGCAGTGTCTCCCCCTGCCTGGGTTGACGGCAACTTTTGAAAGGGCTATTGTGCCTTTTTAAAGTTGCAAAAATAATTGTAAAGTGCAGAGAATTGTCAATAAAATTTTTTTTATAAAATATTTTTTGCAAAATTTTTTTCTTTCATTGTCTGCGTTCACACATTACATCAACTTTTTTTTTTGCTTTGCTTTATTTGTTTTTGTCACCTTTGATAGTAAGCATTGTTTCCATTGGTTTATCGTTTATCTGTAAGTATTCAATTATTATTTATTACACTCTTTGAATTCTTCAACTTAGATTCAAGGAACAACGTGTAATACCTGGATATTTTCTGAAGTAATTTTGTATTTTGTTTTACTCGTATGGGAACCGATCCCCAGACATTCAGCGTGCAACGCCGATGCTCTAACGTTGAGCCACGAGATATATCCAAGTATTTTATTATCGCATATCATATGTTATCGTCTAGGATGTTTATGCAGTCTTTCACAACTATATGTTTAATTTTCTATTGCTTTCATAAGGTTCATAGCACTGTGGTAGAGCCTTTAGCTGCGATACCTGTTACCCTGGGTTCAAACCTCAGTAGATGTGTTAAAACGAATTAGAATAAATGTAGAAGAGTATATTGTATTTCAGTTTTATTCTAAGTGTAAATGCAAGTCCACAAGTGACTAGAAAAAGCCTTGACATCATATGATTCATGGCTCATTGGTAGAGCATCGGCCCGGTATGCCGAACATCCAGGGTTCGATCCCTGGATAATAATAGAATGCTTACAGTTAAACGATAAACCAATGGAAACAATGCTTACTATCAAAGGTGACAAAAACAAATAAAGCAAAGCAAAAAAAAAAGTTGATGTAATGTGTGAACGCAGACAATGAAAGAAAAAAATTTTGCAAAAAATATTTTATAAAAAAAATTTTATTGACAATTCTCTGCACTTTACAATTATTTTTGCAACTTTAAAAAGGCACAATAGCCCTTTCAAAAGTTGCCGTCAACCCAGGCAGGGGGAGACACTGCCTTGTTGACCCACCGGGGAGATTACCCGGTGATTGGCTAAGAGAAGCCGGAAGAAGAGCCGAAGATTTGGAACATTTTTACAGGAGCGATTAACCTTTAGTTCGGATTTGTGGGTAGCCACATCGCCCTCCGTGAACACATCATCGGACTAAGCGGCACCCCACGTCCCCTTTCCGGCCAGAGCCCTCCAAACCTCGGTATATGTTGTTTTTATATATACCGTACAGTAGGGGCATGACCCCCTACGGGCTTATTACGAGTCAAGGGGAAACGGGGCTACGGAAAGGAAGGGAGCCCAGATATGCACTTCAATTTTTTAAATAGTAAATACCGTATGGGGAATCTGAACGAAGTATAGAAATTCCATGTCGTCCATATCATCACAATTTATTCAGTGTCTTTTACCCACACAAGAACATTTTCAGATCCAGTGTTACTATTAACCTATTTTAAGGAGAAAAAAAACTGTTAAGCATAAAAGGTTTTGCTCATGTGACTTACATAACTCAGATTCATTGTTTGGCAGACTCATATAAAACTTCTGGCAGACACTTGCGTGAGAACATACAAATTGAAAAGGAAACCATCACATAATGCTCTTCACAGTTAAACTAGCATGAGTAAGAAGTTGCATTCATGATAGATGTGTCCCCAGTATTATAAATTCCTTTCCTATTGAACAGAAAATTGTTATCTGGATAAGGTATTGTTAGCAAAAAGCTTGAAAATTGCTTCAGTTTTACTTACAAGTCGATTTCTAAGAAGATGATTTGAGGCTGTCAGTGCTTATAAATAGGCATCCACACAATCAATATAACATCTGCCACATCAACATTGAAGCTTATCCTGAAACTTAAATTTCAAACCCATAACCATATCACAAATGAAGAAGGAGGATAATGTCGGACATGATGTACATATGAATTTGGCGTAATCCAATGGTAACACAAATAAATTGATTTTGAACACATGCCAAACATTCAATTTTGACAAACCCAGTTAGCACCTCGAAGTCTGAACCAGATGAAAACTGGTCACCATATTACTTTACGCTGTACACTGAACTCCCTTGCCAATTTCCACCCATTATTTAAAATCAGCTACAAGAAACAGAACAAAACCCCAGGAAATTTTGGAGGTGGAGTGACTTGTACAGAAGCTGAAAGTTATAAAACAATTCAACCCCAAATTAGTTCTAGTCAGAACATTCTTATTTACATCCATAGCTAGGAAATTTGAGATAAATCTCTCGAAACGTCAGTGAAGTTGCCCAAGTGTCAATTGGTCGCTTTCTTGCGAACAGGGTTGCCAGTGCGCTTAAAGAAGTTTGCTTCTTGTTTTAATTATTTTTTTTAAATTTTAACTTATTATAGCAAAATATTCGTGATTCTGGTTCCAAATTGAACGAAGATAATGAAAAATTGTTTTATTTTGCCGTAATAATCATCAACAATACACTTAACCATAAAAACCGAAACCGGCGCAAAAGGCGTATCCCACTGTTTGTGGTTCAGCTGAGAGCAGGACCTGGGAGGGTTCATCAAACGTCCGCTACGAACGCCACGGGTAAGGCGGCCCATATCCATTCAATAATCCAAATGCGCGTTAAGCAAATGTTTCCAAGTTTGCACTGATTTCCGGAATCTTGAATTTACCTCATCTAACCCTAAACGTGATCTCAATAAGTAGTAGTGAAGCAATTGACCAAGAGATATTCAAGGTGAATAAAATACAGAATCGCTATCAGAAAATTGGCTTTTTTCGTTCTTAATTAATGAAGAATGGTTATTATTAACAAATGAAAAGCTTTTGATGTAAATCAAGCATCCGCGTATTCACATGAATAACATCTAATTTCGCCTGTCTGCAGTACTTGACCGTCGATAAACTATATTCGTACTTGGTTTGGTATACTTGGCGCTTTGCTTGAATTACCTTCAATTGTTCATCTCCGCTCGAAAACATCTACGTCTTTTTTTACCATTCAGTGGTCTTTCTTTTTCCTTCCTTGCAGCCCTATGAACGAGTATCGATGGTCAATGACCTGTTAGATTGTTTCTAGCCTGCCATCCTTCTTCCGGGTTGATGGGCCAGATATGTAGGAGCTGACCTTCCTCAATTCCGTTTTTTCTTTGCGGGGAAAGTTGCCCTTCAGAAAAATAATTCAAGAATTATAAGAATGACCATCTTTTGCTAATGATATGTCAACCTTATCTTGAAATCGTACCTTTCTCTTCTGTGACGTGACACAGAAACTTTCATGATGAGGGTTGATTTAGGACGAGAACCAAGTCATATGGAATTCTCTGAACCTATAAAAGCGCAAGAAGGTGGCTTCATTTCATCATTGCCCTTGCTGTATTCTTCAAGATAAGAACTGCCTTCCTAATGGAAATGAAATCGGTATGTTTTTGTTTTAACACTTAATACATTAATTAAGTATCATCTAAATATTCGCGCTCATAAACAGATATTCTTAATTACGATTGCTGCACTGATTTTACCGAAATCGGACGCTATGGCGCTCCCTGCTGTTTCTTCCGATGAACCTGACATCGTCGGCCAGACAAATCGAGGGTATTTCAACAGCGGCGGATTCGTCAATAACGGCGGAATTTCCAATGGCGCCGGAATTTCAAATAACGCCGCGATTTCAACTAACGGCGGAGTAGCATATTACTGCATGCCAATTTATCCTAACAATGGCGGTTTTAGTTACAGTGGAGGTTTGAATGTCGGCGGAGGTTATGTCATGTTCGGAGGGCAATCTAGTAGCGCAGGAGGTTCGGCTGGAAGCGGAAATGCTGGAATAGGTCAGTCTCCAGTCGGGCTAAATTATCCCTGTGGACCGGTCAACTCCGGAATCAATCAGGGCGGAGTTAATATTGGCACGGCTTCTTCCGGAAGTGGAAGTAGTTATTCAGCAGCTGGATCTTCAAGCAGTGTAGCAAATCATGCCGGTGTAAGTACGTCTGGAATCGGAGCTGCTAACAACGGAGGTTCTTTGGGATCTGGTACAATTAATGTTGGTGGAAGCACTTACGAAGGAGAAGGTTCATCAAGTGGCAGCGTGATTAACATTGGCGGAAGTTCGGCGGCAGGGAATTACGGCAATATTGGAGCGGCTAACGCGGGAGGACTTGCTCCCACAGGCAATTTTTATGGAGGCGGATTTAACGGATTCGGCCAATCCGAAAGCGGTGGAGCTTATCTCGGAGGAGGAACTCTCGGAATCAACACAGGTGGATTTAATATAGGAACAGCTTCATCTGGCAGTAATTACGCAGCAGCAGGTTCGTCTAACATTGCGGGTTCAGGTACGTCTGGAATCGGCAGCAATCAGGTTGGAGGTTCTTTGGGATCCGGTACAATTAACATTGATGGAAGCTCTTACGGAGGAGGAAGTTATTCAAGCGCCGGTCCAATCAACACAGGTGGAGGTCATGTAAACCTGGGCGGATCTTCAAGCATCGGTGTAACTGCCTTGTCCGGAAGTGGCAATGGCTATAATGGATTCGGACAGTCTCAATCCGGTGCACCTTACCCTGGCGGAAGCTTGTCTGGAATCAACCAAGGTGGAGTTAACATCGGCACAGCTACGTCAAACAGTAATTTCGCAGCCGCAAGTTCTTCGGCCAATCTTGCAAATCAGGTGAACGTAGGTACCTCAGGAATTGGCGCTGGCGGAGGCTCTTACCAAGGAGGATCTCTAAGCGGCAATACAATTAACACTGGCGGAAACTCGCAATCAGGTGAGTACATGGGAACTAGTGGAGAATCCGCAACCACTGAAAGTATTATCACTACAGGTGGCATCGGTTATGCTGGATTAGGTCAAACTCAAGTTGGCGCAGGATATTCAGGAGGAAATTTAAACGGAGTCAGCCAAAGTGGAAACAACTTTGGCATTACTTCGTCTGGGAGTGGCAGTAATTTTGCGGCAGCAGGATCTTCCAGCGCAGTAATAAATCATGCTAGTACGTCAGGAGTCGGCGTTAATCACGTTGGAGGTTCTTTGGGTTCCGGTACCATTAACGTTGGCGGAAGCTCTTATCAAGGAGGATCTTCAACTGGCAGTACAATCAGCAGTGAAGGAAGTTCGCAAACAGGAAATTTCGTAAATATTGGAGGACAATCGGCCAACATTGGAGGTGTTGTTAATGCCGGAGGTTCATCTGGAGGCGCCAGCGGTTATAATGGAGTCGACCAAACTGGAACTGGAATAGGTCATCTTGGAGGAAATTTGCCCGGAATCAGCACAGTTGGAATTCATGCTGGTGCAGCTATATTGGGAAGTAATTCCGCCGCCGCAAGTTCGTCGGCTGCCATCGCACAGGTCGGAAGTTCATCGGCATCCAGCAGTTCGTCGGCATCCAGCAGTTCGTCGGCTTCCAGCAGTTCATCGGCTTCCAGCAGTTCATCAGCTGCCAGTTCAATTAACATCGGCGGAGGTTCATTCCAAGGAGGAAGTTCATCAAGTGGCAGCGCAGTTAACATCGGCGGAAGTTCGCATGCGGCCAGCACGGGCGGAATCAACATTGGGGGTAGTTCTTCTGGGATGGTAACAGGCGAAAATACTATCAATATTGGCGGTTCGGTTATGGGTAACTAAAATTTGGAAAATGGATGTCATTAACTGACATCATTCAATACTTTTGCTTGGATAACATAAATCGTTAGTACCCTTTTCTCCAGCTGACGATGGACGTTTTCGCCCATTAATTATGCTGTATTCGTAACATAATTCTTCTTAGAATACACCATGAATTCTTCAGATAATAAAATACCTTTGCACCTTTGCAAACTTTCCTGCGAACAAAAAAACATAAGACATTAATAAAGAAATTTTGACACGATTGATCATAAAACGTTAATAATAATAGACTTTGAACGTAACTCAATGGTGTAAACTCCAAGTCAAGTGTTTGTTCCTGCATTCACGAATGAAACAGTCGTTGGACATGTGAGTACCATCAAACAGAATACTCCCACGCAGTACATATCGATGGTCTAAAGACAAAGATGTGTCCCTGACCTCGTCAACAAAGCCATCCTTATTTCCTTTTACTCATTATCAAATCTTAGATTACTTTTCTAGTTAAAAACGCGAGATTCCTCTCGGGTAATGCTCAGTCGCCACTGATCATCCCTTACTACTCCAAATTTTCGATTCTGTTGCAGGCTTCATCTCGTTTACAAACTATCTGATAAAGGTAAACATTTATATTAATGTTATTCTTACTTACCCAAAATATCTTTATCAAAATATCTTGTACAGATACACAACCATGTCGACTAAGATGGCGTTGATCTTCGTTGTTATTTCACTCATTGCGTTGACGATAGTGCCGGATTCAGCTGATGCAGCTTACTGTGGATCACATCGCGGATATTGCAAAGATGGAACTAGAGGAACTCCCTGCTGTGGCTACGGAAGATGCAACATATTTTGCCGTAACTGTGATGGTGGCTGCCGAACAGGAAGGTCAGACGTGGGCGACGATGGGATGGATAGCTTAGAGACTGTGTTGGCGACAGCAAATGATACGGATGGTAGCGGATTTTCAGGCGCAAGTATCAACCCCGTTGCACTACCAGCAGCAGAAGAAGCGCCTATAGCTCATAGTGATGAAACTGCCAACAATTAAGCATTTCCATTTTCAACTCCTTCTGTGCTGAATCGCTGATTTTTACTATTGTTGAGTAGCTGAAGTAAGTTCCTGGAATACACATTCGTCTACTGCTGATTAATCGACTATGTTCAGAAAAGAATTTCGTTTACGTATTAATTAAGTTAATGAAAAACTATACGAAGTTATTAAAATTTTGAATGGATTGCATAAGCCATACCAGTATAGTGTGTCGATCTAGAACTGTAGGGATATTTGCGAATCAAGTATTGCTGCCAGTTCTCGTTTGAGCTAAAGCAAATACACTGACTTTAATTAGAAAATTAAAGAAAATTCAAATAAGATACGTACTAGTAAAATGCTTGTGTGGCATCCTGCGAGAACGAATCCACCACGTGATGAGTTGATGGTCAATATTGACAGTTCAAAGTGCCATCGACCTTGTTTGCTCATGCGAGCTTAAACAGGAATCCTGTGTTATTATTATGTCCCTCTGAAGCTTAGACTTCCTTTCTCTAACATTATCTTGTGTTAGATTACCTTGTCACTTAAAAGAGGCCATCGCCCGTCTGAACTTCTCAGTTCATTTTAAAACGAGCTGTAGGTTACCAAGAATTGTTTTCTTGGAATCCTCTTTGCGTTATTTTCCATCATTGCAGGAGAATTATTCAACTGCAATTTGTGTAGCAACATCCTAGTTTTCTTAATTGTTTTAAGTTTGGCCCACATACCAAGAACGTAACATCATGCTGACGTGCATTCGTCTTTTGGTTGTTGTATGGTCTTCGATTTCTCTCTCCTATGGCGAAGAGATCGATGGCAATGAAGACGGAGTACATAACGTAACCGCAAATAAAATTATTGCTTTGTTAAATGTTTCAATGACAGAATCGAATGTAACTTCAGACGACGTATTACCCGGCTTCAATGTAGTTATCAACAATGGAGGATTCAGCCAAATTGGGGGGACGTCCATTGCTTCAGGTGTTTCAAGTGGTCCAGGTGATGGTAATAGCGGAGGTGGAAACGTTGTTGTTGGTGGAATCCCCCCAAATTTCGGGGAAGAATTTAACGATGGTGGGGGCGACGTTAAATGGCTCATGAACTGTGATTTCCCTGGCCATGACATTGGCCGTTTAGAAAGTTCTGGAGAAGAATGCGGAGGAATCTGCATTGCTAATATACAATGCACTCACTTCAGACACAGCAATGATGGATATTGCCACATGAAACGGGCACCATTGACTATTTCACGTACAACTAAGGACGGAAGTATGTGCGGTTTCATTCCATGGCGATTTGATGCTGGGAGAGGTAGAGTGTTTTAATAAGTGTAAAGTTTTATTAGCTATAATAATTACCGTTTGTGTTATCAGCGAATAAAAATTGGAACGATGGCGGGGGTGGTGTCAAATGGCTCCGCAATTGCGATTTCCCCGGCCACGATATAGGACGCCAAGTAGCCACTGCGGAAGAGTGCGGAGGTATTTGTGTTGCCAATTCACAATGTACTCACTTCCGTCGGCCAGATAATGAAGAATACTGTTACTTGAAAAATGCACCATCAATGACTTCACGATTACCGATCAATGGTGGCGTTTGTGGCATCATTCCCTGGCGATTGTGATCAATCATTCTGTTATATCTGTAAGAGGAAAATAATACATCATTAACTATGGAACAGCCCATATTCGTGTGATCTACATTGATTTCTCTGGCGTTCTAATGAAATGCGATATTTGTAGACTACTCACTGTAAAATTTCCTTAATTGCAATGACCTCCTTATCGCTGTCCAAGCCAACATTCGGTCAATGATCTTGCATCTGCTTGTTTTCCACAAATAGATAAAACGGAATTCGCCCATTCAAGCCATTCCCCTTTTCTTTTTAACTCTTCTGTTAGATTACCTTTCTGTTTTAAAGCAGGACCTCTATTTATTTGTCACAGTTTTCACTACTCCAACGTATTGCACTGTAAGCTGGTCCACGAAGCAGTTTTGGTGAGTCGATCCTTTGGTTTAAATTTCCTGTTTTGATTTCACAACTATTAAATGTTCAAATCAGACCACGAACCTGCTAAAATAAAATAATTACTATATTATTATTATTGAATAGACGACCTACGTACTTTAGAATGGCCTTGATACCTTTTTTACTCGTTACGTTGTCGGCAATCTCTAGTTGCCATGGAGGAAAAATCGGCTACAGGAAAGATGAACCAGTTAAACCTATGCCAATAACAGAATCAAACAGTGAATTATCGTCTGGTTTGGATATAATCATCAATAATGGAGGATTCAGTCAGCTCGGTGGAGCCTCATATGGCGGCGGAGTTTCAAACGGCCAAGGCAGTGGAAACATTGGAGGTGGAACAGCAAATTTTGGCGGAGAAACTTATGTTAATCTCGGTGAAAACGTTATCAGATTGATCCCAAATTGCGATTTTCCCGGACATGACATTGGGAATCAACCAAGTTTGGAAAGTCAATGCGGTAATCTTTGTATCGTCAACAATCGATGTAATGCCTTTAGTTGGCACGATGGAAATTGTTACCTGAAGAGCATACCATCAACGAATCTTAGCGTGCCAGCGGATGGTGGTCATTGCGGTTATCTCCCCTGGAAATTTTAAAAGATTAACTTTATGTCTATTCTTTTGTCAATAAATTTCATTAATGTTTACGTACTATTAATTCATTTTTATTTCCACATGGTTTTCTTTATCGAATTTCCACAAGGTACGCCTGACCCTGTGTTACGAAACCCCCCCGAAAATCCTCATCAACAAACATCGGCCATTTAAAGTTTGACCGCTGTGTAGAAAATTAAAGTTAAGAAAACCTGCTGCACTGACCTATCGTAAACATAATGCGGAAGTTTGGAAAAGTAGGACAAAAAAGACATTGACGTAATAAATTGAGGGAAACAAATGGCTGTTTTGACCTGCAGATTTTTCATTGAATGCGATACAAGAGAAAGCTAAAAGCAGGTAACAAGTCAAACATTGTTGCGAGTTAGTCGAAAGCCTAAAAGACTTTTTGAATTTTTAGGCATTCGAGGACCCCCCTTTCAAATAAATTACGTTACTTCCCCTCCTACAGGTAAAAAAAAGAAAGCGCTGACCTACGTCAATATATTTTTCTTTAAGCATCAAAAGGGGGGGGGGGAGGGGGGAAGCGGTAGCCAATCAAGCTGTATAACGTAATTTTAGGTCATCCATTAACGAAAATTACATCCCTTGTTGCTAAGCAAGCTCCGATCTCTCCTCCCTCAACAAAAAAGGATTTCCGTTTCTAAAATAAGCTAGTTAAAGTTTCGCTTTGATATAATCAAATCTTATGTGAATTAATCTATTTAGACAATTGCTTGCTATGGTTTAACGTTTAAGCATATTAAAATGAACTTACCAGGTTAATATTTGCCGTTATGAGTTTCCGTTGTTTCCCAAACACTGAATTTCTAAACGACCATGTTGGGGGCAGTCGATTACTACTGGAACATTAATATCTTTTGAAAAAAAAAAAAAGTTATTAAAATATGTAAATAAAACATGGATTTTCTTTCATGAATTACCTACATTTCTTAAGTTAATTTCCTTACAATTTTTATATGTTCTGGTTTGCGGCTGGGGCTTTAATTTTTCCCCAATCAAAGTCTATGGTCCTGTACGTTATTGTTATCAGGCCATCTGTTAATAATGATAAAACAATTGCCATTAATTTTCCTGGTTATGCCTCTCACTCTGCAGCGACAATGTTGTTTATAACAACTTGAAGGCCTTTACACTAACAGTACAACCAGTTAATAGCCATTATACTAAAAGTCATGCATCTTTTATTACTTACTCGAAAGAAATCGAACCGATCAACGTTAAACAAAAGCTATATTTTACCTGGATCTGCGATGAGTCCACTGTCGCCAAGGTAACAACGCTTGTAGAAAACGCGTAACTCTCGATTAACATTCAAATAACCTTGAAAATAAAAGAAAATAGAATTCGTATTAAGACACGAGGAAGAAAAACATGTTTTATTATGTGCATAAGAAAGTTACGACCCAATGGGGGCAATGAACTTTTGGCAAGTTTTTGTTGCTGCAGGTCAGAAACATCCCTTCCTACCTGTGCAGAAATAACCAATGGCAGTGAAATTGACGTTACACCACTAACTTTAAGCGTAACCAAAGTGCCTGCAAGTTTTCGTATATAAACCCCAACTGAACATTGGCATCAGCATTACTTTGGCAACGTTCGCTCTGTCAACATTCACAATGAACAAACTCACTTTCGTAAGTTCGTTATTGATAAGTAAACTCTTAAAAGCCTAGACCTTAACTTTAATTGTTGTTATTAAAGATTGCCTGCCTCGTCGTTTTCTTTGGTGCCGTCTCAGCAAATCCTGCTGTTCGAGAGAGCCGACATGCAGTTCCAGTTGGAATGGTCAATGGAATGGTCCTGGTTGACGACGATACGTCAGATACTCGCAACGTAATGTCTGATGAAACTGCCATTCCAACAGTCTTACGCAATCCAGCACCCGTTATCATTCCTCCATTTACTCCGGATCAGCAAATCGAACAACAGCGCCTTACCATTGCCTTGGGTGGACGTCCATACGGAGGATACTACGGCGGTCGTCCATGGGGCCCATACGGCCGTCCTTGGGGCCCGTACGGAAGGCCCTGGGGTCCATACACCCCTTACCGCCCATGGGGTCCTTATTAAACTTTTGTAGACTTTTGGTTATCAAACGTTAACTCAGCAAGTTCTTCAGCCTTTTTGATCAGTATTCTTCTTCAATTCATCTGTTCTCGAACCTGTTTTATGCGCAAAATACAAAAGTTTGCATTAATCTTTTTATATTGTGCTTATTCAAACAATTTCTTTCGGAGTTGCATAAGATAATGAGGTGACATCAGAAAATAGCATAGTTAAGAACTAATGCTAATAAACGAACAACTAATGAATCCCCAATAAGCCAGGGAGTCATTGATCGAAACTACGTCGTTTTACTAAAGACGCTAAAACAAATAGCGGTCAGGCAAACTTAAATTTTAACGAAAACTAAATAAACATTGATCCAATAATTGGGAAAAAAAAGTTATTAAAAATAATAAGAATGAATAAAGCAATATCTCTCCGGGAATTTTTCTATAAAAAAGTAAATATTTGAGATCTTTTTAAAAGTACTTCCAATTGCCGATACAATTTTCATTTTACTCAATTCTTAGCAATTTTGCTTATTATGGAAAACAGAGAAAGGAAAAACGAAGCATTGGAGTAGAATAAATCTCAAAATGTTCGCAAAACCCCAAGTTTTTGATCTAATAAATTTACATCTGGATCTAATATCCGAAGAGAGATATTGCTTTCAGCACTTCATGCCTTTTAACTTTAAAGAAGAAGCTACTTAAGCTAGAAGTAGGTTACGAATCCCAGTTTTCCATCGTAAGAATTTATCATTTAATAACAAAGAAATGGGGTTTACCAGAAGGATCGCTGCCCTTGACGACGGAAACTGCATCTCCTTTACATAACCTTGGAAAGGCGTAACGTAGCTTTACCTAACCGCACACGGAAGGAAAGCACACATTTTAGAAAGTTACCACCAGACAGAGGGCATCATTGTCTTTATTGCTATAGGTCAGAATATCCAAAACCTCAAACCTACCTGTCAACTGATCAACCAATAGCACTTCAGTTAGCCCCATTACTCTTCCTTTCTTGTGCAACGCCGTTGTATCGAAACTACCAATGGGCTTGGGTATATAAACATCAACAAACAGAACCCATTTTACCGACAACTTTGTACGGACTCATCATGAAGACCCTCGATCTGGTAAAATAAATCCTCTGTTAGTCATACCTTTTTACAATCCTAATTATTAATTCAATGTGCAGATTATTTGCCTCGTTGTGATCATCGGAGCTGCCCTGGCAGATTCTTCCGACCGGAAGAGTCGCCATGTTATTGGTGCAATTGATGACGGGTTGGTTCTAACAGAGGACGATGTGATCGTTGGCCCCGTTCCAGTGCCAAGCGATGAAGTTGCTATCCCAACAATCCTTACCTCAACCGGCCCTGCAGCCTTCCTGGGTGGACTTCCGGACCAGAAGACGGAAGAAATACGCTTGCAATACGGCGGCGGAGGATCTTACGGCCGTCCACAAAGTTCTCCATCCAATTTATCTATTAAAACTTAGGAGGTTAATTCAACGATTAAATTTTATTTAGGTTCATTGTATTACGGTCGTCCATATGGTGGAGGATATTATGGCCGTCCTAATGGATTTAATCGTCCCTTTGGCGGATTCAGTCGCCCATATGGCGCATACGGTCGACAATATACTCCCAACTTTGGAGGCTACAGCCAATTTGGCGGTCTATCCAATGCTGGCGGAGTATCGAATGGACAGGGTAACGGAAACAGCGGAGGTGGAACTGTTAACTTTGCTGGAGGATACGGATCCGGACTCGGGGGAGGATATGCAGGCGGATATGGCAGCGGTTACAATGCAGGGCTTGGTAGCGGGTACAACGTAGGACTTGGTAATGGCTACGCAGGAGGACTAGCCAGTAGCACCTACACCACCGGATATGGTAGTGGATTTGTTCCCGGCGTAGGCAGCGGATTTTCATTGCGCCCAAACTACAATTTCGGAAAATAGATCTTTTAACTCGCCTGTCGTATCAATGATAAACATCAAAATAATTTGCTTAGAATAATATTCTCTAACTGTTCTACGATTGAGTTTTGTTCTTGTGCAAATAAACTGACACTTTCATCGGTATCGCAAGCTACAAACATCTTTTTTCATTTCATAAAATTACAGCTATATCTACTAGTTTACGAAATAGACATCCTAGTAAAAGAAGGAAGATGATCACAAGATATAATAGGCTGAAAATTAGATGGGTAGTTAACTCTATCACGGCTGATTCAAACTGAAAAAGACAAATGCAGGGTGTTGGCTTTATGTAGACCCACTTATTAAACAAAATGAAATGTTTCTAGCATTTCCAGTCAAATGTCTTTAAAGGCAATTCATTCGAACAAAGCATGTTGAAGTGGCAAATGAAAATTCTAGGGAGATGGGCTTAAGTTAAGTTCTACACAATAACCTTTAGATAACCTTGGTGAAATGTTACAACTGAGGACAGGAAATACAAGCAAATCTTTAACGAAAGAGGGAAGAGAGGAATGAACTCTTCACTCTTTGTTGCTGTAGGTCAATTTCACCATAAAGAATCACTAGACTACCTGAATGTCAAAACCCGGAAGAATTTGCAGAAGAATGGTCTTACCTTTTTGTTCGTCAATATTGCCTACCCTTACGTTTAAAAGAGGCCCTCTCCACTCACATTTTTCAGTCGATGTTCGATAGTTGGTCATCGTCAGTAAAGCTCTCTGTAAGTTAAATAATTATTACAATTTCTATTAAGTTATTAAAATAATGCTTTACTTTTTTTTCAATATCTATAAAGATGATGCAGAAGATAACAATTCCATCCTTTTGCATTTTGTTCATTGCTCTTGCAATGAAAACAGATCAAGCAGACGCCGAACGATGTGTCCCTACCAAATACAGAATGATCCCAGTAATGAAAATATTAGGCTTGTGGCGGCCTATTGGATATTGCAATGATAATACCCGAGCAAATCCATGCTGCGGTAACGGCAAATGTGACGCATTTTGCCGCAATTGCGTTGGCGGATGTCGAAAGAAAAAGGCACAGGTGACAGGAGATGAAACGAAAAATCCGGCTACTACGGGAAATCGGCAGGTGATTTCAATAGAATCGATGGAAGACACGACGGACGGGAGCATCCTGGTCGCTGATACCTTTCATGAAGCCACAGTCAATGCGGGAATTAGAGTTATCCCTTTCACAACATCAGATCCACAAATTAAAATGAAACAAAGAACTTACGTCTCTCACCATTTATTCGGAAAACTGGGTAGCAGCCTTCGTCGTTTCGGTGGAGGATTCGGCCGTCCATATGGAATCGGATATGGCCGTCCGTACTTTAGCCGGCCGGCAGCAGCTTTTTGAATCTCCAACACAGACTGTTACTAAAAAAAAACGATAGTAATTAAAGCTTGGCTTTCTCATAGCTTAAACTGTGGTTTGTCATTACCTTTTGGAATCAGAGTACTTTGACTAATACATCAGTGATGGAAATACATATTTTGTTAGATGTTTCTAGTTTTAATTGTAAGCTATAATCGTCTTTTTTGGAGCTGACACATCCTGGCATTCAAAAATTGTTCTATTAAAGTTGATCTGGACACATAAATCAAATAGAGTTTGACAGAAAATACCTGAGTTTAAATAAATCCCCATCACGTCTATCAACTCTGGTATAAAACAGCTGCCACCTTAACGTTTCTAAAATTAGATTTAAAATAAAAGGAATTTAACTTTAAAGCTGTTATTACGGTAGGACTACGCTACCCTCTATCTTTATCTTTCTGCTGGAAAGGAAACGCATCAATATCCCCTTGGCTTTGTTCTTCTCTTACACGTTTCCCTTTTTCCATCAGAGCAACCATCTCGATATCGCTCTTCTTTGACATGACGTTGTTTCTGGAACGCGTTAGTTTCCCCGTAACCTCTAAGTTCCACATAACCTTGGCAAAAAGATAACATTTCCTTGTTAGAAACTGAAGACAAAGAAAGTCCACCTGTTAAGAGGGTTACTGAAAAAAAACGATGGATGAGAAAGAACGGGTCACACTCTTTGTTGTTACTGTAGGTCAAGCCTTATTCGACTACCTGTAGAGGGGGGAAAAAGAATAGCCAATAGCAATTTACTTTAGAGCATATAATGCCTTTTAAGTAATATGCAACCAAGTATTAAAGAACTTGCCAGTAGGGTTTACTTCGGTAGGCTATATAAGTTCAAAGTCCTTCTTCGTTTCCGTATCAGAATTCCGACAACCTTGACCGGATTCACCATGAACTATTTTACTTTGGTAACCGAATTTTCCCCTATATAATTTTTAAATCATGATAATTATCTGAATTAATCATTTCACCATAGATTACCTGTCTTGTTGTAGCCCTTCATACTGCTGCAGCCAATCCAGTAGGGGAAGACGAACGCCAGATGATTTACGTTGGCATGATGGACGGATTCATCGTGTTGGATGAAGATGAGATGAACAGCAATCACTCGAAGTTTCCCAAACCTATAGCATTAACTAATCAAAAATTACCACAATTAATCGACGGTAGCCGTCCAGAGATGCCCGAAGAAAAAATACCTCCCAGCCATTCGAAATTACCTGGACGCCCAGCTAAACCACCAATTATCAAACTACCTCCACTAACTTTCACACCCCAACCAGGTCCTTATCCTTATGAGTACTCAATACCTAAACCTTATACGGCTCCAGGTGGCTACGGATCGCATTTTGGTTATGGGCCTCAATATTACGGATTCCGCCCGAGTTATCCCATGATGCCACCCGCTCCTGCATATGAGTTCCGTCCAACCTACACCATGATGCCACCCCGCCCAAGCTACGGGTACCGTCCGAGCTATGCTGTATTGCCACCTCGTCCTATCTACGGATTCCGACCGTATAAAAAAGACGAAAGTAACACGTATGATGAAGATGCACTCTTACAATACGCTGTTTCTGATTGATCCCTAAAATCATTGAAATTCCGGATTGGGAAAGTACTTTCCCTAACATTTCCCGGGTCGAATTTAATTCTTGCAAGTTGTTTACCAATACAATTCTAAACGCAATCTGCCAAATAATTTGGTTATTTATGTGGCTGGTAAATTTAAGAAAGTGTCGTTATCAAGTTGCAATATAATACTAAAATAGCGTATTCTGATTCGAATTCGGCGAGTTAAGAGCCAAAAAACCATTTTAGAAATGCTAATTTGGACTTACAAATCAATCGCCATCGCATCGGTTAATACGATAAGGCGGTCCTTTTGAAAACTACACAACAGTCAAATGCGTAAACAGAGAATAGGTTTGCAAGCAGGTCGTTGAACTAACAAATCTATACTTCGTGTAGGAAGTTTGCAATTTATCTTTCAACAGACGTGACCCCGTTAAAAATTGACAACAATCTACCGGTTGAATAGATCGTAGAGTCCCTCATGATATAATACAGGAAGACCAGTGCGTTGGTTGACTAATATCGAAGACGTTCAAAGAGATGCTAGGGAAAGGGGGGAGGGGGACCCGGAATGACTCGATATAAAAAGCAGGTAACCTTTCAAGGTAACCTTGGCAAAAAGAAAAGCTTCCTTGCCATCCCCCCTCCAAAAAAAATGTGCCAAGCTGACAAAGTTACCTAACACCGATGGGGGGAATGAACTTTGCATCAAGTTTTTATCGTTTTGTTGTTGCAGGTCAGTACGAATGTTAGGGACTACCTGTTCAAAAGAGAAGGAAGGGCCAAAAAAGGCAATTCTCTTACCTTTGTGTAGAATTGGTTCCCAACGAAATTGCAGAAAAGCCTCGGTGGTATATAAGCTCAAGCTCTTCACTGGAGTCAGTATCAGAACTCTGACTAACGTCGTTGGTCAACATCTCAGAATGAACAGCTTAACTTTGGTAAGTAAATTTCTAAATTATAAGATTTCAAATAGAATTATTAAAAACAGAAATATTTGTTTCAATTAGACTGCTTGCCTACTTGTGACGCTCGGCGTTGCGTTCGCAAATCCCGCTGTTCGGGAAAGCCGCCATGCTGTTCCTATTGGGATGGTGGATGGGATGGTCTTGATGGATGACGACATGGTCAACGACGACAGCCATATCCAAGAAACCGCTTTTAATCCAATCATGATCAACCCACGCAATATTGGAGCCATGGCCCACATTGCTTCTGACCAACAAACCGAAGAACAGCGTTACGGATGGGGCGGCGGTCGTCCCTATGGAGGTGGATGGGGTGGCGGCTACGGTCGCCCCTACGGTGGCGGATGGGGTGGCGGTTACGGCCGCCCCTACGGCGGTGGATGGGGCCGTCCCTATGGTGGCGGATGGGGTCGTCCATACTACGGCGGCCGTTGGTAGAGCGGGAAAAAATTGTTGGCTAACGTGACAAGCTGCTTCGTACCATCAATGCAAACCTACAAGTTCCAAAAGAAAACATGTTGTGTTAATAACAATGCTCAAACAATGCTTCTGTAATTGAACTTGTTTTGTTTTCCTAAAAAAATAAAATAACATCTCTACAAAATTTAATTCTCAGTTGATATTGTAGTGTTATTTTCGTGCAACGCTAGCCATCTTCATTGATTCCCAACAAAGTTTTTGGCAAGAATATGGTTCCGTGAGGCACTACAAATCAATACAAACACAGAACGATCTTTCGACCTGAAATTCTCCTGGAACCGTATGTTAAATGATGAAGTACATCAAAACTAGGATAGGCGATGTCAAAATAATCTATGCTCATGCGAATTATTTTGAAATTATTAATCGCAATAGCTATTAGAAACCTTCATCAATAATAAATTAAATATAAAAAGCGACCTAATAGTTAAAATAAGTCGATAAAGAAGAGAAAACAGTGGAGGGCAAGTTCGGCGCAACTTGTACGTAGCTTCTCCATGTTTGCAAAGTCCCAAAAATGAAATGCTTTAAAAGAAAAGGAGAATGACCTAGTTAAGAATTATCTAATGTCATGCCAGGATCACTGACCTAGCCCAATAACGTGGGCTACAATAATAAATGTCTGCTTCTTTTGCCTATCTCACCCCCTCACCCTGCCAAAGACTACCTCAGGTAAAAAGTGCCACAGCCGTAGTTCAACGTAACAAAGACAGGTATCCCAAACAAGCGCTCGAACGTTCCAGCGGGGTAAGGGATAGTATAAAAGGTGCGAGTTCTTACTTCACTAGTACCAGAAGACAAAAAACTATAACGGAGGATGAAGGGTTTCTCTTTGGTAAAACAAAATTGACCTTACTTGTTTACAATTTAAAAGATCCTTTGTTTCGCTTTCCTAGATTATCGCATTCGCCATTCTGGGCACTGCTATAGCAGTTTTCTCTCCTATCCCAGAATTTTCAGAAGATGTGGCACATACGGAAGACGATGGAGAGGCATTCTCAACTACTCAAGCTACGGACCACATTGCAAGTGAACAACCGACTGAGAATGATGACTTCACCACAGAAAGGTAAGAATCAAATTTATACCTTAAATATATATGTCGATTACACCTGAATCTCGTGCAATCTTGGTCTAGTGAACCTCGTGAAGAAATTGAAACACGACTATCTCGGTCATCATTGGTCTCCGTGTACCTAAGAAAAACAAAATTGAATCCGCAATTAACAGGTAGTAACGCGACTGCTCCAAATAATTCTGTTGGTACCGCAGAGATTGCAATTAATCCAGCTGCAGAAATAACTCCAGCAAAGACACAGGAGGTCGGGAGTAGGGATGAAGTGTCTCGGCCAAATTATGCGCTTCTCATGGCGCCAGGACCATATTACGGTCCCATGCAACCGGGCCTGGAAATAAATCCAGAAGAGGAAGACAATAAATTTTTTAATCTTGCTCAAATGTTAAGCCCTCCTCGCAAACCTTACGTACCCGGAACTCTGCGGCCATATGCAAGACCTCGTCCGAATTACGTAAACTTCTTGGGAGCTCGGCCCTATGGATATCAAACCGGTTATGGAATTCAAACCGGTTACGGACCTCAGACAGGTTACGGGTTCCAATCGGCTTACGGACCTCCACCTGATGAGGGATACCGTTTGGCCAGCGGCTTGCCATACGGCCTAGAAGAAAATCCTGATGAAGAAGATAATAAATTTTTTAACCTTGCTGAAATGTTAAGCCCACCTAGACGACCATACGTACCCGGAAGTATCCGGCCTAATATGAGTCCTCGGCCAAATTACGCCAGTTTCTTGGGTCCCCGTCCAGCTTACGGTTACGGTCAAAGCGTCTACGGCATGCAGCCGAGCCCGTATCCATACTATGCAAGCTTCGACGAGAGCTTTTAACTTCTGCTTGAATACACACTAAAAGAGCCACTCTAATTCACAACAATTACGATCAATTCTTTTTTGGTTAAATCGCGTCGATGTTTCCATATCAATAAACATTTGAACTGAAAATTATTGCTGAAAACAAAACTGAAATGTCTACGTCAACACGTTAAAGAACGTTCAAATAACACACACATACACAAATCCTCTTTAGAAGTTAACCATAAATGGGTTTGTTTTTAACTAAACGAAAAATGCAGAGTACTTGTTATTTATCGTGGGAAAACGAGGGAAGAAGGAAAAACAAATGTAGACAAAGCCCGAAACGTTTGAAGAGCCGAATGATCACGACATGAATCGATCTCAGCCGACTTTGGAAAAAAACAGAAAGATATGAAATAAAAACCTACAAAGATTTAGAAAATTTAAGGGGAGAGCAAGAACATATCAATCTTCTCAAAAACTTTTAAAGGTCGGATTTTAAAGTATAAATTATTTTCAAAACCGAATCAAACCCTAAAACAACGTGAGTGTACAAATTCAGCGGAATTTAGACACTTGACTTTTCACAGTTAAAAAAAATCAAATTTAAATTCCCCTAAATTAAGGATATGTCTACGAGTGAAATATCGCGAAGCTGGCGAAAGCATCTTTACAAGTCACATCAGATTGCAAATCTTTTACGACTGATAAATGGGCTGTAAATCCGCTGCTTGTCATTCAAAAACACGAATACAAAAAATAGAAAAGCTACTTTTAGTTCCAAGATTAATGTTAACACTTACCCAGGTATAGTACAGTGAAACTCCTCAAGTTCCATCACTATCCAGGATAAAGTCATCGACCTTTTGACCGCCAACAACTTTACACCAACCTTGAAAACACTGTAGAACGTACATTTATCATACGAGGGGTAAACATATATCTAAGGGGGATGAAAAAAAACTACCCTATACTACCAAGGAAATCAAGGAAGGGCTGGATAGTTTTCAAACATTGAACTCCCCTCCCCTTTCGAATCCTTCTTCCGCCAGTAATACGGGTTTTCAACACAAACGCGAGTATAAAAAGGACCAACTTGCTTGCCTAATCCACAGAAGGGTGTAGGTTTGCATTCGAGATGAAACTAGCAACGGTAGATATTTTGCTTTGGACGATCTCAGCTTGGCAAGTTAAAAAACTGTTTGTTGTTGTTGTATTAGGTTGTTTTGTGTGCTCTTTCCATTGCAACAGTTTTTGCAAATGTTCCTAATCGAAATCGCAGAGGTTTACCTGGAGTGCTATTGAAAGATCCAAATCCAATTACATTCACTAACTTTAGACAACAATATTTCTACCCACGTCCTAACTGGGGAGGTAACAAATTTCAATACTTTAAGCAAATCACATGCATACGTTAATAAATGAATTGTTACCTAACAGGTTATGGTGGAAATTTTGGAAACGCTTACGGTATCAGCAGCTATGGCGTAGGAACATTTGGCGGATGGAATCATGGAGGAAATTATGGAAGCAACTACGTCGCCAGTAGCTATGCAGCAGGAACATACCCCAACGTGGCAAGTTCCAATTCAGGGTTCGCCGCAAGCGCTTATGGTTAACAATGATGTAGCCAATCGAAGATAGTCAGGGAACATCTATCAAGCAACCATTGTTTCAATACGGGAATTTTAAGTTAATACACACCTTAGAACAGAAAGCCACGAATCCAAATAAAATCGGCAGTTTCATTTTCTAAAATTATTTGACTTTGATCCACTATTCATCGTGTATGATGGTTTACAGGGCGCTGGATTTGCTGTCCTTTTTTCACTTATTCCATTGCCCAGTGGAACATCTTCATTGCCCCAGTCAATTTCGTTAACCAGGGCAAAAGATTCTGGATCTATTTCCCGCATCCATGTTTCAGTGTCATCTAAAGATCAAAGAAGTTTTAGATTTTTCAGATGGCTGACGGTTCATCTATAAGATTATTGCAAAACGTGAACATCACACTAGGTGATTAAACGAAATACCTCGAACAACATACCTTCAGGTATTGGTGATGATTGCTCTGCTTTAATATGAATAGGGGGGATCGATTTGTTATCGTCTGACTTATGACGTTTCATCTGTTGCTGAAGAAATTCCTCTTTTTTTTGTTGTTGTCTTCGTTTTCGCTCCAATTTGACAGGATCACTTTCATTCAAGAAATCGTCTTTAACTACGGAATTATTCTCACTCTTTTGACCTCCTGAAACATGAGATGGTTTAACTGTAGTAAACGAAGAATCTGATTTGGAAACTGGTTTAGGGTCTGTAGGTAACATAGGGCAATGAGGTGCAGGAAGCTTTTGCTTTGATGATTCTGGGGGCTCAGGAGTTTGTTTTTCTTCTCTGAGGATACTAGCCGGTAACTGAGGTACTTTTATTGCTTCAGTAGTGCGTTTTTTCCCCTCCTTCAAAAATGATCAGAATTTGCGAAAGGTTAGATGATTTAAACAAAATCCTATGCTGCAGTACCATTGCGTTATAGCGGCTTTTGTGGACATCTGGGGGAACTTCCAAAATTGTTTCATTTTTCTGTGGTTGAGCTGGAGTGGCAACAGGGAACTTGTTAGCCCATCTCAGGTAGTTTTTGTTGTTAAGACAGTTTCCCAAAACATTGCCAAAGCCTTTCAAGGCACGTTTAAGACCATCTGTTGCTGCTTCCTACATATAACCAAAGATTTATGCAATTATGCAAAAGACAGAATACAATGCAATATAATACCAAACCTTTCTAGCCTTTTCCAAACTCAAGGCCTTCGATTTCATGCCCTCACACACACCATACCCAATATCTTCATGGAAGGCCCCATCTTTCAGCTCCACTCTCACGGTTGAAGACACTCCTACATAGAACTTGTCTTCGATCTGATCTACACAGTCTAAGCCATGGATTCAAATGTAGGTTAATATCTCTTCCTGTAATAGCAAACAAGTTTACCAATTGTTTGTTGAACAACTGCATGACTCCAGCCATTAAATCCAAACACTTCATTTGCCAAAGCTATCAACCTCCATCCCTCAATATATGCAAGCTTTTGACCACCAGGACCATGCCTTTGACTAACCATTTCAGGTGCAAGATCTCTGCCAGTTTGTTGCATTAGATAACATAGTAAGGTATGTACGATAGGGTAAGGTATAACTACTACCTGCGAAGAGTAGACTGCAAAACTTGATGCTCTTCGACCTCATATTCAATCTAAGTTATTGAAAATCGTTAGCAATTAATATGGTATAATAAACCTCAATAAAAGACCTACCCTGCCAAATTTTACAGGTCGCTGCATTGTTGAAAAACTAAAAAGATTACTCACTTACAGGAAATACCCGTAAACACGAAACCACGTGAAAAAAAAGGCAAATGTTTTACACGAAGAATCAATTGAATTTTTAAACCCCTTTCCCGTGTACAACTACAGCACACTAAAAATTGAAGCCCTTGCATACTAGGAAATAGGAAAATATTAAAACAGGCGCCTTCGTCTTAGCTGCCTGCCTTGTCAACTTTTTCCACTCACAAATGAATCGGTTTAGGACCAAAATAGAATGGTTTAACAAGCCAAATGAAACTGAAATTGGGTTTAAAATTAAAGTGTAAAAATACCAAAATGTCACACCAATGTTAAGTGCCAGAACTAAATAAGAAATGAATGATTGAGTATGTTAAGCAAATATGTATTTACAAAATTTATAGGATAGTGCTTGAAATTGCAGCGATTTACAAAAATTTATAAGATAATGCTTGAAATTGCAACGATTTACAAAAATTTATACAAGATTATCCGAAATTTTGAGGAGTTATTACATAATTCATAAGACAGTACTTGCAAATTTCAGAAACTAAACAAGAATTTCTCCCGCAATCTCCAATGCGTGCTACAGCTCGCAAAGGAGTAAATCCAAAGAATGGACCACATCCACACTCTCCAACGAAGCCGGTAGTTCGTGAATAGTACAACTCAAGGGACAGCTCACATCCATAATCTTCAATGTGTCCGAAGCTTGCAAAGAAGTCAATCCAGTGGATGAATTTCATCCGTAGTCTCCAATGCATCCTGCAGTTTGCAAAGGAGTAAATCCAAATAATGGACCACATCCGCACTCCCCAACGAAGCCGGTAGCTCGTGAACAGTACAATCCAAGGGACGGGTCACATCCATAATCTTCAATGCGTCCTGCAGCTCGTAAAGAAGTCAATCCAGTGGATGAATTTCATCCGAAGTCTCCAATGCATCCTGCAGTTTGCAAAGGAGTAAATCCAAAGAATGGACCACATCCGCACTCCCCAACGAAGCCGGTAGCTCGTGAAGAGTACAATCCAAGGGAAATTTCACATCCAATCTTCAATGCGTCCGAAGCTTGCAAAGAAGTCAATCCAGTGGATGAATTTCATCCGTAGTCTCCAATGCATCCTGCAGTTTGCAAAGGAGTAAATCCAAAGAATGGACCAAATCCGCACTCTCCAACGAAGCTCGTGAACAGTACAATCCAAGGGACGGGTCACATCCGTCATCTTCAATGCGTCCGAAGCTCGTAAAGAAGTCAATCCAAAAGAAGAATCTCATCCGCAATCTTCAGTGCAGCCTTCAGCTGGCAAAGAAGTCAATCCAATGGATGGATCAAATCCACAGTCTCCGACGAAGCAGAATGTTCGTGAAAAGTTGGTTCCGTGGTACGGGTCAGCAACAACAACACGAACCTTAACTGCATCCTGAAATATGCTCAAGCGATCTACGCCTAGGTCAGCTAGAGGCTCATGATCAGCAAGAGGCTGTGTTAACAAGCAGTAACAATAAATAGTAACAATCGGAGTGGAAACAATCGGTGTGGACACAATCGAAGCTGATGTTTCTTCCAGATATTGAAAACGCTGATGCTGGTAAGCTGTCTGCTTCAAACTGCAACTGCCAGTGGAGAAGAAAAGACGCCGAAAAATTTTCTTCAGGAAGCCCATCTTCGTTTCAAAGGAATAACTCGTAGAAGGTAACAATTCACTTGCTGAAAAACGTACAGGAGGTATTACTCAGCGAGGTAAGGTAGGTAACGGTTTGGAAAATCGTTTAATTAATTAAAATGGGGAAAAGCCGACAACGTTTGGGTCATTTCTATCATGCCTCTGGTCGTTTTTTTGCGAATCTAGAAAATGTTTTCAATTTAAACCATTAGTGACTAAGAAAAAATTAATTTTCAAGTTTTTTCCGCTATAGTTCAACAATAAATCCAAAGCAACTAACTAAAAATATATTTTAAAAAGGAAATTGAAGTATCGGATACAGGAACATCACGTCTTATATGATGACCATCACCCTTATTCCAACAAACCAAACCGAACATGTAAATGCCTATATTAAAACAAATGTTCGTTTCGTAAATACTCATAATTAAATTCCTTCATTATGGACATCTTTTTCTTTCAATTTAGTTGCCCAGGGCTATTCGAATTATCAGAAATACCTGTTTTTGCCTTGTCTTAGAAGATTCCAAAGAATGTTTGTCGTTATGGAAAAAGTTGCCCGTCATCCATCCTTTGCCGTAATAAATCAACATTTTCGGTAAATGGTTCTGTGTGCCTGCTTGCAATAATATTCAAAGTCTTGCTTCCTTTCTTTCAGCTCCATTGAAACCATAGATTACGACAATGGTTATTATACCTATTACAGTTACGCATTTGATCAGTATTTTGGGAATAAAAGATACTTATCCAGGACACTGAGCTAGAAATTATCCTTAGTTTCTTCTTGTATTTGCTATACCAATCATCCTGAAGTTTTCAAAATAACGAAATCACATAACTTTTTAATAACAAGTAGGCCAAATTGTGTAACTTCTGTTTATAAAGTGTACTTCAACACCTGTACAAAGCCTTTGTAAGATACTAGAGATATCTAAGCAGGATTGTTCCTTGATTCTATTCCTTTAGCTGCTTCAGTAGCTATCAGGTTTTGGTATCGGTCCATAGGTTTCTTCTGGTTTGAGATCACCAGAATTCAATTGACGTGTACGTTCCTTTTTGATTGCTTCAACTCTGGACAACTAGAACACAAAATGTGATCACAATGTGATCATAACAACTGTGCTAGCACAGCAGAACTTAACACACAACAGAATTTGGAATGATTCTGCAATAAAATCAATGGGCATACCTGCTTGATTTTGAAGACACATTCATGTAAGTCTTCTTTCAGGTCTTTGCATTTAGACTCACTCAGCGATTTACCATAAGCCTCCTTGCAATATACATATCTCAATTCAAAGTCTTTACACTCAGAATTTTGTGACGTGAACAAAGCAGCTGACATGTCAGTAAACCGAGTTCGAAGGATAGGTTCTGTGAGGTTTGCCATTTTCTACATAGAAGTGAAAATAGTTATTGGTATGCTTATTCCAAAACATGTAGTTATGATAACACTAACATAACGATTTTGTATAACACATGATAATTAGCAATTCTTCTATTGAGCTTGGGCAACAATGAAAAAGTATACTATCAAAAGGTAAGAAAATTCACTCGTGAGCGTTCTAACCCACTAGGCGGTAATGTTATATAACTATAAATCATTGTTCTAAATAAAAACTAATCGATTTCTGTAAAAGCAGAGCTTAGATTCTAACTCTAGTACGAAATAGCTCTAATAAAATTTATATTTATTACCGAAAGTTTCAAAGGCGAAAAATCCTTTTCAGGAATTCCAAACGTAGTCTGCTAACCTGAAATTTCATTTTTTAGAAGTTGCCATTTAATGTGTAAAAATTGAAATTCACAAAACAAAAATTATTTTTATTTTTGACCAAACGTCCGTAATAAATTATGAATCTAAATAATGGTAACATTTATTAAATGGAGATTTTATCATTCAAATTATGACATTTACATTACCATCACGGATTTACTACGACTTTGGCGCTTTTTGTGGGATAAAATAATCGCAAGAACATCGTATCACTTTGCTTAATAAGCATTAGTGTGGATTTAGATACGAGTTAAATCAGATCTTGAATCATCTTTAGTTGCTTTAGCATTATGGGTTTTAGTGAAAGACAATGTCTTTCAAAACCGATGTTTTCAGCGGTTTTCGTAGACTGGGAAAAACTGACCTTTTGACAAAAACTTAGGAATGCGCTTGTGTAGGTATTTCACAATTATGTTTAGAACAAGCCATCGTTGTGGCGATAACCTCATTGACGCATGTTAACATCGGTCAACAAGTTTTTGGATTTTCCTTCATTTCGGCCCCATAACAAGGGCAACGTGTCCACAGTGCATAGTACAAGTGAGCAAGTAAATAATGTGTTGCGTGCAACAGGAAGCTTAAGATTACTGTATAAATCTCAATTCGTCGAAAAGCAAATTTTACGCATAACCGGAAGTTTCATTCTCATCTCATAAAACATTGTAAAGCTTTTACCACATGTATTATGGTTGCATGCGATGAAGCAAACTAACAAATGAGGTGCGAGTCACGCAATTCTGACGGGTGACTTGCAATCCAGTATCTGGTGGATCAGTTGACTGCATCTGCGTTTCGAGCTATTCCAGTGACAACTTAATCGCCTTTATTTGATTGACTTTATCTATATCAAAAGAGGCAATCCTTGTGCCGTTTTCGGTCGTAAATATACGCCTATAAAAACAGAATGCGCTATGTCGATGGAAAATATTATAAGCTACCACTAATCCGTAGTCTCCATGGTCCAACTTGGTTTATCAAAGGGCATAAATTTTGTTGTCAAAAGTAAAACAGGAATACCATTTGACTTCAAAACAACTTGCCTGCTCAAAGTCTTTGTTGACCTGATTGCTTCTTTGTTGTCATTTGACTACAAAACAACAGGCTTTAAAAAGGGGCATTACTACGATTCCGGTATAGTAGTCGTACGGGAGTTCTCGAATTGATCAGTAGCCCCATTTTTTCCGATCTACATAATTACGTAACATGTGTTCTATCCGATTGTTCGTTCTTTTGGCCAGCGTGCTTCTGGCGAGTTCGAATCCTATTCTACCCGGTGTTCAACAAGACGATAACTTCTTTTTCAGTCTTAGTCATAACGGTAAGCCGACCACTTCAATGTTTTCCCGACTGATCGATGATTGCTGCATTCGACAGATTTACACTGCGACGTTAAATTAATAAATCAAACTGTGTCTGGCCTATTACAGAGCAATCAGCTTTGATGTCAATGATTGTGGAAGCCGCAGGTCGTGTTGCGGCTCAAAGAAGTGAAGGATCTTCGAAAATCGAAATCGAAATGCACATACCCGAGATCGTCATTCAACGCATGCGGAAACCTGATTTCAATAGCAAGATGTTGGCAAGGTGGATCGGTCGTAGATGGGACTTATCAGAGCAAGCAATCACCGATCTTCATTTGAAAGGACGAGGATGTAGCCCAAGAATATGTCTGTCAGTCACAAGTCGTTCAACACTTGATGACACTTGCTGTCCTTTTGGCAAATAAACGCAGCATTTTTCTTTTTATAATTCGAAACAAAACGGATTTCTCTTAAACTAGCTCCCAACAAACGGTTGCGTTTATAGTCGCGATTTTCCTTTAGATACTGCTAGTAACCCAAATTAGAAGCAAAACAATATATACAGTATGTCAGCACGCAACGAATCGAAATAGCATTTTGTTCTTGTAGAAATATTTGGCAATAACTAACATAATTGTACGGCATTCTACAATCTCGGTTCATTTAAAGGTAATGATGGATGATGACGACAGAAGGCCAAGTCTACCGCATATGCTTACGTGCTAGTTAATCGTACACGTGCGAACAGAACTACACGCTGCGCAAGAACGATGTTAATAGGATCAGTA
Source organism: Daphnia carinata (assembly GCF_022539665.2). NCBI lineage: Eukaryota > Metazoa > Arthropoda > Branchiopoda > Diplostraca > Daphniidae > Daphnia > Daphnia carinata. The sequence continues at coordinate 6,494,693 of NC_081340.1, forward strand.
AGCTTCCCACTTTGCTTATTTAGGTATGCAATAAAACGTGCACTTTGGATTGAGACGAGCACCTCAGACGCGATGGTTTCGAAAGCGAGCGAGCTAGACATAGCTCCGCCGGTGACACACGAAGCATGGCGGACAGGCGGTGGGAAGATAGGGGGCGATAATAATCATTTTTGCCGTCACCGTCAGAAATACTACGTTGCAAATCAAGTAGTACGTGCGAGATGAGCTGCGTATGAGGTAAAACTTGGCGTTTTACATTTAGGGCTGCCTGATAAAAATTCTTACAATTTTTATCCCTTGTCCATTAAAACGTTTACGCATTACATGGAGTCGAACGGAAGAAGGCTATGAACTCATAAAGATAACCCTAAAATGATCAATGCGTCATACCCAAAAAAGAGTCCTTTCTAAGAGGCTACAGTTATAAGAGTTATCGTTTACCTTTAGCTACCAGGTCGCGTAGATGACTAGTGGATTACGTAGTGTGACGTTTTAGGCAAGATTCTAAGTGAAAACAGTTTCTTCGATCTTCAATCTCGGTAGCCGAAAGTTCTTTTCGCCAACCTCGGTTCGCGCAAGTACGTCCCTACAAGTTCATCCCACTATTGTGCAAAAAGTACAAATAGTAAAAGTTAAGACAATAAGGATTAAAGTAAGATAGTTCTTACATTAAAATGCGTTGGCAAATCTAAATCTTCGCTAGATGAAATAGGGAAGGAATGGAATCTGCTGATTACCAACAGAGGCAGAAGATAAAGGAATCAAGGTAGCCCCGATTTTGGCGCTAGAACTGCAGATTTCGACGTTCAAGACCATTGGGCAATTGTTTGCATTTCGAGTGCAATGTCCGCTATGATTGATTTCTAGATTTCCCTGGTTATCTTTTATTCCATCCTATTGCTCAAACAAAACACTAGTAAGAGATATTGCATATAACTTCAAGATCTTTCCTTACCTTGATGTTTCGGGTTTTTATAAAGTTAGGTGAATGTGCAACCTTGAATTGTCTTTTTAAGCTTCATTGCTTCCTGCATGAGGTTTAAAATATGCTGAAACCTGGATACGTTTCTTTTAGGATTTTGGCAAAACTCCTGAAAATAGAGGTACACCCTCAATAATCTGCAAAAAGAAGAACAAAAAATGATTGTATAAGGTATGTTACTTTTTAACAAAGCCAAATTTTTTCACAATTTAGTATGCCTTAAAGATACACTACAAAAGTTTTTGTAATGATTTACTAGACTCTTTCTACGATTTTAAATAACCAAATCGTAAATAAATACATCATGTGCTGAAAACGAGAACGGTATCGTCCGAGTCAGGTTTACCAAACGTAGATATATATACTGATGACTAAACATTCAACACGATTAAACTGTTTTATCTCAAAGTGCTGTTTCACCAAGATTTACTATTTATTATAGAACACAACTTACAATCCAGCAATGGTGCTATGAAATCAAGTCTTTTTGTGAAACACGAGTTACAAATTTGAAAGGCAGACATGACTTTTTCGAGCCTTCTTGTGGTCAACGCTGCCGGTTTTTTGAAATTTCCCCCCGTATTGAATTTAAAAGTTTTTGCAGTTTAAAAAGCATTTTCGAAATGAGATGACGATCTTCTAAAATAGGTAAATCGAATTTTTATCGGATTTCATAAGAACTTGAAACCAAAATTGTCACGTACATTTAAAGTAAACTTTTGAGCTCGCCATCTGCTAGCAACGAGTTTCAACTTTGACCATTAAGACTTTAATAGCGCGAAAATTGAATTCGAATTTTCTAGTTGGCATAGTTACGTTGTCTTGTGGCCTTTTTATCGTTCAATGAAAAACAAAATTTACTTTTCACAAAACTACACCTTCTTTTAATTACTTACGCCGTGTGTTACTCCATTTACTAATTCTCCGCAAGATTACACACGATTTGAAGTTTCTTTCGTCGACGCTTGCTATAGTGTGGGCAGAACAAAAACAAGCAGTACGAGCAAATATTCACGATGGCACTTTTCTTTCTTGTTTAATGTCAGGAATACCTGGTCATAAAAGACACCGGTAAACTACGAAAAAAAAAATAGGCTCGTCAGGGAGGTGATGAATAATCAAAAGAGAAGGCACACCACACAAACGCGCACTAATTTAGCTTATGTATGACCAATACACAAGGCGATGAGAAATGACACGTGTTAATAGGATTAAAGTGAGTATGCCACCTTATAATAAACACGCACTTTGACACGTCAGACTCGGGTAATTGCGATGGCGGGAGTGGTTAAACATGCCTCTCCGCCGGCCAAACATACACAAAAGAAAACGAAGGTAAAGAAACCGAAGGAGAGATAGAAAGAGATACGTACGTTTGTTTACATACACGGTCAGAATGTGTAAGTATTTCACGTAGGTTAAGGAGGGAGATGGGAGTCACAAGCAATCGAATCCGTTATAATTCAACAGAACGTGCGTGGGGGGGGGGGACTATATGAAACAGAAGGAAGCCAGCATTTAGTAATTTTAGACTCGATATTTTTCGCCATTGATTTTTCATCTTGTGATCGGGATCGATGAATTCATTTAGGCAAAAATGTTTTCCCTTTTTTTTTTTTATTCTGTTATAAACATTTGTCTTTATCTCTCTGACAAGTTGGCTAATGGGTAGGGGACGAGGACCAATGGATATGCAAAAAAATCAAATAGAGTAAGGCGAGAATTGAGAGAATACGAGCAAGAAAGAAAGATAGAGAGAGAGAGAGACGGTTATGAGGGACTAGACATACAACGGGGAGGCGACGGGCGGCTACGTCAACCAATTTTCATGACCAAAGAAAAAAAAACAAAAAAAAAACAAACAAAAAAACAAACAAACAAAAAAATCGTTGCTTTTTTTTCTGACGTTCGGCCGAAGAATAGATGAATCACTTTTGTTTTGTTTTTTTTTAGTAGAAGAAGAAAATAATAATAATGGTAAGACAATTGAAGGGGGAATCGATAGACAATCAGCTTGGGGATATATAAAGGTAAGACGACAGATTTTGAGAGAATAAATTTCGACGACTTGACGCGATGAATAGAAAAACACATACAATTATACGAGCTCTTTTCCAATATGGCAAGAAATGCGAACCACTCACACTTTGCTTGCTTTACTCACAAACAATTTTAAAAAGCTGCGCTATCTGCTGACACTAAAAAAAAAAAAGACACGTACGCGAGCGTACCGTTAATATATAAGACGACGGATTCTGTCATTTTTTTCTCTCATAAAAGAAAAACATGGAATGGCTGCACTCGAATTTTAGTTGTCACACTTTTCCTTTACTCCCTCGTTGCAAAAACACGAAAGTATGCGGCGCTAACCGAAGAGAAAGAGAGAGAGAAAAAAAAGGGGGGCCCCAACAAAACAAAAAAAAAAGAACAACCAAACTGCATTTGTTTTGCTTTTTTTTTGAAGTTCCCTCCAAAACAAATCAAATACAACTGGTGGTGGTTGAGTAGATAGTCGTTTGAAATGTCATGACATCCATCAATCGTTTCAACGTTGCAAGGCGTTGGCCAGATCTCGAACCGTGTTCTTGACGTCACCGATGAGACGGCTGTGCTCGGAAGAATTCCTCAACGGGCCGCTGCTCGTCTGCTTCATCTCCTTGGTCTGAGTTTCAAGTTTGGCGATGAGCTGCCGGAAATGGAAGCGGCCGTGCGGGGCGATGCAATCGGCATAAGTGTGGCACAACGAGTGGACATTGGTCAGCAGATCCATCCACTGGGTTGGGGTCGCATGGGATTGCGATAGCACCTGTTCCACTTCAGAGCACAGGGCCACGATCTTCTGCCGATCGCCGTCGCCGTTTTCGCCGGCCCCGACGCTGCCCTGGATGACCGGAGACGGCCCTTTGGCGTAGACGGCGCTGCTCCGGTTAGCTACGGGAGGCTTCGAGTTGATCACAGATGATGTGGGCGTCGCGTAGATGGCGGCCGACGAGTTCTTCAGCGGCTTCATCACCACACTGCTCGGTTTGACCGGGACGGCTGGCTTGTCCGGCTGCTGCTGAGGAGGTGGCGGCGGCTTGTTGGGCATCGTCTCGCTGTTGGCACCACTTTTGAGAGAGATTCGCTGAGACTGAGGATGATGCTGTTGCTGTTGCTGCTGCGATTGTTGATTCTGTTGATCCTTTTCCCACATCCGCTTCAAACTGTTGATACTGCCGCTGCTCTTCCGCTTATCGTCGCAATCTTCCGAGTTTTCCGACGGCTTCTCCGGCGCTTTTTCCGGCGCCGGCTTCACCGTCGGTTTCACCACTGCCGGCTGTTGCTCGTGAGATGGGGTCGCGTCAATGTCCGTCTTTTCGCTGCCAACTTTACGCAAACGGGATTTAAAGTCGAATTTGATGCCACCATCGCCGTTGTTGGCCGCGGCTGCGGGAGAATTGGTTTGGTCTTGGGAATGGGACTGATCGGCCATCAGATCTATTTTCTTCGTTGCAGAATGCGAAGTGGGTCGCTGCGGTGCTGGGTGCGCCGGCCGCGGAGGAGGTGGAGCCATCACGTCGGCCGGCTGACTCATCGAAGATTCCATCGTCTGCGTTTCGCTAGCGTGACCCGGTTTCTTGCCCGCCTTCAACCGCAAATTCTCAAAGAGCTCGCTGACAAGGTGCACCGACGGAGGGTTCTGAGGTCCCATATTCTCCAGAGACGATCCTCGAGACAGTTTCTTGTCCGTCTTTTCTTTGAGCTCGGCCACCAGTTGGACATCGACATGGCGCAAGCCTCTGGGCGTTGATGGCTTCGTCTTGTTCACGGCCGCGCTAGGCGCTGGCTCCGGTGGCGGGTCAGACCCATGATGATTCTCTTCCCATGGGCTCGGTGAGCGGAGGATACCGAAAATCGATTGACTCATAATGCCAACACCGCTACCGGGCGGTTCTTCCAGCGTGTGGAACGCTGCTCCGCTCTTCCTCTCCAGTAATTCAGAGGAGGAAAGCGAGTCGGCGCTCTTGCTGGTGACGAGACCACCAGAGTTGGCGCTCCCTGTGGTCGTGTTGGGCGAGTCGTTGGCCGTTTCACGATTCGTCCGGTTGGAATCGATATTCCGTTTGAGCGAATTCTCTTCGACGCTGACTTCCTCGCCGAGAAAGAATTGATCTTCGAGTGACTGCCGGGCGCCGCCGCCGCCGCCGGCCCGATCGACTGAGTTGGCCCGCATTTGGACGTTAGCTGGAGGCGTTTTGACTTGACCCCGAGGAGAAGGAACGGGTCGGGTGGGCGGATGGTTCTCCGGCTGTTTGGGGCCGTCGATCGAGTCGTGAGAAGCTGCCGAAGAATGATCGTCCGCGGCAGAAGCCGCATCGTCTTCTAGCGGCGGAGGAGGTGGAGGGAATTCCAAATCGGCCAGGTTCGGAGCCGGTGAGTTTTCACGCGGGTTGCGCGATTGCGGGTTGCTGCTGGAACGCAAGCCGCTGCTGCGCGGTTTGGGGCTGGGCGTGCGAGGCCCTTCACCCGACAACGAATGGCTCCTAACGGCCGGGGGTGTTTTGGCCGGATTAGAGGACGTCGCGTTCTTGACACCTGGACGGAGTCTCGGATCTTCCGTCCGGTTGTGGTTGACCGCTTGGCGCAACAGCGAAACATGGCCAGCTTTAGGCGATTCTTCTTCTTTATTTCCTTGATCCATGTCGACGCCTTCCGGCGGCTCGCTCGTCATGCCACTCTGACGCAGAGACTCCAGGTAGGCTCCTATCCTCGCTCCTTTCGGCAGAGTTCCATATCTAAATGAAATATTCAAATTAGGAAAAAAAAGCGAACAATGTTTTCTTTTAAAATGATGAGCTCACCTATTAATGGCTTTCTTGACATTGTGGACTTCGAGGGTAGCCACTTGGACTTTGCTCCTTTGCGGTGGTTTCGGCTTGGAATCGGCTTGGATCGGGCTCGTCTCTTTCGGCGGATATGTTCTCGTCTTCCGGTTGGAACTGTTGGTTCCGCGCGGCTGCTCCGACATTTGTCGGTGAAATTTACCACTCTGGTGAGTCGTCAGAGCCTGTTCACCTTCGCTTCCATCTCCCTCCGACTCGTCACCGTGATTCAAACTCTGCAGATCTCTGTTGATGCCTATATCATCCCAAACACATGCAAAATAGAATTATTATGTTTGTTTTTCTAAAGCAAACGGATAATGGATTACCTTCGAAAACGTGTTCAATGCCGTTGGAATCGCTTCCATCGTCACCGCAAGGCCCTCCAAAGTCCTGATCTGTGTAAGAACTGTCGCGGAAGGAGCTACTAATAGGAGCAAGAAGAAATTCGGCAAATTAAATTAGAACGACGAGAACAAATGTTCGTTAACTATTAAAACATGTGTCATGCTTTCCACTAGGAAAAACACAGTGTTTGCAAAAGGTCAATTGTAAAAGAGAAAAAAAAAAACGGAACAGTGCGAGAAGCGGACGATTATTTCAAATTTAAAAAAAGGCTACGCGTTCCAAAAAACACGAGGTTAGTAAATCCGACGTAGTAATGAAAATGCATGTGCTTTACGTGTTGCGTGTGTGTTTGCGTGTTAAATTATTAATTTTGGTTAATAATTACCTGGGAGGTGCGGTACCCAGGTGCGCCAATTTGTCGGACACCTTACTGGGCTTGCCTCCTCTATGAACGGGTAGGCAAAAGACGAGCGGGTAAAGGAAAAATAAAAAAAAAAATAAATAGAAATCACAAAAATATTAGGAATAAAAAAATTAAAAATAAAACGCACACGTATGGGTCAAACGACGAAGGGGGAGGGAGAACAAATTTAACCGAAAAGTAACACATTTTCAGCGGCGTCAATATTTTTAAATGATTAATTTCTTTTTAGCCAGGCAAGCAACGCAGAGAGCAAAGTAAAAAAAAACCGAGAAATGCGTGCGCCGCGCAAAGCCATAAAAAGGGATGAAGCGAATCCCTCATTGCTTTTTCCGGTCTCATTAAATGTTACTTTGCAGTCTAGTGGTGCGTATGCGTGCTGCTCATCACTTCACGCAAAATAAACGGCAATGGAGGGATGAAACAAAACGATATAAGCAAACGTACCTGGTACGTTTCGGAGGAGCGGGGACGGGTTTGCCTTTCGTGTTGGTGGCCCGTCTCATTTGCACCGGACCGGTGCTGGAACGACTAGGCAACGCGGCGCTACCGCTAGCACCTGACGGTCGATTATGACTTTGATTTTGAGCTTGGCCCTGATTGGCCACCTTTTTGGATGACAGGCGTGGACTGGACGAAGTGGCGCCCACGCTGCTGCTCCCCTGTAGCTGTCGCTCGACTTCTAATTATTGACATCGTTGGGAAGGTGGGAAAAGAAATGAATTAAGCAATCAATAACCTTCGGTATAAATCAGTGACAGGTGGGCAAACCTTCGTTAATGCTCGATTCCTGGAACATGTGCTCTAGGGCGTGGTGGATCTCTTGGAAAGTGGGCCGGTCGTTGGCACTCCAGTGCCAACAATTCTGCATGAGATCGTAGACGCGAGGAGGACAACCGGGAGGGCATTCCATCCTACCAAAAGGCAGAAACCGCAAACGAAATATATGAACTCCGTAATGAATATGTTCCTTAAGCAATAATAACTCACCGGTAACCCGTTTCCAGTGTGTGGTAGACATCGGTTAAATCGATACCGGGATAAGGAGACATTCCGTAGGTGGCGATTTCCCACAAAAGGATACCAAAGGCCCAGACGTCCGACTACAAAAAAAGAGTTTAAAAAAAGCCATTCACATGAAACGATTAGCTCAAAGAGGAGAAAACAATTGAGGTAAACACAAAGAAAAATGGAGGAAGGAAAGTGTCACCTTGGTAGAGAATTTATTGTATGCCAGCCCTTCGGGAGCGGTCCACTTGATGGGGAATTTGGCCCCGGCGTGAGCCGTATAGGTGTCGTCGCGCATTAAACGGGCCAAACCAAAATCGGCCACTTTGACTAAGTGGTTCTCGCCGACCAGGCAATTACGAGCGGCAAGATCCCTGTGAATAAAAAAAGAAAAGATGAGAGAAAGGAAAAAAAAAACCAGACGTATTTGGTAAATGAATCGAATAACGGGGCGTCCGGCGTGAAATGTGAACGCACATGTTTGTTTTTCCCTATTACCTGTGAATGAAATTCCTGCTCTCCAGGTAGGACATGGCGGCGGCCACCTGTGTGGCCATATAGAGAAGAACGATGGCATCAATTTCCTCGCGGTTGGCCCTCCGTAAATAGTCGAGCAAATTCCCCCGCGACATGAATTCGGTGACGATGTAAAAAGGCGGCTCCCGCGTGCAAACGCCGAGCAACTGCACCAGATTCGGATGCTTCATTTCCTTCATGATGGCCGCCTCCTCGAGGAAGTCCTTGAGCGCCATCGTGTCCTCCTTCAGCGTCTTGACGGCCACCGTCATGTTGTAGCGTTTCCACATGGCTTCGTAGACGTCTCCGTATTGACCTACAATTTAAAGAGGAAAAGACAAATGTAAAAGGGGTTTCCGCTTAGATAACTGTTCAAAAGGAAAGCAACGGTTCGGACTGAATGCATCCACTCCCCCACCCAACTCCCTTTCATGGCGTCAGTTAATGTCGTAATCGTTCGCGATTGAAAGGAAGCCACTGGACGGTAATGAAGCAAAGAGAAAGCGACACCTAGGCCACACGTTTGAAAAGAATAAACATTTTATAGGTACCTCCTCCGAGCTTCTGCTTCATGGCAATGTCGGTCCGCTCAATTTCCCATTCGTCAGGCTCGGGACTGAGCGCAAACACTTGGGGCTTGTGACGCTTCGGTGCCGGATACAACAGTTGCGTGATGAGCCCGTCCGCATTCGCCGAATGATGATGAACAAGCTCGGCCAGCGTCCGGAACCGGCTCTCCGACGTGACGTAAACCTTTTGAAAAAATAAAAACAAAAAAAACGTGTAATGGTTGGCCAGGGTATAGTAAACTTAATTTCATTTAGAGATGTGTGTGTGTGTTGATTACCCGGCCTTCGGAATCCTCGCTAATCCTGTAATGATAGACTCGGCCCTCGTAGCGCAGCGAAATGGATCTCTGGCCGGGACTGCTCTCCGATTCGCGGACTAAGAAGCTGCCGTTGATGCCCGAACTGAGCAAGTATTCAGCTGCATTGCGGGAGATAGGGCCGTGGTACCACGAGTGTTTCTCCAGGGAATTGACGGCCGTCACATAGTTGGACGGAACCCAGCCGACTCTGCCCGAACCCGAATGAGCCTCGCACCATTCTCCACTTTTATTGTAGCTCAAAATCTTGACTTGTTCGCCTAGGGAGAAATATATAAATATAAAAAGAACATTAAAAAAAAAAAAAAAGATTGTGCTGTTTTTTGTTTTGTCTGTGTGTGTAAAGAAAAACGTTGAACGTCTGGGGTGAAATGAAAAGGCAAATTGCGGCGGCACCTTTCTTCAAGCTGAGCTGGTTATCGCCCGATGCTTGAAAGTCGTAAAGAGCCACAAAAAGTTGCGGATCCTCATCGTCGGGCTCCGTGTGGAGCAGGTTATCCCTCGACGTCCATCGGTGCGCCGATTCGAGGCTAAAGGTGGTGCCGCAGTGGCCGCCTAGACCAGACGATCCGCCGCCATCCAGATCCAACGCTCCTGTCGCCAAGTCGGGCAACGTTGGCAGCGGCCGGTTCTGCAACAATGCCTCTGTGACACACAATCGTGAAAAGAAAAAGGAGGAAAAAAAAAAACATTAAAAACAATGAGGAAAAAAAATGAATAAAAACAACAAACAAAAACAAAGGGAAAAATCAGAACATCAGCAACAGACTGACCCCCATATGAAAACTATTCAAACCGCTAGGCCAATGGCATGCAGTGCCCAGTGTATGTAACGGTAATAAACAAGACCGGGCCGGTTCTTTTTAATTCGCTGCTGTTCCAACGAGGTTTTAGCCTCATCTGTTGTACGTCGTGTTCATTTTTTTCCCTCCCTCAATCCGCCCCACATGCCGTCGTTAACAAAACGCAGCAAAAAAATTTGCATTAGAAATTGCTTTTTCAAAAAAAAAAAAAAAAAAACACGACGTTGGAAAAAAAAAACATCTTCACGATTGACCTCCGTTAACCGGTCGGCCGTCACGGTAAACACCTGCTCTAAAAGAAAAACGTCTATCTTTTTTGTTCCAGAAAAGCGACGAACATTTTTCCAAGTACAAAACGACAACTCGTTTCCGTTCGTTTTATACCCAATTGAAAAAAATTGGCACCGTTTCGATTCAACGGTTTGCGCACGACATTTGAAAGTTGACATGGGACAAGCAAACAGGTTCACGACGGGTAAACAACTCTTGGCGAATGTGCATTTGTTCTCAGTGCAAAATGCCAACCCGCAGAATCGTACCCACACTTTGCAAACAGGATCAAGGCAAAAAACGAACAAAAAAGGATATCCAAGCCTGAGAAGCATATTAATAATGAGTGCAGTCAGATCGATAATGGCTCTTGACTTTTTCTTTTATTTTCTTTCTTGTTTTCGAACTCGACGAGCTTCTTACCAAGTCTGGGCTTGGCACCGGGCGGATAAAGGATCTGAAGGAGCCGCATGACCGAGGGCGGCAATAGAGCGGGATTGGACATGATGCACAAACGAAATCAACCGCAGCGAGTCTCTCCCTCTTCTTTTTTTTTTGCGATATCCGTTCGATGAGTTAGAAAGAAAAAAAGAACTTTGACCGATACAAGATAACTGCCAACGACTCTAAAACACAGGCAACACTACACTCCTTACGTACGCATTAAGTTAGCGAGAGAAATGACTTGGATACTAATTTTTTTTTAGTCCGTCCGTTCACAGACGAATATCAAGAGAGACTGAACTTTTCTCTTTTGTCCCTCCATCTTCTCTTCTTTTTGCGGCTCGTGATTAGAACGAAAATTGTCGGTTGGTCGCACCACCGGTTTTTTTTTTCGTTTTGCGGTGGCCCCTCGGTAGTCCCCTCCCACCGGTTGGAGACTCCCGAAAAACGCAGCACGACATCTGGCCGTCATTTTTCAGCGTTCCGGTCCTGGTCGAGTGAGAGACATCCATGTGCGTAATGTAATGGGCCCAGACTATCCCTGCATACGATTTATTAAATCGACGTCGTTGTTGTGGTGCAGTAAGAACACAAGGAAATTTCCCGTTTTTCCCAGCGATTTGAAGAGAAATTTATTTATTATTTAGTTGTTTTTTTTTTCCGGCAGAAGAAATAGAGATAAAAAAAAGAAAACATGAATAAGAGTCTGACGAGATTGCATCTGCCAATGGCCATGGGTTCTGGCGATGGCAATCTTACATGGCAGCTGGGAAGCCCTCGGATGAAAAAAAAAACGCATTGCTAGCACGTACACCATAAGACAACGTCCAGGCATTCGTTAAGGGCCTAGCAGTAGTGCCATTCTAGCACATGGATTCTCACACAAAGACTTAAAAGGGCGAAGTCTTGGGACGTTTATTGGTACGAGGGAGCAGGTCTTGGTCTAATCAAATTAAGTAGGGAATTTTTTTTTTTTTTTTTTTGTGCTTTTCTTTCTCCCGTTTCAACGGAAAGAAGCATCTGGGGTAGGAAGACGGGCGCCATGGCCGTGACTCCGGTCTCCAAAACACTCTGAGTAATTGAACCTCACCATGATTTTTTTTTCTTATTCATCATCATCTATCACTCCTGGGACCTGAAGGGGAGTTGTGGAGTTGTATGTCAACCAAACGAACTATGTCAATTCTCACGGTTTCTCTATGATGCAAAGTTGGCACGTAAGACGGAAAAAAGCATGGACATCACCTGACAAACTCCGACCTCGAGGTCGGATCATAAATAAATTATCTAACTCTTTTTTTTTGTTCCTCCATATGCATAATATTAGCTACTTTATATTCTTGAAGCCTTGTCCATACAAACTGAACAAATTTGCATGTCGAGAAGGCTGGTTCCGTCAAAATAGTGACAGATGAACCACATAACACCTACGTTGCGAAAAACGAGTGTGTGACCGATCGAAATGTACAGTTGGCGTTATCAAGCAGCGGAGCTGTACAGAACCACAAACTCGAGGAGAATGTAGGTTGCCAGGGTTTCCATGGCCTACTAAATACACCAGGCAAAGAAATGACAAAAAGGGTGGCTTTCATACTCTTAATCTCAAGGTTGGGTTATAGTAAACCAAACTGGTAAAGAGAAAAAGGGCATAAACCTAATGACAGGAGAAAACGAGTACATGCAGGATTGACAGCGCAGTTAAATGGAAAGCGAGTAAATGACATACCATTGTGTTCAACAAACACATTGAAGGCTTGCGAACGAGAAGCTGATGAGTTGTCTCTGGCTGGCCTCAAAGAGTTGGTTTTTGCCTTCACCGGGCGAGAGCCAGTCTGAGATGCCAATGTGAGAGAGTGCAGGGAGCCAGCAGTTGATGTGGTTGTCCGTTCACGTTCCTTGCCTTGCTGGGCTCCCATTGCCCTGATATGCACATCGCCAGCTAGGAAAAGCAACAAACTATAAAAGGATCAATTAAGTGGTTACGATTGGTGAAACTATCTTATATCTGTGCCTTGTGATGTATATCCACTTACAGTCAAACTGGTTATCAGTTCTGTCTAGATTAGTATCATTTATGATGACAAGCGATGGAGACTAACGACGTAAACGAAACTAGAGTGGTGTGCACTTTAGAAGAAAAAAGGAGAAGAGAGTAACAGGCAAGAGTTGAGCTTTTGTGTTGATTTTTCAAGGGCGATGGCACACAAACTATAACACCCTTCCGAATCTAGGTCCGATTAAAAACAACTTTTCTGGTATGCCCAAATTCCATTAAAATCCTACTAGTAACGATTAATGTTTTTTCGACTTCTAAATTGGACGTGTATGGTTGTAAAACACCAACAGTAAACCGAGAAAGCTTCTCTGACTCAAAAGCTTCAAATACAAGAGAGACAGACAGTTCTACTCTCCACACAAAACTGTACACCGGCAGCCATGACTATATTTTGCGGCGTTGCGAGACATCAACAGATAGACAGAAACGGGGGGAGGCGAGGAAGAGAAGAGGGGGGGGGAAATAGAATAACAAGTCTCGTCGTACTCGTTTCCTAGTCTCATCAAATGTCACAATTCTTTCTTTTAACAGACGGAAGACCTATGTAAAAGAAACCATCTCTTGTTTTGTTGTGTTTTAATTATCATTGGGATTTCCTTCTTATACACCAAAGTCACTGGAGCTCATTGTTGCGTTGTTCGTCGTTGTTCTGACGCCGGCGCCGAATGGACACAATCGCGATCGGTTCGGTTTTTGCTAGTAGCCATACAACGGATACGTACTATGTTTGTCTAGATAGAACTGCTGCTGAGCAAACAAATTATAACCGTGATGTTCTAGTAAACATTAAAAGAACAAAAATCGCATGAAGAAAAAAAAATACTGACAGAAATGATTCAACTGGAACTACGAGGACGGATTTGTGTAAGAAAGCATTTATTTTCTTAGCGCCAAAACAGCTGGATACTGCTGACCCCAAGAGTCAGACAAATTAAAGACTCTGACGAGTGATATTTCTTTGACTTTGAGGTTCTCACTTTTCTTCTTGTGTAACAGTAACGCGCTAATTAGGCACGGGATTTTGTTATCTACCTTTTGACAATGTTCACACAGCAACACGAGCCTCTCCTTCTGTCTCGTATATATAGATCGCCAGCTGGAGCGTGCTAAGGCTATTCATCGGACCGAACCCCCCTCCGTTTGTGAGTTCTCATCACTCGAAAAACTCCAAACCGACATTTTTGAATGACTGAGTTGTGAGGGGTGCAAAAGGCGAGGAACTCTTTTGCTGAGAGCTATTGTTAAAGCCCCATATTCTGAGCTGCTGCTGGTTCAAATATAAACAGTCGTTCATAATACTTCCTTTTTTTGTGGGTCCCAGAGGCCTCGTCGTTTTCATGGAGCTCTTTCCAAATTTTTCAAAACAAAAAATCGAGCAGTTTTCGTCTGCAGAATAATCACATTTTCAGTTCCAAGGAATTTCTTGAGCTCTAAATCGATTACACGGTTCCAAAGTGAGATTACAGCTAGATGACGACGAAGCCTCTTGTGACAAAAGGAAAAAACTTTTGCCATTGTGTTTGACACGTTTCTTTCCTGTGTCTTTGGCACTCATGGAAGAGATTACCAGGGACACGATACATGTCTAAAAGGGGAGGAAGCTCATTTTCATTTCCCTGTAACTGTATCGATTCCACGGCCGGATGACGGTAGCAGGAAAAAAAAGGTCTTCTGATATAGATTCTCGCTTCCTTAAAGAATGTGCATGATTTGGGGTCGGAATGTCAGCTGGGCGAATGTTCCTCTTTTTTTTTCCCGTTGGCTGCGTGCTGTCTGTCGTAATTCCGCCTCCTCGATACGGACTGGTGCCCAGCTTAAAAGGAAATAGACGTCAACATATTGTGGCCCATTGACTTAATGCACTAATATTACGTCAAGCAACTCATTTTAGGATGGAAAGGGGGATGAACGAAATTGAGTCAATTTTTTTTATTGAAAATTTACCGTTGATTCGACTGCATAAAAAAAAAGTATGAGGAATACATCTTTGGCTTCTTCTTTTGTCGTACTTACCCCCAAAAAGTAAAGCCGGATATCGAGGAAAGGTGGAATGCCTAGTTGGAATCATATCCCGGTTTGATGACAAAAAAATTCAAGGCAGTCGGTCAGTCCACCACGTGAAGGTCTTCTTTTTTATCGTTTTTTCATGGAACACATACTGTGTGTGAGTGTGCCAACGGTACGTGGACTTGTTTTAACATGCACACATACAATGTATGTGAGTGTTTGTGTACGAATATTGTCGAAAGGAGAGAAACCGTAAGAACGCACGAACGACACACGGTTGGAAAAAATGAGGGAAACTTTTGTTTTTCTCCATTCCCGAACTGCTAACGCCATCTAAGTATAAATTTAGAAACTTGCAATATCGACCGCTAGATGTCTTGAAATCACCTGACGGAAGTGCAAAAAAGAATAGAAATGGGCGCGCAGGTTGGGAACGGAGCCAAGAGGCAGCCCCCAGAATGTGTGTTCAGTTCGTGAGGCAGAACGTGTACGGCAGAAGTCGTTCGTGAGCTGTGCAAGACACCACAGTTGTTGGGTGGTGTTGGCTATGTGTGGAGAACCTTTTTTTTTTTTTTTGAAAACCCACATCGTCGAGGTCAGATAGACTTAAAGCGGTCGTGTTTTCGTCTGGTGTGTTTCTCGTCTGCTGGTTTTGACAAGAAATCAACCCCCTACACGTTTTCAGTTCGCCCACACACACGAAACATCTTCAGACATCACCAGACAAAGCCCACATCTTTTGGTAAGTACTCGAGTGTGTACACACGACTATTTGTATCATTTTTGTGTGTTTTCTTTCAAATCGTTGTTCTGTTGGGCGAGTAGAAACGTTAGGCCGTTTGCGAGTTCACTCACCTGACGAAAGCATCCAAAAACCAAAAGGGGAGGGGAAAAAAAAGGAAGGTAGCACATACACACACCAACTTTTTTTGATGTCTCGAAGACTGGCCTTAGGCTATCTTCCTCTCTCGCTTTCAGGTGTCATCCCGTTTTCTTTTTTGTGTGTGTGTTGTTCTTCTTCCCCATTTTTGGTTGTGTTTCTCATCTTTCTTTTTAATGAAAAGTGAAGCGAACGAGTTCTATCAAAATTCTTTCGTCATCCGTTTTGATAGATCTGCAGGTGCGTCAGAAACGCCAGGTGTCTTTTTGACTAGCTGTGCGAATTCTCCAACAAGGAGTGGGGAAGGTGGAGGGGGGGGACTCATCTACATACCTGAGACTTACACGGACTTAAGGCACGTTGTCCTAGATTTCACGCACAAGGGAGGCCAATGAAAGTTTTCTTTTTTCGTCGGTTTATAAAAGATATGTATACCCACGAGGCCGTGGGGATCAACCGAAACGTGTTGCGTATGATTCTTTTTTTTTTTTTTCGTCGTAGACGAATATGTTGCAATCAGTCGCCACCGGAAGTGGGCAAATGTCGTTTATTCCGTGTAGAATAATAAAATTGGAGGATTAGAGAAAGGGAGAAGGAAAAGAAAACAAATATATTTTGAACCAAAAATTGGGTTTCGAGAGGTTTATTTGTCTTTGTCGTTCCAAAATAGCCAATCAACATTTCAAAAGGGGGAGGTTTTTTTTTCAACAAACATTCAAGGATCGTGTCAAGGTATTGTGACCGTTGGGAAACCAAATGCGCATGTGCTTCGCGGCCCCTCTTGTTTTTTTGTTTTTTTTTTCGAAATGCCCTTTTGTTTTTAAATACTTAAAACAAATTCGGATAGTTTGACAGATTTATTAACTCTCACTTTGATCAAAAGAAGAGAGAGAGAGAGTTGATAATTGACGTGTGTGATGTTATGGCGTAGTGGCATTCTACCCATATGGGCGTATCCAATCCAAAATGTCTTTCACATGGCGGCCCTCGCAGTGACAGTAACACACCTATTGTTTTCTTACTTCTTTTTTTCTTTTTTGTTTGGTTCATTTTTTTTTTATTGTATCTTGTTTTTATGGCGACTTTTATTGCCTTTATTTGTGTGTGTGCGTGTAGAGTCATTGCTCGTATCGCTTGGCCAAACTTTGGCTCCGGTTTAGCTTCTCATTCGGTTCCTGTCTGACAATTTTTGATGTGAAATTTTCCTCAAATTTTTTTTGAAACTGAAAATTGTGTGGCCGCTTTTTTTTTTTTCCAAAGAAATTGGTTTTCACAATTTCGAAGAGCAATGGCTACCTCTTTTTGATAATCCCGTTTTCCCACGAAGAGTTCCGATATTATTGCTCACATCTTCCTACGGTTCCAACTGATAGATCACGAACGATTTCGTTTAAAACGGGATACAAGTCGAAAACGGGATCTTCAAATACAGTTGGTCAACTCCCAACAACGAAAGGACCCACTTATTTTGCATACAGCTTTTTTAAATGACGTAAAACAGCGTAATACGAGCTCGTGTGTAAATGAGGTGTCACATGCGAGCTGTCGTCAAGGCACGTGAATTCGTTTGTTCTTTTCCCTTTTGTTCTTCTCTTTCGGCGAAGGATGACGGTCATGTCGGCTCATTTTCGACGATGTATTTTTTTTTTTTATTCCAAGGTCCCGTTTCGTTGTTAAGTTTCTGCTTTCTCTCGTTTGGTGTGTCCTCCAACTTCTCAAAGAGTCAAGGATTTTTTTTTATTCAACAGCATTTGTAGAGTTTGAAACGTGTGTGTGTCTAATGGGGCAACATCACGAGACGTTCAATTCATTCACCGTTATGTGATACGTATTTAATGCGTTCATTTTTTTTCCGGCTTTTTTTTTTCTTTTCCCGTTGGGGTGACGTTTGGGGAATTTTATCCCGCTGGATGAATCAAGTGTCACGTGGTCTTAGCCGGGATTTATTTTTTTTCGCCAGTTCTTTTGTTCTCTCGAGTAAAAATGGGATTCTATATACAACAAAAGCTCTACTATTATTATTATTATCACGCCGTCCAATCATAATCCTCTGGCGTCCTGTTGGGCTTGATTAACTTTGTCGTATAGCTGAATCGACTACGCCCTTTTTTTTTTTTTTTTTTTTTCTTATTACAAAAAAAAAAGTACAGCTCTTTTTCTTTTTTGCCATCCTGATATATTTCTTTCTTCTTTTGTTAATTTTTCTTTTTCGAGCCTTTGTGCGTTCACTCAACTGTATCCGGTTAGTAACGGTAATCTTAATTCATCTTCCGCTTCTAACAACAAAAAGAGCTGTACTTGGTTCACATACCCAACTGCGTGATCCAGGTTGTTTTCGTGAAAACAAGTTGCCCTTGTCTCTCTTCCTCAAACGAATATGGTATTGTAACCTATAAACATTTTTTCTAGTTTTTGAGATGTCAGTTTGAAATGATTCGTTCACCCCTATCGTTCTTAACCGGAATGAAAAATCGTGTATTTGCAAACAACAATAAGAAATGAGGAGGAAACCAGAGTGTCGGGTCACTAGGGCATTTTATCCTTTAAAGCCTCAATGTCGTGCACGAGTCACCCCAGCTGACGTAGCAGTCAGTTCTACAATGCGCATGGAAATAACATTGAACAACAAATGCACAGCATTTCGATCCATTTTCTATTGGACAGACAACAACAACAAAAAAATGTTATACATAGGGAAGGGTGAGCTAACTTTGGCCGGAATCGATCCAGCATCTCAAGACGATGTTATTGTTTAGTGCCAAATTCTATGTATGTCTCTCCCTTTGTATATACCCCTACGGGAGGGGGGTGTAGTATATTTGTTTTTAGTCTTGAAAGCTCTTCTTTCTTTTTTTGATGGATCCCGCTTCCATCAGCCAACAAAAGTACCCTGCAGTCATAGCACTTTTGATTTATTTTTTTTTTTTACACACGTCACGAAATGGAGATGTACAAGTTTTCTCTTAGAAGCGAGAGGATTGCATTCGTTTTTGTTTTTATTCTTCCATAGCTCTCTAAACAATTCCAAAGTTGGTGTGCTTTTTCCGAGCTGGCAATTGCGGACGGTTATCTCTCATTGCCACCAGCTGCCACCGGTTTTATAAAAAAAAAAAAAAACCTACCAAACAAAAAGATTATCGTAATTACTAATAGCTTTTCCCTCCACAAACTGCTTTTAATAATAGCATTTTCATGGCACCCCCCTTCCTAAAAATTCTTGCGTTGCTAATGAGTTACGTCGTTTGACCGGGCCAGGAAATGATGAACATCGCGTAATTATTTTGTTGATGGTTCAACCTAGATTGCTTTATTTTTGTATGTGTGCCGTAATCATTTGCCCGCGAAATGAATTGCCTGATGGGTAGTGGATAGGTTTCGCGTGTTACAGCTTCATCCGCAATCCCAAGCGTCCAGTCCCATGCCGGAGAAAAATCAATGGTCGCTTGTTTTCCTGAGAAGACACTAGTGATTATCTGTGAGCTTCTTTGCACTCGTCCCAAAAGGATTTCTGTATCCGTAGGAAAAAGAATCCTTCAAAAATAACCGTCATTAACTCCGTGACCGCGAAAAAGAGAATAACACACGTCATCATCTCTAGAGTGTGTGTCTGCAACGAATGTCTTTCTCATTTTCTTTTGGACGCTAAAAAGCCATCAACTTCTTCTTTTTGTGTAACACGAGCTAGGATCCCTCCTGATTGGTCTTTGATGATAGCTATAACAGACTCACTGTCATTAATTCTTAGTTTTTCTTTTTTCTACTACCCTTTGGGGTAATCCTTTTGGCTAATTTTTCTTTAACGATAAAAAAAAAAAAGGTCCTTTCACTTTGATGTCATTATCGCTTTCATCGGTTCGAAAACGAACGGGGTGATTGAACGTTGAAGAACAAAAGTAGCTCGAGCAATTCCGGTTAGGTTCTGGTTGAATTAAGTGCCCTCTAAATAAACAGCGACCGGTAAAGGATAAACACGGAGCTAAATTATTCAAATCCAATGCTTAAAAAAAAAACTCGTTTATCGTTCTGAAAAATCGGGACACGCGAGCTATTTCATTTTGCTAATGACGGGGAGAACGAGCGAGATAATAAATTGTTCAAAAGAGGAAAAGTCTGTTGACACCCGGAAAAGAAAAAATCGCGTGTTATTGGCTGTTTGCACGACACCCTCACGCGTTTACCGGGTGCGGTCATCGACGCACACCCGACAAAAATCGATTATTCGCTTAACTGTGGGAGTCAATTGCGTACAAATCTGTTGTTGTTGTTGGGGGGGATCGGGGCCAGCGGACTCTAGCGGGTTGTTGTCCGCCGCATCTTCGACTGTTAAAAAAACGTGACACATTACAGATGTGTTATGTTCTTAAGGATAAATAAAAGGGGGGAGGAGGAAATAGCCAACAGTTTACGACTTGAGTCATGAAAATTTTTGCATCATCTCTTTTTAACAGCAAATAACAAGGAAGGAAAAAAAAAGTGGGGGGAGGATGCGCAAACAAAATGTTTATGGACTGGGGGCATTTTTCGAGCAATGCGCATTTTTAAGGGAATAGTATTTTATTTATTGTACCTACCGAAAAAAGAGTTTTATAGCCTTTCTTCTGCGTTATCGGTCAACGTGTGTGGGAGAGATGAGAGAAAATATTGCTGTTTGGATCCTCAATCTGCGCATGTTGTGCATCGAGAAAATGGCAGCCATTTTTGTTGTTTGCGTAGGCGACAATTTCAAATTCGCCTTGTCTTTTTTTTTTTTTTTTTATTAATATTTCAAAAAAAAAATTGGTTGTCCTCAATCGATGTTTTCATCATCAATTTTTTGTCTTGTAAGGCCATTTTAGGATGATGTTAATGATGATATCAACATTTTTGTACTAACAACACGTCGGATAAAATAGGTCTCCCCTTTTTTGCGTGTTTTTCTCTATAGAGAAAATTCCGAAATGGCCATCAAACTGCGTGTTTACCATCTAACATACAAGGCCGGCTTTGCCCATTTTTTTTTTACTGTTGATGGACGGGCGGCACCGTTTCGGTATCTTCTTCCTTTTTTTCATCAAATAATAAATGACGCGCGTCTAAGCGGCTTGTTGGACCAGCGTTTCATCGTGTCACGGTCACCCAAACGCCGAATTGTCTTTTGTTTTGTTTTTTTGCGCGCGTGAAAATGGCCATGACCAGAGGGCCTTTGATTATATAGGCTTCGTCAACAGTAGAAGGCCGATTTGAAATCCATTGGCAGTCAACTGCATCAAATGAGTTCCATGTCCTGCCTCTCTCATCAGCTGTTCAGAGAGAACCAGGATGCATATGAAAATAGGCATCATTTCAAAAAGGGAAAGGGAACACATTTAAATGATTTTTGGTGAGTGGGGGAGGCGAAAGTTGCCAAACAGCTTTTTCTTTTTTCGGGAGAAAATAGGTGAAAGGTTGTGATCATTACATAGGTACTTAACCCGGCAGTGGAGAATGGCGTCCAAGTGAAAGGTGCGCACACCATCATCGTAAACCGATCAAGTAACTGTTGTAATAGCCCCTTGCCAAAAAATTATTATTTTTCATCCTTTCTATTGACTTCCCCTCAAGCTCCTCCTTTTTTCACGGCCAGGAGGCTTTTTTTTTTCACTGGATGGCCTAGAGCGATCACTTTGGTCTGTGTGTCTATTACGTTCATTTTAAAAAGGAGTTTGCCAGTCTGTGTCGTTGCACTTGGTTCGATGAACGGAACCTTTTTTTTTCCTTCTTTGGCAGAATAACGTGTTGAGTACGTTCATGAAGACTCTTCAGTCGTGATTGTTCCAGCTTGCCGTACAGTTGTTCTTGTTTTTTTTTCCAGACATTCTTGAGTGAGTTTTGTGCTTTAGCCAATGAGATTTCAGTTTGTTGTTTGTACACAAAACGCAATCCATCATCAATTATGGTGATTCAAAAGCTATGGATTTACAGATCGGCGCATAAAATTCCACCATCGCCAATTGTGACCTGGTAAAAACGAAACAAATTTCTGTTTTTTTTGCGTTCAACATCTTCGCTTTTTCGTGTCAGGGTTGGCACCCCGACCGCGTTCCCACGCAAAAACACAATCGACACTCGATTTAGTTTAACATTTTCTCATCGAATGTCTTTTTTTTGTGTGTGTAAAGAAATTGCTGTGCTCACATAAAAAGAATGTGTTGTAAATCAATCTTTGGACGAACGAGGGATGACATGACGGATGAATCAGTAGGTCGTGAGTGATGAACGAAGCTGATCGGCTTGAACGCACATTAGAAAAAGAGTGATTACAAGTGAAGCAGAGACGCTTTTTTATTTTTTTTTTTTGGTGAAAGGGAAAGGTCATAAAAAGAAATCCCGAAAAAGTTCGTGACCGTTGCTATTTTGGAAAGAGGGTTTTTCTTTTCAAATACTGGCGGCGCCACTATCAAGCCGACGCCCTAGTCTTTTGATGGCTCTCGAGGGAAAGCGTGCAAAAATAACATTTACCCGTGATACGGTTTTGCAGTAGCTATCGCGTGTTTCAACTCTCTCCCTGCCGTTTAGTAGATCGTCACTTTGAAAACAAAGAACGGTTGCAACATTTTCGAATTAGCTTTTAATATTCTATTGTTATCTTCAATTGAGAGGGAAAGGGCAGTTTTAAATTCCCGCCGTATAAAAAAAAAAAAATCAAAGTGAAACAAACGTGACCTTCCTTTCGGGTACAGAAACAAAAATCGAAAAAATTTATGTGTGTTGGCCTTTGTCGACATTCTTTTTAAATATGCCATTATTAGACTAACAAGGTTTTAAAAACTAGATTCAAATCGATTGTCTAGAAACCCTTGGAATGTAGAGGTCAATTTTTGGAATTAAAAAAAAAAAAAAAAAAAAAAAACGAAAAGGGATGACCTGGATATGTCCATGACAACTTTCCAGTTTTTGGAATCACGTGAATCATCTATTTTCATTCAACTTTTACAAAGCTCCCCCGATCATCGAATCAACAAAAAAAAAACTTGTTATTGTGTGACTCTTTTGGCTGCTCCCGATAATTCCAAAATGTCATCAAACAACTCGTTTCAGTTTGTTCCAGTTTCTTCGCATCGGTTACTGTGTTATGGGGGTAAAATAAAATCAATCGCTTCCCTCTTTTCTTCCAGTTTCTTCGGGACGAATAGGATTTGTGAAGCGAAAAAAAAAAAATGTCTTGCTTGGGATTGATGCGTGGAACTTGATTATTTGTGACAAGTGCGTACCAGTGTCGAATAGCAACTCATGTTCAAGTATTGATTCTGTGCGCCACAGCGATGGGGCTAAAAAACGGGAGGTTGCTGAATCGGATGATTTGAATACAGGGCCATTTGCATGCAATCATAAGTTTCTGTACCGCTGTGCATTTTCTCATCATTCAAAACGCAGACAGCAAAAATGTGGGTGAACTTTTCGTTCGTTACGCTCGTCGCTTTGCCCGTCTTTATTTATTGACTGTCTACGGTGGGGTCGTCCGTTTTGCTTCAGATGCTCCTCTTCCTAAAAAAAAGTGTCGGATGAGTTTTCTGTGACTCCTTTATGCCGCCGACAGAGCGTGACGATCCAGCACTCCCAATTAGTTGCCTATTTTAAACCTACGCCTCGTGAATTATTTTTTCTTTTTCGGGCAAATTAAAAAAGAATCACGTCTTTCCGCATTACCGCTGTGTTTCTTTTAAAATATCATTGCGTACATCTATCACGACAATCTCCAGCTAGATGGTCAATTTTTCTTTTTGAACGATAGACTTGAAGTCGTTGGTAGCGAATGGCGTAGGGGGGACGAAGTAGGATCGATATGTGTACCACTTGCTACAGTTGAGGGAGCACATCATCGGGAAGAATGGATCGACGAATCAGCAGTTTTCCTATCATCACTGTCGTATCCGACTTGATTTCCAAACATACCATCTTTTTTTTTTCAAATTGGAACGCTGTGCGATATTGGCAAATAGCAATATCATAACTTTGTTGACATCCATCGATCGAGACGTTTGGTATTTCTCATCTTTTGGTCGCGTTATCTACGTTGACATTACACACACACACACACACACAAAGAGATCCTGCTTGCGGGAGGAAACGTGCACTTTGGCCGAAGGACCAAAAGTCCAATTACGATGGGTTTCCTGAAGCCTATGCATAGCATTAATTAGGAAGACGATCGATAAACATCCGCAAAACAGGAGTTTTTTTCTTTGAAAATTGATTTATTTTCTTTTAAAAGAACACGCCTTTTTTATTAAAGAAAGAAATTTAATTTTAAAACAATTTGAGTCATTGAGTTGTACATTAACAATTTTGTTTTTGTTTATTTTTGGATAGTAATAGGCAGACTGGCGATGACGTCGGAACAGTTCACAGGCCGGTATTGATGGCCCTGGAGGAAGAAGTCACTGAAGACGGAATGGCTTCGACGTCGTCTTTGAATAGTTCAATTCAGTCACCACTGAAAGCTATTGCGTCTGCCGTCTTTTCTTCTTCTTCTTCTTCTTCACCTCAGCCGCACGTCAATGGAAGTTCGACCATGACGACGACGCCCAAGCCCGTCAAGAAGGACATCTATCGGGGAGAATGTCAACTCGATGATGCCGGTCGAAATGGACAAGGCACCGTCGATCCCGTTACGGTATGTATTATGCAACATATTTGGAATGCTAATTTTTTGTTTTTCACGATAATAATCCGCTCTCACGAGGGGGAAAAAAATGGAGGTTGAAATCGTGATCCTTTAGGGCCGTTATTTTCTCTCTTTACGTATCGAATCCATTGGATTGTAACGCCACATTCCGGAACGAGCGATGAAATGTCTTCTACAATTGTTCAAATCCCTATTTCTAGTTTTTGGGTGTATGGCGATAAAATTCGAAGCAAGAAAAAAAAAAAAAAAGCACGAGACTCTCCCCACCTTTACCTGAACATCCTGAGAACCTTTCCAGCAAAACCAGAAGCACACAATGATTCATCAAAAAAATATTTCTCTTCTTCTACATGAACAAACGACTCGTTCAAGTCATAACATATTTCAGATTTTTAAATTTTTTTTTACCTCAGTAAAAGACAACCCGTTTATTTTCAGTTCTGAATCACACGGTCGCTTGAGTCGGTTGTTTCCTTCGCTAAATTTAAAAGGAAAAAATCCCGTTGTACAATTTTCGAGTTCTAGTTTTAACAAGAGATTCTTAATAGTTACTGTCCAAAAAATAAAACGAGGCATGAAAAATTAGAAGGGGGGGCCATGTGTTTCTTTGCAAAGTGTGCTGTTTGTTGGCCAGCAGCCTTTTGACGCTCCAGTTTATTTTTACACCCCCAAAGAAATTTCTGAGAACGGCGTAAAATACAAATTTTTGGAACTCTGGGGGCATAGTCCCCGATGCTTGTTCTCCATTTTTCTTTCATTTGTCCTATGAATAGTATTATAAATTCCATTTTACATCGTTCATGACTGGAAGAAACCCCTCCAAAAAAATATTTTGGGCGGGCAAAGTGAGAGAAATATGAAAGATGTTTTTCATAGGTGGCGATGACACAGCTGAGAAATGGTGCGTCTTCCCTGCTGTGTACGTTCCCCACAACATGAGATATTTTTTGTTAGGTTTAAGAAATCTACAAAGACATTTCCTATTTCTTTAAAGAAAGATCGTCAACAGTTCCCTAATAAACGTGTGAGCGAACTGTCAATAGAGTTATATGATTATCGTAGTAGCGTTATGTCAACGTAGAATTTTTAAAAAATTTTAAAAAGCAAATTGGGTCGGTTATTACGGTTACTGGAACATGTTACTCCGTTTAGCGGTTAATTTATATACAGTATATACGTATATATATATAACTACGGTTAAAATAGTTAACGATGTTTGAAATTGTTCTTTTCTTTGATTTTAATGGCAGGTCAAATCTGGCAGTTCCCGTCCGTGCAGTCTGCCGTGCTCGTTGAACAACAACAACAACAACAACGGCACCAATGGATTTTACAGTCCTTCGTCACCCGAAACGCCTGCCGTTCTACCCGATGAAGAAGCAGCGCTTTTGGCTAAACTGGAGGAGGCAAATAGGTAAGAATTTTAACATTAGAAAATGAGCGCACAGAAAATATAGGCGTGGCACACACACACACCCCAATATTCATGAATTAGCTTAATGAGTTTTCACATTACGGTGGCTTGTCAATCAAACCCCCCCAAACGCGTGAGATATACCCGCTACACTTTTCTTTTTTTTTTTTTTTGGTGGAACGTTCATTGCCTTTCGAATGGGTTTATGATGAGCTTCTGGAACGAGGGCAAAATAATTTTTATGAACGTACATCATGAGAAACTCTAAAAACCAACCAACCACACACAACAAAAAGAATGATGACAACTCGTGTGATTTGTAATACTTTAAATCCTTTTTTTTTTTTTTTTTTTTTTTTTTTTTTTTGTTCCAGTTCTTTTTTTTTTTTTTTTTTTTTTTAGCTCGTTCATAAAGTCTCAATTAAACTATACAAGCGTAACGATTGTTCTCAATTGCGCTCGAAATCAAGCTACGTAAGCCGTGACTAGCCGAGCTATCCTTCGTCACGGGGTAGTTTTGGAAAATTTCCATTAGTGTAGGAACACGGGGGGAGGAGGAGGGGATGGAAATAAATGTACTACATTGTTTTGCCCGTCTGCTAGGACTATGTTGGAAAGACAATGAGGATGTGCTCAAGACCAAAAAATTCCAAAGATATTTTGGCTCGAGTCTCGTTGTTAACGTTGCCAACATTAACGTCGTCTTTTTTAACTTGCCCCACTGCTGATGATCTTCTCTCAATTCCTCTACGTGCCCACTGAGATCTTTTTTTTTTTTTTTCTCCAAAACACGGAGGGGAAAAAAAGAGACGTTGCTGATTGGTCCGGCCTACACCCGTACGGGTAGAGGCAAATGGCTCGAAGGCGTGGATATGGGAACGACCCTATCTTTTCTCTACTACAATACTCAGTCAATCTCTCTTCTCAAAAAAAGGAAAAAAAAAGTCTCTCTCCAGTCGTTGGCTTCACGCCCCACTGCCCGGTCGTGTGTGTCTGTGTGTGTGTGTGTAAAAAAAGAACGTAAAACTAAAGCGTGTTTCAGCAATACCGAACCTGATTGTGTGGGTGGTCATTTTCTGCGGACCCGGGGTTTATTATTACGCAGCTGGTGTTTTCCTTTCTTTTTCGAACTTGTGTTCCAGTTGACCGACCGAAATTTGAACAGTATTTTTTTTTTTTTCTTATGGGGGAGGGGTATTAAATTGTTTTTGTTTTTTTTTTGACGTTGTTTCGAAAACCTAGTTCCAACAGGTAAAACTTGGACAAAATTCGGGAGAAAAGAAGAAGAGATTTAGCTGCAGGGGGTTAGGCGGTGTACGGGGCGAAAAGGGTTTGTTGTTTTCCAGTGGAAAAACGAGCATAAAAAGGGCGCGGATGCATTTTTTAGTTGGATAATTCCTCCCCTTCTTTATTCACATCCGACACATTTTGAAATAGGAGGGGAGGGAAAAACGTCCTTTTTTGATGTTTATCATCGGTTGAATAATAGTAAAAAAAAAAAAAAAAACTACTGGTGAGGGCTAGCGTGAGTAGATGAATGGCGCCCGTGTTGCCGGATTTGTGTGAATTAGACTCGTCGTCGGATGACGATGGCGAAGAATCCAACGGCACTGGCGAGGATTACGTCTTCCACAATCCCTTGAGCCTTTTGGCCGCCGTGCCCGATGTTGTCGACTTTGAACGGTGAGGACACACACTAAAACTTTTTCTTTCGTCCAAATCTCAAAGAGCACGTCTCTCTTTTGTACACACAACACATTAGGTCACGTGCGTGTACGCCGAATGCAACATTTTTTTTTTAAAAGGTCTTATATATTTTTTTATTGGTAGGCAACTATTATTATTATTGTCTAGACCGCGGTGGATTCAACGTTACACGCACAATTTCCCGCAAAAGCTTGCACTCAGATTGTGTCACGTGCGTTATCTTGATAGGTTATTTTCATTCTCCTATTTCCACGACTTTTTATCAGCTGTTTTTGTGCTGTTCCAACATTCCCGTTTTTAGGCGATGGGGAGAGACCGTATCCGTTCTCTCTCTCTCTCTTCTTATCCGCCCATCACAACTAGTTATATTCACAGACAGCAACAGTCGTGAGCTGGCGTCCCTTTCTCGTTTGTGTTTTTTGTCTTTGCAAAAGAAAATAAGGAGTCCTTTGTTGACAGTTCCATTTGTTTTTGTCCAGTGTGTCAACCTCTGAGGTCCGTTCGGAACACATGCGCTTTCTTGCAATATCCAAACATGGTTTTAGCCTATTTTCTTGAAGTAGCTCAAAAGAAAAAAAAAAAAAAAAAATTTCTTTTAATAGTTGATGATGCGCAGGCCTTTTACGACCATGAATTATTGATAATGTTGTGGTGTTTGTAGGAGACGTGCGTTCGTATATTTCGAGCCTCTCAGCATTAATCGTACAGGAGTAAGAACAGGAAATACACGAGGAACTGACTATTTATTAAACATTTCTTTAGAGGGGGCTGATTGATGAGACTCGCTTCTTCATTTTTTTTGTTTCTTCTGTTTTAAAATTATTATTGTTATTATGATGGGTGTTTTTAAACATTTACAGGATGATCGAACTGGACAGCAAATCGTTGAACTCGTTGGCAGGCACTGGAACTAGCATCGCGTCTGGACATTCACGCAAGAGTTCCGATGCGTCGCAAATTTCTTTGAATTCCGGTAAGACATTTTTTTCTTTTATCAGCTATTATTTGTTATTTGTAATCGACGAAAAAAAAAATGATTACGACAGTCGATGACGTCACTATCAACCCATAAAAGGAAGTATTTGATGTCAGTCCCGAGAATTTTTATTTTTATTTTATTTTTTAATGTTCTAAAAATGTAGACATTTTCTTTACATTCTGCCGAGCTTTGTTGTTTGTTGCCCGTTTTTGGACATCTAATCAAAGTTTTTTTCTTTCTTGTTTGCCCGCGGGAGCACAAAAAAAAAGTTTTCATTTTCGTTCGCTGTTGGAATCCCGGGGTTCGATAAGACGAGGTCGTACATATTTTTTTTTTCTCCCTCCCTTTTTTTGAATAGCTAACAAAAACATGAAAGATTGTTAGCCCTCCATTTCGCGCAGACAGCGGCAGAATAAACGCCATGGAATTTGATCTTTTTTTCTGTGTGTGTACACTCGCCAAGCTTCTGCCCAGCAGATGGTTGGATTTGTTTTTTTGTTATCTGAACGCTGCGGGGGCTGCTGGCAGTGCTCTGGTTATCCTTTCGTGCGTGGAAACTAAACGTTTGCAAGAGACTCTTATTTGTTTTAAAAATAAAAAATCCTCATTTTAGAACATTGTATTTGACGCGGGCAGGTTCCAGTGCCAACAGTCAGGAGGCACGTTCAGACGATAATGAAGAAGATCAGTGGAGCCTTTGGGGCCGTTTGGTAGCCGACTGGTCCAATACGTACAAGAAGCGCAATGCCTACGTCAAAGACCTCGTTCGCAAAGGAATCCCACATCATTTTAGAGGCGTCGTCTGGCCGCTTTTGTGCGGCGCAAATGACTCGCCAGCCAAGTCGCAATACGCCGAATACATCAAAGCCACATCGGCCTGTGAAAAGGTACTTTTTTCCATATCTCTGATCGATTGAAAGATGGTGTGTCTGTGTCGTTTTAATATTTACATTCATTTTTTTTTTCTCGATAGGTGATTCGTCGCGATATCGCCCGCACGTATCCCGAGCACGACTTCTTCAAGGAGAAAGATGGCCTGGGCCAGGAGAGTCTCTTTAACGTCATGAAAGCCTACTCGCTGCATGATCGTGAGGTGGGCTACTGCCAGGGATCTGCTTTTATCGTCGGCATCCTCCTGATGCAGGTACACACAAATATACCCGTGTAAAAATCTAGCGGATCATCATCCATCCATCATTTGTTCACGCCCACCTGAACATTTCTTTCTATCGTTCGTTCAACAGTAATTTTTATCTTGAAGGAAGGCAAGCTTAAGGCGATTGTTAACATATTATTTTCCGTTAGCTTCTTCTTTTTTAATTCTATCATTTTGATTTTATTGTTTCAATTGTTTTGTTGTTTTTTTTTCGTTGGGGGGGATACAAGATGCCTGAAGAGGAAGCCTTCGCCGTCGTTGTCAAATTGATGCAGGAATATCGATTGCGAGAGATTTTCAAACCTTCGATGGCCGAACTGGGTCTGGTCTTGTACCAATTAAAGAATCTCGTCGAGGTATGTTTCTTTTTTAACTCTCAAAAAAAAATAAAAATAATTTTTGAAACACATGTTTGGATGCGTTGTGGTCTACATTGACAGGAATTAATACCCGATCTCCACGCCCACTTCCTGTCGCAAAGTTTCGACACGAGCATGTACGCCAGCAGCTGGTTCCTCACCCTGTTCAGCACTACGTTGACCCTTTCAGTGGCCTGCAGGTAATACGAATTCCCCTAACGTACCGTTTGTTTGCCAACTGTGTTTTTCTTTTATTCCTAAAATGGGGGTTTCGACTGTTGTGACTAACGATTGAAAGTTTCTTTCTGGAAAGTCACTTTCCAGTAGTCCTCCACCCACTCTCAAATGGAAATTCTCATTGTACCTACTACACCCGCACGCACGCCGACGCACAAAACACACACGTTTAAACAAAAAAAAAAAAAAAGAGAAATGAATAACGTCGTGCCATTTCCTGGAATTTTTCGTTTCAGGAATAATGTTAGCATTTTAAAAGAAAACGTTTTGGCCTTGTGCCAAACTACCCAGGAAATTGTTTGGTCCTTTTTCACGTCAATTTCACTCGTATTGAGCTGCGAGGGCTAACTCGTAATTCCATCGAATCAACTAACTTTCCTCTTCATTACCTAATTTGTTTCATTTCATTTCTATCAGCATTCGTGACAGTCAGGCTAAAGAATCGTGACCGTTCAAACACAATTTAAACTAAACAAAAAAAAAGGAAAACAAATGTTCATTCGTGTTTGTTTTTGTGTTACAAAGGGTAATGGACGCCTTTTTGATCGATGGCATGGAAATCATCTTCCGGCTTGCTGTGGCTATTCTGAATTTTGGCAAAGAAGACCTTCTCTCTCAAGACATGGAAGGAATGCTCAAGGTAATTGTTTTCAAACAAATCAAAAGAAAAAAGAAATAATAATAACCACTTGAATTCCTTTTGTTTACGTAGTACTTTCAAAAGGAAGTTCCGGCTCGATTTGATCCGTGCCCAGATCCGCTGTTTGCAGCCGCCTACAACGTCAAATATAGCGCCAAGCGCATGAAAAAGTGGGAAAAAGACTACACGGCCCTGAAAACCAAAGAGCAAGAGGATCAGGAAGAAGTCCGGGTAATTTTGGATTCTTAACTTTAAAAAAGCGCAGAGTATTGCATGTGATTTCTTCTCATTTAAAAACAACAGAGGCTAAGAGCCGAGAACCGCATGCTGCGTCAGAAAGTATCCATGCTGGAAACGGAGTCAAGTGAACTGGCCGAACGGCTGGTACGCGGCCAAGTCAGTCGAGCCGATCAGGAAGAGACAACGTTCCACTTGAAACGGGAGCTGGAAGCTTCCAGGCAACGTGACGCTGAGAATAACGCTCATTTACGTGAGCTCCAGCAACGTCTCAAACACATGGAACAAGAGGTTCGTGATTATTTATCTGATTTTACACTTGAAAGCGCTCTTTTGTTTTTAAACTCGTTTTTTATCGGAATTCGATAGACCTATTCCAGACAGTCGTCCCTAGAGGTGGAGGCAACGACTTCGCCGTCGCTGCAAGCCGAGCTGCTCAAGCAGAAGGAAGAGCTCATCCAGTGCCTTCAAGAGCAGCTGATTGGCGGACGTCTCCGCCAGGCCGAGATGGAAGCCATGATCCGCGACATGAAGAATCAGCTCCACGAGCACGAAGAGGTAATTGAATTTCGTTTTGCAGTTCTGTTCATTTAAAAAATGAAACTTTGGGCTTTTAGGACAAGAAGCGACTGCGAGAAGCTACACCAGATAATGTAGTTTTGGCTTTGCAGGAAGAGCTGATTGCCGTCAAGTTGCGCGAAGCCGAAGCCACTTTGGCCCTGAAAGAGCTCCGTCCTAAAATTTCGGAATTGAGTTCTCAATGGCTTCGACATCTGCAGGTGAGATTATAATCATTCAGTTTCTCTGCCCCTTCTCCAACGACAGTTAAGGAGGGCACCAAATGACAGCAGAAACGCTATCGATCGTTTCTCTTGACGTGGCCGAGCCCTTTTCAAGAGATCGATTAGAGTATTGACGTAACGCGACACAGTCGAATCGATTCCAACGTGCATCTGTGATGAGCCAAAAGCTGCTAGCATAAATAGTATCGATCGTAAAGGAATGATGTTAACCTTGATATTTGCCTACGTAACACAGGATGAGCACACGGCCGAAAACCAACCGACTTCGCTCGAGTCCACTCCAAAGAAATTACTGTTCTGGGAAAATAATAAATCTTCGTCTTCTGGCGGTGGCAACAAGTCGGACGAGTTAATGACCATCAGACTACGGGAAATGGAAGCCGTGACTGAACTGCGTGAGCTCAGGTTGCGTCTCATGGAGCTGGAGACGCAAGTAATTGAAACTAAGCTACTGTTGACGACAGTAGGGGGAAGATTTATTAGAGGCCGTGAATAAAAACTCGTTTCCATTTACAGAATCAAGTGCTGAGTAATCAACTGAGGCGACAGGACGACGAAATCAAGGCCTTGGTTGCCAAGACGGAGGCGTCAGAAAGGCTCGACAAGGAGCACCAGGCCAAGATCAAAGAACACGAACGGAAATATGCCGACCTGGAGGCCAAGGTTTGTACAGAATCACGAAGATACCGTCAACCATGAACTGGCAATTTTCTTAAAAATGATTGTTTATTTCTTTTCCCTTTTGTAAAATAGATGAGAGAAGATTCCATGTTGGCTCGCATTCACGATGCCGAACACTCGCAACATGTAGCTGAACTGAGCCAAAAGATATCGCAGCTTGAAATGAAGGTAGATTGTTGTTGACAATGTTTTGTTTTTTTTCTTTTCGTTTTGATGCCGTCCACACAGTGTGTAATGTTTTTCGTGTGTTCAGAATGAACAAATGTTAACTGAAGGTGAATTGAGTATGGTTGAAGACAGCGACCGTGTCCGGGAACTTCAAGATCGAATTGGTGATTTAAAAGCTGAGGTATTGTACAATTTGCAAGTTGACGCGCCTATAATTACGAAGAATTATTTCATCTTGAGACTGCGTTATGAAAGTGCATTTTATTCAACTTTGACAGATTCAAAGATTAGAACACGTCAATCGGAAACTGGGTGGGACTAACGGCTTTTCGAAATTGGCCCATCAACAGGATGTGTCTGATCCGTCCGATGATGACGAAGACATGAGCAAACTGGAATTGCGATTCTCTCCAAGAACCTCGGTGGAAAATCTAACGTCATAATCACACTCGAATGCATTTTTCTTTTCGTTACTTATTTGTTTCGTGACATATGAATACTCTTTTTTTTTGTCTGAGACTGTTAATTTTAACTACATGCATCTTTTTTTCTGCTGGTGAGACAGACTAAAACAGTTTACATTTCTTTTTTTTTCCTCCTTGCATCGAAATCGATGATTAATTGTTTTCATGTACTGTCACACAAACGTTGACTTCTTTTAAAAAGACAACATTCCACTTGTGCGAAACTGTGATTTCAATGAATTATTCACTATCGTGAATTTTATGCTACCGTCTCACTCATCCATCACCTGTACTTTTTCTCATTGGCTGTGAGTGAGATCCTTGTATCCTCATTGTACCATAAATAAACCCTATTGAAGTATCTATCTTTTGCAGCTGAGGTTTACTGTTGGATAAAATTTTTTTGCAAATAATTACTATTCAAGAAAATAAAATAATGATTTTCCATTTGTACCCACAAGAATTTATTTGTGTCAACTCTTGTCATACAAAGGCTTATTCAGCTTTCTTGGCGGGCTTGGTCTTCTTTGCAGCCCTGGGTTTCTCAGAACGGATGATAGCAGAGGCCTTCTTCAACACTGCAGTTCTGCAGTCCTTGCGGTAACCTCCCTTGACAATGTTGCGTAGCTTAGCCAAAGTGTGACGGGGTCCAGACTTGATCTGGAATCGGACCAAGGATGCCTTAGGCTTGTACTAAAAGACAGAAAATAATTGTTACTATAGGCATTGAATAGAGAACTCTTAGTCAATAATAAGAGACTTCAGTTTTTATGGGTTGTCAGCATTAGCTTCAGCGATCTTGGTGATAAAAAATCACATCATTTTCTACAGATGAGGATACATCAAGCGAAAATATAATGCTTACCACTTTGGTCTTGCTCTTCTGTACAACAACAAATCCATTCTTGTCCTTGGCTGGTTCAATACCAATCACATTCTTGTGTACCAAGGTGTTGTACTTGAAGCAATGCCTGTTGGTCAAGTGGAGTGGTTCCTGCAAATAATATGGAACTATGAGTAACAACATTAGCTGTTCTGTACAATCAATAGGTGGATATATGAAAATTATTCAGGGTTCAAGGGTTTTCAGCATTAGCTTCAGCGATCTTGGTGAAAGCATCACTATGATTTTATCGAAATTAAACGGTAAAACTACAATGAGGTCTAGTTTCTTACCCTGGAGAAAGGCTGTTTGACATTACGCTTCTTCAAAACGAAGGAGCTGGTATTACGGGTGATGAGCCACTGGAGGTGGGAGGACGACATTTTCCTGCTACGACTAATAGAAAAGGAAACCACAATTAAATCTCTATCGTAAAATAAGTTTCATTTCACATGTGTTACCTTCGGTGTCGGCCGAAAAAAAAGAAGGAGAAGAAACTAGTGATTCCGGTCGCGAGCAAGCAGAGAAACTCGAAAGAACTGCATTCAATCCCTAAACACCCTAAGGTCTGCCACTAAGTATTTTTTATACAAAATAAATTCTACAAATGATTTAAATGGTGATTCCAACATGCATCTTTTGTACGAGTAATTAATAGACTTTGTTACAATAGCAAAAAATTGAATTTAAATAGTTTTTTTCTAATCTTTGTTTCATTTTTTGCAAACAAAAGATCAACCACGTGCGAAAGATTGGTATACGTTGACGTCATCAGATGTCGCTGCTTGGTTATTGTTACTTACGACCGAACGAAGCAGCCGAAAAACACAAAGATTTTGTTCTTAGTTGCATTGAAAACGAACAGACGAATCACGACAGTCAACGTGAGTGTGTACGATAGTGTGTGCAATCCCATTGATAGTGTAAAGTCTCAGGCAGAGATCACATTGCTTCAAGAAATCAAAAGAAGGACAGAGCCAACAACACACAGTGGGGCCAGCAGCGTGATGGTGTTTCGGACAGCAAAGGACGTGCATATCAAGTCATTGTGGGCTTGACGTATGGCTTACAATTGTCGTAAAGTTTTCAACTAGACACCGATCTTGCCAGTGCTTTTCATTGGCGCCGAAAAGAAAACCATCTAAAGACCAGGTAATCACGTCCCTCTATTGTCCTTTTTCTTTATTTCGAATGTTTCATTTTCAAAGGCCCTCGAGGCTTTGCTGAAAAAGTCGCGATTCTTTTCTATGTGTCGTGTTCTCTTATAGAGTATGACCTCATCGGAAGGAGCTGTTGATTAGATAGACACAATATAAGCAACAAATTCCTTTTTGTGTGTGTGTGTGTGCGTGTGTGCATAATACTCGTAGTGGCATTTTAGTGATTTTCGTTCGGCATCTCCCAACCGAATAACTTCAAGCTCCACCCATACCGGCCCCGATCAAGCTAACATTTATATGTGTACAAAAAAAAAAAAAAAAAAGAATACGAGAAATACTTCGTCCCATTTTCAGTCTGTCGCTATCCTATCTATCTTGTCAGTTTTTTCCCCCCTCTTCAATTTTGTTTGATGTTTTGTTGCTCTATGATTCCATTGACTCGGTGGGAAAAGAAGTTTATCAGCTTTTTGCTAACTGGTTTCGTTTGTTCTTTTGTGACCTTTAGCAGTTCAACTAATTTCTTCTTCTTTCAAATTGGCATCTATTGTTTGGTCTTTCTCAAACGATTTTTTTTCTGTTTATCGTGTATTCACAAAGGTGTCGCTTGCAAGCACAATCAAATTGTGTATATCATGATTGTTGCAAGGTTATGTGCGCGTGATGACGTCAGTTTTATTTTGTTTCTTTCTATCCAATTGAATCGGTAAGACAGAACACATTCCTTTGGTTGTTGTGCTCCTTTTGTTGTTCGCACGCGTGTTTTTGTGATGATGATCGTGTGTCGACTTTTAATATTCAACTGACGACGTCGGTCACGTCACACGATCTGATTAGGTGCCCCGTCTCCTTTCAGTCTATCTCTTGTTTTCTTTTCGCTATTCAATGCGTGCGGATGATCTCTTATGGCGTTTTGTGTTTCAACCGGCTTCGTGAATTGCCCTCGAGGTCTTCAACGTCCTTGGCTAATTTTTGTTTTGTTTTTTTCTCTCGTTTTTGTTTATTCCTCTTCTTCTCCTCTATGTATTAAAGAAAAACAATCGATACATCACCACCAAGCACCGAAGGGGCCTTCATATTTTATGACGGCCAGCTTGCTGTGTCTGCACGATTTTATAGCCATACACCAAAGTTCTGTTTTGGCAAAATGAAGAGGCACACAAAGCATCAATTTTTGCCTTTTAAATTTTCGTTCCTTTTTGCTTAAACTCGAATCGGTTACGGGTTCCAGCCGCCGCTGGAGCAGCAGCGCACACTCAGGCTTGGCGTTTTTATATAAGAAAGAAAAGAACAAGAAAAGAGAGGTCTAAAAGTGGAGAGCGGGACCATTCCACCTTTCAGTTGGCAGTTTGGCGTCTGCCGTCCAACAGGTGCGGGTGCTTTCTCGCTCCCGGATTCATCTTTTTCTTCTTCTTCTTCTTTCCTTTTTTTAAACGCGAAAAAAAAATTCTGTTATTATTCGATCAATACCACGTGAGGCCAGTTTATTCCGTACCGTGTGGATTCCGATGATTGCAATCGAAAGTAAAAACAAAATTGAAGACAACGCATTTTGAATTTGTTCTGAAATATTTTCATTCTGATTTGCAGATTGAGCCAGGATTAGCTGGTGGTGGTGGTGGTGGTGGTGGTGGCGGCTGCTGTTGCTGGATTGTCGAGTGGTGCGGAGTAGCTGACCGCGCGAAAAGAAGAGCCCTGGCACCCAATCTGCGATCCAACGCCGTCGTCGTAGCCGCCGACGCTGCATCGTCTTCGCTGTCGTGTCCGCACGACACAACAGGCCATGGCCGTTCTGCCTCTTTGCTTCTGCGGCGATCCCGAAAACAACCACAACAACCTTCCAACCGCAACAACTCAACGTACGTCAAAGGATCGCCAAACAGTCGGCATCAGCGAAGCGTCGGATATTCGCCTTCATTTTGTTGTTCCGGCGCTGCTCTTCCGGCGGTTGTTGTCGGTCCCTGTGACGCTACTTGCCCGGCTACAGTTGCCATCGTCCTGCATCCGTCAGCTCTGCCCAAGCGACTTCAAAACGTGCTCGACGATAAGAAGCGACTGACCGTCTCGCAGCGCCCAGCCGATTCGAACCGCCGCCGCCACCTCATCGCCGGACGGACGGCGATGTCCGACAACTTCATCTACGGAGATATCACAAGGTAAATAAAGTCCGCATTTTATTTTATTTTTATTTTTTTAGCTCGTCTTTTTTTTTTTTTTTTTCGGTACGTTATTCATTTCCTTTGTTTTGTTTCTTTCCTTCAATTTCTCTTCGCTCTATTCCACATTATCTACGTTGCCTCGCTGCTCTTATCTCACGTGATCTCACTCGCCATTGGTCGGACGTGACGTCTTGTAGCCTCTCTTATAAAAACACACACCCCACCCCAAATTTTTTTTTAAAAATAGAAGCCGACGTCATTGTACTCTTTTCTCTCTCGTGTGTGTGTGTAGAAGGGGGCCGCGGCCACGTCTCTCTTTTTCTCATTTTGACTTTACGAGACGAAGGGGGCCCGTGAACGCTCCTGTTCTATCAATAGCTCAAGCCAAGCTTGAAAAACACACACACACACGGGAAGAAGAAGAAAACAAAAAATGGAATTTTTTGAAACAAAAAGAGAAGCGGAAGAATACGAACAAGTCTTGCGGGAGGGAATTCTTTAAAAAAAAAAAAAAAAAGAGGCCAATGATCCTGGATTTACTAATGACACAAATGGCCGAGATCTGTCTGTGTTTTACTGTGATTCTTGCAATGTCACGAGACGTTTGACAAGAATCCGTCGACACAATCAGGATGCCCGTCACGACGGCATTAGAACGTGATCTGCCAACTCAGTTCGTAGATGGTAACATTCGCGTTAAGTACCATCGTCTCTCTCTTTTTTTTTTTGCACGCATCTGTTGCGAATGCGGAGGATTGGGTACGTAAAAGACGTATGATGAAGTAGTTTAGTTTTTTCTTACGGTCTGCGTGTGGCATTGCCCCGGTTTTTTAATGTATTCCATGTAGGTTGCGCGTACTGTTGGAGATGACATCACACTGTTGATGTCACACTATATGGGAAAGAAATGGCCGTGCCAAATTTGATTTTTTTTTTTGCCTAGTGCAGAACAGAACGGACAGTTTCTGATGTAATCGCACCTTGTTTTTCTTTTTTTTTTTCCCTCTCTTGTGTATTTGAATAACTGCGTACACGAGCGAGCACTCGCGCGCGCGCGTAGTTTGAAGGCAAAAAAAGAGAAAGAGGCAGACGGAATAGTTTTCTTTCCCTAGCAACAAGAAGAGTCTTCCTTTTCTTTTTTCGTAAAAAAAAGGGGCTCGGCAGTAGTCAACACGAAAATGAAAAAAAAAAAAAATAATAAAATGTCCCAGTCTTATCCCATTTGAAGCCTCAAATTTGGACAAGACACACAATGTCTTGTTGTTCTTCTTGGTCGTCGTTATGATGTTTGTAAATGTCGGCGGACGATGAAATGATCATCAGGATGGGTTAAGGGCCCATCCGGCCATGGGGGTGGGGACGAGTTTGCGGGCATTTCAAATAAAATGTGCGTACGGTTTGGTTTCGGTTAGGAAACACGCTCGTTCACGAAGCGAAAGAGGAGAGTAAAAAAGAAAGAATGAATAAGAGTCGCCCGTCCAGCCCAAAAAGCCAAAGCGCCCCGTCGGCACACACACACACACACAGAGCCGCGTAGTTGAGCCGCTCACGTCATCGACATACTTAGATCCTCGGTTTTCTTTTTGAATATTTTTTGTTTTTATTTTAACTAGATTTTCTGGGCGCGCGCGCGCGCTCCTCATGTTGAACGTTCAATTTGATTTCCTGCCGGGAAAAAATTTCATTTTTTTTTTTTGTGAAAAATAATATGAAAAATAGTAGCGCCTTTTTTGAACGTCCTTCCTTGTGTAGACTCTAAAAATATCTTGAATTCGTCATTTCATTTTATTTTTATATCTTTTTTTTTCTCATCATTTTGGGTGGAAGATTTTGATAGCCGTGTTTTGATTTTTTGGCGGATAAAAGGAAAGGGATTCTAAAAAATGCGAATTAGATTGATGTAATGCACAAAAGTTGTTGTCATCGTCCCATTTCAAAGTCTTTTGGTGGTCGCGTTTTCGTCGACAGAAAAGGGAAAAGTGTGAAAAACAAATTGAGTCTTTTTTCAGTTCCTTGTTTGGACGCACTTGACGTGCGTAAAGAACTATTGGAATTGAACGTTTCCCTAATCGTTGTGGCTTTAAAAAAAAAAAAAAACGAAAATTATTTTTTTATTTTTTTCTGGGGAGTCCTTGGTGGTAGGGCAAAGAGAAGAGAAAAGGAATATGTAAGCGATCGGTGCCAAGGTTGTCCGCAGACTGTTGAGCCTTTGGAGGTCGTCGTCACGCTACGATTCGTCTGTCGTAGTAGACGAGGAAAATTCGAATGATTATTTTCACATCATCGACTTGTTTGATGGACGCAGGGAGAATCTTCGACATAACGACCATGGGCGTTTTCATTTCTGATCTGAATTCATTGATTTTTCTTGTCACGATTCATTTTTTTTTTTTTATTTTGATTTTCCTTGAAAATTAACCCGCCCTATCAGCTCACCACATGTGTATGATGAGCTTTTAATGGTTAGTCGAAAATTTCGAGACGATGATGATGTCATCCGTCGTGAGAGAGCTGCTGGCGTGTTAAGCATTTGATGGCTACTTACTAATTTTCGATTGGCGAAGGAGGAACTCGACCCTCATCACGTTCCAATCGTGCAATTGTTTTTTTTACTCGATTCATTCTCGGCAAAAAAGATTTTCATTTTGTGGGACAAGGTCGACGCTGCCCATCTATTTTTTTTTTTTTTTTCGAAAAGATTTACGAGGCAAAATGATTCACGTTCGAGAACGTCGTGTTTGCGTGTCAATTGCTCTTCAAAAAAAAAATAGAATCTGGAAAAGATTGACGTCATCTTTTGTTTACTCAAAAGGACGAGAGGACATAGTGGAAACAGGGAGAGGCACAACACGTAACCGAAAAGAAAACATGATGACCTAATCGCTTCAAACATTCTGTTGTATTTCTTTTTCTATTTTTTTTTTTTATTGTCTTCGGTGGCTATCACCGAATCTTCCGCCGGATCAAATTGGTCGCCTTAAAAGGTCATCGTGTTTTTTTTTTTTGTTGTTGTAGCTCTGCGTGATGATAATGATCCACTGACAATAATTCTTGTTGGCCTATCGTCGTCATCGTTGATGGGCGTTGGCCGTCACTACCACGACTCCTTAAATAGAAATTACTAAACAAAAACTCGCACAGCATAAAATGTATCTCTTCTCAGGATTGGCTCTCCTTCGTTGTAGTCAATCATCTTCCGTCATCCCCCCCTTTTTTTTTCTCTTAAAAATAATCTTTGCCCTTATTTGTAAATGACGTCATTTCACAAAAAAAGACGGGAGCATTTACAACATGTCAAAATGTTTAAGAGCATAAAGCGAGGAGAGTTTGACAGTTTTTAAGAACTGCCCTGTCCCGGCCCAGAAAACTCGCATCCGTCACTTGTCATTTTCAATCACGAATACGAGTTCCAGCAATTTTTTTGTTTTTTGGCAAAGGCTTTTTTTAAAAAGAGAAGAACGCGTCGTTCGTTAACTCTGTCATCGACGTCCGGGATGCCATTGGCCATTCAGCGCGTGCAAAAATGTTCGCTACACACACAGACACACCTCGGCTATAGTATATAGACAGAGTCATATAATAAGAAAGATGATCTCGCTCGAAAAAGAATGGGTTGCGACATTGGAACTGGGTCAACTTTGGATGCGACATGTTTACGATTTTTGTTTTTGTTTTTCTAAAATTTATTGTGGGATATTACGACCCGTTGCATACGAGAGATAACGAGATGTACGTGTAGTTTGTCTCGTGTGAATCGGGTGATGACGTCGTCGGCTATAATTCTCGTTTAGCCACTGCGTGTTCGTTTCGTTAACGATATAGCCACTAATAAAGAAAAGGGGGTTAAAGAAAAATGCGAAATTTTGGTTTTATAGGATCTTGTGCAACGTGTTTTTTTTTTATGTTTGTTTACGAAACAAGGCAAAATTTTTAATAACGAAATCTTGCGTGTTCGTAATTTTTGACCGCAAACGCGGTCGCTTCTTAGTTTGTTAAAGCTTAAAAAAAATGGAACTCACAATACGTTGCGTAATCATTCCGGTCCGTTTTGAAATGACGAAGGAAAAGAAAATAGTAAAAGTCATTGGACGCAACGTTGTCTTGCGTCACGCCGACTCCCCTACACAACAGCGTACGATCGTGATTCGTGATGGATTGCGTAGGATTTATGCACATATTGAATACGTGTCCCCCCCCCCTATTTTTTGATCCTATCGCGATCGCTGGATTAGCTAATGCTCTCAAAAATCGCAAAAGAATTGTTGAAGTGGCCAATTGTCATGTTTGAATAGCATTAAAAAACGCTTTAATGGATGAATTTTATTCTGCTATCTTATCTCTCTGATTTCAAACGGGCCGTGTTGCGTGATCGCGGACACGCATTCTCTTTAATGCGGTTGCAATAACCGTCACAAATTTCGTGTTTGAATGAAATATTGAGCAGAACATGAATCACTTGATATTATCACGCGCGTTGGTGGTGACTGGTCTTACCAGCCACCTGGAGTCATTACCAAATTTTTTTTTTCTTTTTTGTTTTGGAACAAGAATTCCGTTGGCTAATCACGGCCCAATATTTCTTCACTCCCGACCCATAGATTCGTTGCTATCGCCTAAAAATGTTCCACTACCTTTGAAAAAACAGGTGCTCATATTTTTCAAAACTGGCTGACATCATCGTCCCGAATGAGAGTTGACGCTGTTTTGTTGAAAGAATTTTTTCTTGTCCTATTTCACAAGATGATTGCTTTCAATCGGACATTTAAACACATCTGGACCTTGATAGCCTACTGTTTTTTTTTTTTTTTGTTTTGTTTTTTTTTAACCAGGAAGAAAATTGTACGGCGGGGCGTTGTGAACGATTTCAATCACGTTCCCTCCCCCCTTCTAGAAAGAAAAAAATGGTCGGTAGAAAGAGAGAGAGAATTTGGGTGGAGTGCACAATGTTGAAAAGATGAAGTCAGACTGCAGCTGCTCGCCTTGTATACACAAAAAGTCGACGGGTGTAAACCAAAAACAACAATCAACGAATCACAAGGGGAAGAAAAAAAGGAATCATTTCGAATGTATTTTGTTGTTGTTGTCTGTTAAATTCAAAGGTATGCCAGTTGTACACAAATGATGACGCCATCGTATTTCTTGTTGTTGATCGCCTCTAACTCACCTTTTTTTCCGAGAGAGATACTTGCTCCACCTGCTGGCTAGTTGAAATTTTCAAATCCCGCGGTACTACGTCACGCGAAGCCAATGGCCTTGTGCGTTCAAGTGCCGATTGTCCAGAGTCTCCGTTTTCTTTTTATTTCCTTCGTGTGCGTACTTCTCTTTCTGCACCCCTCCAGGCTTTTGCGATGACTTCAGCGGTGAGTCAAATGATCATAAACAAAACAAAAAAAAATAAATAAATAAAAGAATTTTTAAAAGAATCCCGCACGATGCCGTCATCGGTGCGAGGGACCTCCATTTTCCGAGTTGCCTTTCAAATAAATGAAGACGACGGGTTCCGGAAAAAAAGGAAAAAAAAAAAAAAAAAACGACACACGTCGAAGTGCGCGCATCTTAAAACACAATTCGATATGGTCTAGTCGTAGAATAGCCAAAGACATTGATCGATTGATTGAGTTTGGTTGCCTCTTTTTTTCTGCACGAATCATCGACGAGTGTTCCCCATGCTCAGGGAGGCCTTACATGGATGAGAGTGAGAGGATGTTTGCATTCAAAATGTACCGCCAATTTATGCACGTACATCTAAAATGGTGCGTCTTTTCGCTTATTGCCGATTGTGACATAGAATACACGGTGTGGGCGGGCGATTTGAACGCTGCCTCGGGACACCAACCCTAATCTGTCATGGGTCGCCTTTTTTTTTGTGGTCGTTAGCCTACGGTTTTTTGGGAAACCGTACACAGGAAAGTTAGATCATCAGTTTTTTAAAGAGGGTAGTACCTACTCCGACATAGGCTGAGGTCATCATTTTTTTTTTAGGGGCTGATGGCGAGCGATAACTTGTTTCTATTTTTTTTCGATGGTGTGTCGTTGTGGTTCACCTGTTGTCTAATGGATGGGCTGGGAAGCGCTCATTCTCTATCCTCCCCACGTCAAGTATTTACGCCTCACTCTCTATTTTTTTTTTTGTGTGTGTGTGTGTGTGAGCGCGTTTGCCTATTTTTTTTTTTTCCTTGTGGTTGTTTAGTATTCATCTGCTCTCTCACCTGTCTTGTTTGTTGTTGGTGTAGTAGTTGCCTCATTTTCTCTTTTTCAATTTTCATTATTTCCTTTTTTCTCCCGTCGCCGATTACGAACCACCACCTACCGGTATTTGAGTAAATTCGTGCTCAGTTCAGTTTTGGCAGCCGTTCGTTCACCACCACCTCGTCGATTTCCTTATATTTTTTAATTTTCATTAATTATCTGGCGATCTGTAGAGAATTGTACGAGATATGGTGCCGCGTGGTGCCCAACGGCAGCGCTGTTGTTGCTGAAACCCAACGGCTGCAATCGCTCTTCCACCAGGCCAGCGTCTACCCGTCACAGTCGCAGATCCTCGAGATGATCCACTGCGCCAGAGAGCGCGAATTGCAGTTACAACAACAACAACAACAACAACAAGAGGAAGCCGTCGTCATGCCTGCGGCTTCGACATCCACCTCACTCGGATGCGGATCGAAGGATCCGCCGCAAACGGACGGCAACCGACAGCCACGCAATTTCTTGACGTTCGGCGAATTTTGCCTGTTTGCTCACGAATTGCGCAAGTCCTACGAACGAGAGTAAGCAATTCAAATTTTTTTTTTTTTTTTTTTCATTAGAAATTTTTGTTTTACCTGTACGGGTGATGAGATGTGGCAGAGCTATGCACTCATTAATTCGTGTTGCCAAGGGCGTTTTGAGAGCCATCAACCCTTTTTCGTCCTATTCATTATTTATGACGTACAGTATATATAGAGGCAGACAGGGACACACTGCGCAATGTATTTATGGCCCACTAACATAATAGTATAGTAGATGAATATTATTTTTTGTTTTTGAGTTGATGGTATCGCGAGTTGTTCTAACAGAAAACCGGTCGATGGCGCCATAAGCCTCCTCCTCTATTATGACTTTTCAGAGAGAGAGAGAGAGACTGTATAATAGGAGCAGTAGTAACAATCACTTTTTCTTTTTATTTATTTGAGTTTTGAATTTTTTGGTCGGCTATTTTTTTTTTTTTTTTAAATGATTTCGTTTTTTT
Organism: Daphnia carinata; assembly: GCF_022539665.2. Lineage (NCBI taxonomy): Eukaryota > Metazoa > Arthropoda > Branchiopoda > Diplostraca > Daphniidae > Daphnia > Daphnia carinata. Next base: position 6,539,092 of record NC_081340.1, read on the forward strand.
TTTTTTTTCGGGTGACTCACGTGCAGGATACCTCGACCGACGCAGTTGTCGAAAGTGGTCGACATCAAGAGCAACGACAAGAAGATGTGCGACCGCAAGATCTCAAGTCGGTTTCTTTCATTCCACTATATATATATATATTTTTTTTTTTCATATGGAATTTTAAATGAATCGTTTTTTTTAAAATGCAGAATCTGCCGCCAAATATCAGGTGTTCCTGGGCGGCTCGTGCAATCCAACCACCTGGAGGCAAGACATTGCTATTCCTCTACTCAAAACGTGGGGTCTCACCTACTTCAATCCAGTACGATCGCATTTCTAAACATTTATCCCTCCGCAGAAAAAGAAAACATTTAAAAACAATATTTTATGACTAGCAGCAAGTACCGCAATGGGGACCGGAATTGATTGAGAAAGAACACCAAGCGAAACAAACGGCTGACGTCCTGTTTTTCGTGATCGATAAACAAACACGAAGCGTGGCTACGATCGTCGAAGCCGCTTATTACACGGCAGCGCAAAAGACGTTTATTCTCGTCATTCACGCACTGGACGGGCCCGGCCAGCTCATCCAGGGAGAACCCATTACAGAACGGTACACCGTGTTTTGTTTTGTTTTTTTTCAAGGAAAATTCATTTGGAGTTTATTCACATTTGAAAATTGAATTTCTAATATTTTCTCTTTCTGTTCTTAAAAAGGGAATATGAGGACTTGGCTACCGGTCAGCTCGTCTTACAGGATATGGTCGAACGGCTGGGCATACCCGTTTTCAACAACATCAGATCGGCGCTAGATTGCACGGCCAAGGTTTTTCCCCTTTTTTTTTGGTTAAATATTTCGATTACTGCAAAAATATAAAAATGATTTTATGTTTAATTATCACCAGATATTAAAAGAACGCATCACTGTCCAAGAACTAGGACTCAACGATGGAATTAGCCCGTTGAAAAATCCTCATTACCCCATAGGCGACAAGTTGATGTAAGACTTCCATTGTCGAAGCCATTCGAAAAAAACATGTTCCATGATGCTATTTTTTGTTGTTTTCTTTTCAACTAATGCCATCGGGCGTTGTTATACAGTAAACTGCGCGATGCGTTCAACGCGCTGGACACGAGCAATTCGGGTGAAATCAGCATGGCAGACGTAAGATCCCCTTTTTTTATCATTTGAGCTTCGACTGTCATTGAACTACATTTTTCTATTTGTTCCAGGTCTGCATGGCTTTTCGAATACTCACCAACAGAGATCTCTCGGTGGATGATTTGAAGAATATAGTGGCCAGCAGTAACGGTACAAAAGCTGTCATTGTGGGGAATAATAATTTTATTTAATCAATAATTTTTCTTGTAGAACAAGCATCGGTTTCCTTTGATCAGTTCTGCTGTATCTTGACCGAGTTTCGTAATTTGCCTGCCGATAACCAAAGACGTCTGTGGGACGTGCTGGTCGGCAAGGCCGCAGCCTTGCTCTACTCGGTGGTCTCGCCCGTCTCGCGAATTCTCTGTAAGGCGATCCCCCTCCCCCATTGTTGGGTGTGTGCATGACTCTTTGACTTTTGACCGATTTGACACAGGCCGTCCGAGTCCGAAAGGAGTGGCTAGATGTGACAGCTCCTCGCCAGAGGTGACAGTAGGTGGAGCCAGAGATATCTATTTGGGAGGATCTTGCGGGTCCACCATCTGGCGTGAACAGACGGCCATCCCGCTACTCAAGTAACCGAATAACATTTTTTTTTTTAAAGATAAATGGTAAGGTATTTATTTCCCCCCTTTGTTTTCTTTTTACAGGAAGAGCGGATTGACATACTTTAATCCGCAGACGTGTGGATGGAGTCGACGGTTTATTCCGATCGAAGCGGCGGCCATGGACGCCAGCCGGGTCTTATTGTTTGTTGTCTCGCGAGAAACACGTTCGCTTTCGTCGATGGCCTTGGCCGCCCATTACATTGGACTCGGTTGCAATGTGGTCCTGTGCATTCAACGCTTACCCGACAATGCGGAAATCAACGAGGATCGGGTTAGTTTATGAATACCGAGAAAACTCATATGACACATTTTTTGTCCCGTCTCATGCGGAACAAGTGACTCACGTTGTCCTTCCTCTTTGTTTTTGCTTTGCGATAGCTCTCGTCTTGCGCCATCAAGGACTATAATCGCGGTCGCAATTACCTTTCCGATTTGGCCAATCGAGAAGGAATCCCCGTCTTTGAGGAGGTCAAAGAAGCGGTAGAATGTGCCATCCAGCGCTGCCACCAACAGCTGATCCTCTTACAAAATCAGCAAACTCAAACGCAGCAGCAACAACGATAAAAAAACAAAAAACTGTCGGCTACTTTTTTTTTTTCTCCTTTCCTCCCATTTCGATTTAATGATTTTTTTTAAATCCCTTCTCCCCATTTTTTTTTTTTTTGGTACAAGGATAGACGAGGAATGTGTGTACGTGATTTCGCCGCAGCAAAACTTACCAGTCGGGAGCAGCTTTTTTTTTTTTTTTCGATGTTTACTTTTCTTTTTGCCGGAAGTGAAATGAACACAAGGTAAAGTGAAACGAAACGTGTGTGCGTGTGTGTAATGCCTCTTTTTTTTTTTCAATCCACACGTGGATCCCCAAAACCAGGAAGATGATATTATCTTGCGCCGGTGTGTGTGTGTGTTTGTGTCCTCTTTGTGGCCGTGCCTTTCAATTGATTAAAAAAACAGGACGATATGTTTAATCGCGAACTCAATCTCTTTCATTGTTTGTGTGTCTACGTTGACGGCCAGCTATTCATTTCTCCGGAGACGGAGGACAATTGTACTACCCCCAACTCGATCCGTTTGTTCTTCATCGATTTCATTTTCAGCTGCTAATCCATTTATCTGATTTCCGCTATATATGTGTGTCTATGTAATCCCTGGAGCTCTCAGGTGTAATCAACGCTGCCTTTTGTTGCTTGACAATTTATTCATTATCTTGGTTTGTTTTCGATTTCGTCTGGAATAACTCTGGCTAAGCCGTGTGTGTTCTTTTTTTTTTTTCGAGAGGGGGATACGTTCCCAAATGATTGTGTTTATTTTTGGTAGCGTTTGGCTAACGATTCGTGTACATAATGCGTTTTGAATCGTGGTGCCATGCGGCAGCAAACCATCAAACGCATCCCATCACATAATTATTTTTGTTTTCTTACTTAAAAAAAAAAAATGTTTTATTTTGACCTAATCACTTTCATTTATACAGTCTCTACCATCATTTTGTTTTTCTTGTCTGTTGATGTCGGTGCTGAAGGCAAGTATTTTTGTTATTGCACGGTTCAATTGTTTGTGGCATTTGCCTCGTGCGAGACATTTATTAGAGCGAGAAAAGAAACATTTTTCTTATTCTTGGGAGGCAGTTACAAGTACAACGGTGGCGGCTTAAATAAGCGTCTGTGAAAAAAAAAAAAACAATCGAAACTGCAAAAAAAAAAAATATGGAAAATAATTCTGTGACTTTTGTTTCCTCAATGTCAATTTTTTGTTAGTCTAGAATTTTATTTCAAAACAAAATACTTAACACGTACATTTAAAAAATCAGAAACAGTGAAATTTTTTTTTTGAAAAATGGCAATCGAAATTTCTTACGCTTTGCGTCAATAGGGAACAACCCGATTGCATCTTAACCGGTTGATGTATACATATTATATATATAATTATTATTTTATCGTGAGCATCTTGTATCTTATTTTGATTTTCGCCAACTTTTTTTTCCCATGTTAATTCTTTTTAGAACTTGTAAACTGGTTTCAATAGACTACACCCACTCATTTTGTTAACAAAAGTTTTTCGCCTATTCGTCTTCTCTATTTATTCTGCCCTTTTTGCAATCGAGATTTCTTTAATGTCGTCTAAAAACCTTCTGAAAAATTACTGATTGAGAGATTTTTTCTAAAGCAATGCCCTCCAGATAGATGTCGTAAAAGTCATGATTTATTCAACGGTCACAAGGTGCAATTAAAACTAGTTTTAAGTATTCGGGCATTACGTTTTCGAGAATTGCCTTCATTAGAATAATGATTCTCGTTTTTATTCGTTTCTTCCTTATTCGAATGCCAAGTGAGACTGTTGAAACAGTGCACATCACAAGAAAAAAAGGTTGTGAAAAACCCAACCTGTCATTGGAACAAGGTAAATTTTGAAAAGAGTTTCTTTTGTTTTATTTCAGTTTTTCACGCGAATCCATTTAGAGAAAAGAATATTTAATCGATACGAAGAAGAAAAGCTAGCGTCAACTCGAAAAGGAAAAATAAATTTAGGTAGTGAAAGTCGTCAAGGCGAAAATAATTTTGCTTCTTTTGAAATACATTTAACCGTGCACTGGCATTGGTCCAGTGGTGACCGGCTGTGGCTTCATCGTCATTGGTACACGGACCCTGGACGGCGCCACAGGAGAAAGTCCTGGCTGTTTGGTTACCGTTTTCGGTTTAGTGGTTGTACGTGATGCAGTGGTTGTACGTGATGCAGTGGTTGCCGGGCCAATGGTCGTACCCTGACGAGCTTTACGTGTTACTGGCGTTGGGACTCTGGTAGGGAATCTGCTTCCAAATACTGGGGTCTTTGGAGTCGTAGGTATTTTCATAGTGGCATTAGCTTGTCGTTTTTCTCTTCTGATTGTTGTTGCAGCAGTAACGATCATTGGCATCGGCGAAGTTGTCATAACTGCAGCTGTAGTTTTGTTGACATTCATTTGGTTAACAATGTGAGTAGACATGTCTTTCGGGATAGTAGTTGGGGCTGTAGTCGTCATCTCTGGGGTAAGTTTAGCTGGTTTTTCAGTAGAATTGATTACATCTGCAACAGTTGCCATTGCAACTGGAGTAGTGACTGATGTTTTGTTGACTTCTTCGTGGATAACATTGCCTGGTTTTTCAGTTGTATTTTGGAAAACCACAACAGGCTTCATCGAGGTGACTGTCATCGGGGTGGAGGTAATCGTCTCAGCCATAGTTGCTTGTGTGGTTGAATTCATGCGTTCGACAACAACAGGCTTCATCGAGGTGGCTGTCATCGGAGTGGAGGTAATGTTCTCTGCCACAGTTGCTTGCGTGGTTGTGTTCGTGTGTTCGACGACAACAATAATCGGCCTCTCGGTGGAACGAGCAACACCAGTAGCAGAGTGTCCAGCCTCAGCAGAAGGTGCAGTCTCATTGGAGTGTTTGGCTGTCGTGGTGGCTTCAACATGAACTGTGTTCGCCACAACCGAATGCTTGACTGTTGTGGAAACATCTTCGTCGTCGATTTCGTGACTGTTGTCAGCTCCATGATTTGCACCATGGTCTTCTGACATGCATCCCTGTAAGTACAGCATTGGTTTTGGAGTTACAAACAACTTAAAAATATCTTATCTGGCATTCTATTCTGTACCTCTGCAGAGCTGGTGATGGCGGCCATTAAGGCCAAGGTAAAGAACAGAAGGTACTTCATGATGTTCGAGAGATGCTGGGATGATTGACTGTGGCATCGATACGTGATTATATATAGCTTGGAAATGATGGGAGGAGTTTTGATGTCGTACCAGTCGGAGAAGTTGTCCAGCTAATTAGGAATTCCGTTAACATATTGAAAGTAACGTACCGGATGTTGAGGGGATTACGTGTGTTTTTCAAATCCATTCTTTCAATCATCGTGCATCGAGTCATCCATATAAATTATAGTTGCATCAGGTACTAATACATTATAACAAGGGGTTTTTTCCATGGCCTTGTTTTCAGATCAGAAGTCTGGGTTTTTTTCTTGAAAAACAACTTGTCATCATCTTGTAACGTGGTAAGTATATACAGTAAGAAATTTAGAACAATAATTATTTTAGAGTATTTAGTTCCATTGAAAGTCGTATGAAGCATTGAATTTGATGTAATTAATTACATTTAATTGCCAAGACATTCATTGTTCTCAGTTAGAAAGTGACGAATTTGTAAATTTGGCATGTGTTTTACTCTCAGACTTTCTCCATTTTGGAACGAGCTTCTTTGTATTCTACACAAGATTTATCTTCTGCGATGCTAGGCATACAGTACATTTGCGGGGACTCCCAATTTCTGGTAATTTAGTTGTTAGCTTTATATCTAGTTACAAGACTACTCGGCAGGAAAATGGTAACCTTCTGATATCCAGAGAAACGAGGTAAGTTTATAAGTCATCTATCGCTTCCTAAATAATCCTACTGGTTTTTATTTACATTCGTTGTGCATACAGGCTGAGCAAGCAAAACCAGTAGAAGGTGCCTCATTTTAGAAAATCCTATCTGTCATTGGCGAAGTAGCGTGAATCATGGCAAAACCAGCACACGTGCTTCACGATGTCATTCGGGTAATACTAAGATATTACTGTTCCGACCAGGGCAGTAAAATCTCAACAGACTCATGCAGACTATTTTAGAAAATCAAACAGGTTTTTTCTTGTTTGTTGTTACATGATTAGAAACTTTTTATGATTGATCAAAATTCTTAAAGGAATTATCAAACCTGGAATAATTCAACAGTGACAGGCAATGGCAAGTTACCACGAACTGATTCTGGAGCCACCTATTGAAGAACTTATTGTAGGAATGTGGCCTCTATTTCAAATCAAGTTACATAAAAAAAGTGACGTCACAATTTATGACCATGAATAATGACGATTTCGGGAATGTCACGCGAAATTCAGAAGTCATGTGTTAAGTCACGCAAACTCCTTCGCTCAAGGTAAACCCGTGAATGTGTAAACTACCTTATTTTCACTTATTCTGGTTTACTTCAACTTGGAATTTTTGTTTTTGTTCGCGTGTATTTGTGCATCACAAGTTGAGGACCTGTAGGAGATGGAAACGCCCTTTGAACAACCAAAAAAGGTAACAGAATCCCTTTATTGAAAAAATGGTTGTGGTCACCAATAATCAAGTAAATTCAGGAACATGAGGTAGTTTTATACTGACTGATCATTATATTTATCTTATTACTTTTATTATTCAGAAGCTTTTCTTAGAAACAACAGACAAGCAAAGAGAATTGTGATAGATTCTTTTATTTCGTTTTTTTTAATTTAATTTTTTCACGTTTTCCTAAACAGAAAAAGTAATAAAATTTTAGAATCTAATCCTCCATTCTAGAAATAGCTGGTGACTCTTTCATCCGCATCACTGGGTAATCGTCGTGGTAATGTAAAGCTGGGGTCTTAGGCTTTTGACATTGGAACCTTAGTGGTGGCATGGGGTGCAACTGTAGCCTCACGAGCTTTACGGGTCGGGGCTTTAGTAGCTATGGTATGTGGCACAGTCGTAGCCTCTCGGGTTTTACGGGTTGGAACTTTGGTAGTCGCGGCATGTGGCACAGCGGTAGCTTCCCGGGTCTTACGGGTAGGAGCATTTGTAGCTGCGTTGTGTGGCACAGGGGTAGATTCTTGACTCTTAGAAGCCTTGGTAGTTGCAGCTTGTGGTACGGTGGTAACTTCACGAGCCTTACGGGTTGGGGCTTTACTGGCTACGGTATGTGGCACAGCGGTAGCCTCTCGGGCCTTACGGGTTGGGGCTTTGGTAGCCGCAACGTGTGGCACAGCGGTAGCCTCTCGGGCCTTACGAGTTGGGGCTTTGGTAGCCGCAACGTGTGGCACAGCGGTAGCCTCTCGGGTCTTACGGGTTGGGGCTTTACTGGCTACGGTATGTGGCACAGCGGTAGCCTCTCGGGCCTTACGGGTTGGGGCCTTGGTAGCCGCTAGGTGTGGCCCAGCGGTAGCTTCTCGGGTCTTACGAATAGGAGCCTTGGTGGTCACATGTGGTTTAATGTTAGCCTCACGGGTTTTTCGTGTAGGGCTTACCGCCGGCAATATTATCGATGATGTGTTGGGCGTAATGGGCATCGACGTATTGTTTGCTACAATTTTGACGTTTTCGGGTGCTTTGACTGCATCTTCGTGTGTAATTTTAATCTCTTTTTGCACAGCCTCGCCCTCGGATGCCCATCCCTAAAAACATACATTTTTCGAATAAAATAGCAATTGGACAACAAGTTAATAAAATTTTGTTCATTACTTTTATGGAGCCGATAGAGACACCCAAGACCAGAAGAGAAAAAAATAGGAACTTCATGGCTGTGCTGGAACTGACCTGAGAATACCTGTCCCGTAAGAATGGTGTGAATTTTGCTGCTACAGTATTTTATAGTCGGCAATAGTGGGAGGAGCCATTACTCCGTACCAGTCGGATCTATCGCCAGATTAATTCGTATTCTATTGATGTGTTGATTGCACAACCTTATGGATGTGGGCTAAGGTCTTCAATCAGCAACCAATGTCATGTGAAGCCAAGGTGTAATTAAATGCTTACAAGTAACGTAAGTATTACGAAGCAGTGTACTTTTCCTCAAGTGGCATCCTATTGTACATATTACTGACCGATGAGGGGCGAGCAAGCCATCCGGAACCCGCGTTCCGTTAGCATTTTCGTAGTCTTTGATCTGTGTTTATTTAAACTTTCAAATCACTTGGAAAACCCTATGTCTTTTTTTTTAAAGCCTGTATTCTGGATTACACTTTGGTAACTTAGGTGAGTAAAATTACTTGGTACATAACGTACTAACGTCCTAAAACATGCTAAAATTCGGCCTTCGCTGGCGCCCCAGCTAAAACCAGATTCGAAAAGTAAACAACTACCTCTCGTTTGTGACCTTTTTCAAAACTTGGCACCATTTTTCAAGATGGCGGTAGATAGATCCAGTTTGTCCGGTAAGACCTGGCCAGCCAAACTAGCCTAAAAAATAGTATACCCCGATGGTCGAAAATGGACCCGCGGGTGATCCACGGGTTATCCGGGTATTAACAAACTGAGGCTGGCTTACCTGTGTTCCATGTTTTTAAACCATGATTGAAGTCTTTGTCATACAAAATTGGACGGCTTTTTCAGAAAAAGACTGTAGAAAGACTTTGGCATTTTTAAAAGATTCAATTTTCTGTACTTTTAAGCTTACAAGTTAACAATTGAAATGATATATCTAGCAGCGTTTGAGGAAATGACATGACTCATGGTTTTTTTATCCCAATCTTGTCTGCAGTGAATCGCAGTTCGTACCATGTAGCATTTCCAAATTTTACCAGCGTCATTATCAATGTAAGTTCAAAATGGCGGTCAGCAACCGCGTGATTCATCGACAGAAGATAGCCATACTTTAAGGTAATATTGGTAACTTTCAGGCATTAGCGTGCTATTCAGAACAAAAAAGTATAATTATATCTATCAGGATGTAATAGCTGCATTGAAATTATCTGAAAAGACTGTAAATAACTGAAGGGCGGGTAAATTACTAAACATATTCCAAAAGATTTTCATCAGTGCATCCCGTTCAGTAAATCCATGGATTTACTACGGGTGATAAAGTATGAGGGTGTAAACTTTGCCATATGTTGTTCTTCCTTGTGAATATTAGCCTAGATTTTGAACTGTGATAGAAACTGTAAGTGAGGTTGGTCATTTACCAAGGCTGTTTTGCTAGTAGAACTAAGAACAATATTCATTGTGTTCGCTAGAAATTCTGTAAAATTTCCTGCCTTTGCCTTCGTGATCTATTCATATTTCAGCAAACGATTTCACTTTTAGCTTTAACTACTGGAGAACTTCATCTACAGAACGATAAAGCCTCATTGAAGAATAATTGTGATCACAGGCATTGGCAGCTGCAGGAAAGAATCTGAAGACTTTGGAAAGGCTTACTGGATAACCTTACTGATCAATGAATCACGAAGAAGTACATCACAAACTCAAGCAATTTAAGAAAATTCGAATTAGAGCAAGGGAAAATGATGGCAAAGAGAAGTAAAAAAATGGGCATGAAGTGCTTTCGGCTTTCTGATTGGTTATCTTCAACGGAGCTGCGCAGGTTACCTTTCTATCCACAAATAGGCGATGAAGTCATGTACTTCAGGCAAGGTTTGTTTCTTATTATTGATTTTATTATAAGTGGTCAGTTTTACTCGTTTATTTCTACTCAGGTCATGAGCTCTACGTAAACACCGTAAAGCAGAAAAAATTATATGAAGTAAATCCGAGTTCGCTTCCTTGGTCCAAACAGACAATTCATCAACAAGAATTGGTTAGAATCATATGTGTAACGTATGAGATAGAGCCACCAAGGCTCGTTTGCTTGAAGGTGATTTCAACTATTGATTATTTGCAGTGTGTTAGTATTATTTGTATTTTTTTATATTAGTATTTGTTTTTTTTTTGTTTTTTTTTTAGCTGTGCCGACTCGATCCTAGAAGTGGATCGTTGACAAAAAAGACTTTTGTGATCAAATACCATGATATGGATGAAGTGCCGGATTTCTTGGTACTAAAACAGGATTACGATGCTGCTATAACGCGCCAATGGAATTTGTTTCAACGGTTTCGGAGTCTCATGAATGACAATCGCGGAGTCCAGATGTGGTGGGAAGGCCAGTTCATAAAGCGTGAGCCTTTCAATCCCGAATTTCCTGAATCCATGTTTCTATGTTACGTCATCAGGTAGAACTCAATGTTAAATCGCTGACTCTTACTCAATTGTTATCAAGTAATATTTTTTAAATAACAGATGGGACAATGGTGATTTAGACCGTCTTAGTCCATGGGATCTAGAAAACATCGATCCAAACAGAAAACCGTGTAGCGTTGGGGCTGGTGTACGAGTACTACCGATCGAAATCATAAGGACATCTTATATGCCTGGGAAAAACGACTGGCCTCCAGTAGGGGATCGTGATTCTGAAACTTATCGTATATCTTCTGGAATCATCCAAATTATGGATCTAGACGTGGCAAAGCATTTTTCGGCCCCCGTTGACCTTGATGAGTTTCCTACTTACGCATCCATTGTTAAGTATCCGATTGATCTCCGCACAATTAAAGCAAGACTGGATCACCGCTTTTATCGGCGTGTTGCAGCAGTTGAACACGACGTTCACCGCATACACACCAATGCACTCCTATTTAACGATCCCAAAAAGTCAGATATCGTAAGAAACTCTTGCATCACTACTGAATTGTGCCTTGAAATCATCCGGAACGCGGATGCCGACGTGACAGCCTTATATCGTCAATACCTGGAAGGCTGCAAGAAGAAAGAAGCTTATGGGAAGCCCTCCGCGACATCAAATCTGAACGAGGGGAGCAGCCAACTTCCACTGCGGAGCAGCCCATTTAACGGATTAGTACAAAAACAACACAAAACGGAACGCCCAACAGAGGGAACTTGTTTTGCTTTTCCTCTAACTAATGTAATTACAGGATCCGAACAAACCAGTACACCCACTCGGATACAAGGGCAAAAGGTCACCCACAAAGCGAATCACGTCGTTAAAGAGCATTGTTCCACTGAAGCATCTACAGTTCGTTCTAAAAGATACATTACACGGAAGTTCTCGTCATTTGTCAATCCCGACGGACATAATACCGGTAATTATATTTGAAAATCGAGTCATCATAGAACAATAATCTTATTTTTTCCCAATGTGTTTACAGAAATCGGTGTAGCAATGGACGGCCACAAACTTGACGACTATTCTGAATTGGAAAATATTCGCGACAAAGAGATTACGAGTCAAACCAGGGAGAAAGTCATTTATCCGGAAGAAGTTAAAATTGAACATTCACCTAAACCGAAGAAAATAGCGTCTATCAGCCCGTATACATTCCCAAGCAGCGATGAATCGGAAACTGGTGATTTAGAAGAGAATGATCTGCCAATGGCAAGAAATGTCTCAAGAAGAAGCAGGTTACCGTTGCACAGGACGACGATAAACAATTTTGATGCCATCCCGCTGCCAGAACCCACACTCTCTTCAGTTTCACCGATTTCATCCTCAGAGAGGTCCAGAAGCAAAATGTTTGACAGGCCCAAAGATAGCTCAAATACTTATGTCATCGATGAAACTTGCAATCAGAATTCAGAAATTACCATTACCAGAAGTGTGAGGAAACAAAGCATTGATTCAGACAATGTTCTAATTGAATATTTGGCTAAACGAAGAAAAATTTCTATGTCTGAAATAGATGTAGCACTTCGCAGGAATGAATCAGGAACAAGGAATCAGGAAGATAACTGCATGTTTGCTTGCCGCGCCCAGCATAAGCTAGCAACAATGAAAAGTGCTCCAAGGGAAAGCGGATCGACTACTCGTAAAGTAAAAAATGATAATCGTGCCAATCCATCACTTGAGTTGACTCCATTACCACGTACTACAATTTCACCGATGAGCCATGCAGAGAAGGAATTTTCACACAAAAGTCCTTTATCCTCCCATCAACTGTTTTCAAATAATTGTTTAAACCTGACTGGAATTCGAAGAAAAGAACGGGATTCATCGATTACATTCGAGAACGCATCCATTATTTCCGTTCCTATCCCAATCGCTGTTTCGACTCCAATCGGAACGCGTAAGAAGTACGAAGATTCGAACACATGTATTGAGCAGACAAAACCTCGTTTGTTAAGAAATGTCACAGAGAATGAGATCAGTAAACAGTCAACTTGGGACACCTACTCATCAAGAAACCTTTGTGACATCAAGAAAAAGAATAAACGAAAATTGTCTAGCTCAGGCTCATGGAATATTTCGTATTTTGAAGATGTAGCACAGGAACAATCAAGCACGAAATCTCCGACAATGGAAGACCAGCCGTCACCACCCTCCCTTCTGAATGAGTTACCAGCGAAGGAAATAGTTGCTGAAAACTTGCACCGTCAGTTCAATTCCTCCAATAGAAAAGCAGAAGAAGCACTTGAAACTGTTAGTGACAGACCTTCAAACATACAGCGTTCATCAAAAGCCCAAGTTACATCTCTGACCTCCGAGAAATCGTTTACGGTTAGAATTGATGCCCCACAACCTGCGGAATTCGAATGTGTCAATTCCCGTAACGCTAATTGTCAATCTACATCTTGCAGCATATCAATTTTCAAGGAAAATCGATATCAAACCGCAGTTCTATCTAAAGGCAACTTGCCTTATGAAGGCCAAGATCAATCCCAAAAGCAGGAAGTCATTCCAACGTCAAGTAACTTGGTTTGCATTCCGTTTTGCGAACAGTTTAAAGCTCCTGCATCCCTTTTGAAGAAAACTCTCAAGAAAGAACATCGTGCCAAGTGTTTAACGAACGAAACTAAGTGTCGAAGTAAAAAAGATAACCTTTGTGAAATTAATAGTGATAACCGGAGTGAAACAACCGATTCAAAGAAAAATTCATCCCGTTCCAAAGATTTTCTCATCACCAAAATTCTTACAGAATCTAAAATTGATATTCCAATAGAGAAGGTCACCAGTGACAAATCAGAGATTAAATCAAGAAAAAATAAAGTTCCAGGTGTTTCAGGGGCGTCGAAAATAAAAACCCATGAAGAGCCTATTAACGTCTCTGCTTCCATTGAAGAAATTATGAGGAAGTACCTTGGCAACGAAAGCTGTGACGGACAGGCAGAGGAGCCGAAAAAAGGAAGAAAGAAACGTCCACTAGGCTCAAAGAAAAAATACGCTGGCAAGATTATTTCAAAAGGAGCTACCACGTTCAAAGATAACGTAAGAAGAAAGCATGTTATTTGTGTTGTGAATTTTTAAAATTATTTCAGGTTTTTTTTCAGGTTGAAAATGTTGGGGATGCATCGAACAACATGACCACGTCGGGAAAAACGCATATGACAGCACGGAAGCGCACAAGTGTAAAAGATGCATCGGTCAGCGAGCAACTGAACCTTGTAGAACGTATTCTACGAGAAAGAAAATGAATTGCTTCAAGATCTCCCCTGCCTACTTCTATAATCAAGAAAAAAAATTCTGCAAGGCATAACGTCTGTGAGTAGGAATGAAATCCAACCAGTTTAGACTGCTTAATCAACTTGTTACTTTCGGACACAACCAAGATGGTATTTTGTTTAATTTATTGTAGCTGCTATGTTTTTTGTTTTTTTTAAATTTTGCGTACTATTAAATAAACTAGAAGGGTAGTTTATTAACTGTATAACAGTTTGAAACCTTTGAAACTAGTTTTCCAATCTTCTAAACCGTTCCCTTTTAGGGCTAACAGGAAGGTCGCTAAACGAATGCTTCACGAAGAATCTATTCTTTTGCCGCTTTCTACCAATATGCGACAATGATTACGGCTTTTCTTACGTTAAACTTTTATCATTTTTGAAGCTAACCAGCATAACCAATTCCCATTCTAGCTACATAGAGACAGCTTAATCGCTATGCAATGGTCGTATGTTATGTTTGTTGACCTGATCTTAAAGCTGAGATAAGTATTGAACCCCGAACAGCTTAAGCGACACATTTCAATTTTGCTCCCCCCTTTTGAAGTTGGATAATTGTGTTTGAAAATGGTCGGGAAGTAATTGCTTTTTCTCTTTCAGTTTTAATGCAATGTCGAAGAGACTTGCAATTAGCTAAGGAAACGATATTTTCCCACTTTCTTGCCAATAAGTTTGTATTGCACCGGAGGAAATGTTTCTGCAAGAACCACTTTATCACGTAATCTCGTATAAATTTTGTTTTGATTTTCAAACCACGTTTCAATTCGCTAATGAGCTTGTTTATCTTCTTTAAATAGGCATTTCAAAGATGATCTTCAACGGATGGCTTGACAGCTTTCTGGTGAGTTCATTTCATTGACAGAGTTTACCATTTATTCCGTTGGCTAGGTTGGGGAGCCACTGTATTCGTGGACAAATGTTGAAGAGAGACAATTTGATTTCGCTTTTGGATGAGTTAATGTGCTGTTTCGGATTTTCTACTCCTTATGGTAACATACTATTGCATAGACTTGAATATCTTGATACCAAAATGGCCACCTTTGTGCAATTCAAGAAGAAATAGTTGTTGGAAGCACTGTGTACATTCCTCGTATTGTACCTGGGAAGGTAAACAAAAATTATATACAGCATACAGATATCTACATAAATAAAATGTTTTTATTTACCTTTTGGCATGACAGGTACCTAACCATTCAAGATGGATCACTCGGCCGGGAAAACGGAAATCGTAGCATTGGGTTCCACTAGAAGTAATCGTCAAGACGTCAGCGTCGGTTCATGTAGTTTTGGACATATTCACCAGGTAAGCTTTTCGTTTGCTTCTATGGAACTCCTTTCGCGTTGCCAATCAGCTTTGGATAGTTCAAAAATAGCCAGAACGCTATGCTTTTGAGGTGTGCAAGATCGTGAAGTGTTTTAACTTGAAACTGTTTATTGTCGAAGTCTTTCCAAAAGTAATGAGTATAGTCATCAATCGTCAATTACATTCCGGAGAAGGGAGTATAAAAGTAGAGAGTTTTATAAAACAGAAAATATCAAGAAGACTCAGACAAAACTATGAGTATTTTATCCTTCATATTTGGCACACAATGAATAGCAAAGTTTGGTATTTACTCGGTTCGACAATTTGAATTTTCCATCGCTGAGTTGATTTTAAGAAAGACTAGATGGCTATACCAAAACAAGATGTTTGTGTCACTGTAGAAAAAAAAAACTATCCATTCATTTTTTTTTTTTTTAAAGAACCGAAAATTCATGTGGGTTTAGCAGGCCATCCACATAAATGGAAGGTGATTTAAAAAAAAAACAAGAGTAAAGAGAAAATAAATCCGTTAAATATAAGAAACGAATCATTTTCTGAAATGTTCAATACCATCACTATTAACAAGGGCACTTGATATTTGCATACACGTAGACTAGTGTACGAATTGTTTCTTTGACAAGCATATTTCAACTGCCCTGTTAGATTCAATTCGCCCAATCATGGGCAGAAACTATTTTTCTAATGATTATGTGTAACTTTTTTTTAAAGAAAAGTACTCTAATATTTTTTTATCATTTTGGATTGGAGTATTATGAGGCACTACATTGGCGAGACTACACTTGCGTGGAATCCGATCAAACGAAGAATAGTGGTCCCTACAAATAGTCATACATATCTTAGGGCTACAATGTTTTCAACTAATCAATTCTTCCGTAGGTTCTATCTCGCTATTTGTCAAGACGAAGAAAACAAAAAACCAGTGAAAACAAAAGGCTGATCCGATTGTTTTAAAGTAAGTTTACAAGTCAAAAGAGTATAAATATATCATCGTCTTTTGTTCCCCTCGGTTTAGGCAAGGCTAGAACAGTTTGACCGCAAAACACATTTTTCTTTGGAGTGCCTAGCTGTTTGTTATGATTTCAATATACCAAGTATTTGAAAACAGAAGAGGAAAAAAAAAAGGAGAAACACTTACTTCTATCTACACACAGTTTTACGGGACTTAGAATAATCATCCTTTTTTTTTCCTTTAAATTTATAATGCTCTTATAAAAACCAGGTCCTTTTTGCATAAAAAAATGGCGAATCCTAAATGTCTATCAATGGAGAGAATCGTAAGTATGTATAATTTTGGCAATAAGAGCCGATCGAGACTAATCTTTGTATCTTTAGTGTTATAGGGCTATTGAACTGACTGGATTTTTAATCGTCTTTGGGATCAGGAGCGGGACCTTTGGTGACCATTTTCATGCACGACGACTCTTCGTGCTTGTAGAGATAGGACTTGAGAGCGAAGGCTTTGCCGCAACGTTGGCACGTGAACGGCTTCAAATTGGAATGAGTCTGAATGTGTGCGCGCAGATTGGACTTGTCGGCGAAAGCCTTTTCGCATATTTGGCAGGTAAACGGCTTCTCGCCTAATTTTAATCAAATAATTAGATGTTAATTTATTCAACAAAGCATTGCGTTTCATTTCTTACCCGTATGAGTTCGTATGTGGCCCTGTAACAGCCACGGCCTGGAAAATGATTTACCGCAGTAAGGACACTTGCAACCCTGGCTGTGAGTGCGGACGTGCATTGAGAAAGCTGGAACTGAAACGTAAACTTTGTCACAATGAGGACAGCGTCTCGCCTATAAGAACAACATTAAAATGTAAGTCAATTTCATAAACAATTTGCGTTTGTATACCTTTTGATCAGCTGGTGATCGGTGAGTCTGTCGATGTCTGGCCAGGTTGGATGAAGTGCTGTAACGCTTTCCACAATCAGGACATTCATGTCCGTCTGGCCCTGTGTGACTGTCGCCACTGTTGCTGCTATTGCTTGCACCTGGCCCTTTCACAGCGACAGAGACGGACTTGCACGAAGTGACATCGTGAGGTGACCAGCAAGAATCTGTGGCATCCATTTCATCGACATCTTCATCATCGTCGTCGTCTTCATCGTCGTCCGCTTCAGACGAGGCGGCCCTGCTGGATTGCGGTGATTTCTTGCGCAGGCCGAGATTAATGGTGAGATGAGTCTCGGATGGAGTCGGTGATGGCGACGGTGTCAAAATGCGGACTTCGCTGGCCGTGGCCGTTGTTGCTGGGTCGCGGCTCAAATCCAGCGGCTTATCCAGCACGGGCGTTGAATGACTGGAGCAGTTGGACATGTCCAGCATTTTGACAACTGGGCTTTTCAAGGCTCGCGCCATCACCAAGCCTTGCTGCTGATGGCGCCAGCGTTCCAGCACGGAACGGAATTCAGTCCCGCCTGAAGTAGCCAGACTGACTTCGGCCAACTGGAACAGATTGTACATCTCTTCGGGTATCGTAGTGCCGTGGTGCTGGAGGCGGCCATCAGGTGTCCCAGCACTACCACTGCCTATGACGGGAGAAATGCGGGCAGATTGCGGCCGTCCAGGTGACTTGAGCTCGGCTACAGTTCCTTGGCCAGGCGACAGAGGGAACGCTGGATAGGTTTGCGGATTGCTGCCCGCCTTCCGATGTTGTTGCTGATTGCAACGCTGTGGTTGCTGGACTTGTTTGACCACGGAGACAACAGCAGGGACGTCATCTTTAGCATTCCTGATCGATGATGCAATCGTTGCTGCCTCTTCTGTCGTTAAAAAAATCAACAAATTGAGTGACGGAGAGCAAACAAACATTTCTGGCAGGAATCCGCATTCCGGGTAGTGAAAGAAAAAAAAAAGGGCCAGTAAGGGGAAAAGGGACAAGAGTTTATTTCTGTCCGTGGTGACCACTTGCTAACCAACTGTTGCTTATAATACTCATACTGTGGGGGGGGGGGGGATGTTGGGAGCTGGACTCTAGCCCGTGTGGCTCTGTTCCAGCTGATCTCATTCGCGAAAATTCATGCGTCTCTCTGTTTCACGCTAAAGTTTCCTGGAACGAAAAACACGTTCCTTTTTTTTTGTGTGTGTGTTGGGGATTGAGGGCGTGGGTTCCAGACGTCGTCGTCGTTGAGACGAGGTCGACGACGCGTTGCGCCGTCTCGAGAGAGAAAGAGAGAAAAAAAAAGTTCTATTTTTGGTGTGGGGCGGACGAAACGGCGAGCATGTGTGTACGCCGTTGCCCGGTTTTCTCGGATTGAGTGCCCACCTGCCTCTCTGCCTCACTATTTCTTTTTTTTTTTCTTTTAACGTTCCAGCGCCTGTGCGCAACTGTTCGCTACCCAGAAATGACGTGTAGCTCAAGCCAATCACATTCCTGTCTCATTATTTGTTCTTTTTCTTTTGCAGATTGATTGGACGCATGTCGCCGCAAAATCAGTTCCAAACTTCGATTCCGGGATTGCCGTAAATCATAAGGTAAATAAACAAATCTGCCACTCATTTTAAATTGCTATCATTTCTAACATTAATAAATAATTTTTTAAAATTATTATTTCGTTTCAGACATTGAATTACGGAGATTTGGAGGACAGTGGAGGTAACGGCTGCAGTGGCAGAGGTAGTGGTCGTGGTGGGTGCTACACACGTCTTTACCAAAGGAAGGGGGGGGGCATGTTAGCTATTTATAGTAGACTACGCAATCAGAGCGCTGGAAAAAAAAAGGGAAACGGTGGGTGTATACGTGCGATGTGAAAGAGGCGATAGAACGATGCGCATCATCCAATGACACCAACGGATGTAGCGACACAAAAAGGAAAGGAACATTCGAAATCTTCGAGAGCCGTTGAACGAGAAACTTGTACATACCGGCAGGAACGGGGCTGATGTTGTAACGTCGATGAGTAAACAGGAACGATTTAGGCATTTTTTTGATCCTGATGATCCGACAGGCAGACTGTTCGATTAAAAAAAAAAAAAAAGGTCGGGGATTGTGTGATGCAATTTAAAGAAACACTTGAGCTGCGAATTTCACTAGAGGATCGCGATCTTGTAATTGCAAATCCAACGAACGCTAATGACAGTACAACTAGCCCAACGTGACAGCAATATAAGGTTCAGCGAAATGTACAATAAGGCCCGACGCCCTAACGTTTTTTTTTTTTTGTGTCCAATTGAAATCGAAATTTTGGCCGTGAGGGACGCCGAGAGAGCACACGCTATCACCACGAGATGTTTGGAACGAATGCCAACATCTTCAGTGTCCCGGTGCCTCTAAAAATTACCGCCGACCGACCACCACGTGCACACATGGACCCCACCTCTTCTTCTTTGCTCTCCTCCTCCCACTTCGACCCTCCACCGCCTCCTCCTCTTTCCTCTTGTACGTGGCAATGCTATGCCTTCTTCAACAGGGGGAATAAGAACTCGATATACAGCAGAGCCATTTCACCCTACACAGTCAGCTCCCGGCATTTTTTTTTTTTGGACTATCTAGAGCGCCATCTATGCGAAAGACACCGTCCTCCACCACCCGGCTCTCTGTTCTCTGTGCAGCAGAAAACTAATACTGAAAAAAAAGTGGCTTGCTCTTGAAAATACTTCGTCCTTCCTTTTCTCTTTTTTCCTCTCCATTTCTTAGCGGGTGCGGGGGGGGGATCCATATAGATCCGATGCAACATCCCCACGATGATCTACATAGACCTTTGTTTTCTTTCTATTATTACAACCCAACCGAGCTGGAACGATTAGGAATTTGCAAAAATATGGCGTTCGTTCGGTAAATGATCTTACGTAATAATAAAGTTCGATTCGAAAAATAATAATAGACTTTCAGAGGTAAAAAGGTTATTGAGTTGAAAGAGAAAAGGGACACAAAAAAAAGGACGCCAAACATCCGGTCTTTTTTTTTTTTTTTTTTTTCTTAGAGGGTGTCAGCAAGTGAACATGTGTTTGTATCGCGATGCTTCCGTTCTCTCGCTCAGCGGCACTGTCTGTATAAGCCTCACTATTTTTCTCTCTCTCTCTTTTTTAGTCTTGGACAAAAATCCCCTCTCGCTCTTGCTCGTATACATCAGCAGGAAGGAACCTGGAACGCAAACGCAAGGGAAGGAACAAGTCTTTTTACCCCCCCCCCCCCATATATAGCAAGTAGGAGCACAGGAGAGTTTTAAAAAACGTTTTGCTTGACTTTTGCCTTATTTTTCTTTTTAAAACTCTCTTTTTCTCATCAAGCAGCACATTCACCCTATTTCGCCTGTGTGCTGTATAGCTTTTTCGGTTGATCCAGGCAAGACATCTGCGCCGGATCTTGGAAGAAGCGTGTGTGTGTGTATTTTCAACGTAACACGAGCCACCCCCCTCCTCGGTGCTCTCAAGGAAGGATCAAAGTCACCCCTTTTCGCACTGAAGAACAACTCGGTAAGAGTTCCTATATGCATCTCGTCCGGCGGAACTATCTGTACGTTTCTTAATTCTTTTTTCTTTCCCACCCTGACAGTACATTACCCAATGCGAGTGTATGCAAAGTTACGCAGGATGTTATGACGCAGCTCGGAGTGGAAGAAAATGAATTGGAGCATTTCGAAATCGAAGTTGACTGCAGCCAGTAACGACGGGCATCGGTGAGTAACAATAGTACGCTCCCTACGTGTGTTTGTCTTTGACACGAGCCGTGGTGATTTTAAAAATAAGTTCCATTTTTCGACCCTCTTTTTCTTCCTCTCCCCCTCCGACACCTTCCGTGTTGTTTTTGTTTTTCAATCTTGTACACACGTTGCATTCCTTTTTTTGCTTTATTTCTTACAGATCTCCTGGAGCTTCCGTCTCTTTAAGCAAAAACAAGGCAAACCAAACTTCCCCCAAAATCATGGACCTGTTATCTAATAATGCCACAAAGGCCTCTTTTTCAAGGCTAAACATTTAAACTGAAGAGATGCACTAGCCTGTGCCTTGATGTCTAATATTAGGTAAGTGGCATACAAGAGAGAGAGAGAGAAACAGATACTCTGCCCACCCCCTTGCCTTATTCTCCTTCTTCCGCGGTTTAAGAGTGTGTGATCTGTTTCCGAGTGGAGATGAAGATATCTCTCAAACGCCCTCAGCAGCAGAAAATAAAAGAAGAGCACACAGCAAGCCAAGCGTGCCGGGGTTGCCTATATTAGTGCAGTCTTCCGACTTGACTGCTATATAGCTCTACTCCAACTTGAAGTATAGGAGGTGGGTGTCGACCACCGAGAAGATGTTCAACTTTCAGGGGGAGACCACCTGAAAATAGGCTTATATAGCATCCTCTCTGTCTTTCAGCTCCCCAGCCGATCCTTACTACTAAGGTCCTATATTTAACCCCCCCCCCCCTTACCCTAACTTATTGTGCCCACCACTAACAACAGTAAAAAAAAAAAAAACCAGCCACTACCACCACCACTGTGAACTACTGACATCCGCATATATAACACGTCCCGCGTCCCTTTTTCTTTTCCTCCCCCTTCTCAAGCCTTCTTCCGAAAACGGTTGGTGTAGTATTATTTTTATCTCATCAACCCTCCAACGAAGGTCTTAAGCTTTTTAAACGCTCTAGACCTATGTTTTGGAAGATTGAAAATGCTTCTATTTTATTAGGATCTACCATGACAACGAGCTTAATAAGACACAAAAACTTGTTGAATTTGTTGCTGGACAGTATAATGTTGGCCTTCGTTATGTGAGGGGGGGGGGCTAACTTGCAGCCACTGATTGGAGAAAGAGAGTGTATACGCGATGGAATTGAATCCGAGGACGTGACCTCATCAAGTTGGCCAGCGGTACGGCAAGCTGGGGGATAATAAGAGAAGTCGGGGGGGGGGATGAAAAAGAGACGTCTGACTGTTAAGCTTCAAGTCTCTATGCGTTATACATATGATGTAATACCATACGATCCTACTAAAGCCATATGGCAACTGCTTATTCTTTTTGCCACTGAAACTCGTGCGATATGATCCAATTGGAATTGAAAACCTTCGTTATTTTTAGTAGAAAGAAGGATGTAATAAGACAGAAATTAATGAGCTTTGGTTATGGGTTTTTGTTTTTTTGCGCATGCTACTCAAATGTGATAAGGTTAGACGTTTTAAAGCCATTCCCATCATTGTTTCATTTTTTTTTCTTTACCGCTAGAACTGCCATGTTGGACGGTCCAGTGATTTTGGAAATTGGGTTCACAATTTAAAAGACATTTCATTTTCTCTTTGCTTCGTTTTCACGTTTGACATGTTACTTGTGCTTTTGCTGAACGAGGGGGTTTCAAGAAAAATAGACGAAATAATGATAAGAAATAATGGCGTTCCGTATCCGTAGGAGTTTGTGGGAAGACACGCGCGACGTCACCATATGTTGCGGATGGAACCGGGTGGCAGTGAGGAGAGAGGAGCCTTGAAAAGAACTGTAAGGGAAACATTACATGCTGGACGCATAGCGCACACGGTGACTTCTTCTTTCTTTTTCTCATTTCCCTCTAGGACTGGCACGGCTGCCAAGTTCCAAAAAAGAACAACAAAAAATCATCAAGGGGAAACTGAACTGATGAGCGGAGCATAAAGTTCTTTCGCAAGGGAGTAGATGAACATTCCAAGCGAGCCTGCACTAAAGGAATTCTAGGAAAATAATAATAATAATAATTTTAAAAAAAGCCGCCACTTCCGCACGAGCGCGCACCGACCTCCGCACTCCGTCCGTGGGCGCTTCCAAAAACAGAACCCCCCTCACTACTTTTGAATGAATGGAAATTTACTTTGCACTATAAGATGTGCATACAACTGTCACAACCCTTTCTCTACTCCCCTCTTGAAGCCATCGAAAACGTAGAGCATTGTCTTTAACATTCAGCCGCGGCACGCGCAACTGTTTTCAAACGAGAATAGCTGCTGTTTGCAGAAATTGAAACCGCGTGTCAAAGAGTTCCTCCTCTTCTTTTTTTTTTGGAAAGTCTTAAATTGATTTTCCGGATACAAGGGGAAAAAAACGAGAGGAAGAAAGAAAGGTGGCGACGTCCGACGACGCCTTCTTCCTGAACGTTCTACATGGGCATTGTGCTGTGTGATGAATGACCTGCACTCTGATTTGCCAGTGACCCTACTCATTTGGGAGCATGCCCCCTCACCATCTTCTTTTCTCTTTTGCTTCTATGAGGAAGGAAGGAAGGAAGGAAGAAAGGCAATTGTCTTTGTAGTAGCGCCAAAGGGTGGTTCTTCCCTGACCACTTGCACGCCCAGCCAGCGGGTGCTGGGCACATCTGGTCGCCTGCTAAGCAAACAGCACGCGCGCGCGTGCTTTGCTGCTGATGTTCTGCTCCGGGTTTCTCTCTATCTACACAACATGAAGCATATGACGGACCTCCCCTTCCTCCAAACCACGCCGTATCGAAGGGAATGCCGGCTGCTGCTGTTGCAGTACCGGTGACGCACGACCCGTTCCGAAACATTTGTAGACATAAATTCTCTTTTACATAAATCTACGAGCATTCATGTGCTGCTGTTTTCCTTTGATCCTCTGCTGAGTTCAGATTCATCCACATTGCACGTACGCGGAATATGTGTGAAACTTATGATTCACGGTGTACGCGTCTTTATCGCAATACCACCGACGACGGTGAATTCTTTTTAAATGTTTTTGTTGTTAAGTTTCTTGTGTAATAATTTTACTTTCATTGTATTACGTGGTACATGCGGTTGTTTAAATAAAATAAATTTTAAAACGGAAAACAGGTGTTGAGGCACAAACACGATTTGAGAGAATCCTTTGAAAAACGTGGATTAACTAGTTAACGAATAAAAAACCAACAAATAAAACACAAATTTCATAAATTAACAGAAGCTAAAAATGTTTGCCCCGGGTGAGGCTCGAACTCACGACCTTAGGATTATGAGACCTACGCTCTGCCAACTGAGCCACCGAGGCTTGTTGTTCTCTACCATGGAATACAATAATATATGTTTTATTTGAAATACAATTTTTTATTTGCAGTCTTCGCTATTTCAGTAACGAAATTAATGTAAAATATAAAAGTTCTAAAGATTCAAATGAGATAGTCGTTTAAACTGCACAGAAATAACTATTTCTACATAGTTTTTCGTTTTAGCACCAGATGGCAAAAGGCGCCACTTTTTCATTGCCACCTTCAGGAAGGCCAGATTTGCCCTGATTGCGTTGCAATCTCGATAAAAAAAAATGGTGCAACCAAATCATCTTCTTAACCATTGATAAATATTTTCTTCTTTGCTCATAGGTAAATCTTATTGAAGCGTACAGCTTTGGATTCTATTAAAAACTTAAGCTTCGTGACGGTACGACGGTACTGGCAGATTCCATTTTCCGTAATGACATCTGTCTCCACAAGAGGCTCTGGAAACTGTTGCCCATAAGGTGGCGCTGGAAACTGGCGTATACCAGGGATCTGTGAAAAGCGCGCCAAATGGGTAAGAGAGATACAAGATGCATCATCGCTGTTTCGCACGAGGTCTCGTATTTTCGGTTGCAGGATGTCGAGAAATTTCTTAATTTCAAGAACCATGTACGTTTTACAACGTACCAACTCAATATAGGCTAAGTTCCATACTTCGCAAAAGTGGTAAATTGGTATGAGCGGCATGTTTAAAATGCCACACCTCATAGTTATATCTTTTAAAAGATTGTGTCTTGTATCACATATACATCTCGTGGTCCGTATCCTATGGTTTGCAGCTGAATCTCGTGGTATCCATTGCATCCATCCATACATAATGTAAAGCTGTTTGCTGTGGATAAAATTCTTGCAGGAGAAGGTGCTGATGATCAACGGAACATTATTAAGGTGACCCAAGCTCTTGGCTACCTCTCAATGAATTCAAGCAAAGTATTATGTTGGAAACAATTATAAATTATTCCCATTGACATAACATCTTTGACTTGTGCAACTGATTGCAGTGAATCATATTTCCAACAAAATATTTTGTAATAGATTCTGCAAGCTTAATTTTTTTGGCTTTCGAGAACTTGCATTTCAGGTTCAACAATATGTTCTTCTGATAGCTTCCTAGTAGAACCTAAGTGGGGTAACCAAGGCAACTACATAGTAAATTTATCTATGGGATTATGTAATTAATTTGAAGTTAGCAGTAACCATTCTGTGTTGAGTCGAATATAATAGTTGAATGCAACCTCCATTATAAGTGTAACAAATTTTGCTTGAGGAATGGGTTAGCTTATAGTTATTCCACTTTAGCTTAATGTATATTGGTGAACGCTGCCATTTTATGCTGAAACGTTTTGTTACAGGTCTTTTTATTAGAAAACAAATATTCGTGGAAGGAAAGAATGTCCCCAACACAACTAATTCAACTGCTTGATCATTACCGTGTAGGAGAAACATATGATGGCTTGTGATGACAAAGCCTGATCCATTGAAATCAGTAAGTAATTTTAAAACAAATTAATACAAGAAACAATTGTGATCTCTTAAAATTAAATTCTAAATGTTAGTTGAACTATCACCAGGTAAATGTGCATGTGTGTAATAGGTGTCCTGCGCCACTGGAAAAGGTTCAGCTGTCACGCCAAGGAAGTGAGGACTCCTAGTGCGTTACGCACAAGGAAAGGACGAACTCCTTTGAAGCCCACCCCATCGCTCTCTTGCATGGCAGTCGTAGTCCTCCCCCGTCCTACCTTCGAGAAACGACTTGCAGCCAAGCTCATTTGATCTGCTTCCAATCAGATATAATGAGCCCGTCATATTGCCATGAGTGAGTCTGCATTCTCTTCCTTTCAGAGTTCTTTCTGCTTTCGGTCTCATGTTTGTTTTTCTTATATAGAGAGACCTTTACGAGAGTAGACGCAGAACATTGGTAGAGATCCGGCTGCTATGGTAACATCGTTTTCGAAGGCTTATACATAGAAGAAACACATACACACAAGGGCGTCGTGTATGTGACGTGTGCTCATCTCCTCGTGACTACTCGTCGCAAAAGATGCACCAGAAACGGAAAACGAAGGGTAAAAAGATACGAGATCAATAAGGTCAAATGCTTGCCATGCGATGCGTAATCAAGCTAAAAGCTCGTTGTCGCTCTCTTTTGTCTCGCTTTCCAAGCCGACTCGTTGCCCAGGTATTGCTCGCCGCTTCGGGCCACTCGGCGAACCCAAAACGTGTCCCGATCACCGTGCATAGGTGTACTTTTGCTCGTAGTGTTTAGCCGAAAACTGGGCGAAATGGGGGTGCCGCTCAGCAAATACCGTGTCCTACAAAGTTGCCTAGACATTCGCTGCGTTGTGAGTCCCTCTGAGAATGGCAAAGCCGTTCGCTCAACCACCCCGAAATCTCCGCTTCAATCGAAAGCGTCGCAATGTAACGCTACCGAAAAATTGAAGATGTCATCCAACGCCTTTAATTTATTGACACCGAATAGCCGAATGTCATCAGAGAGCGTTACCATCGATGGAGAGAGTGGTATCCGGTCGCCGGAGCATACACCTACGGTCAACTGTTGGAAATCCACTCAGCTGGAAGCCGTTGGTGAATCTTACTGGGAGACTGAACAGCAGACAAACAATCAAGTAGCCACTGACGAAATGGAAGAAGAATGCACCATTTGTTCGTCTGCTCTTGTGGTCTCTGAAATTGTAACCGTCATGGAAGGTTCGCTAGTCGTCGAAATTCACGCTGCCCATTCCGAAGACGAAGAAACCCGGCCTTTTGTTGGCCAGCCTCATACTCCGAACAGGACGTTGTTCCAGGCATCGCCACAACCTTTCCGTCTAGAAACCGACGATGGGTATAAAAAAGTGTATAGATTGCGTGCGAATAATAACCATCGTTTCCTACACCATGCCCGTTCACGCTCAATTGAGTTCCAGCGGTGCCATCGTGCCCAGCTTTTCCAGTCTCTCCCTCATTTGATTCTGAATAGATATCGTCGCCTTCCTCTATTTCCTCCCTTGGCCGTCACATCACATCGTTTTCTTTACAACTTTTGAAAGTTTAGGCCCTTTTTTTTATGAAAGAAAAAGAGTTCGTTTCGACAGAGGGGATTTGTCTTCCGCGCCTTCTTTCTTAGACTTTCGGCTGCTATGAGATTGTTCTGGAACGATTCCAGCTGCAGCGGCAAGCACGTGCCGCTCGTAAACACGATCAGCACCTCGACTCGTTGCCAAAATAAAAAGACGGCCTAGTCTACTGTGTAGTCTAAAGCTATTTTCTTTTTTCTTTTTTTTTTTTTAAATCTACTTCTTCATTTATCTTATGTATTCGAGGCATCAAAATAGGACGACGTAGAAATACCAACGATTCCCCCCCTCCCCTTTTTTTTACGCTTGTCCCGGCGATACAGTCCTTGCGCTCTTGTTCATCGTAGCCTATTGTATTGGGGTTTACTAGCTATTAATGAAAGAATACTGTCAAATGTTTTCTTGATATTAATTTTGATTTAATTTTGTAATTTTTTCTGTGTTTTTATGTTACAGGGGCAACGAGTGTTGCGATCGTGAAACATTGTTTGAAGGAGCATGGATGGAAGACGGTCGACCATTGATATGTGTAGACAATTTTAAGATGGAAAAGAGGCGTCATCATCAGTCTTTGACGACGGTGGACGTCGAGTCGGCCGTTTTGAGACGATGCCAGTCGCCTCGTTACGGACGATCCTTTTCCAGATCCACCATCTCGCTGAATGAAACCTCCGAGTCCACGCCAACATTATCGTCCAGCTTTGGCGAAAACTCAAAAGAGTTCCATCTCGTCGGAGTCAGTCCGGACGATTGGGAAACGCCTGTGACGGGCAAACGACGAGAATCCGCTCCTGATTTCAATTCCTCGGATTCCAACGATAGTCGGCCCAAGATTGTCATCCGTCTCACATCTGTCGAGGGCCTGGAACTCAACTTGACCAATTCAGTTCAAGATAATCAACTTCTTCCGGAAGCGACGAAAGTCGTCGTCTGCCCGCATCGGTCGATCCGCGTAGGAGCCACCCGCCCACAGCCGCCCAATTCGGGTAAGTCATTTTCAACTTGTTTTCTTTCCGCGATCGAGTGCCGCTCTTGTTTTTTAGCGTAGCGAAAGATATCGAAATGCGCAAACTTATGGAAACAGGGCGGGCCTCGAAATGGGCAATCCATTGAAAAAAAAACACACCAACTTTTTGTTACATTGTGTCCGTGCGAAAACGAAACTAATATGCGAACGTACAAAGTCTCCATTTTTCTTTTCCCCGTGTTTGAAATGATGAAAATCCTCGTAATAATTTGCGTTGGCTGCCACAATCGTTTGATATCGGAACTTGAAATCTTGTCCTGTCAAACTTCTCCGGGCATGATTCATGTTCTTCAACTTTCTATTTATTTTTTGCCTTTTTTCTTTTCGCCCGTCTTCATCTTATTTTCGCTAAAGGTACTCGCAGTTGTTATTGAATCACAGTGGGTTGGGATCTTTTTGGTAATCGATAGCTAGGCTACAGAAAAAAGGATGGATTTTTCTTTGATGTTTCATTAGTTTATCAATCCTTGTATTCGCTTGAGTCAATCACGTTTCATTCGTGCAAATCTTGCTTTTTTTTTTTAAATCCCGTACTTTGTGGACATGACGGTTGGGGAATATCTTGTACGTGGATAGGCGCAAAAGAGCAAAGATGGAGATACTAAGCAAACTATGAAGATCCTCTTAAGGGAGCTTCATTCACCAGTTTCTTGTGTACACACACAATCTCTTCCTTATCGTAATGAGGGAAGGCTGGCCCTACATGTGAGCTCATGAAGGATTCTTGTGCATCGTAAAAGACGGAAGTTTTCGCGATGGTTGTCGTCTATTCAATCGAAATCTTGTAAAAAGGCTAATAATCTCAGCTCGTTTGAGGGTGAGGGGGAGTTAGTCGCAATTTCGAATCACTACATTCAAAAGGCCAAAAAAAAATATTCTAATTATAAAAAAGTCTTTTGGAAGCCGCAGAAGGCACAAGTTGAGATCGTTAGATGGGGACCTCACCCATAACAAACTCGTCCAGCTCCTCCCCCTCTCCCCCCTTATTTTTTCCTTTCTTTGACTTTAAACTCTGCCACAAATTTATGCTTCCCGCACCGTCAAAATTCAAATGATGCGTGACTACCAGAAACTAATTTCCCCCTTTTTTTTCATGTGCTTAACGTCCAACCCCATTTCTTCCATTTTGTTGATTCTTTCCCCTTATTTCTTGGAGGGAGAGGGAGATTATAGGAAAATGTCTATCGTGTGCAATAGTGACACGCTTACGCCAGTCGAGCAGATTAATCAGGTATTAGTATTCAAATTCCACCTTTTGCGTGTCTATTCTTGAAGCTCTGACGTCGTTGGAAAAAGCGACAAACCGGGACAAAATCACGACAACCGCTTTCGTTTTCATTTTTGAATTCTTCCTTGCCTTCTCAGCTATTAACGTGAGCGTGATAGAACTGATTTTTCTCCTGTTAAATGGGATCCCGCACTTACGTCTTCCTCTTAGACGTTCGTCGTTCTCTATCAGAATCACAACCGCTTCTCTTTTACAGCCTCTTGAATTATTATTTTCTTAAATCATTAAAAATGCGTCTCGCATCCGCGCATGTTGTTGACTTTTTTTTTTTTTCATTGATAACACTATTGCATCTCCTTTTCATTTCATTGGTGGTATCAAAAGAAGGTTTCCTGTCGATATCGAGCGCGGGAAAATTTGATTTGGGTATCGTAGGTCATTAGAGCAAGTAACTTTTTTAAAATTAACTTTGAAACATTAACGATATCAGGAAACGTTCGCAACGAAAAGGACGAGGTCAAGATGTATTTAATAGTAGATCATATTTACAAAGTGACTCGTATATCCTTTTCTTTAAAAAATATATATATAAAAGAAGAGGGGGGGGGGAGTTTGCAAGAGAATAGAGAGTTCATTATAAATCGCGTATGCTTGTATACAATTCCCCCCTCTTTTTTTTCTTATTCCGGTTTTCTTGGCTCACCAAGTCAACTGAAATATTTGATGCGTATCTATGTTTGACATGTCTGATTGCTTGATTTTTACACGACTTGCGTCACGGGCTCTGTTGTCTTCCCCCTTTCGCGTTTGTTGCAAAAAAAAAAAAAAAAAAAAAAAAGATGAGCAGCGCACACGATTTGCCTTCCACCGCTGGTTGCAAATACGTACGGGGCATTTTTTTTTTTTTTTTTTTTTTTTTCCCCCCGTTCAGTTTTTGCTTCCTATTTTCCATATCAGCAATTGGTAAAGCGATAATTGTCTTGTTTGCCTAGCGTTGCGAGCATCCAAGTCTAAAAGCCATATCGTTCGTCCGGTCGCTAGGTAGTGCTCTCAAAGCCGGATAGACGAAGAAGCAGCAGGGAACGTCCAATATTATGATCCGTTGGTCGTCATGGAAGCAATCGTTTACGCACTGGATTACACACAGTGACGTTTTTCTATCTCCCCCCCCCCCCCCCTTTTTTTTTTTTTGTTGGTTGCACCTTTGATGTGCATGTAAACTATCAGCTCCTGGGTGGTCCTATACTTTTTTTTTTTAAACGGCTCCCTGGGTGCAGCGTTGCGCCGACAAAACAAACGAACGAAATAAACAAGCCTCTTCGGGAAAAAAAAGGGCCGCACACGCGGAGATGGAGACGTAACATTTTTTTTCTAGTAGCGAAAGAGCAAAGATACAGAAAGAATTGGAGATGTTAAGGTTGTATGGTTTGCAAAGAGGTGGACTCGTCAGATTAAATATTTTATTGGGAAGTAGAGGGAAGTAGATAAAAGGGTTGTGTGAGGGAAAGAGAGAGTGCAGGAAAGGCTTCTTTTGATTGCTTTGACCATTTGGGCCCGAGTTGTCCCGAGTTTAGTATCGTTTGGAAGCTCGACAGTCTTGGATCGTTCTCATTCAGGTCCCCCTCACGCGTTCGGATTCGTTCTTAATTTGAAATTGTAGTACAAAAGGGAAGAGGAGGGTTGGCTAAAGAAATGATGGAGTTTGAGATCGTCGCTGTTGAAGGTAAAACAATTGCAAGCCATCGAATTGTGATGCATTCATTCGTCCTTTTTTTTGGGGAGTGGGAGGTATAAGAGGTGAGCAAATGGCGAAATTGACATAGGGACTCGGATGAAGTTTATTTTTATTTGGGGCAAAGCTCGTTATGATTCGTGCATTTTCATGTTGTGCCACATAGGTCTCTTACTCCAGTTAGACAGTCAGCGAAGGAACAAGAAGCGAAACGTGCATCAGTCCTAAAAGGCTTTAGCGTGAATTAAGAGGCTTTACGGCACTGCGGCATAGCGGCGTATATACAACGTTCGGGATATTTTAGCATCTGCTGCCTCTCACGGCGGGAGCCCTGCATTTCATGTATGGTTTCGTAAAGATGTGTCTTGAATTTTTGATCATTAAGTTTCTTTTCTTTTGAGATGGGGGGGGGGGAGAACGTGAAAAACTTCAGCGACTCTGTCGCAAATTTGAATCGAATAAAACCTTTGCGTGACTGAATCAAATTAAAGCTGACATTTGGCGATGTCGTGCTCGACCTTTCGGGATCATTCACGCCTATTTGTGTCCCCTCCCCGCTATTGTGCGATCGGTTGACGTTGATGATTCCGTAGTCGATCATTTGCTCCATTATTGATTGAACGCTCTCGAGACATACATCCAATCTCTATTCTTTACTGTTTGCGTCGGTTTCAACCCAATCTCGTGTGTCTCTAGCACACACACGTCGTGAATAAGAAGAAGAAAGGCTCCAAAAAAATCGAACGCGGATGAATAAATTGGTGGGGACGAATCGTGACGGAGCGTAGGGCGACATTAGTACTACTTGTCTAGCTTCACTGCTACACTCTCTTTCTCTAGTGATGGATACATCTACGCATTTGCGAAGGTCGTTCCCTTTTTTTTTTTCGTACTCGATCCGAACACTCCCCTTTTCCTTCCTTTATATCCGCTATCAAACACGCCCTCTCACTGCTACGAATCTCTTCCCTTCTTTCTATTCTTTTTTATTTTTTTTTTTTTTACATATGTAGGCAGGGCACTATGATCATCACTCGCCAGGGCGAATCGGTCTCCTTTTTTATATATATATATATATATTTTTGAGGAGGTGCTGGATGAGCCGAGAGTCACAAAGTGAGGACTATGTGCCCTTATGTTCTAGTGGAGAGATGCTGCGTGTCAAAACGGCGACATGCGAAGTTGATACTGGCTAGTCGTTGCCCTCCCTTCCGGCTGATCAGTCGCTGGAATTTGATTTTCCTAATTCGTACAGTATCTATTTTTATTTTGAGGGAAAATGTATCGTTGGTCTCTTGTGCGTCGATGTCTCGTTTGATACGTGCGTCTCTTTTTGATTGATTTTTTTTTTTTTGTGGCGGGGAATAACGCAGAGCGAACGTTTGATTTGATGACATTGGAGGACATTTGTGGTTCATCTGCCATGGCTAAAGTCTTTCGAAAGTGCAAGAGCGCCACCTTTCAGATTGGTAGCGATACCTACACCATCGGTAAGAAAGAAAAGAAAAAACACGAATTCTTTTATTATCACCGTCTTTGCTTTTCCTTTTATATTATTTTTATATTCTCATTAACCTCTACCGGCAATTGGGCCGCCTGTGTTTTGACGGAGGATGGTTGTGCGTGACGCGTTTTCATACCCAGTTGAACCGCACGGTATTCTATCACGAGACAGTAGAAAGGGGGGGGGAGGCTTTATTAGAAGAGCAAGCGGAAAAACATGATGTGGGAAATGTAATTTAGGTATGCCCCCCATTTCGTTTATTGGTTTGCCTTTTGCTACTCATTTATTAGTCCCCCCCCCCTTTTTTTTTCTTCTCAAGTGTTTTTCCTTTTTTTGAGAGAGGGCTTTTGTTTGCTAAGGATTTGTATTGAGAGCATATGGGAATGACGTGGATGCCGTATCCTCGCAACGCCGGCTAGGTAGCAACCACTTTCGATCTACGTTCTTTTCTCTTTTTCTTTCTTTTCCCTCAAGTTACAAGTTTCCAGGTGGATATTTCCTTTTTTTTTTTAACGAATGACGTCAAGAATTTTATAGGATATCAGGGCAAACGGCTTGCATTGCAATACAAAGACAATATGGAAGTGTCAAATTGAAACGCCATTTTTTTCCCCGAAAATTTTAAAAGATTATTATAATTTATTGTTATTAGCCCATTTTTGAAACTAATCTGAAGAAACCATATTGTATTTGGCACAATGGCGTCGTCATTTAAAGCGCTTCTCTCCCCCCAGAGGGAGACCCAACTTCCTGCAAGCAACTGTACATTTTGGTAGAAAGAAAGGGACAAAAAAAAAAAAAGGGAAAGACTTGTCTAACTATCATTGGTTTTCTCTCTTTCAATATCTCGGTTGGGCTCCTGTTGCTTGGCAACATGATTGAAGTTACGCGTGAGTCTTGCGTGTGTGCGCACCATATCGCCGTTGCAAGTCTCTTCCTCTGTTTCGCTATTCGTTCGCGGCTTCTATTTTTTATCATTAATATATTTTTTTTTTTCTTCTCCTTCTTCAAAGAAGTCCTTTTTCTTTACGTTACTTACCTCATTTGTTATCGGGAAAAACAGGAGGGGGAGGCAGGGGAAAAAAAAACTTCGGAGCAAGAAGTATGTGTATAGGAGTACAATCTAGTGTACTTGTGTGTGTGACTCCTGACGAAAAAGAGGCCGTTGCAATGCCAATCGCAATTCCGCCGAGACACAAGATCTCTTTTCCTTTAGTACTTTGATGACATATGACACATTGATTTCCAATATAAAAAAAAAGGGCCGCCCACTCTGTATATCGTAGTTTACACCAGTGTAGGAGGTGGAGTCAGTACTTAACTACTTTAGTGGTAGCACTCTCGTCGTCTTTCACTTTGAACCTCCTATAGCAAAGTAGAAATGAATCGACAGATGGAAACACCTGTGCGAATTCGTTTTTTTTTTTCTTTTTAAATGCTTTTATTATTATTTCTTTTTCCCTTCTTTTTTTTTTTGGGGGGGGGGGGGGGCTGTAATCGGATCGATGGCTCTCGGTATACATCCCAGAGCGGTTCCTCTATCTGTTTCTTTGTTTATGTGCTTGTATAATAAAGTAGGCGCTCTCTCTCGTTCTTCTTTCTCTTCTCTCTCCCCTTTGAAGAGTATGGAGAAGTATAGATCTTTATTGGATTTGCCCGGATTGTTTTCTTTCTCTCCGGCCACCGTTTGTTGCTTTTGGAATGTTTTTCCCGAAGGGGGATTTCTCATTTCACCAAAGTCTTTCTTGTTTTCTTTTAACCTTGTCTGCGTCCTTTGTTGATGCTGGTGAGTAATGACTGATGCTTGTATTCATTAGTTTTTTTTTATTTTCTCGGGAGTTTAAAAAAACGTTATGGATTAGTGGAAGCGTTAACTCGCGGAGGTAAAAAAGGGGGGGGGGGGGTAGCCCGTAAGTTGATGTCGAGGTGCGAGCATCTTTTACTACATGTAGTGTTTAGTTTACCTAAAAGATGGCGTATGACGGCGCATTTCCCGCTGATTATTTGAAAACCAACTATTCCGCTCAATGATTCGTGGAGGACCATGAACTGCGGCTCGTTGTAGATCTAGCGATCGTTCGCCCTCGGATCGTTTATTGCGTGCCACAAAGAAGTTGATGACGTCAAGAGTGCCGTTTAATAATCTGACGATGTCGTATCTTCTTTGCTGAAACTTTCTTTTAAACCCACTTTTCTGAAGTAGATTCATTTTCTTCATTTTTTTTTTAAAGCATGAAACTCACGCAAGTTAATTTGAATTTAAAGCAAATTGAGGCCCCCCTCCCCAATTTCACCGGTTGGAAATGTAAAGGATTCGTAAATTTTTTAAATATTTTCTTATTTGCGAAATCGCACCGATGAAGAACAAGGTCCGTGTCGGAAGTACTTTGATCATTTTCTTTTGTTTCGGATCTATCAATGTATTTTGCTTCCTCTGTTTTGATTATACTTGTAACATACACAAATAATGTGCGTGCCTGATTACGCCGTTCTCTTTTTAAACGCCCCATCCCTTTGTAAGAGTGAAATTACAGGCAAACTTTGAACACTGGCTGCACTTATCCCGAAAGAAAACTGAACGAGATAGCTTGTTAGCGCGTAAACAGCACGTGGAATTGTCTCATTAACGTTCTAATTGCTTTCCAGCGTCCTATTGGAGCGGGATTTATCTTTTGCCCGATGCTCCTTGCGTCAAAACGGGACGACACTTTCTCAGAGTGCGATGCAATTTTTGCAATTCCTTCCAGTCACAACGTACGATAAAAAATTTGTGGATCTTTTTCTCTTTTGCGAATGTCTTTCTGCATCTCTTTTTTTTTTTTGTTTATCATGTTTTCTTTTTTCCGCCCTTTGATTTATTGTAACTTCATACTTGAACTCAATCACGTCGTAAACCTTATGCGTTTAGAATGTCGAAAAGATGCCAAAGATGAGAGAAGTTTTGTCTTGCGTTCACCTCGCGTTGGGAGTCGCTAAGTCGCATCTCTTTGTCGCTTCGCCTTTGTCGATGATGAGCTTTTCGTTTCATCCCTCGCAAATCCCCCTTTTTTTTTTGGGTGGGGGGGGGAGGGTCCATCTATCCATGTTTCTTTTTTCTTCTTCATCCTCATAATATTAGTTGAAAGCTGATTATCAACGGAGAATGTTTTCCTTCTCTGTTTTCTCATTTTTTTTTCCCCCTCTTTTTTGTGTGTCGTGTTTTCTACGGCTCACTGGACACGCACGAAAACGCAACGTTGCGCGTCGGTCATGCAAGAAAAAGTGCAAATGAAAATAAGAGAGAAAAACGAAATCGATGAGCTCTTTAGCCGAATGAGATTGATTTCTCTTTTTTTTTTTTTTTTTTGTCTTGATAACCACACTGTTGCTACATCGATTCTATCCAGTTAAAAGATTTACATCTCCTTTTTTTTTTTTTTAAAGCAAACCTTTTCCCAAAAAGAAATTTACAAAGTTCTCATATTTTATTTCTTAGAATTCGTAGCTTATAGTTCGGTCCCTCTACCACCGTCGTGCGTCATACGATTGTCTACACAGATGCTACGAATACGTGAAAGGCAGTATTTTTTTCTTTCCTATTTTCACCTAACGAACGGATGAAAATAGGAAGCAAATATCCAGCCAGTTGCTACGTGATTTCTTTATTTTGGCCACACACACACTACGCTGGAATACTTTCAATCTATCATCGTGGCGCGCCATTTTTCCCAATTCGAACATTTAAATCCCCCCCCCCCCCCCCCAAAAAAAAAAAAAAAAAAAAATAGTGTTTACCGAGATTCGAGACAAGCGTGAATGACGGAAATCACGTTCAAAATGTGCATGAAGCTTTTCGGTGATGTGACGGCGCCATAACTTTTTCTTTTCGTCAACTGAGACGTTCGTTGGTGGGCTCGGAATTGACGTTTCTCTTCTTTTTTTTTTTTTTGTGGAGAGAGAATACTATACTATTAGAGATCTTGGGGGCCCATACTACTATTACGCGAACAGCACGCTCAGTTGATTCGACGCTGGATGCGAACGGAAGTTTGACGCTACCTTCAGGAAGTCGTTGCCCATCTTTGCTCTATTTCCGTTCGTTTTTCATCCACCCCCTTTTTTTTTTTTTTTATTTGCGGCCTATGTGTTCTCTTTATTTCTTTAGAATCGTCCCCATTTGAGTGCAGCTATTGTCCGTATACGGGGAAAAAAAAAATCGATTGCGATGATGACATTTCGATTTTCCACGACATGGCCAAGGGTGTCGTTCAGTAAATAAAAAGATAGAAATCAGCAACTGCTTGAAAATTGGTCGACTAGACACAAGTGGCTGTACGAGTGCCGTAGGTAAACACGAGGAACTTCCACCAAATGCGTTTCTTTTTTGTTTCTCCAGCCCTTTTCTTTTTTTTTTTTTTTTTTAAACGAGCTAAATCGATCGAACGATGGATGATGCGGACTAGGAATGAAAACAAAGAAGTTCTCGGTAGATTAGAGTGGGAACTTACAAAGATGTCTGCGTTCTCTTTGGCTCGCGTTTGAGTAGCCTATGCAGACAAGATTGGCGAAAGAGAGAGAGAGAGAGATATCTAGAAGTGGTAAATCACTTATTTACATAGCCGCTACACGCATCAGCCGGGCTGCATTGCTGCTGCGCTTTTTAGCTTTTCATTGTCATCATTTCGATGTCGTCTATAGTCGCTTTTTTCATTTCCGCTGTTTTGCTCCTTTTTCGTTATAGATTTCTTTTTCCTTTCCATTTTTTATCGATGCATTTGTTAGATTTTTTTTTTTTTTTTTTTTTTTTTGGGTGGGAAAATTCTCTTTTTATGTTGAAGAAAAAAAATTCTGTAGAATAGCTAAGAAATGTTTTTCCCCTCTTTTTCCGGGTGTTTGTTCCGCGTGAATTCGGATGCATCGCCCGGCGTGATGGAGTACTTCTTTTTGCACACGCCGTGCCATGATTCCTTCACTGAATTTGACAATGTAATATTTAAAAAAAAAAAAAAAATACTGCAGCCAGCAGTCGTATCGATTGAACTATGGCAGTCACACACTCCCTCTCTCTCAAACAAAATTGACCATTAATGGGGGGTTGATCACAGAAACAGGAATAATTTATTTTTTTTTTTTTTTTGTTAAAGAAGAGCGCTTCATTGCGTCCAAGTTTGTTTAATCAGAGTGTTCGTCTTGAATCACAAATAGTTCTTTTTACGATTACTGTTGTAGAGACCAACCCCTCAAGAAAGAAGGGCACGACTGGCTACATTAGTTGACGATCCGTGTGGAACTAATGAGATAATGGATTATCTTGTTTCGGTTAGCGTTTCTTGTGCACGTAAACTACCTCTATATCTATTCTGTCGGAGAAACTCATCCAGTTCGTAGCGCACCAATCAGTAAAAGAAAAGAAAAGAAAAATAAGTAAAAGAAGATGGAACAGCTGATGGGATGGAGATGGTGTCATGATTAATCACAGTCTTGAGGGTCCGTGAACGGCGGGAGTGTCCGTGCCGTTTTGATTTCTAATTAATCGACGCGAGTAATTGTCGATCAATATCTGCCCGTCACATAATATGTCGCCTTGTGACTAGCCCAATCGCTCGTCATTTAAACGATCAGCCTACGGTTCCGCCCCAAAACTTCAATCAATTTCGTCTTCGGAACTGACAATTATTTTAAACTTAAATCACAAGTCGGATCTTTTATCGCCAATTATATAGTGACACACACACACACACACAGCTGCCACGCATTCATTGATTTATTGGCAGACCACACGCACATAAGCCACATCGAGTGCGTGTGTGTGTCTAGCTCCTATTTTTGGCTCGGGATGCTGGGCGTGGCATCGTAGGCGACACATGCCGTACATACAAGTCTTAACTATTATTATTTTTTTTTTTTTTTTTACATCCGCCTTTCCCTCCGTGATGCGGGCACAGGCAGGTGAGGATGCGACACTGATGGCAGTAGGGTTGGACTAGAGACGGCCGTCAGCGACCCTTGCATCCACCCCACCCCACCTTGTTTTCTTTTCGTTTTGCGCCCTATGCGTTTGTTGCCTACATTTTGACTGCGGGATCGTATATCGGCGCAACGGGCAACACACTCGTAAAGAGTCAGACGAGCAGCGCTTGCCAGCGCATGTGTCGCTGGCCAACTCTAAAGAATTCAGTCGAGCTACGGCTGCTCCAGCGGTCGGTGGTTTTGATTTTTCTTTCATCCCGGCCGTGATTGTTCCGCTCGGGCGATTACACAAACACGGCCATGTGCCGAACCCGTTTGAAATTCCCGCCTGTTTTCATTTCGCTTTGAGCTCGTTCTCCTAGCGGATGAGACTTTCAAACATTTTCGGTTTCATTTTTGCTCTTCTTTGACGTGCGTTCGTCGGCGCTGACAAGAGGAACGGGCAAGTGCATTTTTTTTTTCGCACATTCTTTTGTTGGCATCTTCGCCCTCCCCGCAATGTCTTAATTGGTGGTAAATCTATCTGTGGGGTCGTGTGTGTGTGTGTGTGTGTGTGTGTGTGTGTGTGTGTGTGTGTGTGTGAGAGAGAGAGAGAGAGAGAGAGAGAGAGAGAGAGAGAGAGGAGGGCCATGACGACTATTGTCGTCAAAGAAACGTTACGCAAGTGTCCTAGCGATCCGGCCAGGCTGTCGACAACGACGTCGTCGACGTCTAACTCGTTCCTGACGCCTGCCACCAAGTCTGCAGCGGCAGCGTCGAAATCTTCATCGTCGACGTCTGCTCTTCACCTGGCGCCATTCTCTAAATGCGTCCTCACTCTTGATGGTTACAATTACGTCATCAGTAAGTTAACGCATCATAGGAGTCACGAACTGTTATTGAAATAACGTTTTTTCTTGCGGAGAGGAGGGGCATTTGCTCTTGAAATTTATAGCGTGCACTTGACTCTCATTATTGATCTTCATCCGTTTTTTTTTTTTTTTTTTTTTTTTTTTTTTTTTTTTGAAATGCTCCAATAGATTCTCCCAGGTATTTCAGTCCCGCGAAAAGCTTTTTGAACTTTGGCTTTCTGTTTGTTTTAACCACCGTCGCTCATAATGTTACAGCAGGCTATTGTAATATCTAGCCCCTTATTTTTTTTTTTTTTTGCTCCTCATTACTGAAATTGAATGTGTGTGTGTGTGTGTGTGTGTGTGTGTGTGTGTCCGTATCCGTATCCGTGAGCAAGACAAACACACGGATGCAAGGAACGAGTTTGGAGGGGGAGAAAAAAAAAACCCCCATCGGTCAGGAAAACATACAAAATTCTAGTTGAACTGACGCACTGTAACGTCATCACTTATGTAGAAAGGCAATGGGTTGTCTTCCTCCGTTTTCTTTTTTTAAATTTATATTTATTCATCCATTAAATTGCGGATACAAGGTGCGCATGGGAAAAAAAAGAAAAATCCATGGGGCTTTGTGGCCTCTTTATTTGAGTTTTATCATGGAGCGATAGTGTCCTCGAGTCAATCCTTAGCGGATGGAAGTAGATGCCGGGGGCAGGAGGAAGGAAGCCGTGACAACAAGAACAACATCCGCAACGAGGAAAGGGAAAAAAAAAATAAAGCGCTAATAATGATGAACATACTGTCGCGCATCAAAGCCAAGATAAGCTTCTAAAAATGAAGGGAAATGTCGGCCGTCTTCTTATTTCTTTTGCGGCAAAACATTTTTGTTGACGTTCCGATTTGTTGAAAATGCCTTGTATTTTTTTATTCTTTTCTTCCTCGCTCGCATTTTTTTTGGTAGAGAGCTTCGCATGTTTTGATGGAACCAGGTTTTAATATTGGAAATTAAAATTTTGCGGCGCATGAGAAATGGTTGACTTGGGAATGTTAGTGCGTCTTTAAAAGACTCTGGATAGATGAGGCCGGGGAGGCCGTGGGCGGATGATGGACGTAAACGAGATGGTTTATAAGGGCAACCTGTAAGTAACGACTCTCAATTTACATTCTGACGTCAGTCCAGTATCATGAGGGTTTTTTGAAAAATAGTAGTTTCCTTTCTGACAGCCATTGATACTTGACAATCAATCAAAGAATAACAGAGACATCTTCCGGACATGTTGCAATTAAAACGATCGGAATGATGTCGATGAAATGCGTTGCTTTTTCATTTTCCCTCCAAGTTTGATTTTTTTTTTCTTTTTTTTTTCTTTTTTTTTTAATCCGAAATGACCTCTTGAGAAAACTCCACATTTTTTCCCACTTTCCCGAGAATTCTTTAAACGTTTTCCTAACGTGATTAAAAGATTGTTTTAGTTTAAATACTTCTCGGATTGTTTCAAGAAATCCGAGACCAACTGCTTAAGCGCTCAGAAGATCTGTATCATAGTCCAGTCCGTCAGCCCCCAACTCTTGATAAAGTTCCCGGCCTTTGTGTGTGTATAATACGCACAACTTCCGTCGCATGGTATACTTCTTACCTGGTAAGAGTTACCACACGTGTAACGCCCCTCGTACTTTAGCGTGCGTGTAGCTCTATATATCTACACCTATCTCTTTTTTTTTTTTCCAGCATTTCTTTAGGTATACTGTGTATGTATATACACCCTTACGCGCGTGAATATATATATATATGCCCAGCGCTCAATTTCTTAGTAGTTTGAATAAGAGATCAGGTTAAAGTGCTACCGGAAACTTGCATGTTGTAGTGTCTATAGTGCTTTTCTCGATCCATTCCACAGACGTTCTTCTATTATTATTATTTTTTTTGCGTCCCCGCTCTCTGCTCTAGAGCCTTGAATCTTTCAAAACCGTTAAGACTTGGTCGTTGTTGTTGTGGGAGGATGAAAAAGAATCGGTAGGAAAGAACTTGAGAGATACAACTTTTCTTTTAAAAGAGAGCAACATTGCACAATACTAAAGTCTCTTTTACGTGTGTGTAAAGAGAGA
Organism: Daphnia carinata; assembly: GCF_022539665.2. Lineage (NCBI taxonomy): Eukaryota > Metazoa > Arthropoda > Branchiopoda > Diplostraca > Daphniidae > Daphnia > Daphnia carinata. The sequence continues at coordinate 6,580,566 of NC_081340.1, forward strand.
AGGGTTTGTTCAATGATGTGGGAGTCATGTCACCCGAGTTGAGATCAAATAAAGGCCTGGCGGCTTGTGATTGCCGCTGGGATGTTATGCATTACATTGCCAATACAAACGGCAAAAATGTTGCCCATAGTAGGTCATTGAACCTTTGGTCTGCCCGTTTGACACGTCCGTCACGTCCTTTTCTATATTCTGATAGTCATTTTTTTTTTTTTTTGTGCAATATCAGCCGGTCGTGCCTTGCGTGTAAGACTCGAACTTTCGCCTCGGCGCAGTGAATTATAATAACATTTAGAACAAGTTCTCCTTCCGTCACTTTTCTACACGTCGCATTTATTTTTATTTTATTTTTTTTTGCACCGTGAATCGAATTAACACCTTCGGCTATCACATCTTGCTCTCGGGGAAAGTTCGCAATGGAATTACTTGACATTCTGAGGCGCATCAGCGCACGGGATGGACGGAGTTGACGTTAGTTCTTTTTATTTTTCAAATCAACGCAATATACTTGAATTGAGATGAGAGGAAGGACGCACTCTTGATTAGAAGATTCGGATGACGTCCGTGCTGCGTCGTTTCTATTTTTTTTTTTTTTTTATCCGGATGATGCCGGTGATTTCTAGAGTCACGAAACGTGTTACGTGTGCAGTGCGTGCAGCATACTGTCGCCAACGAACCAATCGACTGAAGAGTATGTAACTTTGTTGTCATTTTCCTCTTTCTCTCTTGATCTTCCTTCCGTTTGGTTCGTGTTGTTTTTTGTTTTGTTTAGGTCAAATCGACGTCGTCATAGTCGATTGATCAGACTGCAATCACTTGCCCCCGAATATGCTCGGCAGATTCCACTTGATTTTATTTTTTTTTTTTTTCATGCGCCTCTTGTCTAAATGTTCTTGCGTTACCTCCACTTTAATTAGAAGACAGGCCGATGAAGTCACGCAGCTTGCGTGCTCAACTTTGACTTGTCCCTATTTTAAAAGGAAAATCCATTTCCAGATTTGTGTCTGAATAGACAAGTGAGATTGACGTGTCCCTCGGTGCGTTGAAGAGTAGTAACGTTTCCGCGCATGCTGCTGCTGCTGCTTGCTGCTTCAGCGTTATAATAATTTTGTTTGTTTTTTTCTGCCTACTTTTTCTGCGCAAACATTTTCTATCACGAAGTGAATTGATCCTTAAAAAAAAAAAAAAAAAAGAGGGTGCCTTCCTCTAGTTCGCCTGCGTAGAATGCGGTTTGAAATTTCTATTCACATACGATCATGACAGACATTAAAAAGTCCCACTTTTCTGCCTGCGTGTGTGTTGTCTGATTGTGTGTTTAACGATCGACTTGGTCGCCATTCACAGTCGAAATGAATTCCGCTTTTATCCTCTAGATGATGTAGATAGTCGTTGGTTGTCATGGAGACATGGCTCCCCCAGCGATGGGCTCAACAGCTGCAATATGGCCAACCAAATGTCTTTATTTTCCTTCCTTTTTCTTTTTTTTTTTTTTTTTTTGTTTATCGTTCATCATCGTGTTAGTTTTCATTGCACATCACGTTACAGTGTTGTCGCAGTTATCTGTTGCCATGTCCAATGTGTCAACAATGGGATTCATGGCCATGCGATATGTGACAGACTTTAGATGGGGTGGAACGCGATGTTGTTCAAGAGTCCCGTCGAACGGCAATCATCGTCGTGTGGCTCTTGACTGTAAAATCAGCACGACATCGGGGGAGGTTTTTAGTTACTCCGTTCTCAACGAACTGTCCTCGACGTTGTTTAAGGTCGTGCTCAAAAATCATCTCGTTTTACGTTGGGGCTATCCGTTGGCTCATTATAGTGTCCGATGGTCCGCAAACGTCGAAAAACGAGAAAACCCCTTCTGTTGACGTTCCATTTTCACGTTGTTTTGCTCTCGAAAGTCCTTCCTCTTTTTTTTCGTTATTTTTGGAGTCTCGCTTTTCTTGTTTGCCTTGGTCCAATTTTCGGGTGGTTCTTTTCACCCACCATCTTGGAGAGTCGCAAAGTTTTCGATGTTACCGTGACATCGACACTATTGTTTTTTTTTTTTTTTTTGTTTTTTTTTTTGTTAGCGAAGCCAAAACGAAGAAGGAGAAGCACATTGAGAACGTTACACAAAACATGTGTATTATTATTTATTTTTTCCCTCTCTTTTTTTTTTTTTTTTTTTATTTTTGCATTTCGTACTATGTCGTGTAGCGGAAATTGTCTGCGTTACATTGACAACGCGTTCCTCTAGCAACGATGAACTCGTCCGGGAACCTCATTTGCTCTCGGTTGTAATTCAACATTGAATTTCAATAGCCACTAGCATCGTTGGGTTTACTTTTTTTTTCATATCAAACAATGATTTATTTTTTGTGGGGGAGAGAGGAGAGAGTGAGTAAATGTTAGTGCGTCATAACGCATTGTACGGTTAATGCCGTGATAATTGATGCTGGAAACTCGTTTACGGTGTGTTGACAGTTGCAGATGTGACTTGTCCCGTTCTTGTTACTGCCAGGGCAGAATCCCATTTGGAAAATGAAAATTGGGAGACAAACTTTGAATGTATTCTCTTCTTCTTTCAATTTATTGCTGATGGAACATTCAAATATTTGCTAACTTCGTTCGCCTGTTCTGCCCCCCCCCCCCCCCTCGCGTTTCGTCGTCTGCCAGTATCATCATTATCATTTCTCTTCTTTTCATGGGCCCGCAATGCTGCCCTTGACTGATTTTCATTTCCAGGCAGTTTGATACGTTGCCAATGGCTTTTTATTCTTCTCTATTCCTCTAAGCATCTGCCATTTGCCTCGTACCTATAGATCGAGGCCAAGAACTACATTTTTTTTTTCCTTTCGCTCATATCCTCTCGAAAAAGGGGGGGGGAAAAAAAGAGAGATAAAAAGAGTTGCACAATTTGTACAAGAAAATAAACAGAGTAGCCAGGGATCAATCTGAAAGAGATCTCTGGTGGCTTGCTGTTGCTGTCTGTCTGCGCGTTTCGACGCAATAAAAACAACCACCATCTTCAATCGCGAACGTGCCTTGTCCAGCGAAAAAGAACAAAAACCAAATATGCGCGCATGGGAGAAGATCGTAGGCGTGGAATAAGAAAAATCAACCACGTACCTTGAAATGTAGCGAAAGAGACAAAGGTAACAACGCACGCAGAAAACAGAAGGAAATTGGGCGGCTGGAAAGATCCTGCGCGGACGTACAGTGTCGTTCAACGATTCCCAGTCGCGAGTGTTGGTTGCATATATACGCGTCGCTCTAAACAAAAGAGAACCGGGGGGAAAAAAAAAGTGGGATTTGCTTGTAGTGTATAGGATTCTTTCTTTCCCTTTTTTTTTTTTATTTGTTTATTTCTTTTCTTTCTATTTTTTTTTTTTTTTTTTGAAGTGTAGAAGGACTCCTCCTACTTTGCCCCATTTGTGTAAGCCTTTAGAATTTCAGTGGACTGCGTCTCTTCTTTAGTCTTTGCTACATCCCCCCGCTGCTCGACGCCGGAATGATAAGCCTCTACATAAATAGACGAGCGACGCTCCTTAGCATTTCCATTTTCGATTGAGGCTCTCGTTTTGATTGTGTTCTCTATTCTTGTGTCTTTTATTTTATTTTTTATCGTTTGGCTCCTATTTTTTTTTTTTTTTTTATTTCTTTCATTGCATTGCATTGTTTTTGTTTTCAATAGTGGCCAGTGGTCCGAAAGGTGCCTCCAAAGACGACAGCACTTTCGATTACACACCGACGGCCAATGGAGAATACACAGGTAAGTGCCGCGCTAATTGATTTCAATACGCGCACTAAAATTAAATTGAAAACAAAAACATCGTGCAGGATCGGAAACTCTGACAATCATGCGGCGTTCGAGCAGCAAAAGGAAAAGCCAAAGGTCCGGCACAGGTGCTGGAACTCCCACAGTTAGCGAACTGGACGATTCGGCATTAGAGCGGCACGTTGGTATCATCGAAGATGAACCGCCCATAGAAATGGCGGCTGCAGCTGTGCCATCGTCCGAAGTTTGCGAGAACGCGTCTCTCCGGTAATTTTTCTTATTTTAGTTTTCTTACTTTCATTTGATTTGGAGGAGCTTAAAAATGTGTTTCTTTGCCTTGGCCCCGCTCTTCAGCGCGGGATATTTGAAATCTGGTAGGGCATCCATAATCTACCGCAATGGCACGCCACATTAGACACTGTGTGTGTGTGTGTGTGTGTGCGCGCTGTTGAATTGAAAATAAGCTTTGCCAGCCTCGTATAATCCAACACCAACGTTGGCCTTACTAGAGCGCAACGAAATTTGAATGACTTGTAATGGCATTGGCAGGCAGCCGAGCGTCTTGTAAAATGCTTTTCGGTGTTATAAAGGGACAGTTCGTATAACGCAGTGAAATACAGTAATAGGGGCGACAGAGCACAGCAATGTAGATGGCAAGACCCCTGGAAGAATAAAAAAATAAAATAAATCAAAAATCAAAAATCCTTGGGGGAAAAAAAGGGGCGGAAAGAAAGAGGAAAAAGAAGGATCAATGATGTGACAGCCTTAGGGATGGGTGCGAAGATGGAGCAAAGTCTGCCGCCGCTAGCACGTGAAAAAGACCCGTCAACTTTATGTAGACGTATATATATGTAACAAAATCGTGCTCCGAGGAGCAGGGCGGATGATGGAATCTGATGATATTCTTCTTCCTTTTTTCTTTCTTTTTTGCTGTTCCTTTCAAATTTTTTTTCTGTTCACGTTCCTTATTTTTTATTTATTTATTTATTTTTTTTTTTTTTCCTCTATAGGCTGAAATGCCTATTGCGGTTGCTGGACAAGGGCGAGGTGCGGCCCGAAGTGGTCCAGAAGAATCTGAAATTGGCAATCCAAGTGCTCGACTCTGTCTACGTCGACGAGGCCGGAAGGTGAGCGCCGCTTCTCAATTCCTAAGAGTTTGCTTACAACACCCTAGGCTAAAAACGTCAGCAAGAACAAGGGCCAAAACTGCCCTCGTCTCCCCCGCCCTTCCGCCTCGGCTCTTGCCATATTTGTTCCAGTAGAATAGAACGTTTCTCGTCTTTCCAAACACGATGCCAATCATTTCGTTCATGTATGCGCTTAATCGTTGTTGCAATAGCGAGCTATTATGCCCTCAGGCTTTTTTCTTCTTTCTCTCCTACCTCCGCCTTCAAACCGAATCGATTCAAACTTCTACGCAATCAAAATCCGCGCCGTGGTTTTTTTTTTTTTCGCGTAACCCTCAAGTTCCCAAAAATAAGGGACACAACGGTGAAGGGAATGGGATAGAGCGCACTACTGTAGTTCGCTTCTATATGTATGCATAATAGGCCAATCAACCGTTTTTCTTTTCGTGAGGATGTAAACGGGGAAAAGAAATGGTTAGCGTAATAGCATTTGAACTCGCTGGGAAGACAATTGGGGTTGCGGGGTGAACGTTGTGGGGGGGGGGGGGCTGTGTGTGTTCCATAGTAGAAGCGCATCCGAAATCTTATGTTTTCCTGCAAGTTTGTTACCTGTAATCACGCGAGCAAACGGTAAGCTTAAAAAAAAAAAAAAAAAAAAAAAAAAGACGGAGGGGAGGGAGAAATCGATGACGTGCGTCAAGCGCAATTTGGGAATCCTTGGCCACTGCGTAGACGATGTTGAGGGGGGGGGGGAGAATCTTAATCGCGAGTCAAACCGAATTACGTTCGAAAATGAAGCAAGTGTCAAATAATGGGCAGGGAGCGATGATGAATCAGCAATTAGAAAATTGATTTGTTAGTTCCGCGTGCCGCCCGAAGGCGCATTGTAATTAAATAAATAAAATAACTGTGAATAGTTGGAATGGTAAGCGAACTAATGAAGAACTCTGCGATATTAGAGCCATAGATTTAGATTGAAAAAAAAAGAAAGGGGGGGAGGGAAGAAAGAGATGAGAGAGAAAACGGATGAACCAGCCGACGAGGTCAGAATGTGAGCAGACACGAAGCTGCGCAATTGGCGAGTCTCGAAAAAAAAAAAAAAAAAAAAAAAAAAAAAAGAAGTCGGCCAATCTCTATCTTTCTCATCTTCTTTTATTTTTACCTCTCGGGCTGCGCTGACTTTGACAAACAGCTCACTCTGCCCTCGCCATCAATCGAATCAATTAGGATGTCAAATGATCCGCATTGCCCCTTGCCGTCCGGCCTATATCGAAGGCCGTACTGGAGTGGACATAAAAGAAAGGGAACATGGAGAGTTCAATGTTTCATTGAAAAACATTGTTTCTGTTTTTCTTTCAATTTCCGAAACAAAAACAAAAGCAGCTCTGCTTTTTCTTTTTTAAAATTATTCATCGATGTCTGTTTGTTATGGTATGATTCTTGATTGTTTTCGTGCGCGTTTCTTTTTTTTTTCACCGTGTACATATTTCTCACTTATATCTTTCTCTTCTTTGATCCATCCCCTGCTCCTTTTTTTTTTTTTCGCCTAAAACAAATTCCAACGTCCTTTGGCTGCTGTGTCCCGTCCTGATGGTCTTTGTCCTCTTTTGTCCAATTTCTTTTTCGTCATTTTCTCTCTTGTTTAACTTCCGCTGATGTCGGATGTTTTTCTAAATCTCGGGTGATGGTTTCCCTTCAAAACCTTCTGTTTTTTTCCCCTTGTTACAACATTTGGCCTAATCCCCATCTTCCCCGATAAACCTCAGTCCCGACTGCGAAGACGATGTCGGCGACGAGGAGGCTTTGTGGCCAGATACGAATGACACAAGTTCGCCAGCACCACTCACCAACAACACCCCTCCTCACTTGTTATTACCTCGTTTGGCAAACCCCTGTCGTTCACGGGCGTCTCGAGTTGGGCTCAGACCGGCCGTCACGTCTCTTACCACTTGTTCTTCTCCTACTCGTTCTTGTTCGTCCACCGCTACTACCCCAACAGCATCTACCACTGCTACTACCACCGCTACTTCTTCAAAGACGTCTGTTCGTCGTCCTACACTTTTCAAGAAAAGGTGACATCTTTCTATCTCTCTATCTGTCTCTATTCGTTTGTTTTCATTCTTATTCCACGTGTTGTTGTTTTTTTGTTTTTTTTTTTTAATGCATTTTTTCCGAGTTTTGGGCAGGGGTTTTCGGTTAGGTCACAGACACCCACCAGCGACATTAACATAATCGCTGGGATTCGTTTCTATATTTTTATGCATTTTTTTTTTCCAGCTTTTCTTTTTTATTGTTATGGCATGTCTTTGTGTGTGCGTCTTTTTGCGCTATGCCCTTCGTCATTCGTCTGAAATGCCGGAATGGCCAGAGCAGAAAAAGAAAAAAATAATCGAAAAAAACTCTCCGTTAACAAGAAATGTCCTCCTAGCCTCAGCGTAGATCATCGCCGTACGTTACACAGCCATCAGTTACGCCACAACATTGAACGATGAAGCTCCCACATAGTCAGCTATCTATTTTTTTTCTTTTTACTAGTTCCCCCTTGTGAACGTAAAACCAGCACTTCCTTATCCAGCACTTGATGCAGAAGCCAGTCGGGGACTCTCGCGATTGATGTACCCAACTGTATCTATTATCAAAGGTGATGAAAGAAGTGCTGGTATGTCGCGTGTGCCAGCGTCGAAAATCAAGAGCTGCGCACACCTATCGAGTTAAGTTCTTTTGATCCCGCCATGGATTGTGTAACACGTCCGAGATGATGGTTGTGAGCACGCGGAATATCAAGGGATTTTTACGATCTTTCAGCAAATAGATCAGAATGTAGAATAGCGTCGTATTCTTTCATTTCTTTAAATGGCGAAAACAAAAATGCGCTCAGTGAAAAACATCCGCACGGAAATCGTGGAAAGAGAATCTGTTGATGAAGAGATAGGAAGACGAAGAAAAGGGAAGAGGAATCGAACCAATTCAGAAAGCTGCTTCAGGGAAATGTGATTTTTCTTGCGCTTTCGACCCTTCTAAAAAGCTTATATTCTTTTTGGCAATCTAATAAAAGAAGCAAGAGTTGGCGCCTGGCTGCGACGAAACGCAATTCGCACGGCTGTGGCATGCTGGCCAGATTTCCGTTCTTTGATTGCCCTTCTCCTTTTGGGAATATCATGAAAATGAAAGAGCAACAAACAACGAACAATCTTGAACGAAGGAAGAAAAAGAAGCGCGTTGTATTTATCGATTATTGATTTGAAGGAGAGAGAGTCAGGCTGAAAAAGAATGGAACAGTAACGATGTCCATCCAATGACGGTGGGTATATATATATATATACACACACACACACACACACAGTGTTGTGTGTATGGTTTCCTATCAGCATTTGGCCTTCTGTGTGTCTTGAGTGAAATGTGGTTTGTTGCTGTTGGACGTCGTAACGTTACGCGTCCATAGCGTTGCCGTGCGTTCAGCTGTTACTTGCAATCCGATCCAACTGACCGAACGAGGGATACGACATACGGACTGTCAGGCTTCGTTGGGACCAACTGGCCGTCCTGATTTTTTTTTTTTTTTTTAAATAGCATTGACTGCTTGTTTAGAAAAGAGAAACCTTTTTTTTTTATTGTTTGTTGTGTAAGAGTCACTCATCGGGACTAACGTGATCGCTACTCAAGTAGAGTGACGTAAGATGATTGCTTGTCCGCATCGAACGGAGGAAGATGTGTCAAATTCAGACATGTTGGTTATAATGGCGTAGTGTTATTATGTTAGTCGTTTGATTGCCTGCAGTGAGTTGAATTGAAACATTTTTCTTCTCTTAAATACGCATTTGGTTGCAATTTATGTTGGAACACTCGAATTGATGATGAGATGGAGATGTAGGGAAATTGCTGGTCCTGAAGCTTCGGCGAAAAGCCATTTATTGAAGCGGGAATGCCGAGAAAGATGAAAGACAAGGCAGGCATATAGAAATCCAAAGTTTCAATAGAACGAAAAGGCCTATTTACAGTTTTCGGCCGGAGCTATAAACTTGGCAGAACTGCGCACAGCGTTGGCCACCAACCATACAGACAGACTCCAATTCATCTTGTTTGCCCAGGGTCTTTTAGCTTTTGCCTTTTTTTTTTATTATTTCCGTACACATGGAACTGCTACCGCCATCACTCCGTCTCTCTCTCTCTCTCTCTCTCTCTCTCTTCATCACTGAGCAAACAACAGAAAAAATAAAATAAAAGAGGCAGAGACGAATAGGATGTCTAGTTAATGCGGATGCGAAAATGTCGACGTTCCGCCATGTTTCTCCTCCGTCGATTTGCGCTCGAAATCTTTTGACTAGTGCGGAAGACATTGGAAAAACGTCCGAATTGAATTGGCCTCCATCAGAGATGACGGCCTTTGATGAAAAGGCTCATCTTTCTTACGCACGATTCCGGAATTTGTTTTTGTTTGGACATTTTTGAAAAGACAATGGAAGACAAAATAATTTCGTCATTCCATATAGAGCTTTAGCGCGCCTCTTCCTGCTTCCGCTTGGCAAAACAGATAGCTGCTCGATTTGATTTGCAAGTCTAGTTCGGCTAGTAAATTATGTCGAGTAGGAAGGCAGGACGGGATACGTTAAACGGGGACGGAAATTTATTTTCATTTTATTTTGCCCACCCTTTTGGCTTACTCTCTCGAATGCAGACGGTCGCCGGACGATGATGACGATTTGTCGGAAGTCAGGGCTGATGCGGTGCCGCCGGAAGTGCGAGCCTGGCTGGCGTCGACCTTTACGCGCCAGATCAGCAGTCACCGTAAACCGGGCGAGGAGAAGCCGAAATTCCGTTCGGTGGCGCAAGCCATTCGGGCCGGCATCCTAGTGGAGCGCATCTATCGACGCATGTCCTCCTCCTCATTTTTGCAATTCCCGGCCGAAGTGGCGCGTAATTTAAAGGTAAGATCAACATTCAGCTGTCTTTAAAGGTCGTGATTATCTCGTCATTCTGTTTCACGTTATCATTCGGACGTTGCCTTCTTGCATGTTCCGTCTTCCTTTGTCCCGTTGGCCAGCTAATTGACGAGTGGAATTTCGACGTTTTCGCCTTGAGCGACGCTTCGGCGGGTTCTCCACTTCGCTATCTCGGCATCGATTTGCTGAATCGCTATGGCGTCATCCACAAATTCAAGGTAGACTTTTTTCATTTTTTACGCGTTGCAAATAAAAGAACGTGTTCCAGCTATAATGAGGAATGCCTCGCAGCGCGGCTTGTCTCCTAGTTATTGGACTCGTATTTGCTTGTTGACATGCACTACCTCTAAGAACATCTTTTGCTTTCATTCTTTGAGGGCTATGTCGAAGCTCTTTACCGTCCTAGAGAAATGAAATCTCCGAAATGACATCTAGGAACACCTGATGGGGCGGGCAATCTCGCGTTTCCCCTTTCTATTTTCACTGCGCTGTATATAATATATATATATATATGCATCGGAACTGACTTGTGCAATTTCACAGGGAAAACTAATTAGCCAGCATGTCAAGCTCACGTTCTCTCCGTGCGTTGCCCTTGTATCCCTAACGTTTTTGTTGGGTACTGCTCATAATACGTCCACGATTCGCCTTCGCTAATAGTTTTGTGTTTCCTCGTTAATTAAGCAAGAGCGTCTAACAATTTTTTGTTTTCTTCCTTTTTTCTTTTTAAAATAAAAAAAAAAAGACTACGACGAAATTGCGATGTAGACATTATTTGACAAGTCATTTGTAAAACTCGCTGAAGCGCCACTGCTCTACTAACGTTTGATTTCAAGTCCTGGCTGTATATATATATAAAAAAAGGGTTCATAATCTCTTTGATCTTGTCTAACTTTTTATATTTGCTTTAATCTATTTGTTTTTTTTTTTTGTTTTTCTTTTCTTATTTTCTTCGGTCGTGGGGTGGAAACATTCGGAATACAAGATTCCAAGCAGCACGTTGGAAGCGTTTCTCAACCAAACGGAGGCCGGCTATTGCAAACATCGCAATCTATATCACAACAATACGCATGCGGCTGACGTAGCCCAAACGCTTCACTACGTCCTCTATCAAACTGGATTGATGGTATGGCTATGGTTATGATCCCATTACTTACCCCCTCGAAAAGGGGGCATAATCTTCTTTCATTTATTTTAAGATAGACGTATTTAGAAAGACAAAGGACTCTTAGGGCTCTTAGGACTCTTTTTTTTTTTTTTTTTAACAGAACTGGCTGACCGATTTGGAGATCTTTGCCGCCATTCTGGCCGCCATCATACACGACTTTGAGCATACGGGAACGACCAATAGCTTCCACGTCATGTCCGGCTCGGAGACGGCTTTGCTCTACAACGATCGGGCCGTTCAGGAGAACCACCACATCAGCGCCGCGTTCAGGTCAGATCTTTAAGAAGACGAATAAAATCGATACGATCAAAAATTAATGTTTGATTTTGTTTGCTTTCGGCCACAACGCGATAACTAGGTTGATGCGAGAAGAGGATTGCAACATCTTGATCAACCTTTCGCGCGAAGAGTTTCGTGAATTCCGATCGCTGGTCATAGACATGGTCTTGGCTACGGACATGTCGTGCCATTTCCAGCAGATAAAAGCAGCCAAAGCCCTGCTCACCGTTCCCGAGCTCAGGCAAGATATTGTATATTTAATGTCGCATAGTTATTTGTGCATCCACGTCGATCAATTGCTGCATGGTACTAGCGAGGCAGGCCTTTTTGTAGGGGGTTCCTTGTGCAACGCATACACAATTCATTGGTCCACTGACTTGATCTGCAAGATAGGGTGTCTACAAGCACTTTAGTTTGTGCCACACTAACTTGCCCATTGCCTTTGAATAAAGCATGATTGAATTTCTGGTCTTATTTATAATGTCGATCGACCGTTCTTTTATACCGTCTTCAGTGTGGACAAGTCGAAAATTCTGTCGCTCGTGCTTCACTGCTGCGACGTAGCCCACCCCAGCAAACCTTGGCCGTTGCACCGACACTGGACAGACTTGCTCCTAGAAGAGTTCTTCCGGCAGGGCGACAATGAAAAGGAGCTTGGACTACCTTACAGCCCGCTCTGTGATAGAAACAATACTTTAGTTGCTGAATCGCAAATCGGTATGCTCATCGAATTCATTTTTTTAAAGAGGGCTTACGAAAAGAATTTTCCAAATCAACAGGTTTCATAGAATTCATTGTTGAGCCAACAATGGCCGTCATGGGTGATTTATTGGACAAAATTTTGATACCTATACGACCACAATCAGCCCCGATCCGGAACGATCACCGAGACTCGATTTCCGAAGAAAAATGCGATGCAGGTGTGTGACTAAACAGACGACATGATCGTTCATACACAATAATGTGCTATTTGATTTTCACTTTTGTGCAAGGGGGCGAAGTGGTCACTGTGCCAACCACACCGGAGAAAAACAAAAAAGATGGTACCAATTCCAAAATATCCGGTGAGAAAATTATACGGCCTTGGGATCTTTATTTGGAGGAGAACAAAGGCAAATGGAAAGAGCTGAGCGTTAAAGGTGACTAAGTATTCACACACATTTTATTTGCATTTCTCACTAAAGGATTTTGTTCGCAATCATTTTGTGCCTTCTTAGATCAACAAAGACGGCAGGAAGAAGCCAAACTGAAAGCTGAAGATTAAAAAAGAACATTTCACACTAGTCAAGAAAATTCGAATTCGAATGTTTTACAAATTAGATAAGGTTCTCCTCCTGAGAAAGACAAAAATGAAAAAAAAAAACTAATTTAAACTAAACTAAAACTATACCTCGACACACCAGAAATTAACTAATAGTACTTCGTACATCATTTCTAGGACCTGGATGACTGCGTTTTTCATTAACCGTCCGCATCTACCAACGTCTGCTTTTCGAGGAAAACAAGACATTACGCTTATCGATGTTCGTAGGTGACACATTTTTGTCTCGTGTTCCCCTACCATCAAAAAAAAGAAGAGTTAAACGTTTTCTTTCACAACATACCGTGATGATAGGGAAACAGATGTTTGAAAACATTCGTAAAGGGATTGTACCGTATCTACTTATGAAAACATCCTTTTGTCTCTTTGTAATTTTCGATTTGATATCATTTCCGGCGAATCATGTATCATCATCTTTGAATTTTCCTAATTCTTCTGATTATTCTATGGTTTTATGATTAATATTTTCTACCCTTTTTTGTCTCATCAAGGATTGTCAGGCAATTTTGTCACGTCAATACATAAAATAAACAATGAAGGTTGGTTGCACTGTTAATTGTAGCCAATTCATTTAATTTCGAGAAACATAATAAGATTGCTTCTCTGCGATATTATATATTCTTTATAATGTTGTCATCTCCTGAGCAACAACTGTTGTTCTTTTGTTACTAGAATCTACCGACTGTAACACTGCACTTTGCAACATTCTTTGTCTAGATTCCTTCACGTTGAATTTGAGCAATATTTGGATCATACAAGCATCGCACTTTGTTTTCAGTAGCATATTAGCTTTCCAACGTAGTATAATCATTTTAAGACGCTGAAATTCGAAAAGGAATACTTTCTTTTGGAGAGTATATGCTGAAAAGATGGCATTCTGCTTGCCGCCTTGAACGTTGTTTCTAATTTTCAAAATATTACGTTAACTGCCGCTAGGTGTCTTCGTTACCCGCCGTTCACCGAATTTTAGCAGCCGGCATTCCGCAGTGTAGTATATCGAGCTTCTTTCACAAACGGTTTAAGTGCAACTTTCACAAATCTTTTACCTAATTTCTATAACAATTGTTTATTGCGAACAAGTAAGTATAATTTACAGACATTAGTTCGGCACCGCATTGCGAATATGTCAGAATTAGAGATGAAGTGTTGCTCTGTGTCGACAAACAACCAGCTCATCACGGCTTTTACCTTTCCACTCAAGAACTTTCGTATCATTAACCAATTGTATTTTAGGTATCTGAAAATAGTCAGCCAAAATGTTTGGTTCTACGGGATTTGGAGGAAATAGCTTTATGGGTTCCAATGTAGTTACAGCTCCAACCAACCATAATCCGATGAAGGATTTTGAAGTAGTTTCCCCTCCGGATGAGTCCATTTCTTGCCTAGAGTTCAGCCCAGCTTCAATTCCTCAAAACTTCTTGATTGCTGGTAGCTGGGACAACCATGTTAGATGCTGGGAAATTGATCAAACTGGCAAGTCCATTCCAAAATCACAAGAAACGATGCAGGGACCTGTTCTTGATGTGGCTTGGAGTGATGCAAGTTTGACAGATAAATACCATCTTTGTTTGGTTTGCCTTAATATTTCAAGTTTCTTCAGGATGGAAGTAAAGTATTCATGGCTGGATGCGACAAAATGGCCAAATGTTGGGACTTGAATTCAAACCAATCAATTCAGGTAATTCAGTTCAACAAATTCTTTCTCTTGTATCTATATTACAGTATTTTTACTTTTAGGTTGCAGCCCATGAAGCCCCAATTAAAACCTGTCACTGGATCAAATCACACAACTATTCCTGCCTAATGACTGGTTCTTGGGACAAAACACTCAAGTTTTGGGACTTGCGCCAACAGCAACCCATACTCACGTTGAACTTGCCTGAACGCTGTTACTGTGCTGATGTAGAATATCCTGTTGCTGTTGTGTCAACAGCGGCTCGCCACTTGCTTGTCTACCAATTAGAAAACAGCCCACAAGAATTCAAAAGAATTGATTCACCATTGAAGTATCAACACCGCTGTGTCTCCATCTTTAAGGACAAAAAGGGCATGCCATCTGGATTTGCCCTTGGAAGCATTGAAGGAAGAGTTGCTATTCAGTATATAACACCTAGCAATCCAAAGGTACAGAAACACTTGTTAATTGTCGATTTCTTTCTGATAAAATTTTTTAATATGAGCATTTGATATACATTTGGTTTGATTTTCTTTTCTCATAGGATAATTTCACATTCAAGTGCCATCGCTCTAATGGAACTAACCAGCAGTATCAAGACATTTATGCTGTCAATGATATCAAGTTTCATCCAGTTCATGGTACCTTGGCCACTGCTGGCTCTGATGGAAGATTTTCTTTCTGGGACAAGGATTCGCGGACAAAGTTGAAAACTTCAGAACAACTGGAACAATCCATTACTGCTTGTTGTTTCAACAGAGATGGCCAAATCTTTGCTTATGCAGTTAGCTATGATTGGTCTAAAGGACATGAGTTTAACAACCCACAAAAAAAGAACTACATCTTCTTACATTCTTGTTATGAAGAAATGAAACCTCGTCAGAAGTCCTAATTTTCTTGTTTCATGTCCTTTTCTTGTTTTGTATTTTTACTTGAATACATAGATTCAACAAAAAACGTGTTTGTTGAGTCAACAAATTACTCCTAGAAAATATTTTTAAAAAATTATCCTATATATTGGAAAAATGTTAATAACAAAATGAAAAATTTATTGATCAACATAAATCTAAGTAACAATTCAGTTAACATTCAAATTAATTTTTTAGAGTTGCTGAAAAGATGGCATTCTGCTTGGTGCCTTGAACGTTGTTTCTAATTTTCAAAATATGCATTAAATGCCGCTAAATGTCTCCCTTTCCCGCCGTTAGCCGAATTTTAGCAGCCGGCATTCCGCAGTGTAGTGTATCGAGCTTCCTTAACAAATGGTTTAAGTGCAACGTTCACAAATCTTTTACCTAATTTCTATAACAATTGTTTATTGCGAACAAGTAAGTATAATTTACAGACATTAGTTCGGCACCGCATTGTGAATATGTCAGAATTAGAGATGAAGTGTTGCTCTGTGTCGACAAACAACCAGCTCATCACGGCTTTTACCTCCCCCCAAAAAACTTCCGTATCATTAATCAATTGTATTTTAGTTATCTGAAAAATAGTCAGCCAAAATGTTTGGTTCTACGGAATTTGGAGGAAGTATCTTTATGGGTTCCAATGTAGTTACAGCTCCAATCAACCATAATCCAATGGAGGATTTTGAAGTAGTTTCCCCTCCAGATGATTCCGTTTCTTGCCTAGAGTTCAGCCCAGCTTCAATTCCTCAAAACTTCTTGATTGCTGGAAGCTGGGACAACCATGTTAGATGCTGGGAAATTGATCAAACTGGCAAGTCCATACCAAAATCACAAGAAACGATGCAGGGACCTGTTCTTGATGTGGCTTGGAGTGATGCAAGTTTGACAGACAAATAGCATGTTTGTTTGGTTTTGCCTTAATATTTCAAGTTTCTTCAGGATGGAAGTAAAGTATTCATGGCTGGATGCGACAAAATGGCCAAATGTTGGGACTTGAATTCAAACCAATCAGTTCAGGTAATTCAGTTTACTAATTCTTTCTCTTGTATATATATTACAGTATTTTTACTTCTAGGTTGCAGCGCATGATGATGCACCAATAAAAATATGCCATTGGATCAAATCACACAACTATTCGTGCCTCATGACTGGATCTTTTGATAAACACACTTAAGTTTTGGGACCTGCGGCAACAGTCACCCATGCTTACAATTAACGTGCCTGAACGCTGCTTCTACGCTGATGTAGAATATCCTGTTGCTGTTGTGTCAACAGCGGCTCGCCACTTGCTTGTCTATCAACTTGAAAATGGTCCAATCGAAGCCAAGAGGATTGAATCCCCACTGAAATACCAAAACCGCTGTGTCTCCATCTTCAAGGATAAAAAGGGAATGCCAACTGGGTTTGCTCTGGGAGGTATTGAAGGGAAAGTTGCCATTCAGTATATAACACCTAGCAATCCAAAGGTACAGAAGCACTTGTTAATTGTTGATTTCTTCTGATAAAATTTTTTAATATGAGGATTTGATATACATTTGGATTGATTTTCTTTTCTCATAGGATAACTTCACATTCAAATGTCATCGTTCAAATGGGACAAATCAACAGTACCAAGATATTTACGCTGTCAATGATATCAAATTTCATCCTGTCCATGGTACATTGGCAACTGCTGGGTCTGATGGAAGGTTTTCTTTTTGGGACAAGGACTCTAGAACTAAGTTGAAAACTTCAGAGCAAATGGAGCAGTCAATCACAGCTTGTTGTTTTAACCATGATGGTCAAATATTTGCTTATGCTGTTGGCTATGATTGGTCTAAAGGGTATGAATATAGTGACCCTCAGAAAAAGAATTACATCTTCCTACATTCATGTTAAAAAGAAATGAAACCTCGCCAAAAGTCATAATTGTTTGTTTTATGCCCGTTCCTTGTTTTGTATTTTATACTGACTACAGATATTTAACAAAACGTGTTTGTTGAGTCAACAAATTACTCCTAGAAAAGGCTTTTTAAAAATTATCCTATATATTGGGCAAATATAAAAAAAAAATTTTGAAGTTTATTAATAAACATAAATTTTAATTAACAATTCAGTTAAAATTCTAATTAAGTTTGTAAAGTTTATTTAAATTAGAAGACAACATTCTGGCAAGACAGGGGTTCTTCTCCAAGCACGTGTAGTCTTGGCGAGCTCTCTTGGCGCATGGCTGGGCGGTTTTTGAGCTTTCTCGAAACAAAGTGCAATGGAAATCGCAGAGTAACACATACACAGTTTAATTTTTGGTTTGGAAGTTAACAAAAGTGATTTATCATTGACTGTTTGAAACATTACGAGGTTCTATTTTTTTCAGCTGAGTGGGAGGATCAGTTATTCGACCGCATGTGTGATTCCTGCTCAGGGCAAGTGTTGTGAAAAAAAATGTTTAACCCACGTCGCCAAAGTGCTGGTAAGTTCTCCATAATTATTTTATGTTATCAATTGTTCTCCGTCCTAACCTGGATACAGCTCATTTTAAATTTTTTAAATCTATCGTGTCGTTTGCTAAAAATCGGCTTAAGAACGACAATTTCGTTCATTAGCGTCAACAGCCTGTTTTGAGAGCTCCTCACACGGTATATAAGGCCTGAGCGCGCTTCCATCTACCGGAAGCGTAAGTTGTTAGGACACTTCTGAACATTGATCGCTGTCATTCTTTGTAGGCTGATCTGCTCAGAGCCCACGTGTCTCTTCGTAAAACGCTCGCTCACTTGTACCTCACGTACAGCGTTGCCCTGTTCACTCAGGACGCACGTTGCTCGTGTATCTCTTCTGATTCGCGCAGACGCCTATTCTCAAGCTCACTGGGGTTTCCGGGGATAGGAATTAGCCATAACTACCGGTTGTAGTAAATGGTCGCCTCCAATTGTCACTGGACCTGTTCCGAGAACAGGTACCCGACTTTTTTGCGAATTTTTTTACGCATGTATTTTTTTTTTTGTTTAACTCCATGTAGATTGTCGGCCTTTTTTTTATTAAGCTGTAACACTTTCCATGATTTCTAGCTAGCTCAGACATTTGACTCGAAAAAATAAAATAAAAAGAGAAAGCTAATTAAGATCCGTCATGCAAAGATGCTTCTTTTCTTCCCGTTTCATTTCGGTACAGGAGAAGATTGTGGAGCTGCGGTTTCGACCGGAGTTCGTTTCACTTTAACGTATTGCGCTGACCGACTGGAAACACTTGTAAGTACGGTCAGTGAAAACGAATCCCTAGTAATCTCATCCAAAACATGAAACTTGGACGACCAGAGCGGAACTGACTGCGAAAATGTCTCACCAGTGTGGGAGAGAGAGTCTCGCCGAGTGTTTCCTTTTTTTTTTTTTTTTTTTTTCTTTTTTTTTTTTGTCTTACATGTCCGTTATTATACAGCCAGATTATTCGTTATAGAAACGTGAGAACGACACCAACTCCAGTCAGGATATCTGACAAATTTTGAGAAAACGAGGTTGACGACAACGAGTCTATCTAATATAGCTCGGTGTGAGTTGTATTATGTACTCGTCGTTTATAGGCTCATTCCTGTCGGGTGCCGGCTGTATATTCGTAACGAACGAGTATGTAGGTTCCCGGTAGCGCCCCTCTTTTGTTATCTAGGTTGATATATTGTCTTTTTCTTTTCTCTTTTTTTTTTCTGTTTTGGGACTGTTGTGACTCTGACGTTGAGTCCTCAATAAAAAAAAATATGAGGAAAATAAATAAATAAAAAATAAAAGAGGAGAAGGGGGGGGATGGGAAGGAAGAGAATCCGAGCCGAGCGGACAGCGGGTGGAACGATCGCTGCAGTCCCGAAATAGATGGCAAAGTCTACACGAGCATGCTTACACAGCATAAGTCTTATACTCGTTGGGCGTCGTTACCCAGTGGCAAACAAAAATAAAAATCCCAACTCACACACAGACACACACACACACACACAACACAAATTTTAGGCACACAAGGATGAGTGTGGTGCCCGCCTTCGCACGCATACCAGTTTGTTTTCGCAGTCGCAAAGTTCACGTTCACCTGTCCGGCAGTGTGGGGGTATCTCCAGTTCCTCTTCAGTCATTGAGTTTCTGTGCTATCGGCCTTCACGAAAAAAAAAAAAAGAATTTGTATTTATTTTTACTTTTGAAAGAAAAACAGAGTTGCGAGGGAGACGTACAATTGCCAACAACGAAAGAGGTATCCACCACGGCTGAGAAAGAACGAAATAAAAATATAATTTGTTCGGTAGCTTTAATTCTTTCAAGTGGAACAAATTGACCGAGAGCAGATGAAAGGGAAATGGTAACAATCGTCAGAGATAGACAACAGTTTGTAAAAAAAAAAAAAAAAAGGCAAAAGAAGAATGTTTTTGCCCTAGTCATTCGACCTTGTCATAACTTTGGAATTTTGAAACGTTTTTAAATTTCTTTCCGCTTTTTTTTTTTGCCTCCTTTTTTTTTCGTAACTAACTGGAAGGCTTTAGTTATTAAATAGACACACACATATGGACACTTCAGATCAAGTTGGAAACCACTTGGGGAGGAACGCATCATCATCCCTACATAGCGGTCGATGTCGGGGGGCAATATAGAAAGTGAAAACCATCGAGTGTGTGTCTGTGTGTTATAGTTTTTCCCACACATCTAGTGGAACTAAACGGCCTTTCGTCTCTCTTTAAAAAAAAAGAACCAATGTTGATCTTTTTCTTGTTGTTGTTGTTGTTGTTGTTGTTGTTGTGCAATAGGCGGGATCTCCGACAGCAGCTCATCTCTTCACAGAGCCGAACGTGGTGTGGAACGTTTCTTTCTCCCCGTCTCGCCCTCTTGTAGCAGGCCTACCCCTGGCTGGAACATTTTCACACCCACAGCAACACGAAGAAGAAGAAAAGAAAGAGAAAAGAAGAGGAGGACGGAGAGAAAGTTTTTCGGAGGCAAGCGGGGGTAGAAGCGGGCCTGGCAAGGCGGACAGTTCTCCTCGAAACATGGAATAGTGTTCCAGCAGCTGGCCGAAGCACAACACACACACATGACTTGCGCTGCTGCGAGTCATCTTCTTCTTGCCCGTTTTCGTACCTCTTTTGAAACTGGAGAAACAAGACCATCGTCAGCAGGATGTCTTATCGCGGCTACGTAAGTCCAAACGCCATTGTTTCGTTGCATTTCATTATTTTAATTATTCTTTTTTTATTATTATTTCAATTACGCGTCTGCCATTGTTTTGTTTTGTTTTGTTGTTTATTTTTTTCTCCTTGTCGCAAATGGTTGCCAAGTCGGCCAGAGACATAACTCGTGCCACGGCTCTATCGTGATGTAGGAGCTATTCGATTTAACCCTCTTCCCACCAGCCGTTATCACAGATCATTTGCAAGTCGCAATATTGCTGCTATTCTAACGACAGCGTGAGTTTTGCCGGACGAACGGGAAAAAAACAAACAAAAGAGTCACTTCGTTGTTAGATCGTCATCAACTTGAAAGCAAGGGCCCAGTTTTTCTTTCCTTCTCTCTTTTCAATGTATTTTTGGTGTGTGCGGATATGCGAGCGGCATTGGCGCCAAAGCTGGCTTGTATATTACTGAAAGAACCCGGTCATGTCATTCTTCCCCTTTCTCTCTTTCTTTTTTTCTTTTTTTTTGTTTTTTTTTTGTTCCATCAGTAATTTAGAAACAAAAACAAACTGGGACTGCGCACTCGTTGTTTCTTGTCGACTAAGTGTCCTTGCTCGCCATTGTTCCTCCTATCCCTACGTGGCGCTCTACGTTGTACTTCGTCGTGAGTGTAAGCCATCGTTACCAATCAGTTAGGATGCACGGGGCGGATGGGTTAATGTCCTCGTATTATCGCACACTGTTACGTGTGTATACATCAGGCTTAATACGCCGAGGCTGTAGTGGAGGCTTAAAGACTTGTCTACAGAGATCGAGTGAGATACGGTGGGTAGCATGTTTTATTTTCCGCGTGTAAGTTCAAGGGGAGAACGAAAAAGGGAAAGAAAAAAAAAATAACAACAACAAAAATGAAAAAGAGGTGCAGGAGACGAGATTGGGCCATCAGTTGGGGAGGATTTTCTTTTTTTTTCTTCTTTCTTTCTATGCCTTTCGACTGCCGGGTTTTTCAGTGTTAAAAATACACACAACATCACGCCGGCATACACACACACGGCAGCGCTTCCTTCCCGTTCAAAAAAAAAAAAAAAATATATAAAAAAAAAAAAAAAAAGGGACGAGAAAAACGACTTTGCATACCGTTGACCCGGACAAGCAGCTAAGGCCAGCTTTCGTCTAGCTTTTCCCATACCGGATGAACAACATGGAAACGATAGGGAAGGACGAGAGACGAGAAACAAAAATCATAAAAAATTGAAAGGCCGTTTCTATTTTTTTTTTTTTTTTTTTCCTCTTCTTCTTCTTGTGTGTGTATATATTTTTGAAAGAAGGAAAAGAGATGAAGATGGAGAAGAAAAAAAAAAATCTAGTAAAAATTACATAGTAAAAGTTGACGGGGAGGGTCGAACGCCTCCCGAATTTCTCACGTTCCCCATGTGCTGTGAGCTCTAAAGAAGCAAAAGTTGTGCGCTGCTCTACTTTTAGGATTTCACCTTTCCCCGTCGAGTATATTATCAACGACTCGTATGATGGACCTTGTCGTCATTTCATTTTCTCGTTTTATAATTGCGGTTCAATACGCATTTTTTTTTTTTTTTTTAGAAGATCTAAGTTTTTTGGCTACAGTCATTCAAGCGGAGTCGTAGAAAAGAAGACGGGAAAAAACAGAGATTTTTAAACATTTAAAAGCGATTATAAATAGGGCAATAGCCTACCGTGATTTATGGGAATGAAAGTTATCCGAGAGTTTTATACCTCGGCTCACTGATTCCAGCTCGTCGGCGATGAGAACGTTTAATTTCTTTTTATTATTGTATTAAAAAAGCAAATGCGATTGAAAAATTTCACCGTATCATTTTTGCCAAAGTGAAATTGAATAGAGAAAAAAAAAAAAGCAAAGTCTGAATGGAGGAGGAAAACAAAATAAAAAGCAAAAGAAGATAAAGAAGAAGAGGGGAGAAGACAAAGTCAAAGAAATGAGCAGATGTTAGTGAAACTGTGCGGCATTTTCCATTGGAACGTCGGACAAAAAAAAAGGAAGTTCGCTGTGATGAGACATACGACAAAAAAACTGTCGATGGCCGGACATGTCGGGTACGCGTCAAACACGGAAGTGTGCCCCCCCCCCCTTTTTTTTTATGTGTGTTCTTCTTTCTGTTGGTTCCATTAAGAACGGGAACACTTTTGTGTACACTGGCTAGCTGGCAGAGTAGGCTGACTGACGTTGGCAATCCAGCGTGATGGATCTATATCCTGCCATGCTAATTAACATTGGCTAACACAAAAACAAGACCCAAAGAGAAAAGAAAAAAAAAAACAAATGTCAGTTGGGTGGCACCAAACAGTGAAAGATTCCAGCCAGGAATTTTTTTTTTGTTTTGTCCGGTCGATTGATTTGTCACACAAAAAAAAAGGGGGGGGGGGGGGAGGGTGAAGATCACGCGTTCACGGTCTTTGATTATATCATTTGTTTATTATGTTATCATGTATATATTTTTAAATATCGCCAACGTTTTCGATCGATACGCGCATATCTACAACACTCTTTTGTATGCAAATATAGAGTTCACCGTATTACGGCAGCTACTACTCTTCCTACAAGGTTGGGTGTTTCATTTTATGTGTCACGCAAAACAAACAATTGTGTCCCGGCAGAGTGTAGATTTTTTTCCGTTGTCGTATTGCCGTCATGATTCCGATGTCTCCACAATATTTTTTTCGCACGATTGATTTTTCAAGTGCTCACACCACACCAAAGTCTTTTTTCGTTGTCGTGAATGGATTCTGCTTGTCGAATGACGTTCACTGTGCTTCGACACCAATCCGCTTCTTTTGTTAAAAGAATTCTCTCATTACGCAATTATTGTAACGCATGATATTTAGCAATCCCCCCCCCCCCCCCCGTACACGCTTTCCCTTATTGGCTTCTATTATGCCTTTGTAAGTAGGAGAAAGCCTGTATTCTTTTCGTGTTATCGTCAACACACTTTCGGTTTCATTCTTCTCGAAAAATAATAACAATAAAAAAAAAATTGTAATGAAATCTTTTTTTTTTTTTTTTTTTTTTATTCTGATTGTTGGACAGAACAAAGCGCCGGTCACACCTACAAGGAGTGCAACAGCAACCGGCGGCAATTCGTTCCGGTCAACGTTCTCACCACTTTCGACGACTTCCAGCGCCACTGCGAGTAGCAGCCGCTACGGAAGCGCTGGAACAAACAGAAGTTCTGCCTACTCTGGCAGCGAAGAGCCATCGACGGCCAGGAGTCGACAGAGAGAGGCGTCCGAATCGCCGGCCTCGGCCAAAGTCTCGTACCAACCGGGCGTTCAGGCCAGCAAAATCCCGCCGAGTTACAGTTCGCAAACGAGCCAACGAGACTCGAGCAATTTGAATAGCTCATTAGGATCGGGAATTTCGCGAAGTGATGCCAATAAATCCATGTACGGAACGACGGCCAGCAGCCGGACAGCAACGGATGTAGGAAGATCAGCGGTGGATCGAAATGCGAGTCAAACGGGCTCGAATGGAAATGCCGGACAAGGTGGAAGCAGTGGCTCTAGTAATTCGTATTCGCTCGGGCGTAGCTCGAATTATGGCAACCCGTATAAATTGACGGGCAGCAATGCATCGGCCAGCAACAATGGAAGTCATTACGGTAATGGTTGGGCGGAACGCAGTTCATCCGGTCGAAACAGTCAGGACATTTTAGCCAACGCTGGCAAATCCGGAGCCAGGAACGGTAATACAACGTCGACAACGCCATCTGCCGTGAGCGAGAGCAACTTGTTGTCACCTTACGCGGCTAGCGGAGCCTACCGCCGCAGCAAAAGTCGGGAGAAAGAGGCGGAAGCTCCCAAAACGGAAGCATCCAGCAAAAACGAATCATCGTCGGTGACTCTTCCGCGTTCCTTCCGGGCCTATAATCAGCGAGGCAACACGAGCACGACCTTCCAATCACCGTCTACCTACACGCCCAGAGTTCCGGCAAGTTACGGCCGTTCCACGCACACAACGTCGCGCGATTTGAGCTACGCTTCCGCAACGAAACCGGCAATCCAGCAACCGACGGAGAGGTTGTCCTCGTACAGGAACATGTTTGGCAACAGCGAACCGGCCACCAAGACGCTTCCGGCTGCACCCATGGCGGAGTCGAAATCTATTCCAACGCAAACAGCCGAAGAGGCGGTTAAATCCGCATCGGAAGAATCGGAAGAATCGAGCGATTCCAGCGAGGAAGAAGAGGCCGAATGCAAAGAAGCGGATGTGAACTACGTTGTCAGTCGTGGAACGTCTCCTATTCCTTCCAGTGAATCCGTCCCATCGTCCAGGACGACTTCGGTTCCTATTTCCGGATCCATCCGCAGCCCCAAAATCCTTCACAGTCGTCTGCCCACTGTCGCCGCTAGAGAAGTGCAAACGGAAGAAACGGAATCGAGCCGTCCCAGACGTTTCGTAGGCTACGCGGGATCTCCCTCCGCTTACGGATCGGCCGCATCGTCGTCAAGACCCAGCTCCTACACCGACCGCTATTTCAGCAAGTACGTGACGCCCTCCAGATACGCTTCCGGAACGAGTCCGCCAGCCGGAGAGAAAACTAAATCTCCGCCGACGAGCGGGACGCTTCACAAACCTCCGATTCCGGTGCCCGTCGTGGGTAGCAAAGAGTACCGCAAATCGGCGTTGAATGTCGACCTGGACGATCAGCAGGTGTCGGAATTCCGCAAACGACAGGAAGACTTCCGCGAGGCTCAACGCAAAGCCAAGCGGCAAGCTAGAAAAAGCTCTTCCGGCGGAAGCAAATCGTCCAGCGCTAGTCCGGGTCCGCCTGAGCGCCGAAACGCGTCGCTGACGCCAGCGTCATCTAGGAGGAATTCGATCAACTCGGAGAAGGGAAGCTCTTCGTTGAGCCGCAGTTCGAGTTCCAAGATCCAACCGCAAGCGAAGCAGCAGCCGTCCGTCATCCGCAGCCAATCGAGGCGAAAGATGACGCCCAGCTCCAAGAATTCGAGGTCTTCCAGCTGTTCTTCCAGCTCGTCTTCGGAAGAAGAGGCCGCCGCCGAAGAGGCGCAAGTCAGGATCAAATCGCAGAGCCCCAGCACGGCGTCGAGCACCGTTCAATCCCCTCGAAAGAGCAGCGCTTCTTCTGAATCCATCAGCCGGATCAAACTGTCTCGCACGTCAGCCGAGAGGAGCTTAACACCAGCCTCGCCTACCAGGAGATCCCCTTTACTTCCGACCTCCTCGTCAGCTTCTTCCGCCGTGTCTTCGAAGAGCGCCTCGAAATCTCGATCACCGTCCGTCAACGCATCATTGCCGCCTGCCCATTCGGATTCTCCACAACTGGCCATCCAACCGGCTGACGAGTCGTCGCGCAGCCAATCGAGATCATCGTCGGTCAACTGGTCCAAACTACTGAAAATGACCCGCGGGCCGGACGAGCGGAGCAGCACTTCGCCGGAATCTTTGGCGTCCAAGTCTTCGGCCAGCTCTTCGCAAGGCCACAGGAAGCTAGCCTCGCGTTCGCCTTCGTACAACAAGATGATGCTCCGTTCACCGGAAGATGGAACGAATGGTGGGGTGGGTCGTTCTGTGACTCGATCGCCGTCGGCCAATGCTGGACGAGTGCCAAGCAGGGCCGCTTCGGCTGCATCTCTTTCCTTACCGCCTTCCAGTTTGCCTCCGTCCAACCGGTCGGGACGCACTACGGCGTCGTCGTCGCGCAGTCACATTCCATCGCGCAACGCTTCCGCCCGGAGCATAGCGCGTAGCTGCAGCACATCGACCGATTCGTCGTCGTCGACCGAGTCGGACCGGCGTCCGCAGCACAGCCGCTCCGTTTCGCGCATTAAAGATTCGGCCAGTTCGTCCAAACGGAACAGCATAGAGCCATCTAGCGGCGTTTTAGCTGAATCCTCTTCGTTTGCGTCGAAGCTGGCCTCGTCTTTCGGCTGGTTGCGTAAGCAGAACAGCGAAATCATCCCGTGGTGGCTGCCCAGCACCGAAAACATCCCCGCCAAGGAGCTGGAAGAAGAAGATGCTGGAGTTGATCAACAGATGACGTTGGCGAAAGAGGAAGAATCCAGCACTTCGTCGGCGGACGAGACGCAGAGCTCCTCGTCCACCGACGAGGAAACGGAGAGCACGGAAAATAAACGCGACGACACGGATGTCGAACTCGATGACCTTCCGGCGGATTTAGGGATAGCCAAACCGCCAGAGGATGTGACGATCGGAGGGCTGGCCGATCGAGAATCATCACCGCCTCCGGCCAAGGAATCAGACAGCTGCAGCCGATCCGATGTGAATCCTGAAGAATTGGGAGATCGTTATTCCCCTGACGGTTTCGAATGGCCGGAATGTCCAGCTACCCCACCCATCACTCGCAGTTATCCTTTCTACCGTAGGCCGCCTTCGCCGTACGACAATGTCAAACCGGACGTGCCGGTAATGTCCCCGAGCCTTCAGCCATCGCTGAGCGGTTGTTCCATGAACACGGCGTGGGGTATGGACGCTTTGCGCGCTTTAGAATCCTTGGAAACGATTAACATCCAGCCGCAAAAGTCCAAGTCTCCAATTAGCGACCTCAGCAAGAGCGAGCAGGTCATAAAAACGGAAGAGACTGAAGACGACGACGAAGAGGACGAAGAAGAGGAAGAAGAGGAAGAAGAGGAAGAAGAGGAAGAAGAGGAGCAAGAAGATGAAGAAGAAGTTAAAAAAGAAATAGAAATTAAAGCTGAGGAAGAAGAGGAAGAGGAGGAAGAGGAGGAAGAGGAAGAAGAGGAAGAAAGCGATGATAGCAGCCAAGAGGAAAACGAAGGTATTACAATGTCAAACTCGATGGAAAATTGTATTTTTCTTTTGAAATAGAAGGTTATATACTCTTTTTCTATTGTTATATACATCACAGCGCCATTGTCTGCCGTTTCAGTCGACCAAGTGGAACCGGAGTGCCCAGCCAAAGAGCAGGAAGAGGCAGATTCGGACAGTGTCGACGACAGGTATGTTATTTTCTTCAACAATCTATCGTGCAAAAAAAAAAAAAAAAAATAAAATGCCTTGTGTTTACTTCCTCTATCAGCGGATGTAGAACACAACAAGAACTATGCAATCATCGTGTATGTCTTTGTCCTCTGCCATAGTTTTCTTATCTCATTCTTTTTGTGTGTCGATTCTAGCGCATCGGCGGCTATTCCCTCAACAACGGTGGATCAACCAGAGGTAAAGCTCATTTTCGCAGCATTTCTTTTTTTCATCCAACCAAGAGACTCTAGACCACCAATCAGATTATGCTACAGAATACGCCGTTTTGGGTTACCCACCGTAAAAAAAAAAAAAAAAGGGTCTCGTGTTGTTTTTGTATCGCGTGCCCCATATAACGAACGAGTCAACAGGCACAGAGTTTTCAAAACAAAGAGTCATCTTGACGCGTAGTATAGCTTTCAGCGGTAGCTCGCACCAGTCCCCAGCCAGAAGAGACAGATACCATCGGGATTTCAGGTCCTACCCTCGCCCAGTTGAGTGTCGCACACTATCCGCCCCCCCCCCCCCCCCCCCCCCCCCCCCCCCCCCCCCCCCCCCCCCAAAAAAAAAAAAAAAAAAAAAAAAAAAAAAACCCCCAAAAAAAAAAAAAAAAAAAAAAAAAAAAAAAAAAAATTCGCTGATAACATGCTCCACGTTTCTGGTTAGACTTGGTGCAGCTGTTAAGACGTTAATCGTCAACCGCTACACGCTGTCCAGTTACTCGCCTTGCACAAACGTACGGAACTAAGGATGCGTGTAGGGTTTGTAATGAGAAAGAACAAGAAAAAGAAAAGGCCGTCACAGTGTGTTGTGTAAGCTAATCCGAGTGGGGAAGATCCAGTTCAAGAAAAAACGATGTATATACCTCAAAGCTACACAGTTTTAGTAAAGTCCTTTTCTTTTCCCTACTCGACTCGGTAGCGCAGTGTTATAAATGCCTCGTTCCATGAATAGAATTTTTCGTGCGGGAGCGAGCAGTAAAGCGTCGGCGTTATTTAGACGACCCAGTCCCGTGAAAGAAAAAAATATCGGTTAGTTAGTAGTAGAAAAATACAAGGAGAAGCGGAACAACATTACTATGAAAAGAGACAAGCAGTTTGGAAGATTGTCTATTCTAATTTTTCTGCCGCTCTTAACTCACATTTCAATTACAATTTTTTATTTTTTTTTTGTCCGGGCGATGTGTTTGATGTTGTCATTAATGACACGTAAATTTTTTCGTTGGAAAAAAAAAATAAGAAGAGGGGAATCGAGTTTGGCTGGCCGCGGGAGTTGCTCGGATCGGTTGCGTGCTGCCGTGCGCAACCGAACACTAGCGCCGTATCGCCGGGCAGTTTTGGACTAAACTCCTTCTCGAGTTTTTTTTTTTTTCTGTTGTTTTGAATAAAGCGCTTTCTTGTGTATATATACACACGCGAAAAAAATTAAAAAAAAAAAAGAAGTCGGAGATCGGTGACCGAAATGAGTCACTGGGGCTCATTTTCTTACAAGAGTCGAGCTCTGGTTTTCTCTTCGGAACTCAAAAAGCGCAACACGTTTCAAAGGGATATTGTTGGTCCCGGCTGTCGCCCCCCTTTTTTATTATCAAAAGGCAAACACAACAGAAAAAAAAAACGCCCTTAAAAAAAAAATGCAAACAAAAACAAGGGATTCGGTCGCCTCCGAACTTTTTTTTTTAACAGCTGCCGTTATCTCGATGTTTTCTCCGGTGTTGTGTTGATAGGTTTGCCCCTCTTTTTTAACAAAAAAAAAAAACCTTTCCATGCCCATGTTGCTGAAGATCGAGTGTGGTCATGTTGGGACACGATAGCAGTAGGCTTGATGATGGATGGGCTTTTCACAACAATAAATAGAATGAAACCTTAATGCCAGCGACCTGTAAATTCGCAAGCGGCCTTGTCATCTTCCCCCCTTGAGAAAGAGCAGGAGGATTTACTAGAATTGCATGAGTCATTGTCATTTGCTGTCTAGTTTTTTATTTGGGGCTTATTGTTTTTTTGTTTTTCTTTTTTCTTTTTGTCTGACTCGTTGTGTAGCTGGGAGACGCCACGTTCCAGGTGTACAAGGATGGCGACTACGGGAGTTACCTCGACGTGGAAGCCACACTTAACGAGCAATCTGAAGAGCTGGAAGGATTCCTGGAAAAGTAAGTAGGCCCCCTTTTTTTTTTTTTTTTTTTTTTTAGTTATTACAATTATTTTAGAACTCGTTAAATATTATTTTCTGTTAAGCAAACGCAAACGCAAACGTAGTTTTTGGCCCTCGATTTCTGCCCATGGTCAATTGATTTATGTCCTTGTTTATTGACCTGATGAAGTCCGGCAGACGCCGTTCAAGAGCGCAATTTTTTTTTTTTCATTTCCTCGTCATTGACAAGCTGTGCCATGTTGGGCAATCAGTTTAGCGCTTTCAGTTTAGAAAAAAAAACTGAAGTGTTAAACATTAATAATTGTGCGAGCGGCTAGCCATTAGCTGCGTCAGCAGCTATGCGGCGCATCGCTCTGGCCGAGACCTTTCAATTCCCTCCAAGCAGCCCAGTGTAAACCAGTAGTCTTGATTTATAACCTATCACTTCCTCAAAGAAGATCCTATTTTTTGTTTCTCTCTTGTTTACGTCAAAGAGCGAAACAGTCCACATCCGGATTAGAAAGGCAAGCTACGCCCAATTGCAGCAGCAGTCTAGACTTAGCCCGCAAGTTGTACATCTGTTTTTTTTTTGTTTTTTTTTTTTTACTGGTTTCATCCGACAGAATTCCATTTCCGAAATAATTGATTTTCAAAAGTAAATTGTTTTGTTTTTCATCTTTCGATGACATTCGAAAAGGAAAGTTTTTTTGTTTTTGTTTTTACAGAGCACTTAAGAGAAAGCCCTGAAAGTATTTTGTTTTAACTTTCTCCACATTTTTTAGGGGTTAAAAAAAACCGTGAACTGGTCGGAATCAATCCGTCAATCTCGGTTGCAAGTAGACAGTTGACATAAATCAAGGCGAAAGGTATTTAGTTAAATATGTAGCGGTGGTTTTCAAAAACAAAAAGGGGGCAGAGGCGAATAGAAGACTCGTTTACCAAACTTTAATGTCTTCGAAGAGGGGGGATGAAGTCGAAATTAAGAGGCGCCCGACCTACTTTGTCAAACCGGTGTAGGCGAACCGTCTCCCAGGGATATACTTCTACGACATCAGTTCCGGTGATGTTTTTTTTTTTTTTTTTTTTTTTTTCTCTTGCCTTGTCCACACAAACTTTCCAACCCAAAATTAGGAGAATAAGTTAAGGGAGGAGAAATGTGAACGAAGTCAAAGTACAGTCCAATCTCGGGCACGGCTCTTTTTTTCTCCCAAAGTCTATTTATGAACGCGACTTGTAGCAACAACCCAAAACAGAGCACGTGTCAAATTTGTCTATCAAAACACATCAGTGAAAAAGAGCCAGCGAAAATGAGAACGACGGTATACGCTTTTGTTTCGAGTGAGTTATGAAGGTAGCAAAGTGTAGTAGGGGTTTGAAAAACATTATAATTTGTCGGTCCTAAATTTTAA
The DNA here is from genome assembly GCF_022539665.2 of Daphnia carinata. Lineage (NCBI taxonomy): Eukaryota > Metazoa > Arthropoda > Branchiopoda > Diplostraca > Daphniidae > Daphnia > Daphnia carinata. The sequence continues at coordinate 6,611,414 of NC_081340.1, forward strand.
GAATGTTTCTGCTTTTTAACAGCCGCAAGAATTCGATCGTACTGAGGACGCAGCTGTCTGTCAGAGTAAACGGAATCATGGGTAAATAAAATTTAATACAAAACCTTTTGATTTTGAATTTTAATTGAGAATTTTTATTTTTGCAGATAAATTACTTCACTCGGAAGGACGGGAGTTACGACGAGCCCTTTTCTCGTTGAAGCAAATCTTCCAGGTGGGTTTATATTTAGTTTTGTCGAGAGAAACGAAACCCGTAAAAAAGAAAAAAAAGAAGGTAGGAAGAAAAAGTCCTGCAAACCGTTGAGAGTCACCTCGTATACGTCGACTTTATGTTTACACAAGGGCGTAGTGGCACTACGCGTTTTCTAGCTTCAATATCCGTGAGCGGATCTTCTTGTAGTTTGTGTGTTGATACAACCCGCTGACCTGCTTAACGTCAATCGCCAGGTCGTCATAGTAGAATTTCAAACCCTCCTTTTTATTTTCAATTTTTTGTTCACTTTCTCCGTACAAAAAAAAAAAAATATCCGGTCTATCTTTATCTCAACTTCATTTTTTTTTTCTTGGATGCGCAGGAAGACAAAGACTTGGTACACGAATTCGTTCAAAACGATGGCCTGGCCTGTCTCATCCGAGTGGGTCACAGCGCCGACCAGAACTTCCAGAACTACATCCTCCGCGGTACGGCTAAACAAAACATTCTTCAACTTCATCATTTAAAAAGCTTCTTTTTATTTAAAAAAAAATCCATTAATGCTCATTCCATGTCATTTGTTTCTTTCTACATTTTTTTTTTTTTTTGCTTTCTCTTTTCATTTCCTCGGTCGGGTCATCACCGTCGAACAGCTCTGGGTCAAGTGATGCTCTATGTCGACGGAATGAACGGCGTCATGGAGCACAACCCAACGGTCCAATGGCTCTACTCGCTGATTGCGAGTAAATACCGTTTGGTGGCCAAAACAGCGCTGAAATTGCTCCTCGTATTCGTCGAATACGTCGAAAGCAATTGCCAGCTGCTGGTCAAAGCTGTCGAAGCGGTGGATTCCAGCCAAGGTAAACATCACTAGTATTGTACACGCACATCGTCGTCGTCGTCAGCATCGTTCAATTTGCAATAAATTTGGGTCCGCGTGACGTGCGAAAATTTCGCTTTGCGCAAGTGCGTCATCGGCCGTGCAAATAATAATAACGCGAACCAGTTGGTGGCCATATTCAAGTCTTAATTGATTTGTGTGTTCCAACACTGACACAGATTCCAAGCCGTGGGCCAGTCTGATGCGTTTACTGCAAGAACGAGACTCGTCCGACTCTGAATTGCTTGCCTACGCTGTCACACTTATCAACAAAACGCTACACGGCCTGCCAGATCAGGATTCCTACTACGATCAGATTGAATATCTGGAAGGTCTTGGAATGCAGCAGATTGTCAGCAGGTATGTCTTATCTCGGTTATTGCGGTATGCGAGTTTGAGAACATCTGGATTGTGATTCTGTCTTTGTTGTTTAAAAAGGTTTGTCTCGAAACCCGACGCAGACGCGGATTTGATTCAGCAACTGGAAATTTACGAGCTACAATTGAAGCAAGAAGATGAAGAGCCTTTTGTCGGTTCAGACTATTCAAATCAAAACAGGTAGGAAGCACAAACATGTACGTTTCAACTTCAGACAATTGAAGATGACTCCTTTCAAAACAATTTAATTAGACGTGTTCCACGTAATTGGTGTTCTAATCGCAGATCTCCGCGCCATCCGTCTCATCAGACTCAACAAGGGAACAAGAGTAAGTGCAAACAAATAGAATTCATGCAATTTTTCATTCACTCTTGAATAATGCTTGCCCTCTGTTTCAGGGTTGAACTCATTCCAATTGCTGCAGACGGTCACTGGCGATGGCAAAGGCCAAGAAGAGGACGAATTGTTTGGTGGCGAAGAACCCAACACTATCGTGAGGAAGCTTACGGCATCCCAGTCTAAAAAACATTTAGCTCTGCTGGCCAACGAGTTGGCCGACAAATCGTTCAATCAGTGGAGTTCTTCCTCTTCAGAGTCTTCGTGCTCTATGGAAGATGTCAAACAGCACATGATGAACGGCTCACAGTCTCATATTGATTTGAAAGGTGGGTGTGAAAAACTCTTTGCATCATTAAAAACGTACCTTTTTTTTTTTTTTTCTTTTTACATATCCTGTTTGATTTCTAGGCGTTAATGATGTGGGCGTCACTCCGGCGCTACGTCGCAGAAGAGAACGAGCCGAACGTCAGCGATCGTTAATTCGCGAGCAGGAAGACGCCAGCCGAATGTCGCCTTCGCAAATGGACGAACCCTTTGATGATTGCAGTAGCTCTTTTACTAGTAAACAAAAGGCCAAACTCGAATCATCGGTCTAATGAATATTTATCGTCTTATTAATTATCTTCTCTCATTGTAGTACCAAAGGTGATTACCGTTGCTGACGTTGCTGATGAGAATCGTCGTAATGTCGACCTGACTCTAAACATGCCGCCCATCAGCGAGCGAATCTCGAACTTGCAAAAAGAAAAAGATAAGGACAGTATCGATCGTAACCTTTTGGATATATCTCGTGAAGCCTCGGTTAAAGACCTCACCGAACGTTTACAGGTATAATGAGTAACATTAATGATGAAGAAGAGATGAATGTATCACCTTGTTTCGTACAGGCCAATCACATTTCAGCCAATCCCACGTCGCCTACCGAGGAGAAATGCAATCGATTAGGCGATTTGAGTGGCATTATTTCTAAAGCTAAAGAAGAACTGACCAAATCGAAATCACGACACGATTTGCGTAACTTGAGCGAACAAAATGCCGCGCTTTCACCGACTGGCAAAGCTGAATCGAAGAAATCTGAAAACGAATTACACTGGGAGAGTCTGCTAGAGACGTTGGATCGACCGCTGCAAATTTGCGATCTAGATTTCACCGATTTACAGCAAGAAGAGGATAGTGATCCGTTGAATCCGTCTGTACGGACTAGCGCGTTTGGGCCTCCGCCTCCTCCTCCACCGCCTAACGGTGTCCCTCCGCCCCCAATGGCGGGATTACCGCCACCTCCGCCACCGTCGAAAGCTGCCCTACCTCCAACGATATACTTTGGTGTCCACCTTCATCACAACGGAGGTGAAACGGCTTCAAACACCGTAGTAAAACATAAGAAAACTGTCAAACTTTTCTGGCGGGAGATTCGCGAGGATCAGCTCAGTTTGATTAAAGGGCCAACTTTGTGGGATGAACTTCATCCGGTTGCAATAGACACGAAAAATTTGGAACATCTTTTCGAATCACGCTCGAAAGATTTGTTAACTAAGGTTAGTCGCTGCTTCCTTTTTTTTTTTTTTGATAGTTTTATTTTTTTTTATAACTTGTTTGTTTTGGTTATTAACTACTAATTAATTCGCAAGTTATTTTACTAATTCCTTTCTTTTGTTACATCTTGGCTTCTGTCTTTTTCAACGGCGACTCAACCGATTCTCTCACTCGCTTACACAACATTATAAAATCATGCAGGAGGTGAGCGCCGTTTTCTAACACATTTTCTAATTATTATTATTTTTTTTTAAATCGCTGAAATTAATCCTTTTGATTTACATTTTTTATTATTGTTATCAATCCAAACTTTTGTTCACCGTTACGGTTTCTTGTGCAGAAACAACAAGAATCCACAAAGAATAAGGAGCTGATCGTATTGGATCCCAAACGTTCTAATTCTATTAACATTGGCATGACTAAATTACCACCGCCGAGAACCATCAAAACGGCAATCCTCAAAATGGATTCGACTATAATCAATCGCGAAGGAATAGAGGTAATTCATTTATTATAAGAGGTAAATGCAATAAAGTTTAATTCTCTTGTTTTTCCTTTTATGGCTACAGAAATTATTGACGATGTTGCCGACTGATGAGGAACGTGCTAAAATCCAAGAGGCACAATTGGCTAGCCCGGAGTTGCCACTTGGAAGTGCGGAACAGTTTCTCCTTTCTCTAGCCTCCATCACAGAGTTGGCTGCCAGATTGAAATTATGGCTTTTCAAGTCTGATTATGAAAATATGGAGAAGGTAAAAATCATTTCATTCGAGAGTTGCTTTGAAGTTTACTTATATTTATTATATTCCGTTTAATTAACAAATAGGAACTTGCCGAGCCTCTAATGGATTTGAAACAAGGCATTGAAATATTGCAATCCAATGTGACTTTCAGAGCCATTCTGGCAACTTTGCTTGCTGTAGGCAATTTTCTCAATGGGGCCGAAGTAAGTGTTGACTTGACATTCATGATCGTGTGTTATTGACTCTTGCCAAAGCGCTTGTTAAACCGGTAATTTTTGAAATCTAGATTAAAGGTTTTCAAGTCGACTATTTGGCCAAAGTGCCAGAAGTGAAAGACACAGTGCACAAGCACTCGCTGCTGCATCATCTGTGTCATATGGTGATGGAGCAAAACCTAGAAACGACGGATCTATACTCGGAAATTGGAGCAGTGACGCGGGCTTCGCGAGTGGACTACGACGAGTTGGCTTCCAATCTCAACAAAATGGAGGAGGACTGCAAGGCGTCTTGGGATCATTTGCGGGCCATCGCCAAGCATGATGGAAATACCACCATGAAAATCAAGTATTTTGATAATTGAAACCTTTCGAAGTGTTTTCCATTTAAACTAACAGTTTCATCTTTTGTATGAAAGAATGTCGGAATTTCTGACTGACTGCGCCGAACGGATTATGGTAACAAAACATTCACCTATACTATTTTCAATTGATTGGCATAACCTCAGGCAAACTGTTGTTGTTTTTTGTTTTTTTTGGTAGGTGGCGACAATAGTGCATCGACGCGTGACGAATAGGTAATGACTTAAGTTCAAAGGAAATTCTTAAAGACTGAGGTATAATGCACGAAGTAATTCAAAACAAAACTCGTTTTGTTTTTGAAGGTTTCGAAAATTTCTGCTTTGGTTGGGCACGCCACCTGCTCAGGTGCGTGAAACGAAGCCAGGTGCCTTTTGTCGTATTGTTTCTGAATTTGCCCTGGAATACCGTACAACGCGCGACCGAGTTCTCCAGCAAATGGAGAAAAAGGCGAACCATCGTGAACGAAGCAAAACCCGAGGCAAGATGATCACCCAAATTGGCAGCACCAACGGTCTACCTGGTCTAGGTAGTTACGACTCCCCTGTCACGTACAAAACCAAGGAAGATCGAGCGGATGCTGAACTCCGCCAACTTCTCGGCAGTGATATTTCCGACACGGAATCTATGAGAACAGGGACCTGGGGTCGATCGCGGAAATCAGGTATGCTCAATGAAATTGGTTCTTTGTTAAAAAAAAAAAAATAAGTAAAAGAAATGATCATTATCTTTGAATTCTAGTTGGTTTGGGCCGCAGTACATCGATTCGAGATGATTATCTAACTGATACCGTGACAGATGGCGATGACGAAATTTTAGAAAGTCTCGTTAAAACGGCGACGAGGACAACGACACATCCCCGCGAACGGAAACGAAGCAACCGTCAGCACATCAACGCTGACCGTTCTGCACGTAATTATCGACCTTCTCATTTCTTTTTGCTTGACGGGGTTGGTTATTTAACATCTACACTGGCTGCCCTCTAAATTTCGGGTCATTTTTATTAACAAAAACAAAACACAAATTGGTTTTGGTTTATTTTGGTGTTTTTAATTGTTTCGGTAAAGGCGTACTGAAACGGGTTCTTTCCTCTATCTTTCCTTTTTTGTTTGCTGGCTTGGCTGTAGTCAAGCGGTCACGGACTCGCGACAACAACGTCTTTCAACCACTGCTCGAGGAAAATCGGCATTGAAACTACTCTTCTTTTCGCTAAAGCTTCACACTTCACCCGTAAATTTCAATGCACTGTCTTCTATTCGCTTGCAAGTATAACCTGGATTATCTTTTGGTTTTCTGACTTTCGTTGAACCCACAGTGAGGAGGACACGAAAACACGGGCTGTCCGAAGAGGACCGCAAATATCTGATTACGCTGGCTGCCCAAGTCGCTGCTGCTTGATCATCGTCTACATATTATTCTTCTAGTCTCATCAATTCTCTTTTTGAATTTTATCATCATCCTTAATTTGTGATTGCATATTCGCATCGTTCTGAACTGTAGGGGAGAATTAATCGGGTCTCTACTGGAAGAGTACCTTGGTGAATGATAAAGATTTCCGGTGTGGCAATCGGGGCAGGTTGTTGCTTCTCGTTTGGCGTTGGTGAAAGGATGATAGATCCAGATATGATTTCAGCAAATATTCCCCTAGAGAAAATTGAACAAGAATAGCTTTCAAGTGTTAAAAAAAAAAAAGTTATTGTTTTTTTTTTTTTATATACAGCTTCCTTCACCACTCATTAGAGCACTTGCCTTTGTGATCAAGTCTATTATAGCAAGTCAAGCTCGGGCAGCCAATGGCTTTACCTAGTGTAAATTGTCTGGGTTGTGCTTCCTAGAAGTAAAATGCGTTATCAAAGTTAAACTACGCGTGATGTGTCTCGATGTATGAACGTTGTTCATTATAATCATGAAAAAAAAAGTAATACATGTTTTGTAATAAATACATAGCTAAAAGGAATTGTTTGAAATTCGGTTTGTGTACGATATTTAGATAGAACGAACGGTACGATAAAAAAAATTTTAAGCCCGACTTTTTTTAATTTTTTGTACGAATATTCGGTGTAATTCAAAAACGGCTAACTTGACAAGAAAACGAGTGGCTTTTTCTGAATCAGCGTTAAATTTTGATTATACTGTGTTATTTTCATGGAATTCCAAGAGTTGTCATTTTTGGCCGATTTTGACAAAAGTATGGCAATCCGTTTTACCCAAAATAAAAATAAAAAATATTGGCCTTTTTCTGTTTTACTGCTATTGCCATCTACCGATCACATTTCTAGTTAATTTATCAACGAAAAATCATCATACCCCATTTTGGAATAAACTAAAGGAAAGGAGCAAGAAATTAAAATGTGTTTCCCTATGGCAATCCGTTTTACCCCAAAAAAAAAATTTTGGCTTTCTTTTTCTTTTTTACAGCTATGGCCATCTAGCGGCCAGATTCCTATTTAATTTTCTCATTCATTCCTTCAGACATGGATTGGATATGGTTACTTGAACACTGGATTTGCAAATGCAGTACAGCTGACTTATGTTTCACATGGTCAGTTGGAGATTTCCCAGGCAAAATTTCTAGTAACTCAGCATTTGGTACCATCTTTACTATAATTTTATACAGTATCCTGCATGTGTCATTAATTAAGATTTAAATCCTTTTATAGATTGTCACATCAGTGAGCAAGGTTCAGTTTAGGGATTGAGAGCCCTCAGCGACTATAACACCTAGCCCATATTCAAATTGTAGCACTTGATTGCTGCCACTGATTCTTCAAAATGCCTATCTTGTATGGATTGCTTGACAGCCAAATGGTACTCCGACGTCACATAAATATCAATTGTTTACTTTATTTACATTTATTTAAAATTTTTGAAGGAATGGTTTAAACAAATGCCAAAGATGAGACATACTGGAAAAGCTTGATATGAATGTGTAGAAGTAGTTTTGGAATTCAGAGGTGCAGCCAGCTGTTGGGTAAAACTTCATTAAAATTTTGTTTCAATTCAATATGTTTTAATTACTATTAGTGTGATTACGCAAAGGATTGCGCCATCCAGGCAATGTGGATATTCTGCCACGTACTTGATAAACCGAGGATTCTTCGTCAACATGCAAGATGTTACTCCCTGGTAATGCTTTTCTGCTGAGTTTGTTTAGTTTTCTAATTTTAATCGTCAATGTTGTATTAGTAAACTACTGTTGGCAGAAAAGCTGATACATTGGGAAAACGGTTATGGCAAGTGCGATGAATAAATCACCACAGGTCAGTTGTCTTGTCTGCACAATTGCAACGAAGATGAATCATGGAGTCAAAAACATTAAAAGGTTGTACTATTTTAAATTTTTTCCTGGAGAGGACTAAAAAAAACGAGTTTTATCCACGAAGCAGCTCATTAATCATGTCCCAAACGATTGTCTGCGTCAGCCAGCAATCTTTCAATGGCTAACAAGCATTTAATAGTTTTGAAAATCGTGGTTTGCACTCCCTAAGACGACATTCCTTAATCCTCACCAGTCAATAGATTTGAGTGCAACCATTTCTATTCTGAACTGTCGCCTACGAAATTCTTTTTCCATAAAGTCAGGTGATATGTTATAATGGAAATTGTTGTCAAGACTGCCGAGACCAGGTACATTGTTTACCTTAACGTTTAGTGAACAAAACTACCAAATTTGTAACCTATCTGTTTTTTATGTTGCATGGAACGTCCAACCGGAAAGCCCATGGAAGATCTCTGTGTCCAACACGAAGGGTTCTTCCAACTTTCGTATTCAAGTTTTGGCTATGGTGATCATTTGCAACTGCATAGCCTTTTATAAGCTACTGCCAGGAATCTACAGGAATATGGCAGATGATGAATTTATGTACCATGTAAGCGATATCAATAAGAACGTCTTATGCTTATCTATGTTTTATTTTCTTAATTTAGATTAATAGCAATAGTGAACCTGCGAAGGTTTCTGGTTGGGATGCGATGACGAAAAGTTATAATAATTTGAAGTACGGAATTGAATTTCCCTCCATCAGTCGCCTGTATATTCCCGCGTATTACGGTATTAATTATTTAAAAATTGAAGTGCATATCTGGGCTCCCTTCCTTTCCGTAGCCCCGTTTCCCCTTGACTCGTAATAAGCCCGTAGGGGGTCATGCCCCTACTGTACGGTATATATAAAAATAACATATACCGAGGTTTGGAGGGCTCTGGCCGGAAAGGGGACGTGGGGGTCCGCTTAGTCCGATGATGTGTTCACGGAGGGCGACGTGGCTATCCACAAATCCGAACTAAAGGTTAATCGCTCCAGTAAAAATGTTCCATATCTTCGGCTCTTCTTCCGGCTTCTCTTAGCCAATCACCGGGTAATCTCCCCGGTGGGTCAACAAGGCAGTGTCTCCCCCTGCCTGGGTTGACGGCAACTTTTGAAAGGGCTATTGTGCCTTTTTAAAGTTGCAAAAATAATTCTAATGTGCAGAGAATTGTCAATAAAATTTTTTTTATAAAATATTTTTTGCAAAATTTGTTTATTTCATTGTCTGTGTTCGCACATTACGTTTATCTACTTTTTTGTTTTATTTATCTTGCTCAATTCATCTTTATTGTTTTTGCCACCGTGAGGTATGCATTATTCCCATAGGTTTATCGTTTATCTGTAAGTATTCAATTATTATTTATTACACTCTTTGAATTCTTCAACTTAGATTCAAGGAACATCGTGTAATACCTGGATATTTTCTGAAGTAATTTTATATTTTTATTTTATTTTACTCGTATTGGAACCGATCACCAGACTTTCAGCGTGCAACGCCGATGCTCTAACATTGAGCCACGAGATATATTTAAAATTTTTTTTATCGCATATCAAATGTTATCGTCTAGGATGTTTATGCAGTCTTTTACAATTATATGTTTATCTGTCTATTTTTTCATAAGGTTCATAGCTCTGTGGTAAAACCTTTAGCTGCGATATATGTTACCTAGCGTTCAAACCTCTCCAGATGTATAAAAATAAATGTAGAAAAGAATATTGCAGTATTGCATTTCATTTTTATTCTAAGTGTAAATGCAAGTCCGCAAGCGAATAGAAATAAGCCAACTTAACGTCACATGATTCATAGCTCATTGGTAGCGCATCGGCGCGGTATGCCGAACATCCAGAGTTCGATCCCTGGATAATGAATGAACGCTTACAGAAAAACGATAAACCAATGGAAACAATGCTTACCATCAAAGGTGGCATAAACAATAAAGGTGAATTGAGCAAGCTAGATAAAACAAAAATTGATAAATGTACAATCGTAAATAATGTAAAATCGTTTTTATTGTCCCTCCTTCCACCCACATATCCACCACTATTACATACGTTTCAAAATACAGTAGACAACATACAATACATACACAAATACACTTAAAACTAACCCGTTGGCTGCCACGCCACCTATCTACAATAGCTACTGTCACTATCAAAGGGATAGCGACCAAGGGGGCCGGGTGGGCCGGGCTGAGACGGCGATGAGACCTTTACGGAAATGCACATCCCAGGTCTACATCGCCGTCTCGATCAAGGGATTCCCTATGGTGCATTGCCTTTGGGCCATTCGGCCAATCTTGGGCAGTGGCGCTGCTCCACCCCATGGCAGATAGACCATGGAGCAGAACAGCGCGGCCCGTCCCTGTCAAGCTACAAAAAAAAGGGGATCAAAGTGGGTGGGTGGCAGCCAACGGGTTAATTTGCAAGACATAATACAACATAAAACAAAACACAACCATACCACGAAGGCGAGGCGACCACGAGGTGACGAAGGGGCGATAGGGGAGGCGAAGACGGCGTGGCCACGAGGCGAAGACGGGGTGATGGGCGAGGCGGAAACGGGACGACGGCCGATGCAAAGACGGGACGACGGGCGATGCAAAGACGGGACGACGGGCGATGCGAAGACGGGACGACGGGCGATGCAAAGTCGGGACGACGGGCGATGCAAAGTCGGGACGACGGGCGATGCAAAGTCGGGACGACGGGCGATGCAAAGTCGGGACGACGGGCGATGCAAAGTCGGGACGACGGGCGATGCAAAGTCGGGACGACGGGCGATGCAAAGTCGGGACGACGGGCGATGCAAAGTCGGGACGACGGGCGATGCAAAGTCGGGACGACGGGCGATGCAAAGTCGGGACGACGGGCGATGCGAAGACGGGCGTGGTGACGACGGACGTGGCGAAGACGAAGAAGGCTTTGTTCTAAATCGTAAAAGTAAAGAAAAAGAACTAGTTAGTGGGAAATATAAGATTGTTGTTGTAATCAAACGTTTAAAGCAATTTGACTTACTTCTGCTGTCCAATGGCTAGAAAGACTGTAGGGCCAGCAAATAGGCAGCAGATGGCTAAGAGTTGGCAATTCTATGGTTGAATGTTCAATTTAAATAAAAAAGCAAACTATATGAGGCATCAGAAAAATTCAAAATACCAGTAGAAATTGTGTTGAGGTACATGTCTGTGTCCGTTGGTAGGCTAAGTAGAGATTACAACTGCCAAAATGACTGTCATTACAGTTGACACTGCAACGAAGATGAATATGATGCACCACTCAGATCACGATTGACAGGAGACCACGAGTGGTTAAAGAGTAGAAGAACGATATTATGGTATTCCTACCCATAGGATTTGCATCTTTGGTGACATTCCTCAACGGGAAGTATTCTTTACAAATGAAGTTTCATGAGCTAAACCTTAAAAGCAAAATCCGTCAATGAGATTCTGATAACAAAATATTAGTCTTATACCTCTCAATGAGCACTGGTATAGTTTGATGAATGCAACATAGTAGGTTGGTAATAGTTTTTTGGTTTGACAGCTGGCATTGGTGATTACAAGATATGTACCATAAACACCAAGCATTCTGTGGGCTTCACTTCCAAAACACACTCAGGGATGAAAACGAACAGAAGCACCATTAGATTTTCTTGATTTTTCCGTTGGAATATGACATATTTAACAGAAACTTTCGAACACAGCTTTCACCGCTCCCATATAGTCAGCAAGTAAATAGTGGCACAGCAGCGTCATCTTGTTTTCCAATTAACAACCGAAAAATTCATCAAAATTGAAAATTTTGCTTTTTTGAGACGGGAACTGCACTGATGGGAACTCTTTAAACATACTTTTAGGGTGTAGTAGCCATATTGGCTACTACCATTTCAATTTTATTTTAACAAATACAGCGACCAAAACCAAGAACGGCATTTTAAAAATATAGCGATTTAACATGTTTTTGAGCCCGATTTTTTCACTGTCTTTTATTTATTTATCCAAAAACCTAGATATTTCTAGGAAAATACATGATTTGGGTTCACAGTTCAACAAGGATGCTGATTGCGCTTCACACACATCTAGAAATTTCGCAAGTTCTGGATTGTTAGCTAGTCAACATCTGTATGATAATACACTTTTCTTTTTTTGAACAGCTGCGATGGTATTTCGGTTATAAGTTCCACGGCAAAATTTCTCCATTGAGACAAGGACGCCAATTGTGCGTTATCTTGTGCCTATTTTCAATGAAATGGATACGCCGTCACTTTTTCTGCTCGGAAGAGCTCACTTTGGCCTGGAATATTGTTTTGAATGGTGTAATTAGTATACATTGCATACATTAGATTGAATCAATTACTTTTTGGCATACGTTCTTTAATTGTGTGAGGCTGTCAAATCGTCGACAGGCGGTATCTAAAGGAGGAAATCAGCTAAGAGCTTGCGGACTCATCAATAAACACAAAACTATTAAAAAATTATAAAGATAGCCTGAAACCAAATTGTAAAGAAAATTTAATTTTAGTTTCCAGCACTTCGGTACGGGTATCATCGTCAACGTGGGCGCAGGTGATTTTTCCATGTTCATTGTATCAGGTCACCAACTTCTACTAGATGAGTCAAGAGGAAACGAGGTTACACGAACAGAAAATTAACCATACAATTCAACTGATAGATAAGAATACCATGATGCGTGGAAGTGAAATGCACCACATCACAACTGTTAAAACTGTCAGAACATTCACCACCCATGCAAAACATTTTCTGATTCATTGATGTTCATCACCTAGCCTATACCAAGAAAACCAAACACAAGTAGTGCAGAACATTTTGCTGATGAAAGTTAACATATACCTGACAAACTTACTGCAGACCAGCAATCCCTGATGGACTCCCACACAACATTCCAGATAAACAAAACAGTAGTAATTCTTAAACAAACATCTTGCAATAGTGGTAAATATAATGCAGTAACTGGTAAATATAACATCTCACACGAACAACAAATGTGAACGGAACCATTCAAAAATGAATTTGCACAAAAAGGATTTTAACTAAAAAACTACTAGAGAACGAAGTTTTTCCTTCCACCTTTTCCTAATTTTAAAATCAATTAAAGAAACATAATAATTGTTAAGCAAATCTCACTGTGTACCTTTTTTTTGGTTGAATTTGGAAATTGCTTACTAGTTGGAATAAGTTTTTTTTCTTTTACCCCAAATTTGCTTTCCGGGCAGCGCACTTCTAACCTTCTCTGCTGATCACAGTATCTGCATGACCCGCTGCAGAATTATCACAAGTGAAGACGAAATCAGGTCACAGATACAAAGGGGCCCAGGTACCCGTTTATTTTCTTTAAATACCATAACGCGTGAAATAAACAATCCGAAGAGCTTCGGTAATCATTCCAACTACCATAATTTTTTTGGTACTGAGCCTCCGTCGATTTTCTTTTCCAATTCTTTATAATTACGAATCTGCCTTTAGAAAAATAAAACAAGAATCAGTATACATTTCTTGTCAATTGAATTACGTAAAACTGTGGAATCCTAGAGACATAATATTTTGCAAACTCTTCGAATCCCTTGAAAGCAGAAAACTTTCTGCTAAAAGATCCATGTAAGCCAGATACAGGTCAACTGGTACTTCCTTTTCGACTGGCATTTGCAGTGATAAATAACAAGTAGGATCAAATGCAACTGAGACCCCATCGGACCCCAGACACACCAAAGCCAATTTCAATACCCAACTAAAGAGATCTACTACTACAGAATCTTTCTGTATTCTACTTATGATAAAATACCCAACATTCATGTGCAGCTTCCTGAAAAATAAAATGAGTTGGAACACAAATGAACCTTGCTAATAAAAAAATATTAGCTATTTCACCTATATTTTGTCAGTGTCCATCGATGCAAGACTTCTTCAAAATCGGATTCAGATGTTCGTCTAAGTCTCCGAGAACAACGTAGAGTAGTTCTCGCGAAGCAGGGTGCTGGTATCCGGGAAACTGCGGAGCAAATCTACCGACTTGCAACTTACCCTATTTAAAATCGTTATGATGCACAAGTTAAAAACCTAGCTTTTACAAAGCAAGTAAATGGTATACCTTAAATACATTCAAAGGTAATGCATGGTCACCTTGGCAAGGTGTTCGCCAGACCACATCGTTGGTACAAGATGGCGCCGAGCATTTGCAGTTCTACCCTTGAATTTCACCTACAAAAAGCAAGGTCTGCCACGTTCGGCTGCCGTGATATAACCAGCCGCTACGACGCCATGTTAAATGTTGCCATCAGCAGCTCAGCTCAACACAGCACCTGGAGAAAAGAAAAAAATGAATTTAGTCTATAGCAAATTTGCTACTGTTTTGCAGGTGACAGTAATAAAAAGAAAAAAAGGAAAGAAAAAAATAATAAAATAAATACAAGGGAAATTTGTTGCCAATGAAAAAAAATTTAAAATGGGATGGGAAGAAAAAAAATCTAGATATTAAAATAAACCACAAAAAAACCATAACAGAAAGACTAAGAACTTAATCTATTTAACTATATGTGCGTTAGTTCGTACGATGTTTCGCCGACTGAATCATTCGCAACAACGTGACGTTTCTAATAATAACTTATACATCTACTTACTAATGCCATCAACATTCGTTTTTCAAAATACGGAATTACATGACATCACGCATTTTACCGCCTACTCCCTCCGAGACTCTTATGACGCTATACACAATTTTTATCAAAATCTTTTGGTTATGGGGAACTTACTGAACAATGAGTCGTGTAATTTATTGTTTTCAATTTTTACAGAAGCCAAACCATTACCTGTATGCACCATCATTGACGAGAGCGTTAGGTCAGGGTAGGCCGAATCTTTTCATAAGTTTATCCTGTTCCGTGAGATCTTTTCTAACTTTTGTCCTCATGTAAAAGATGGGGCAATCTCGACTAAATGTGACAAATGATTAGTATTAAGTATGTAACATGATTATGACGCGTACCAGCATCTCACTTACGCATCTTGTGAGCTAGTTCCACATGTGCTTGTTTGCTGGCGTAGTCTTTATCTGTTTTAGTCAGCCCCTGTTTTATAAGAGAAGGCAAACGGATAAAATCACAGTATTCCAAAACATAGTTACGCTCTACCTTGGTAATCACCATAAGTGAGAAATCGACTTTGTTGCACAGCAAGTCGGAAATTGTTTGTTTAGCGTATTCTAAGGCTCCATCCGGGTCTCTAAGAGAAAATATCAAACCCTCAAACTTCGAATACTAAAATTGATGACTTTTTGTTTACCGCTCCATCAAGATTTTTCTGCAGACAGCTATTGATAAGATTGGCAACGAGTTGGCAATTATCACGACGAACGATTTCTATATCTTTACAATCCATTTTGTCAAACTTTTCAGGTTTGGTCCAATACAATCCTGCATACCTGTGAAGACAGAAACAGTCAGTACAATTGGTATCTCATCTAACAAGTCTTCATAAAACAGAACCGTAATTACCTCTTTTTGTTGATCAATAAATAGGGGTAATAGACTTTTCCCAATACCAAATTAATGGGTTAGACAAATTTTGCCGACACAAATGCGGCAGCTTCTCGGCCTAATTCCATGGCTTCGGCCACCGTGGGTACACCGAATTTCACCATTACGGAATCTGTGTTACCATAGATTACCTGACGTGATATTAAATTAAAAGAAAATCCATTAGTCATTACTTCTGCAAATAATTATTCATAATCGAGGGATATTACTTTGGCGTCATGGGCATAGCCATTCTCGGCGCAAAATTTAGACTCCACATCCTCTCTTGTTTTCTCAATCATAGTTCTGCCAAAAGCCGTCACACTTTACCAAATTTCCAGACAAGGCAATTTTCCGACTTGGGCGCCAGTGAAACCGTAAACATACAAACACGACGGATTCCCTACAGAGAAACAAATAGCATTACATCCGTCAAATCTCATACTCAAAAGCCATCGAGAACATACTTTCGGAGGCATCGTTGGATGGTTGACAATGTTTTCAATATCGAGACCGAAACCCATAAAGCCTTCGATCAGCTTCGTCCAAAATTAAAAACCTGGTCGTCGAGAAGTAAAATACTCCAAGGTCGAGAAAATCCTCGAGTTGCCCCGCGGTCGCGACAAGAGTATTGCACCCAGCTTGAAGATTTGACCGCTGATGGCTCATGACAGTTCCTTCATATATAATGACAGATTTTAAAACCGAATTATAGGAGAATTTACACGACCCGCGGTGAATTCGAATCGAAAATTCACCAGTGAGTGCGACAATTACAACTTCTGGCTTTTGAACCATGGCGGGGACGCACCGCGTTTCTTATATGCAATTGGACCTTTTAGTAGTCGCAATTACCGGCGTGCCCACTCAAAATTACTTTTACTCAACTTACCCAGTTCATACCGACTCATTCGAATCAAGTCAGTACGAGGGCATCAAGGTTTCAAAATTACACAGCGTTAATTAATTGGATTACCGTTGTGCCGGAGCCCGTGACAGCACAAGCAATTAAATCTCTTTTGGCAAGAATAACTGCAACTGAAGCTTTCTGCACAGGTGTTGGTTTTATGTAGCCAGAATTCTTAATGTTTTGAAGTAGTAGTTGGCGCAGGCCGGCTTCTTCAAATGTTATGTATTGAGGTACATCTTTTCCTGTAACCTAAGGCAAACACAATATAAGGTATTTTTAAATCATTAAATACAGTTCAGGGCAGCCTTTCGAAGTGTGGTCAGCTTCATTACACTAGGAGTAAAACAATGAACACTGGAACATAAAATATTTTTGTGAAGATACAATTGATTTTTACATTTTTACGCTTGCTGTCACCAATGAATCCTCCTTGAGGAAAATCCCTTGCTACATTGCCCTCTTCTTTGTTAAAAATGAGCACTAAAAATGCTGTATTTTTGTTTACCTCATAGCAGGTACGACTTCCACCAACGCCGCGGCCCTCTTGTGGACAATCCTTCGAGAAATGTCCCCCTTCCCCATACTATAAAAAAACACCAAGAAGTTTGAACGTATTTTTCGATATTTTCATCTTACTTTGTGACGTCAACGGACCACTACCACCGCCTCCACCAGCTTGTGGACACTCTCTGGCAAAATGTCCTTCTCCGCACTGTTAACAAAACCATATTAAAGTAATCACACTAGAAATGCAAGAAAACACTTACCTTTTGACCCTAGACAGAAAAAAAGTAGATCAGAATGAAACAAATTTTTCTGAGTGCATATAATATAATACAATATAAAAAGTATTGCTGGTAATGCCCAAGATTTCACCACGGCAACTCATCCGATCGAATAACACGGCGACATGACGACAATCGACACTCATGCCATGACTGTCCATTGTATAATGAATTACTTTGGCCATTGCAGCACTAAATTATTTTAAAAAGTTACCAAACTAATTTTCAAGGAAGAAAACTTTCGTACTTAGCAGCTTTAATTGGTAAGGTGCTAAAGCTTATCCATGAACATTGTAGGTCACCTTCGAGCATACAGTCACATTCCACAAGCAAATAATACCATAGGTGGTTTCCTTTAGTCATTGATGTTGATGACAGTACAGCAAACAGTTTGCAAATCTTGAAGAAGGATACAAGTTGAAATGCAGTTTTGGTTACAAATATTGTAATAGTACCTTTATTACGACCCTACGAAATTTTTCCTTGAGGTACTACATCACATGATATGTTG
The DNA here is from genome assembly GCF_022539665.2 of Daphnia carinata. Lineage (NCBI taxonomy): Eukaryota > Metazoa > Arthropoda > Branchiopoda > Diplostraca > Daphniidae > Daphnia > Daphnia carinata. The sequence goes on from NC_081340.1 coordinate 6,629,092, forward strand.
GAAGATTTTGCAGATGAAGCAGGCTGAACAGTGAATATTGTTTCACTAATGACCTTGATGAAAGTTGGTTTGAATTTTAGTTTACATATACAGAGGTTGAATCTTGTAAAAAAAAAACACTGTAAAATTTAAAACCAAAATTGGTTAAAATTTTGTAAATCAGAGAATTATGAATTAACCTTCAATGGATAGAAATTGCATCTACATTTAGTTTCTTGCAGAAAGCGGATTCGGTGCACGTCTTATTTAATCAATATGAAACAGTCATCAAGCACATATACTTCTTTGAAATTTCGCGACAAATTAACAGCTAATATGGCGGCATGCTCATTACAACCAACTGCTTCTGCTAGAAGCACTCCGAAAAGGTCTCTGAGGGAAATGGAGAAAACTCAGCTTGACAAGGTTGCCATTTTCAAACAATTGTTTCTGGCGCCAACGCTATTCACCAACGCAACTATTGATCAAGATTATCGCTTTAAAATTTGACAAAAAATTAAACTAGTGGCAGTGAGTCCTGAATATTTCAAGTTACGCAATACGGAGCATCATTCCTTTTTACGAATTGATGTACATACGTAAGTTATCAGGTTAAACTTTAAATACAGTGTAAATTTTTTAAATTAAAGGAAACTCACAAGCAAATTTTATTATAAACATTAAAAATAATACTGTAGTGAGTAATCAAACAAGGCATAACGCATTGACAGTGGCAGTGAATTGGAGCTGTGGGTTACGTCGTCATTCTCTAGTTCCATTCCTTCAACCTCGAAGACCGTCGTCTGCAAGTTCCAGTTGTCCGAGTTCATGGTTGTGTAAGGTCCACTTACCAGTCTAGTGCTTGATGCCACAATGTGACCCAGGTAGATTTAATAAATTATAAACTTTTATTAAGCTTCATCAAGGTGCAATTATTCTAGGATTATCCAGACCAACGGGATCGTCATGTAATCGAGAATTGCATGTCACCAGCAGAGAATGAGACATCCCATTGCGACGCAACGTTCGAGGAGAATTCGGAAACACCGGTCAAGACTATCCTAAGCTTTTCACCTTTAAAAAGAATGTCGACCAAGAACTTCTAAAAGGTAAGACATGAAAATTCATGTTTATTGACACGTTAGGTATTTAGTCAGTTACCACTCTGAAACTTTATTTTTAGGAATTACCATTCCTAAAACAGCTCGCTTTTTGTTTGAAATCTCGAAAGTTCCACGACTTATGTTTAAAGAGAATAATAGGCTTCTTGTGGTAGTTTCTGTAGACAAGTGTGGCTTTTCCCTGAACCACCCAACTGAAATGTTTCTTGGGTTTGTCACCCCAGCGAATGCGTGCAAACCATTGGGTTTTCCGAATGCGAACAACCTGTTTGTTAGAATCATGCCGAATTTGAAATCACCACACCCGCGTTCCCTTGGTACCAAAAGAAATGGCACAATATGACCAACTTGTTAGTTCCTCAACACTTTTGATGAAACATTCCATAGTTTTAAATCCATTAATCGATCTAGAACATAATCTTCATCCAAATCCTGATTCACTTCCTTTGCGTTTCAGCCTCCATTTGTTTCTCGACTTTTCTGTGGAGGAGGGAGCGACTGTTTTAGGCGGGAACTTTTTTGCGATGTATTGTTCGATCGAAGGTTTGTCTTAACAGCAATTCCGAAGACTTGATACGTAAACAAACGTGCATCATAAAAGCTGCCAAGTAAACAAAGGAACTGTCTCAGTTCAATCATTCATCGTTATCAATTATTTTCAGGGCTGAGATGAACAGCGTATTGTTTTGAGTGACGAACGGTGATAATTGAAATTCGCCATTCAGGGTCGGTCGTTTTTTTGAAGAAAAAGAACTATCTTGTTTTAGGACAACATTTTGTTCGTGGTTTAAGCTATTCTCATTTTACCAGTGGCAAAAGACGTGACTAGACTTGAATCTCCCATCAGGCCTGGGGGACATGGCGCTATTCCACGAACAATTTTCGTGTTTTGGCTCCCCCTTTTACTCATTTTTTTGAAGTCGCTCTTTTTTAACGTGGATTTGTTATTGGAATGTTTGTAGATCACGTTGAATGTTTTACTTGTTGAAAACTCTGCATTTTGAACCTTATGTTTTGAATCTAAAATTTTTGAGGCATTAACTTTCTTCATTCACAAAAACTTTGAACATTTTGCACTTTTCGAAAATAGTGAACTGCGTTTTTTATGGCAAAAAAATAGCAAAAAAATTATTTGGGGTTTTTGCATTAGAATGATTGCGTAACATATTTTGCGTTAACTTTCTGAAACGTCGTTTCACCATTCCCTTCAAATTTAACCTTGTTGGACCCCATAAACCAAAACCCCCGTTTTTTGTATTGTCATTTGCCATTAGCTGTATCTAGGTCGATGAAAAATTGAATAGCTAGACACCTTGAATTTCATAGTTTTTTACAGTTTGCAGCTTTCCACAAAATGTTTGTTTTTGGTTGTAATTTTTATTTAAGAAATTAAGTAAAAACTTGGGTACTGTAATCAGTTGTGTCACTTCTTTTGAGAAAAAAGTGACAAAAATGTGTTTCCTGTTGCTTTGTTGATGAGAACTTTCGTGAAATGGCTATCATTGTAGATAGATTTTTTTTTCTTTAAAATATTCGTGTCTAGAACATGTTTTTCATCATCCTGACTAGCCTGCCGACCCCATTCCATTGTGTATGGAATTTTTTGAAGTAAAGTAACAATTGTCAGTCAAGAAAAATAATGTTGTGGAAGGTCATTGACGTCCTAAAACAACCCAAACTCTTTTCAACGTTATCGAGTTAAATAGAAATGTAGTGTTTACCTTTATTATTTTGCAACTTGAATTTTTTAGTTTGTGCCTTTCGAATTCCTTGACGTACCACGTAACCTTATTTTACTAACTAGCACGACGTGCGTAAATGTCGCGTCACGTAGACCATTGATGCACGTGGGATTTTCTGATGACTAAACTGACAACAAATGTCGTCTTAATCACGCCATCTCCGTCGTTCTTTTCCCAGATTATGAGTTGGTTTTGTATTCTGGTGATAGTACCCTACAATATCAACGATTAATTATCCAAACTGAACAGGTAGATACTTGCGGGGGCGGTGACTTTGTGACCTCTTTCAATTTATTTATGAGTAAGCATGAATGAAAAGCTCATGATGAATAGATGTGCAATCGTAGCCAACTTGGCATACATGCTTGTACATAAAATAAATAAATTGGGGGATTTTTAATCGACCGTTCTTAGTCGCCAGGTTGCATATCAAATGAGTGTTTTGACCGTAATGGGAATGGGTTTTTCATTTTTTTTTTTTTTTTTTTTTGAATTAATATCTGTCGATTTGGGTTGAAACGACTCAATTAACTGCAATTGCCCCACTTATTTTTGCAACCAAGTGAGACGTTGCAATGCGCGATCGTATTTCCACACTCGTTGTAAGCGGAGCAACACAATTCACTGGGACACGAGCCATGAACCGGGCCACATTGCGAGACTGCGGCAGCTGTTTGGCGGAATCCGGCGTTCAAGACGCCATTGCGAATGAGTTGGGCATCTGTAAATTGAACGTGGAAGGGAAGGCAATGGTTATGGTAAAACTTCAAGAGGGCATCGAGGATGAGTCGTCAAATTTTTTAAGTTAAAACTTCATTCTGTGTTAGCAACTACGTTGTCATGCTTCAATTTTATCTACCTGTCGTAAGGATTGCCGAGACAGTAAAAAACAATAGAAATGTTGTGACTACTGGCTTCATTTTATTCACGATTTACGTATTCGAATTCTGTGACTGTGTTATTTGATGTTGCAATATGAACTGGATGTATTGCAAGCTGGTCACAAGGTTTTATTTGGCCTATACCTTTTCTTTTACTTTCTCTTCTTTTATGGCTAAATGGAAAGCAGCCAATCGAGCAAATTCGTCCAACAGCGCGGGCTGGGTTTTACCTTTGATTTTTTTTTATCGTTTATTGACCTACACCCTTCGGCAATCAATTTGAGAGAAGGCGAACGTAAACCAATTGTTGATGAAGTTGTGTACTCGTGATTGTTGTGTCTAGAAACCGGTTAGATGGGCTTGTTTTGCTTTTTTTTTTTTTCGTTATTATTTGTTTTTCTTTCAGTCGATCTAACTATAGGGTCTGCATCATGATAAAAAGATTCCCAGCAAACCCTTTTTTTCCAAACAATATAGTATTTTATTATAAATTCTTTGCACATGTCTAGTTACAATACCGGCTTGACACACATGCTTCTTTGTCGGTAAATAAAGAATTGAACGTACCTCATTAGCTTCAGGTACACATATTCTCATTACAGATATATCAGGTGAACATGTAAATTAAAACGAGAGAGTCTGGACACGCTTTCATCAGGTGGAATACGTTAGGTGATCGTAACAAGCATTATTTCTTTCTTTTCCAAATCCCAGCGTCATCTCCTAATGGCAATCGCCCCACTTGTTTTTGCAACCGAGTGAGACATTACAATGCGCCACTGAGTTTCCACATTCGTTGTACAGGGAGCAGCATAAGCCGCCTTGACACGGCCCGTGGACCGGTCCACATTGATCGTTCCTCGATTGGCGAAAAACGACATTCCAAAGACCATCCCGATCAGGTCGTGCCTCTGTAAATTTGGTTTTAAAAAGAGCATGTTTAAGGAGTCAAACTAAATGCGTCGTAGATTAGTAACCTCATAGATGACTAATGAAACCTGTTTTAGAGTTTCATATTTTTGCCAATGCAGAGCTTAAAGAAAATTGAGATTTACCTGTTGATGAGATGGCAGAGAGCGCTAACATCAAAACGAGTGCGGTAATAGCTGCCTTCATTTTTGCGCGCGGTGATTGAAAATGCTGGAGTTTTGTTAGAAGCGTGCTCGCGTTGGAAAAGTATGACACTGAATGAATTCTCTGCCTGATCACAGGTTTTATACAAGGCCATTTTGTACCATCCCTTAGGTTTTTGGGGGGGAAAAGGAGATAGCCGAAGGTACCTGCTTTAGGCGAACCGGTTGTTGTTGAAATGTCGAGTCCTTTGAATTGGAATAATTTCTAACAGGTCCCAAGTAACGGAAATTTTTGAAGAAAAAAAAAGCATCGCCAAGTTTGTTGCTAACCTCCCTCTGGCATGCTAAATTTTGTTGTTGTTGTCGATCGGATCAAATATGTCGACTGCTTTTTAATTGGTGAGCTGCATTTCACAAGTGTTGCAGTGCACTAATTTGTGGGCTTAACGAATTTTTCATATTCACGCTCAGGGAATCACGTTGATTAATCTGTAAATGATGCATTTTTTTCGCGTAGTTTCTCTTGGCAACACATCCCTAGCCACTAGCTTTTTCAGTTTTGTTTATGTAAAATATGGCGATTTCTTGACTGGTTGCTCAGCCGTCCTGGAAAGAAGAGTTTAATATATTTTTAAGTCTAGCGCACGCCTCGAGGAATTTTTAACGTAACACGATTTTGTCTCGACACGCACCTGTTTGATGTAGTCGCTATGCGAAAACACACACAAAAAAAGAGAAGATTAAGAGCTTGATTTCCAGGGAATTTGGCTACGAATCTGGTTCTCTCAACTCTGACGCAGTTGGGACAAAAAAAGGGGAAATCTGTCTACTAGATCTTTTAAAAACAATTGGTCAACTTGTAGACCTGCGTCATACGAAATCGAATATCTTTGTTGGGGCCGTCCCTTGTTTCGGGTACGAGTGATCCAGTCCAACGTCATCCAATCCGGGGGGAATGGATTAAAGACAACATCCTCTTGGGTTCTAATTTTTAAAAATTGCAATTTGGGACGTTGTCATCTTCTCACATGCACATGCATTAAACAATTTTTGTTTTCTCTACCTCTCCTGCCATTTGAGCGGAGCTTTTGAATGGAAAAGAGCCGAATTCCCGGAATGGGCCTTTCAGTTCTTTTTTGCGTCTTCTGTCTATTTGGAGCGACGTTTCGCTAGTCATTTATCAGAGGCTTAAATTGACGCTTTTCTTTTTGACTTTCTGCCTTTTGTTTTCCGGATTTTTCCATATTTAAAGAGCAACGACCATTCACCCCGAAATGCCTCAAGCGAATGTCTCGTCTTCCCTCGCATCTGCTCTGATAAACTCAGTGATGCTACAGAACCGTAACCTTAAAGCTAACAAAAGCGATGTCATGTGGCGTGCGCAAGAATGCTGCGTCCTGCATGCGAATTCTTGTTTGTTGACAAGGTGTGATTTTTCTTAATTGACCGGGAGCTATTTTTCAGGGGCAGGGATGATGTATAATGTAAACATGAGTTACAGTGCACGCGGGACAAGTCATCATTCATAAATATGCATCGTACAATTGACATGCGTAGTGTCGTTTTAGCAGTCGCCTTGATTAACGTAACTTGCGCAATTTTCTTTCACAAAATTGAGCGGGTTTATATGAATTTCAATAACAACTTAAAGATTGTTTGTTTTATTTGTAAACATCATGGGATAGACGTTTCATTACCTCCGTTTTAATCAGTAATCCGGGATCGTGGTTGCGTTTTGAGGGGATATTTTTTTTTCTTTTCACAATCGAAATAGGAAACTGATTTTGTAAAACAACTTTTTAAAGCCCGCAGCCGTTCCAGTCGTGACTGAATTGCTCCAGGAAATTACACTTTCAATGTAAAAGTTACGTTCATCTACTTCTACAGTTTTTTCCCCTTCATTTTTATTTCTACGGATTCTGCGGTTGTGTAACAATATCCTGGTTTACAGGGTGTGATTTAAAACAAGGTTGCAATACGCTTAATTGCAAGTTCCGAACATGAAGAATCGGAATCAGGTTCCATACCCCAAAGTTTCTTTTTATCGGAAACTAAAACTGGTGATGGGCGTGGTCGAGATATTTTTCAAAACTCTGTTAGTAATTGGAGATGCGTGTTAACATCTTAAACGAAAACACTCCATTCGGTTGCTGAATGTTAAACTGGGACACGAATTTTTCTTGGATTAATGGGTTTGTTTATATTTTTGTAAATCAACTGACCATGTGAACAAACTATCTGGTTGCTAGACACAAGGCTTTTGGGTAGGCAACCTTTAAAAATCGTCGTGCGATACGATAGTAGTCTGATACCACGCGTACTGTATGTCTAGAAATGCAGCATGCGCTATGTACTGCTCAAAACAAATTGCGAAGCCTTCTAAGGTTTCAAACATCAAGGCCTGGTCTTCTACTTTTCCTTCCCTTTGCTCACGAGCGTCAATGGATGAAGCTATCAATAGTAACCCTGTTGTCTAGTGGGTCTGCGAAACTGTACAGTTATTTCGATCTTTTCCTTTTTTTAAACATTCAACTTTTGAAAAGCTTTTACTGAAAAAGAGCAATTCCTTTTTTTTCCGTGTTCCTCATTTCTTGTTTTTTTTTTAAGGGTGGGGTCGTGCGGTTTCTTGCTTGTTGATTTTTTATATGGTTTGTTGAAGTAATAAAACCTCTTACTTGCCTATTACATAAAAGCTCAAGGAAAGGTCTTAGTAGGAAAATTTCTTCATTTCGCGACCGCCATTCGAAAACTTGCAACAAAAAAAAAGAGGATATTACGTTATAATTGTTGCTATTGGCAATGCTGTTAGCTCGCACGATCAGAGGATTGTACTTAAAAATAAGTCACGTCAAAACATTGATATGCATAGTCGTTTTTTCCCACAAAGATACACTGACCTAACTGACGCATAGTTGAGCTTACGTCGCAATCTTTGGGATTTTCTTTGTTTCAACGGTGCCAAGATTGTTTGAATACTTCCTGCGATGACGTGACGTACCGGAGCGAACTGGTTTCATTTTCGTGTCCTTCAGCTACCGTCTTGGCTTATAAAGAGTTGAGTACGGGCTCGTTAGTTTCAGTCGAACGTCGAGCAAGTCAACAAGTCCCATACCAATTCAAGATGAAGCATTATCAGTTGTTTTCACTGCTTGTGATTGTTGTAGTCCTTTTCTCTGCAGGTAAACTTCATTGTAAGTCCTATTTCAAACGAATAGATTTCATTTAGGCATGTTTTCTTAGCTTTGAGTTGCAATCCTGGTTCTAAACCGGAAGAAGCTTCATCAAGACCTGGTACTCTTCCCCCTAACTTTGATGAAGATTTGAATTCTGGAGAGTTTAGTGGACATGAGTGTGGTCCAGTGCATGGAAAATGCCCACACGAACAATGCTGTTCTTTACGCAATGAATGTGGAAACTCAACTTCACACTGCAATTTGTCCTTAGGGTGCAAGAAGAAGTGGGGTATTTGTCATTGATTTCTCTAACGGAGACCACAGAAAACATTTGTCTCTAATCTTAAAAATGCATTGTTGCATTTAGACAAAGACCGAGTTATTTTTAAAACAATCTCAATCAAACAATGACAAGTGTTGTTACTATTTCTCATACTAAGTGGTGGAGTTGCTAATCCTTTGTGTCCTGTTATGATCGTTTTATGTTTACAATTTCTAAAATAAAACTATTACTGATTGACATTATGAGGACACAGTCGCCGGTCGGTATCGAGCAAGGTTAACGAAAGGCGGAAACCAGAAAGCGTGGTTAGTCAAACGAAACCAAAGGCTGTACGTTTTTTGAGTGCGATTCACGGCATGTGAATTTTTACCAGTCAAACCTGTTTTCTTTTAGAAGTCGGCAAATGGAATTATCCGAAGGTAATCCCCGCCAATACGCAGTTGGACTAGAACACCCTGCATTACTATCAGCATCTATTTCCAATGCATGCATTTTTGGAATTCATAGTGGAGCATTTTCATACACAATTAATACGTTTAATGGGTTTCCCCATTTTATGGCCCCAAAACCCCTTGAAATTCAACTAGACGAGTATCACTTTGGTGGGGGGTGAACTATAACATCTTCTTTTGGCAGTTCTATATTTCTTGAATATTCACTATCGTCGACATCTGACCCAATTGGTTCTTCCTCTGGCGCTACATTGAACCATTTGGTCGATGTGACTTTATTTTCCTCGCCCTCCTGTCGGTTGTCCACCTCTATATCGAAATCACCTCCAACTGAGAGGTTCGAACTGGAATTGATCTTCTTTTTCATTGGGATGGCGTAAATGGGTTCGATAAATTGGTCAATTAATTTGGACGCCTGCACGTCTAAACTTGTCTCGTCCGCCGCATTACTCTGCTGGAATTTAAGCGTTTCGTAGATACTGTCTGAATCTGTCGAACCGTGCGATTCAGCTGTGTGCTGCGAAACAGTTGTTACCGAAGGCGGATGTATTTGTTCTATCGGTTGCTGTGTATCAGCGTCTATTGAATCCTTTTTGGTATCGTGCATCTCGTTTGAAATAGGCTGCGGCTAAAAGAAACAAAACAAATCGTTTACGCTGTTTGTTTTCATTTCATTTCTTGATGTACTCACGTGCATCTCGTTTGAAATAGGCTGCGGCTAAAAGAAACAAAACAAATCGTTTACGCTGTTTGTTTTCATTTCATTTCTTGATGTACTCACCGATGCGCGTTTACGAGGTGACATGCAGATGGCAGTAATGATTATCATAATTGTAGACACGACTAAGCCCATAAATCCCACTCCGATCAAAACAGCATTGAATGCGATAGATAGCTTGGAGTATGTTTCTGTTAAATCATGATATCTTGAATTCTTGGTTTAAAAGAAAAAAAAATGATGAACGCAATAGATCACGGGGTACCTTGAATTGTGCTAGTGAGAGAAAGCAAAGCTATAATCATGAGCGCAAGGGAAGTGAAAACGGACGTTGCAGCCATGCATAACAAGCCAATTGTCCTGCCACCGGAATTTTGATAATGCGAAACACTATAACACACTCTATTCAGTTAGTTAAAAAATATCCGGTTACCTTACATGGCCTTGTCTTCGCGTTGGCGACTACGGACGGCTAATAGACCCGTGACGCCTGTGCCGCCATACACTACACCGCACCATATTCCGGTCCCAATTTGACTGTAGTTTGTGTTTTCCAAGATCGCGCAAACCTTTTTTTTTTTTTTTTTTTTTTTTTTTCAGAATCGTACACAGTCAGATTGAGTAGTAGAGTAACCACCCTTTTTTTAAAATTTTATTTACCTGAAATACAACGGCTAGGATGAAGAGGACGATGAGCGAAAACGATAAAATTTTGATGAATAATTTATGCCGCGGCGAAAATCTCACTGCATCTTTTTCTTCCGGAATCATCGAGTCGGAATCGACCATCTTCTTGTAGTTAGGAACTTGCTCCTTGATCGGGCAAGTTATAGAAAAACGCCACAGTGCAAACTCATCACGATGCAGGTTGCTCAGGATCTCAAACCTATGTACTTTAAGTTGTGTTCTTATTTTCGTTTTTTTTTCTATCACCTTGCGTGCTTTAGTCTTTTTTTTTCTCCCCTTCAATCTTGATTCAAGATAATGCAGGTGACATGATGAGCTCACTGATAAGTTGATAAGCTAAGATTAACAAAATGGGAAAACGAAATTTTGTATTGTGCAAGACTTTCAAACAAACACAGGCGGATAGTAAGTAAATCGGTCGCTGCCTGCATCGCTCACATCCTCGACTCCCATTCCCTCTTGCATCACTTCCACTTGAGTCTCGCTTGTCTCCATTATCTGTCTTACTCCGTACCCGCTAGGTGGCGTTGATTGTAGGGTACTAGTCAAAACACTCAAATGATGATTTTGCTGCTCCCGCACGCGTTGTTGAATCCGATCCATCTTTTTTTCTTCAACCTTTTTGTTTTGAAATTCTCTTGAATATCCTACGGTAATTTTTTTAAATTTTGGTACTACTTACTTCTATTCGGTAAGCTTTCCATTCACGTAGGAAGTACCACAATAGGATGCAACTCTCTCCGGAAACGTAGAGAGCCGTGAAAATGGAGAACCCGCCTGGTCCTAGCCAGGATTCAGTAGCTAAATCGTAATATTAATGATTACTTCATGGAGACAGACTGCGTAGTTAAAAATTTTGTTTACCAGTATCAAGACATAGAAGAACTACGTAGGCAAAAAAAATTATTGGCGCCAAAGCGGCTGTCGTGGCCGTCAATACTAGGTAGGATTTAACACTAGACAGAAAATCGTAACGAGAAATCAGCGTTTTTGTTTACTTGACTTGTTTTGTTCGTGACGTATTTTGGTCTTACTCGTTATCAGTGTTTCGAATCAAACCGTACAACGATCCGACCGTAGCGATCAAAAGCGTTGCAGACCAGCCGAGGCAGATACCGACGAGAGTGTAGGACGATGGTACAACGTGATAATCAATTTCTTGAAGCAGCAAAGACTACTGAAAAAAATAAAGGTGGGGTGCAATCAGTGGCTAGTCTGCATTTAATGTAGGGCTATCAATCTTCGTACCTGTAAAACGATAGCGATCAACCACAATACGGCGTTTAAAACAGTTAGCATGAAACCTAATTTTAACGATGTCACGGGTAAAACGCGCCGTGGCTGAGATTGGATAAGCCACCAGTCGGAACTCTCCCACATGACTTAAGACGTCAGGTAACATAGAGTCAACTCACCTATGGAGTCGAAACTGAAACCATTTGGTTCACCAACAACGCAAACGCAAACAACACATAGCAGTTTGATGATGATAACAGCTCCGACTCGATAAGACACATACTTAACAACTAAAATCTATTGATTGCAGAGATATTTAGTTGCACTACTTTTTTGAGATACGAGAGAAAAAAAAATTACCGCGTGACATTTTACTATTTCAACATAAAAGTTGTATTCTTCGTACATTATTTACAATTATTTGTGACACACTTTACTTCACTCCAATTCAATATTGGCGCTTTGAATTTTTTTTTCTCTCGAGTTGACGCAATTGCGATCCATTTTGAGGCTTATGCCGCTTCTGCTGAAAACGACAATTCTTCCGCGTCGTAGGCTGCTTGTAAATGCTCTTTAATTAAATCGCTCCCACTTTCCGCTGTTATCAGTTGTTGCTATTTTTAAAGTTGATTAAAATAACATCCAACAATCGTCTGTGTGTTACGATACCTGCATGTGTTGCTGGATAGCCGCCCAAAGCCACGATCCTATAACCTGATCCAAAGCGCTTTAATTGATTTAAAAAAAATTTATTTCTTTTAAAATTTTCCTTACTTGATGAACGTTTTTCTGTCCTCGAACGATGAAGACGAATAGCACACAGAAAGTAATAACATTCATGCAATTGGTACCGACCATTGCCCCGACGAGCCATTTGGTATTATCTTCTGTTTTTTTTTTTCGCAAATCGGCACTCATTAATAACTTAAATCGATAGGAATAGTAAAAACATGATGACATGAAGTAAAGAATGATAAGGCAAACCTGTCCATTTGTTGCCTTCGCTCTGAACCGACAGAAGAGCTACTGAAGCTAATAAACTGAGAACCCCAAGACCTTGGCATCCACAAATCAGCATCTTTCCTTTTTTTACACTACATCAATCAAAGGTCTTTTTAGAAAGTAGAATTTGAATTGAATTTTGTTTTGCTGGAAGCTTGATTTACATTGCCACTCGGTTGCTGCCTAGTAGAAGAATCCACTGGGCAGTTAGCGTCAAAGCCAACAGCGTCCAGATGACGAGGACAGCGCTGATGGCCGATATTGACAGCCGCCTTGATTGCATGATCAAACAAACTTGGCAAATGAATTGAATAATCTCACACAGAATAGCAGAAACTGAAAGGACTAGTAGTCTTCTTAGAGTCTGATTATTATAGACAGTAATGTACGACGAACTGTTAGCCGCATCTTGCAAACGCCTTGAATCGAGCGATGCACCATTTGTAGTTCCCGTTGCAAGGGCTCTATTGTTTCCGGCTTCTGCCGTTAGTGGCGTTTCCATTCGTCCACGCACTGAATCCTTCGCAATTAAGCTGTGTGCGTTGTAAAACTGGCGTACAAGACGCGCTTCTTCTTGCTAACTGCCAATTGTTTACTCAATTGTGCATAGCGGACGAGAATCACGTTGCAATACACTTGTGTTGATATACAATGGCACACTGAAGATCCTACCAACTACACTGATTTTCGGTTAGTTTTGTTCTATATCGTGAGCAAGTGTGGTTGATACTGACGTCGATAGGGGAAGTAGATTACGTTCGGACTGTCAGACTTTCCCCTTTTGTCTTCCACTAGTCTTCGACTTACTGTGCTGGCGTTTGTTTTGTTTAGGCCGGCTGTGACGTCACCGACGAAGAAACCCTTCAGCTTCATTTGAAACCAACGCCATTTAGCATCTCGTATTGATTGTTCAGATTTTTGAATTTGGGAATGGAGGGCAGTGAAACTTCGATAACAGGTTTAACTTAACGATTGTAATGTGACTGTATGGGTTAACCGTGTGGTTATGTGTCAACTGACTTGGAAAAACAACGGGAAGCGGAAATTGTATAATTTATGCGAACGCGTGAATGGAACTAGGCCCCCTTGTCTTGCGATAACGTTTCTCAAGGTTGCTCGTTCAGAGAAGCATGCATGTGTAAACGATGATGACGTTTTTTTTCTTTTGTTTTTAATGCGACACATTTTGTTGCGTGTACTGGATCGTAGCAGATACGGCCAAGCGTTTGGCCCGCAACGCTAGAAATGTCGCTATTTTAACTCCGATGGCGATAAGACCACTGCATAGCAGTATTATCTCTAGGGTTTTCCGTTGAGAACCTTAAATAAATAATATTATTTCTTTACTCTTCGTTTGAGATGTCAAATTTGTTTTTTTTCTCGAAATTTTTGCTTACCAAAGTAATCATCATTTAAGAGCAGTTTGTAGCACGCGTGCACTTGGCCGTATTTGCCTGTATTTGAGATGACGTCCCCCGCTAATTTGTTGGCGATTCCAAACACGGTGTCGGTGAAATCACCCAACGTGTCCTTCTGAGCGGGTATGTTATCCGGTTTGAATGTGTCCAGGATGCCATTTAATGGGTTGGCTCCAGGTCCGTGGTGGAAGTACTGCAAACTGTGCAGTTGATAGATGACTCCTGAAGCCACTCCGACTTGCACGAGTGAAGCCATCAGAGTCATAGCACAAATAACGAGCATCCAATCACTCCTTTAAACATTTAAAAAAATTTATTTGAAAGAATCAAAGTCTTAATGAATTAATTACTTTTTGGCCTTTTTACGGCTGGCGATCACAAGAAGAGAGATGGCTGTTATGATTAGTAGTAAACCATTCCAAAGGCCAACCCCCATCTTAGAGTAAGCACAATCATCGTGATTGGCTATAATCACTGCCTGTAGAAACACAACATTAGTAAAGAACCGCCAAATGAATGCGTTAAGTGGTGAAGGTGTTTACCTGAACAATGATGCTGATCAAGCCCGTAATGAAATCCAAACAAGAGAAAATCGTTAGCAAAATCATGGACATCTTACAAGACGGTTGTGAAGCGCACACTGCTCGTCGTATTGTGAAAATGCCTAGATGCAATAGCTGATTAACACCCTTTCCAAATTTCATTCTCTACCTTATATACAGTTTTCGCTCCAAATAACAGACAGGGTTGCAATCAACCGCAAATCTAGCCCCTCCTACAATTATGGATGTGGCTGGAAGACTCACGTTTCCGTTTCGTAGGGCGTGTTTCGCAACCTGTTACGTTCCATACACCACACCATGTATGTGCATAAAAACAACTGAATTAAAGGCTAATCCCTTGATCTCTCCTTAAGAAATTAGGCAACATTAAACGTTCCGTGTCCACCTTTATATTTGCACGAAATAGGCAAAGATGCGCCCAGATTTAAGCGATGTAAATAATTCGAATTTCTCAGCGAATGTTTGTCAATATCTGTTGAAATTTCGATTTGAAAGCAAATCGGACGAAACAGTTTCTTCGTACGACACGAGCTTTTCCAAATGTAGAAACATTATAGATAGGGAATTGACGAAAATCGATGCAAGACCACATCCGAATAGGGTGCCCTCCAATACCTTCAACGACTTGAATTCATCTGTTTTAGAAGATATACAAAAAGAATAACCTAAAAGAAAATGTGGCCATTTGCGAGCGTAACATTGTTCGTAAAAAATTGCGGTTTACCTAGTTGAGACCATCCGAAGGCCGTTTGAGGTGCCGGAGATTCCGATAAGAGCCCGTAGAAAGTTCCAGCCGCAATCCCGATGGTAAAAATTCCGGCCAAGAGCGTTGCGATGCAGAGAAAAATACCAGCCATGTACCTATTCTTATTATTTTAAGGATAGAGAGAAAGAAAGGACAGTTTCGTTTTCGCTTCGCCTATCAAACTTGTGTGTTAAGTGTGCGAACATTTGTTGGGGTTTGCACAAAAACTTGCGCTTCAAGCAGAGTAACATGCTGGTCCCGTTACATGCCAGCAGTAAAGCAGTCCATATTCCCACCGCGGTGTATTGAGAGTAGGTTTTAACTTGAAGGTTTTTGTAGTTACTGAGAATCATAGACTTCAAAAAGGAGTACCATAGTTACTAACTGGCGAGAAGATTATGTTCTTATGTAGAAATAAAGAAGAACACCTGTACGAATAGAACGATGAGGGCCAAAATGAGGTTACAAGCCGAACAGATGCGTAGTGGAATCGACATCTTTTTCCACTGTCGACTGGCACAATGACACTACGCACATTGTAATCTTTGTTGTAACGGAAACCAAATGTATTTTTACTATAACACGCGTTGAATAGAGAAAGGATGCGGTTTTCTGACGTAGCCTGTCATTTTTGCATTGGATCCCGTTATGCGTAGTAATTCACTCGAATCCGTATTCGTTTAAAGAAAGCAAATCAAACGAGTTGATAACGTTTTAGAAAATTCAAAGACGGTCGTAATCTGCAAGATATGGCACGATGATGTAATTCACGTCCCACACGCTGATGAACAATAGTATTTCTTTTCGAAGCGAGACGTCATCGTTTTCTACGATGAAAAAGATTGATTGCAAAATATGTATGCTATCTAACGTGTATGGAGTTATGCATGCAGCTGTTGTGTTTGTACAGTGCATTGCAATGTTTGTCCTTTGCGAAAAGTGCAATGCGCCTTTCTTCTTTTCTGCAAATAATGCCAAATTTCCTTTCGCTCTCCCTTTGCTTGATATCCTTGGCCCCGTTTTCTAGCCAGCGTTTTTAATACTTGATGATTACGTTGGTGCCAAATTTTAATTTGACCGTCGTGTTTCTATTGGAAATCGCATTTACTTTTCCTTGAAGAAAGGAAGTAAAGATAACTGCAGGCTAATGACATCTCGAGGCACTAATTGCCACTTTTGTTCAAGCAGGGTGTGGCTTATTCGAAAAGGAAAATGTATTGTCATTGTGTATGATGTATTATGATATTCCGGACAACCCAGATGATAGGTGTAAAAGGTACAAACACTATGGTAAACAGAATTTTCATGGGAGTGCGTACGTGAACGAAAAATAGTTTATTTTGGAAGATTTGGAATTTGTTTCTTCCGTTTTTGTAAATTTTGGGACGTTTGTATTGAAATTTGTGTATCAGTTTTGGTTTTCTCAGTTGTAACAGTAGCAAGAAATGAAACTGAGAGCTCCGTTGATGACGCATGCAAAGCAACCACCGAAAAGCATCACTCCATCGAGTGCGTGTTGCACTGTACCTGTATTTTTAAACGTATTAAATTGGTGAATGAACTATGGCGTCATGCTTTGAAGTTACTTACAATGGTCTTTGGGAATATACCGATAGAGGCAATACCAATCTTCCTCAATTGCTTCAATATTAGCAGCCATGACGCCAATCAGTGCGATTGAACAAAAGAATGAGATCAAAGCTGTGGCCACCTCCCATTGGTTGCTGTAATTAAAGTTAAGTTAACTCTAACGCAATTGCTATACATTTGAAAACAAATCAATTAAATTGACGTACTAAACACGCTCCAATTTTCCTTTGTGGGCTGATCGCCAGAAGACAATGCCCGTAATCATGAAGCTGATTCCAGCCCAAATTCCTGCTGCCACCTTTTCTAAATCGCCCGTTTCTGGATTTGACGAGTAGCGGACCAAAGTACTTATCTGTTGAAACGCATATGAGAGTTACGTGAACCCCCCTTTTTTTAAGTAGGGAAGTACAAATTAGGTTTAAGTTAAGTTACCTGGAAGATAATGACTACAACAGCTGTGCAAATGTCCAAGAAAGCTAAACTCTTGATTATGAAATTTGCCATTTTCGTTGTCAAATGCTTTTTGCACTTTTTTTTGTGTATATGCCTCGGAAAACGATGACGAAACACAGAACGACGAACAAACTATTAACGAACGAACTGACAAATTAACTACCAACTGCCGTTTTTGTCTTGCATTCTTATCTCACTTTTTTCGAGTCAGATAAGCTTGTCCGATAACTTGTTGAGGGTTTTTTAAGATAGGAACGGCAGTATTGCGTGTAAGCTGTCGTTCAACCCCTCTCTTGGTTTCAAATGCTTAACGTCATAAAATAGCATGAACTCCACGTTACCATTGGATCAAACTCTCCCCAAAATGATGAAATTTCCGAGTATAGTTGTATTATCTGCATCACATCCTACGTACGAAAGCAATCACCATAAGGTATTGTGTTTGACTTTGTGTAAAAGAAAAGTTTTTCGTAACGTGATTGTCCTCGGGTTCGATTTCAGAAATTGTCGACCCATCAACATATGTTAGTTTACATTTTATTTTATTGGTGTGTGTTGACTGTAGATACCTTGGACAAGCTTGAACTTGTTTTGACCCCCCTCCCCCGAACTAACGCCCAATTTTCCTTTGTTTCTCTATCCCCTGAGCTAACGCGCAATTTTTCTTTGTTTCCCTTTCCCTTTCTTAATTTAGGTTAGGCCTAATAGGCAGATCATTAGTCAGTCGCATGGCAGTTCTCGAACAAAAAGGGTGTCGAATTCTTAATCGATTCCCAACAGAAATATGTTCAAATTGCGCATTTTTCTATTTAATGTTGTTAAAAGTTAACGGTAATTGATCAGAATGTCATATTGCAATGTTACTGTTTGTGCAAAAATGCAGAACATTTCCCCGACTAACGAAGCAAATTTAAAGTTTTTCGCCCAGCAAAAGGTATGATAAGGTGATTAAAGATTGAGTCAACAAATGTGGTTAGTTTATGAAAAGTTTCACGTGTCGTTTGTTCACTTGTACAGTCTGGCAAAGCCTTAAGCACTACTGATAACCAATGATATCTGTGCTCTTGAGTGAATGCTTGTGAAGGTAACTTGCTTTGTTTTAAAACGTCTGTCATGGCTTTGATAAGTTTTGCTTCATTTTAATTTTCTTAATTTCTTCTCTTTACAGGAATGTTATTGCAAAGCATATGCAGCAGAAAGTGATTTAACGACTAGCTGATACGCCATTCCAGCCCTACTTCCCAGCTAGTAGTTCTTTAGCACCGGTTTGGCCATGTCGTACTATTTGGACTCGGGTAACAACACATTTTAATAGACTTCCGCATTATTATGCTCTTTTTATTAGCCTTACATTAGTTACGGTGCCTTTTAAATTCACTGCTTCAGTGAGTAGTAACTATGGGAAACCCAACGCACAATTGGAGGGAGAGATTTCTTAAGGGGGGAAATGAATAGAATATCACACACGTTATCGTACTTATCGGGACATTTGGCGCGAAATTAAGGCTGGGCTTACGACCGATGTTTGTCACAGCTTTCATAGCTTGCATAGTACAGACACACACGCTTGAACGCGTTCCAGTCCGTGCCAGCCATTTAGATCGATGCCTAAGGGTGCGTTGGTTTTTTCTTATGTCTGCCTACAGCGAACGCCATCACAACCCTCTGGTTTTTTGTTTTCTAGTTTTTTTTTTTAAATCTAGCATCCGTAGCTGCGGGGTCACGAAAGCCACGTATACCGGATGCTTTTGGAAGCGAATGTTTTTTGTTTTTTTTTATTGGTCAAAACTAAAAATTATTTGTTTCCTTTATTGTTTGATTCAAGTATCAAATGATATCCTGAATTGTGCTTTATTGTTTGATACCGTTAACAGAAACATTTCGACAGGGAAGTTCAGGAAATAATGCCCTGCATTAGAATTCATTTTTTTTTTGCATTTTTTGGATGGAACTGTTGAGGTTGTTTTTTCTATTTATTTTCGGGGACTGTTGAAGGCGTAGTCTTGGATTCAGCAAAAAATGGGATGCGGGTCACGGATAGGGTAAACGAAAAAGAAACGAGGATCACATTCTGTGTTTGACTTGACCGTTTGTCTTGCTGTTCGGTTTCAGTTTTGGGGTGATAGAGGAGATTTGTTTGTTTAGAACCTGTTTTCTGAATCAGTTTTTGTTTTATACGGCATAATCATCGTGGTATTCTGAACACGAAGGTTGTGTTCTGGATCGGTTGGCCCTTAGGGTCACTAAGTGTACGTATATAGAACAGGCTCATATTCCGGTTGTCTTCTGACTGCTCATTTCAGAGCAATCTGGGCTCACACAGGTGGGAGGAGTTTCTCACGTACGTTTTAGAACTCCCATCCATTCCGTTTTCAGTCTTTTCTTGTGGTAGTTTGCTAGCAGCAGCATACGGTAACCGTTCCCACAACCGTTGTTGCGGGATTTAGTCTTGAGCCTAAAAGAGGTTAATTTTATTGTATAATTTTCTACGGTGCAGTTAAACGTGAATATCCATCCTTAAGGATTTTCGTTTTCCATTATAAGGGTAGAGGTTTATCGCTTTATCATTTGTTTTTACGAAAACTTTGTGAGTAGATTTTACTTTTGTACCTACTGATGTAATTCAATTAATATTCCTCGAATGCAATTGAACAACCCTGTTGGCAATGTTGCGTTTTTTATGGCAGGAAAGAGCATCACGATGATGGATGGGTGTAACTTTTCCGGGGTCACTAGCCTCTCGTTGTATCTTAAAAAGCACGACTCAAATTTGGCTCTGCCGAATTGATTTGAACAGAAATTTACATGATTGTATTGGCCTATATTTTTAGGGATCGTCTGCGCTGTATGTCTCCAAAGTTTCGTCGCTTAAATTCTTAGAATGTCCACAAATTGTCTTGTTGGGGACAAGCTTGATAGGAGCATTAATCACACTGTTAACCGATGCAGCCAACAATAGCTAGCGCGCGCATAGCTACAAAAGGGTCAGTGACCGATAGTTAACGGCGTATAAACAGACAACAAAGATGGATTTAGTTTATAGCCTAAAATATAGAATCCCGTATCGCTGCACTTTGGAAAATCGAAAACCAACATATTATGTTGGTCTAGTTCCTTTATTGAATGTTTTATTTATGGTAATGAATCATCTTGTTGACTTGAGTTTTGGATCTAAAAATGCATATCACGCGGAAAGGCTGACGAAACTGCCGAGTCATTGTACAAAAAAAAGAAGGAAAAGCTATTGGATATCTATTTATTAATCAATTTTAGTAAGACAGTTCGTGTAAGCACTAACAATAGAATGGCTATACTAAGCTGACACAACTGAATACAATTCTGTTTTCTAGCAACCGTAACGGTAATAATAAGAAGAATGAAGGTTTCCTCGTAAACGTCGGGCATGAGATTGTAACTAAAATCGTGAATTGAAGGTTCATTCTTTGAACGTTATTGTTTAGCTTTGCCCGTTAGTTAGCCATGAACTGACAAATGTGATAACAGATTGTTTTATTCCATCGCAGATCATTCGACAAAAGGCCATGTAAAGAGACATGCAGCCGACAGTGTTCCTGATATTCGCCCTTTGGATCCAACCAATCGTTTGCACAGATCGCACCTCTTCGTTTGCACTATTCAATTCTTACATACGTGGCCACTTGGATGGAAGGGTAGAAGATGTTCACGTAAGCCATCAACGCTATTAACACACTTTTATTCACTTAAAGTTTAATTGCCTTATGTGTTCTTAATAGAATCTATTACCAGAATACGATTTCATTGTCGTTGGAGGGGGTTCGGCTGGGGCAGTACTTGCATCAAGGCTCTCAGATATAGGTATTGCATGTTAAAAAATTGTAATAAAAATAAGTTGTTGCACTCAATTTTTAATTACTACTCGTGTTCTTTTTGCTTGGCCATTTGTGTCAATCATGACAGCCGGATGGACAGTCCTGTTGCTAGAAGCTGGAGGTTTGGAGACCATCACTTCCGACATCCCTGGCCTTGCCAAGTTCCTTCAGTTAACTGACATCGACTGGCAATATCAAACAGAGCCGCAACCAGGTCAATGTTTGGCTTTAAAAGATGAACGGTAACAGTCATTCTGCAAATTTTTAAATTTCACATTTTATGGTAGACAAATACTATAACATTCAAAACAGGTGCAATTGGCCGCGTGGGAAAGTTCTGGGTGGTTCGTCCGTATTGAATTACATGTTGTACGTACGTGGTAATAAACGTGATTACGATGGCTGGGCGAAGGTGGGCAATTACGGCTGGTCGTGGAAGGATGTCCTTCCGTACTTCATCAAATCGGAAGACAATCGCAATCCTTATTTGGCAAGGAATAAAGAATACCATGGAACTGGCGGATATCTGACCGTACAAGAAGCTCCATTCCACACTCCACTTTCAGCTGCATTTGTCCAGGCAGGCGTCGAATTGGGTAAGCTTTTCATTCCATATTATTATTAAGGAGTTAATCTAAATCTGCGTCAAAAATTTGCTATTTATCATTACTTTTTATTTTTTTACATCTAATAGTTATGGATTTAAAACAAAAGTTGTGATAACCTGTTTATAATTTTTAAGTGGGGTCCGTGCCTTTCCACCTTTTGCAATTGTTAATTCGGTTACAGCGCTTGAGGCTAAAGAGTGCAATCAGCGGTGGCCTGTTGAGTTTACTAGTATTTTTTCACAAACAGGTTACGAAAACCGAGACTGCAATGGAGAAATCCAAACAGGTTTCATGGTACATTTCTACATCTTTTAAAGAGTTCATGTTGTTACTAAGTAATTTTGATTACATCTGAATGCATAGATTCCTCAGGGAACAGTGCGTGATGGAAGTCGATGTTCAACGGCCAAAGCTTTTCTGCGTCCAGTCCGCAAGCGGAAGAATCTGCACGTCGCTCTATGGGCTCATGTGCATCGCGTTTTGATCGACGATCAGAAACGAGCTTACGGAGTTGTTTTTGAACGTGATGGAAGGATCCAAAGGATTCGAGCACGTAAAGAAGTCATCCTGTCAGCCGGCGCTATCGGTAGCCCACAGCTGATGCTGTTGAGCGGAGTAGGTGACCCGACCCACCTACAACAGGTGGGTATTTCTGTCAAACATAGCCTTCCGGGTGTTGGCCAGAACCTGCAAGACCACATTTCTGGCAGAGGAATGGTTTACCTGATTAACGAAACTGTTTCATACGTCGAGACGCGTTTTATCAACATACCGTCTGTTTTGAATTATGTCAGAAATAGAGGACCGCTGACTGCCCTGAGTGGCACAGAAGGTCTTGCATGGGTAAAAACCAAATATGCTGATCCTAAGTGAGTAGAAGTCATGTAAAAAAAAATATTTGTTCAACAAAATTTAATACAGAATTTTTATTTTCCAGTGACGATTATCCCGATATGCAGCTTCAGTTTATCGCTGGCTCACCTATTGCGGATGGCGGCGTAACACTGAAGGCAAATGATAACGTCAAAGATTCAGTGTAAGATCGAAATCATATTTATCGCTTGATTAAAAGAACTAAATAATGGATGTTCTTTAAATCATGTATTACAGCTGGAAGGAGTATTACGAGCCTATTGCATATCGTGACAGTTGGCAACCCATTCCTATAGTGTTACGACCCAGATCTAAGGGCTATCTTCTACTGCGCTCTAGCGACCCATATGATAAGCCGCTCATTTATGCCAACTACTTTGCAGACGAATATGACTTGAAAGTGATGATAGAAGGCATGAAAATTGGGCTGGCATTGAGCAAGACGAAGGCATTCCAGCGCTTTGACTCGCGCCTGTATGACAAACCGTTCCCTGGGTGTGAAACTTTGCCATTGTGGACTGACCAATACTGGGAGTGCTTCTTACGCCACTATTCTACCACGCTTTATCACCAAGCTGGCACCTGCAAAATGGGAAATAGTTCAGACCCTACGGCTGTCGTTGATCCTGAACTACGCGTTTACGGCATGCAAGGATTGCGCGTTGTGGACGCTTCTATTATGCCGGATGTCGTATCTGGAAACACCAACGCACCAGTCGTAATAATTTTTTGAAAATTTATCGTGACATGGGACGTAAACAATGCAAGTATTTCATTTTTATTTTATTTATTTATTTTTTTACAGATCATGATAGCGGAGAAAGCGGCTGATCTCATCAAGGAATTTTGGTTGAAAAGATCAGAATCACCTAATGATATTGAATCTGGGCATCTTGATTAAATCATTTTATTTATATCTCTCAGTCAATAGTTTTGGTTCGGTATGCATGATTTATTCTTGTGTTGCACGTTAGTGTGCCCATAAGAATAAGCTCACTCCCAGCAAACCGCGTTGGCTAATCGTGCATAGCGAATCATTTTGTTTAAATAGCCCCTCTGATTAAAATTTTCATTGATCCATACTGTCAACTTGCAGGGAATTTCATCTTAGTAACATTTCAGTCACACAGTCCTGTCAATAGTTTGTTTTCTCTATTGAAATGTTGGCAGCTGTCCGTTTGTCGAATCGTTAAGTTGTATCCTACGACGATAAGACTTAACGTTTGTAACACATGATCAAAGGAAAGCAGAGTTTGCAAATCTATAATTGCCAAATTGCATT
Organism: Daphnia carinata; assembly: GCF_022539665.2. Lineage (NCBI taxonomy): Eukaryota > Metazoa > Arthropoda > Branchiopoda > Diplostraca > Daphniidae > Daphnia > Daphnia carinata. The sequence goes on from NC_081340.1 coordinate 6,652,822, forward strand.
TGCAAACTTTCTTCCTTTTTTTTTTTACCAATAAAGAAATCGAATGCCGTGAAACGGAGGATCGCGTGTCAGATAAGGCCTTAAGGATGAAATAATGGCGTTATACTCCCCAAATAAAAGCGTGGGAACGCGTCAACCCATTCCGTTGGTGATGCATAGAACTTTCGATAAGCAAGCAATTTGAATGTTTCAGCGCAAAGCCATCCCATGCGAAAAACGAGTAAAAAGAACTTTCGTTCCTACTACGTTTTTGAGATCTCTTGTTCACCACGTCAAAATTATGGAAGAAGCCTTTCCTTATTTTTTCTAAATTGCATGTTCACGCTTTGGGAGAATCTAGGCCTGTAAGTCACGAAGTGATTTGATTGGGGGGGGGGGGAGTTCCTCGTCGGAACACTTGCAAGTTATGATGAGGAAAACAAAATTTTGTTTTCTTGTAGAAATGATGGTCTCTGACTTTTAATTTCCATCATTTGTCATTTAGACTTGGCGTTAACGTGTGTTTAACACAAAATTCTATTTACATTTCCCTTCTGGCCAGGTGCCATTAACAATCCGTCGTCTATACTTTCGATACCTGAGTTGGCCTGCTAGTGTGATAGTAAAAAACTTTCTCTCGCTTTTGAGATTCTAACCGTTTTCATTTCTAAGATATCCCGCCTTTTGAGTCATTCCTTATCGTCGTGAAAGAGGTGCTTTGCCATTTTTGCCTACGTTTGCTAACTGCGATTTGCAACAGCGCCAAAGGCTTTATTTGGAGATGTTACGTAACCGGTCGAAATTAATAGCTCGTAATGAATGACGGCAGAACCTTGAAAGTAAAACGTGCCGACTTCTCATCACATTTTTCTCTTTTGTTACCAAAATTAATTGTTCGTAATTAGGCTTCCGAATGATCGAAACGTAATTTTCCGTTAGAAATCGTATGACACTTTTTGTGTGTAAAAGGTCTGGCTCACTTTCTCGTAGAGCCTTTTATCTTTGATGTAGGTCTCGTGACCTCTTTCGCCGTTGATAACAACACTTCACAAGGGAAAACAGAGTGTAGGAAAATCCTCAGGTTGTCGTATAACCTCAGCACACACAACTGCGGAAATGGCTTAAAATTTCTGTTTTGCTTTCTTAAAAATTTGAATATGCTAAAATATTTGTTATTTATCATATAACATTTGATTTTCCTTTCTAGTTAGCCTATATAAAAATGAAAACGTTTTGCAATAGGCTGTAAAAATATTTCAGGTCCGTCTACAGTTTAATCTCAGCCCTTTTCCTTCAGGTAAGGAAAAGGGCGAGATAACACGCGGGTACGTCAGGGACCTACAGGTAACTACTCTAACCCCTTCTATTTTTCCCCTGAAGGAATTAAAGATTCGTTTCCATTGGGCTGATTCTCCTCAGTTGTACGCAGGCCCCAATGACCTAGACAGCGTGTGTTGCATTCATCCCTTTTCTCTTACTATTTTTTTTTATCCTTGAAATCTTTTAGCTATTCACAGTGCCGCTCCTCACGTGTGTGTCGCAGCCCAGTACCGAATCGGTCGCGCGGCCAGGAGAGAAAGTTGATTTGATCCCCATGGTGATCTTCCCTGTGAGCCTCAGTTGCTGCCTAAAAAAAAAAAATACGTAACGAAAATTTTTTCGACCGGGGCTCCTTCCAGTCGTAGTTTGAACGCAGTCGCGATCGGAAGGGTACGGGAGTCTTCTACCAATTTTTTCATGCAGTTTGAAATCCCAAGTAAGTCTTGTTTACAGTTATTCTGTTATATGGTTTGAAATATTTTGTCTCGAAATGAATCGGAATTAAAACAAGGAAGGTACTAGGGAAAAAATGGAGCGAGATAAACAAGTGGCGACAGATGCGTGTGATTTCAGTCCCGCCGACAGTTCGTCTACCAATAAGTCCGCCGCAATCCTTGTTTAACGGTGTTCTCTATTTACAGTATGTCTAGGTCCTAGGGTTGTTTAATTGCATTCCTTCATCTATCACGCGGAGAAATTATTCAAAAACTAGGCCGTTTGAATGTTATGCATTGTTATTAGAACGTGAAAGAAATGCCCAAGAATTCATGGAACAAAAGGAAAGAAATCATTCGTCAACCGGATCACTTTTTTCTTCTTGTCTAATGTAATTAAAATTGTCTAAATTGAAATTCTAGAGTGCGCTATGATTGACGAATTCCTTCCGGATACACTCGCGTTTAACTGGTGATTCCGAACCGTAGCGCGACCTGCAGCCATTATAGGAGTCTTTCATAAAAGGGAAACGTAGGCTGGGGCGGATGAGCAAACTTAGTCTGTCGGAGCGTGAACTAAAATACTAAATATATGCTTAAAGTGACCTAAAAAAAAAAAGGAAAAGAAAAACCGTTTTTCTCGCTCGTAATCATGGGTCTTGGTCAACATTAAAAAAAATGGTCTACGTGGTGATGTACGGTAAGACACACTCCCGTGTTTTGTTCGTGAATTGACTCACGCACGCCAACCGTCTGTCTTTAGAGTGCCTTTCGTTGTTTCATCATTTTTTATATTTTTTTTTTGTGGTTGACTAATGTTTTTGCTTTCTGTCATCGTCAAGTACGTCTGTTTTTTTTTTCCAATTCGCGGACACGGCGTAACGACATGTCCGTCTGAGAATTTTTCTCAAGTTATTAGAGGACCTGATGTTACTTGTCTGCGTGTGGTGGCCATGTAACTTCATTAATCACGCAGAGCTATCACCGTCGGATTAGACAGTTGGGCGATGAGCGTAGCGCACTCGGGATAAAGACCATTACGGGGCAAAAGATTCATTTGAAAGAAAAGGTTGTAATGATAAAAGGAGGCGTGAATGGACTATCCTCCGGCGGAGAAACTGTTGCTCTTGACTTTCTCTCCGGAGAAGGCCATCCTCAACCGGCGAGACGAAGGACGTTTTCCCCACATGAGATTCTCCTAAAAATATACATGTGGGTCAAACGGATCATTACGAAACATTTCTCCATATTGAACTCTAACCATCCTTTTATCTTAAAACGTTTTGTTTGTTTGCTTCTTTTTGCTAGAGGGACATGAAGAAACCATGAAACACTTAGTCAACAGAAGAATGTCCATACGACGCTTGCTTTTGCCGTTGTTCTTGCTCATGTCATCTGGTCATTTTCTTGCATCCAGTAACGCCTTTGCTTGGGGTAAAGATGATCCGGAAGGACGGGTGAAAAATGCCAGAGTAAGCTACAATTAAAGTTTGATTGCCCCCAAATAATAATAATTTTATTATTATTTTATTTTCATTGATTTCCGCGTAGAAATACCTGACCGAATACGATTTTATTGTTGTGGGAGCTGGATCAGCCGGAGCTGTGATTGCTTCGCGATTGTCCGAGATCGGAGACTGGACTGTGCTGTTATTAGAAGCCGGAGGTGATGAAACAATTTGGTCGGACGTACCTGGCGCTGCCAAATATCAACAGTTAACTGAAATGGATTGGCAGTACCAAACAGAGCCGCAACCAGGCCAATGCCTGGGTTTGAAAGAACACAGGTATGACACAGTAACATTCTGCCACGAGAAAAATTCCCGCATACTGGTTAACCATCGACGTCTACGTGACGGTCACATCGATTGCAAACTCTCCCTTTTCCCGTGATTAGCTTGCTTTTAATTTTTGTTTGCATATCCATTTTTGGACCGTAGATGCAACTGGCCACGAGGCAAAGTACTAGGTGGCTCGTCCGTCCTCAATTATATGCTGTACGTGCGTGGTAACCGACGGGACTATGACAGTTGGTCGGCCATGGGCAACTACGGATGGTCCTACGAAGAAGTTTTGCCCTACTTTATCAAGTCGGAGGACAACCGCAATCCTTACTTTGCCCAGAGCCCGTACCATGGTGTTGGCGGACTGCTAACTATCCAAGAGGCCCCTTATCACACACCGTTAGCCTCTGCATTTCTAGAAGCTGGCATTGAATTAGGTATGTTTTTGAACATTACTTCTCCCTGCGGTAAAAAAAAAAAACGTTCCGTTTTTTACGGATTACGAATGTGCCTTTCATCATCGTGTAGAATTTGATTGACGGATAAGATTATACTTGTAGGTTACGAAAATCGGGACTGTAACGGCGAATACCAGACGGGCTTCATGGTACGATTAAGAGACATTCACCATGTTCTTATAAGTTATTTGTGTTTATCTTTTATTTTCAGATTCCGCAGGGGACGATACGAAGAGGGAGTCGTTGTTCGGCAGCCAAGGCATTTCTACGGCCGGTTCGTCATCGTCCGAATTTGCATGTAGCTATGCAAGCTCACGTGCATCGTATTCTAATTGATCCTCATCTTCGGCGAGCCGAGGGCGTAGTTTTCCAGCGCAAGAGAAAAATCTTTCAAATTATGGCTCGTAAAGAAGTGATCCTGGCAGCTGGAGCTATTGGCAGTCCTCATTTGCTGCTTCTCAGTGGCATCGGAGACGCTCGTCATTTGCAACAAGTGGGTGTTCCCGTCGTCCATCACTTGCCCGGCGTTGGCCGCAATCTTCAGGACCATATCTCCGGCCGGGGAATGGTCTACTTAATTAACGAGACTGTCTCATTAGTCGAGCCTCGTTTTTTCAATCTACCGTCTTTGCTCAAGTACAAACGGTCACTAGATGGCCCGTGGACTGCCCTCAGTGGTACTGAGGGACTTGCATGGGTCAATACCAAATATGCTGACCCAAAGTATGTTTTGTTTTCTCTCGTACTCTACGCACTCGTGTTTTTAATTGTGTCTTTTTTTATTATTTTGAAATGCAGTGACGATTTCCCCGACATGCAACTACAGTTTATCGCTGGTTCGCCAATCTCAGATGGCGGCAAGACATTGCGACATAACGATGGCATACGAGATGATATCTGGGACGAGTATTACGAACCCATTTCGTTGGAAGATACTTGGCAACCCATTCCCATAGTGCTACGACCCAGATCCAAGGGCTATCTTCTACTGAATTCAGACGACCCATATGATAAACCGCTAATTTACGCCAATTACTTTCAAGACGAATATGATTTGAAAGTGATGATTGAAGGCATGAAAATCGGTCTGGCGCTAAGCCAAACAAGCGCTTTTCAGCGTTTCGGTTCGCGCTTTTACGACAAGCCGTTCCCTGGATGCCAACATTTACCGTTATTTACGGATGATTACTGGGGATGTTTCTTACGCCATTATTCAACCACACTCTACCATCAAGCTGGCACCTGTAAAATGGGCAATAGCTCAGATCCTACGGCTGTAGTTGATCCTGAATTACGCGTTTACGGGATAGCAGGATTACGCGTTGTGGACGCCTCCATTATGCCAAACGTCGTTTCAGGAAATACCAACGCACCAGTCGTAATAACTTTCAGAAAATTTTCGCATGCCTTGAATTCATAAACGAAATGTTAATATTTTTTGTTTTTTGTTGTTGTTTTTTTCAGATCATGATAGCAGAGAAAGCTGCTGATCTCATTAAGCGTTCGTGGCTGGGCTACGCAGGATAACGACTGCCACCTTACAAGGAAATCTTGGGAAAGAAAAAGAAAAACTCGTAACTTCAAACTTACGCGATAAAACTTCACATCACTCTGACGAGTGTCCTGTTTTTTAAGTATTTATAGCAATAATTCTACTAAAAATTTTATGTTGTACATATTTCAAATCAAGAAATAGAATTTTATGTATTTAAAAATTCGTGAATTTAGGATGAAATTAATTCATCAACAATTTATAAGTTGGTGTGTAGGAACTTTCGTGTAAGAGGTAAGCCTAGGAACTTTGGTTTGCTGAGCAGTAAAAGGAACATAATTAAACCATTTAAACATAGGTCTCATTCTCTTCACATTCGTCTTCTCATTAAATGTTTCCAGTATCTTTTGCTTGCTGTTCCATGATCTGCAAAACGATTGATTGGAAATCAGCTTTCTTCGTTGAAACAAGTTATTCTTAAAATGCTACCACTTACGCTGAGTGCTGGTGTTTCTATCCCGATCCAAAACTGCTTGTATTCGGCCACAACCGTGGCTCTGGAAATAAAAGGTGAATATTTTTTTACATAATCATACTGTTGGATTTTGATAGATTGTGCAGGCATTCTTACACAAAGTAGAATTTGCCCTCGAAATTAGCAGGCGGGTTCCAAACGAAAGTTACGAAACGTTTGGGCAGATTGAGGTTATGTGTTGCAGCATTCTGAAACCAGCACAATAACACAACTTAAAAACGGATGAGATTTTTAAAAAGGATACCTAAGAAGTCGTAATGCTTACATTAGCTCCATCAGGGCAGTTGATCAAATGAGCGATACGGTTGTCTACTACTGGTTCAAAAGAACCAAGGATAGCATCCGCCCTGTCGCCAGTTAGCGAACGAGCTTGGATAAAAAAGCCCTTGAACGTCGCGCCGTGTTTTGCAAACAGCGTCACTGTTCAAATGCAATTAATGGAAAAGAAAAAAAGTTCTTTAAGTTGAAGGTTACCATTAAATTGAGTGGTCGTAGTGTTGGTAAGAATAACCGAAGCAGACAAATTGTATGGAGGTGGATCCATCCATTGAGGTAAGTAGTAATCATGCTGTGGAACCATGGATCGGCAATTTTCGACAGGGGTGCCATAGACGAGACTTTGGATTTTGGTAATTTGATCAAGAAGTAAGAAAACAGAGACAGATTTCATTAGTGATGAACGAAACATATCAATTAAAAAAGAAACCAAGGAGAAGCGGCCTCAAGCAGGTTTCAAAGTTTACTATTTGAAAGGTTGTTATTTCATAAGTATTATATACGTAGCGCCGAAAGTTGCTTACGCCAATGTGGACCAAGAAAAAATCGTGTTAAGCAATGGCTGCACCCTCACGCAAGTCTACTTTTGTAAAGAAGAAGAAAGACATTTAAACTCTTGTGAGCCATGTGTATTCTTATTCCAAGGCCGAGGGTTTTTCTTTTCGTTTTACACAACTCCTAAAGTAACAACTCCATTCTGAACAATTGGTTTTTTTTCGTTTCCTATGGCGCAATGGTCAATGTAATCGTATTGATCATTGAAACACTCTTAACGACAAAACTACGTCGGAAAGAAGGTTCAAAAATGTTTAGAAAACTTCGCAAATTGAGGCTAATAGTCTTTGATGAAGATTTTCGTTACTTGCTCTCACGTCATTACGTTTGCATCACCATGGCCCAAGTAATTATATCGTCTGCTCTGGCACATTTGGAGAAAGCAGCAAAGGATTGCTCTTTTTCTTAAAGACATTTGATGTTTTATTGCCAGGTAAAAGCTGTGAGTAAAGTGTATGATGGAAGGTTTTATAGCTAGAGGCTTTTAAAGAAAACAATGTACCCCATACTGTTATGAAAACTTTCATCGCCTTTGACATGAAAAACCTGGTATTACCAATGTCCGTTATGTGCCTTTGTAATTGTTTTGTGAGTAGTCTTGGCAGACCCAGCCATGTACTGATGAGACCAACATTTTCTCTTCCTTGTACCTGCAGATAAATCGCAAAGAGGGCCTAGAATAATGACGCCCATCAAAATTGCATTATTGCGTGAAATCTTCTTGTAACTATCCTAACCACGGTAGACAAGGCGAGAAAATGACTCACTTCAAAATGGAAATTATTAGAAATCTTGTTAGAAACGTACATAATATATTGCAAAACTAGTGATTTATTTACCGCGATGTTCTGCATATCCCTCGTGGAAGAAAGTTGCATAGTCATCTGTTCGCCACACAAGACACCATTTTCATACGCCGTACGATTTTTATGACATTTGGGTAAGAGTCCAGACACTGAAGACATATATAGCGATAGATACTAAAATAAATTGTATTTACAATGGCGCTGGTATAAAAAAAAAAACGCATGCAAACCAAGGTGACATTCAATTATTTGGTCGGTATTTGCCCAACCGGCACTGCACGAACGCAGTCGCAAACCTGAATGCTTGGGCCGAAAGCTCAATCTGTGAAGTTGTGCAAGAGTTGTACACACGTCGAGTTTCCTGTTTTTGGTACATACATTTCCGATCATGTGAATAGCCCGTTGACATTTTTGGATTCATTTCAAATTATTTCATCGTTTCCCTTTTTAAAGATCACCAATTCCTACACGAAAGGAAGTATGCAATGGCGCTGTGCCGTATATGTGCACTGTATGGGTTCTCCCGTTTTAGTTTTGAAGGAATTTATTGACATTTTCCGATTATCTTAATACCCGAAAATATACCTCGAGAAAGTCACTTTTTAGATTTTCTCTTCTCATGCCTTGGATATGGTCTGCATACTAAGCAAAGCAGAGCTGTAATTCTCCAACATTACGTAATTGAAAAGGCCAAAGGCCCCGTTATTTCTTCGTCATTCTACAAAACGAAATCGCCATTAAAGAAAATAACGGCACCAGTTGAATTAATTTCCAAGCTCTGCCTTCCTTGAAACAAAAGAATCGAGTAATTTTCTGTCTGGCAGTTGCAAAAGTTTTTTCATCATCCTTTACATTGGTTATAATGTGTTTGCTGCCTTTGTGCTGGAGTACCAGTAGAGTACTCGTAATGTTCGCTGCGTTCCTAATTTAACTCTGTTTGCCTTACTATTCGTTTCATAGCAGTAAAATTAGGCTTAAACGTCAAACACCAAAAAGTGAGCTTTATGCAGAACGTATGCTGCTAAATGAAAACATGAATTAAAAGGAAACATTTATGGCTCCTGCTTGCTTTATATGTCCTCATTTAAATTTGAGCTCGTAAACTCGCTTTGGTCACCGTAGGCTTATAAAGAAGCCGGGTTGCCCATACACGTTACTCTGGTTTCCCATCAACCCTCGGATAAATCTTTCGCCTTTTACTAAAGATTTCCGTGGTGGGGAGCAATTGATGAGTCTATAAGACTAATTTTTCGAAAGCCCGGTCTTTTGATCGGGCATCCTAATGAATAAAATTTAAAGTCTATGTAATTTATATATATTATGGGCGTGAAGTATGAAATGTTATAATTGCTGGGCCCAAATGGTTTCGTCGAATGCAGAGATGGTAGTTAGTTGTAAGTAAGCAATACATCAGGGCTGTAAATTCCCACACAAATGTCCATTCTAGGCTACATGAAACGAAAAAGTTTACACATAGCTGTTCTGGTTTAGTTTCACTAGCTTTTGCCCTCAAAGAAAACAATTATTACAAATTATTATGTAAGTTTTTCTAACCTTACCACTGGCTATTTGATTGACCTTACCACTTACCTTCAACCACGCGTTCTTTTTACAATGCCTTTTTTATGGTTTCTGCTGCTGAGATTGCGTGATGCGATTCCCCGAGGGCATGTTTTTATAGTACTGCTTCTTTCATTGAAGCGACCTACTATTACCCAGTCTTTTTTATTTGTTATTCTTGCATCAAATCAACAGTTTTGAATTGCAGATTAAAAGACAGTCGATTCTTTCCCGTTAAAAAATGCGATTTAAAAAAATGTAACTTAGTTGAAATGGCCCCGAAATCAGATTACGTCAGATTCATTTTCTGAAAGGATTCATCAACCAAATTGCAAAATAATAAAAGTAAATTTGTTCGTGGTTTACAAGAAGGTAAAATTTGACCTTAGGACACTAATTAGTGTTTTTCCATGAAAGAAGTAATTAGTGATTACATTTTTTTTTTTTTCAACATTGCCATACTCGATTTTAGCTCCAAACCTGGCAACTCCGAATTGGCAGGATGGGGGCGCCTTGTTTGAGTATTCGTCGTCTGATGTTAAGGGTGTTGAAACAACTGCTAAAGTCGGCAGGCCATGGCCTCGTTCTACATCGTTGTGCTTTTTTCTTGAATTACGGCATGATAAAAACCGAAGGTACAACTTTTAAAGATAAATTTGATATTCTCTTAGGTTTGCCGAAAAGTTGTGATATGTTCGAATATTGTAAAACGTTTTAAAGTTTCTCAGAAAATATGAATCAGACTTCGAAGTATTTCATTTTTTTAGTTGCATGGCTTGGCAAATTTTGACTACTTTATACATTCTCGGTTTTGTAACATAATCTTGTCAGTTTTTTCCTCAAACAAAGGAGAGAGAAAATAGATCCAGAGTCATGAATTTTTTAACCAAATTATGGCCCGTTTTATTTTAAAAAGTCATGATAGTGTTAACAAATTTCAGTGTCACAGTTTGTGAAATCTCTGTCTGTATATAGATACTGATGTACCAGTCTTACTACTGATCATCGTGATACATATGTATGCAGTCAAAGCAGAAAAACATTTTAAAAATTTCCCAACAAGTGTCCATAATAGACACCACAATACAACAGCACTGGTAAATCTTTTAGCAAGTCTAATGACATAGTTGGTAGTTGCTTAATCACCAGCATAAGGTCAGTTCATACATAAATTAATTTTACTATACCTGTCAAATAAAAATGAAGGTTTCATGCTTGATGAAAATATTAGAATGGGTATTGTTTGTACTTACAATGGTAATGGGAGTGGACTTCAGATCTGTATAGAATGTCCTGAAACCAATGACCACTGTAGCCCTGTTGGATGATGTGAAATTGTAAATTACATTCACCTTTCAAAACAACATCTCAGACAAACTAACTTCATTGTGACTTGTCCCTTGAAATCTGCAGGTGGAGTCCACAAAAACGTTTCGTTCTTTCTCCTAACTCGGCTTGAATGGGTTACGGCGTTCTGTAAGTGACAAAATTATAAATAATAAATAAAATAAGACATTTCGTTTGCTTGTTAACGTTTAGTGTCACATACCGCAGTTCCTCCTGGACAGTCCATTGTTTTGCCTTGACTTCCTTCAGCACTGAAACTGCCAATGCCCGTGGTGTTAGTGCCTGATCGAGCCTGAATCATGTAGCCTCTGAAATCGGCCTCACCGATGGACTGAAGAGTTACTTTAATACAAAACAATACCGTAATTATTTCTTAATATCTTACATATTTTAAATTAATATCTTAAGTTTCTTTATTTTGACCATCCAAATGGTTTTACCTGTTATAGGAGAAACTGAATTGGCTTGTGTACTGCTAATTGATAAAGTAAAAGGAACTGTATCTTCTTGTGCGCCAAAAAGCATGTGAATGGGTGCCATTGATGCACATGCACTACGAGGTGCACCACCGGGAAATGCAGCTACCTGAGTCGCAACTAACGCGCTCACAATTACAAGGTAAATGTTCATCATTCTATCAAAGAAAACAAAGTCGATAAAATAAGTGCTAAGATGATTTTAGTGCGCACAGAATAGTTAAGTTCTTACCTTTGTCAAGTGCAATGCGAAATTTGGTAATGTTTTAGAAACACGGACAGTGTTTTGTGTACTCTCGCTGTCTTTGTAGCCGTGTGCGTAGCGGTGAGAGATCGGGAACTGAGAGTAAAAGCCGAAGCACGGTGGGCTTTTATTTATCGCCCAACGGCTGCTATCAAGGTGCTTCCACAACTCATACGCCCTTTGGGGCTAGTCGCTGACATAAAACCGGCAATAATGTGTACTGGAAGGGGGTTGGGGGAGGGGAGGCCGGCATCAGTAGACAAAAACCAAAAAGGTGAAGGGGACGTGTTAAAGGATGAGAGAAAGAGAGAGAGAGAGAAACAGACAGAGAGAAGCTCTCAATCATCTGAGAGGCTTGTTTACTATTCTGAGCAAATACACCAACACATATAAAAAGAAGCAAACGATAAAACGAGCACACCATTACCTTGACAAATTAAACAACTCCTGGAGCAATGGCCTTAAAATTCTACGGTCGTTCACGTGTAAGGAAATCAGAAAATCACATAAATCCTTCGCTTTTCTCGCCCCCTGACTTGTGCGCCTATGTAATAATTGAACTCGTGGTAGGCGTCGATTGTAAGAAAATCAGCAACCCTATTGTTTGTTTTCTCGCTTTTTCATCGTTGCTTCTTTCGGGCTGAACTGACGAGAGCGTTGGGGTCGTTTGTAGAAAAATTAAAATATAAAGAACCGGTTGGCCAGCCAATAGACGACGACTTTAACCTCATTTCCCTTTCACTTGAGACAGGGTCTCTGAATAAATAATTGCGTCCTCCGGGCCGAAGCTGAAGAAAAATTTCTCGCAGCGGTGTTTTATTTTGTTTGCTTATTATTTACTGATTGTGTTTTTCTGACAAAAGAAAAGAGAAATTAAGTGAGTTGAACGCACGTTTAAATCTAACTTTAGGTATGAGCAGAGGAAACCACCAATCACGATGACAGACGGGGAAAAATGAAGAAAATGACACCTGGACTCCCTCGATATAGCAGGCATTATACCATTTTCCTTGACCTCGATATTCCTTTATACAGAATAGCTTTACGGCATTTACATGGCAAGACAATTACCATCAAATCTCCTGCTTTAAGCTGCTGTCATTGAAGTAAATGGAATTTCGGCATATCCGTGCGGAAGTTGAATACCAGGAAGAGGGTAATGAAAATATTAAACACCAAAATTATCAAACGTCCTTGGACAGTGTTGCAGAGTGTTTCTCTTTTCAGGCCCACTTTCTCATCGTCACGATTGTAGAAAAAAAAAACGGAGGTAATGCTCAAGGTTTTCACTGAATTCTACTGTACAATATTTCTGTTATTTATGAAACTTTGGATTTACTGGTTTTCCCTTGCAACAATCATGAGGATGACCTTCTTTGATTCGTTCGTCACATCGGTCATCTCCCTTTTTTTCCCTTTTTGTCTGTTGCGATATGCAAAATTATTTGATGTCCTCAATTCGAAGAAGCAGGTAAGTAAAATGACTGGTAGAAAGTTTGTCATTCTATATCGCTAATGTTGCACGTACATGCTCCTCCTAAAAAGACTTTCACTCGGTGTTGGATGATTTTTGCTTACCTATGATTTGATTAACGCTCGCAGGACTGTAACAATGTTCAGTGGCAATAGCCAGTGATTATTATTCAGTTAATGGTTGAAATATGTTTTCTGGTATTCAAATTTGCATTTCAGAAGATGATTTCAAAGTGGCAAAGCATGTATTAGAAACATTCACTTTGAGTATGGCTTTCTACTACCATGTGCACCACCAAATTTCTTAGACGAAACTTCTGTTTTAACCTTACTCGTATTGTTGACCGCCAGAGGCTTATCTTCTCCCGGAATCCACACGTTAATAATCCCGTCTTCGCCACCTGATACTACTTGGCCGCTAGCTGGATTAAAGGCGGCGCCACGAATGGTTTGTGAATTTCCGCCTTTCTCGTCGAACAGTATAGCATACGGTTCCAATGCGCCTTGACTCATTTTTAGCATTCTTAAGCATCCTCTGTCATGTAAATTGGTTGATGGTAAAAATTCTTCGCATTTTGCAATTGCGTAGTGCATCTTACCTGTTTGGCGTATTTGAACCTGCAAGCAACAAAGGATCTTGCCCTTCTCCCGTTCGAAAACACCGAATGGCGAAACATGTCTCTGATTTCTTTCTCTTTTAAAAGAAAAAAAATTACACCCTGTTCTAATCAGTAAAATTTTAAATTTAGTTTATACCCTGAGAGCATCTGCTATCTTTTCTCGAGTAAAGACATGTTTTGGAGATGCTTCTTCAACATCCCAAATCTGAACATTCTCTGTACTGGTAGTGACTGCTATGCTCTCTTGTTTTGTCTTTGTGTCATATCCAACCCACTGTAATCTCCCACATGTTGTTTCTGTATTCAAACTAAATTTGTGAATAAGTTAAAAGTAAATAATGGATTTTAAATGATCTTACCAAAACTGTAAGGCATCATCTTCATCCTTTTCATTTAAATCATATACATTTACCAGGCAATCTGTTGAACATGATGCCAATGTGTTTGGTGATGTTGGGTGAAATTGGACCTGGGACATAAAGAAAAAAATTTGGTTGAACCCTTTTCAAAAGCAAGACAAAATAAGGTTTTACATGAGATATATCATCTTCATGGAATTCTGAATAAGCTGCCAAAACTTTTGGAGATCTTATGTCCCACAAGAACAAATGGGTATCAGTTTTCACTTTTTCCGTGCCTCCACATAATAGTGTCCTGTTGCAGTTAATGTCAAAAGACAGAAATGGTTTTATCTTTTGATCGGAGTCATCTGCATTTCCACCAAGTTAGTTTACTTTAAACATTAGTTAATGATGTAGATTACCTCTAAACTCTTGTGAACATTTTTTAGGGTTCCTTATATCCCACACTCTGATACTGCCATCACTGGATCCAGTAAGAATACAATTAGGGATAACAGGGTTAAAATGAACATCAACAATGGTTTGGTCATGAGCTATAAACGTTGAAATTTTGTCCAAAGTATCAGTAGATGTAAGGTGAACTGAATTGTTAGACAAAGCTGCTGCAAGCTTCTTCGATTGCCATTCACAGTCTATATGAAGAATATATAATTTTTCAAGCCCAACAGCTTTCCGAGCCGAACAGAAATATGGTTGTTGATACAGCGTATTCAACTCTTCTTCGTTGCACAAATCACCATCTTGTGAGATATCAATGTCTACGATGTCTTGAACTGCTTAAAATTGAAGACGAATTGTTGAAATTATGAATTTGATATTGAAGTATAATTGCTTGATTTTTACCTTTCCCTTTTGATTCGTTTTCTAACTTTGACATGCTTGTGATGCGTTCTATAAAAATTAAAGATGCATAACAAAGATACTACAGCTAAACATTTGAAGTTCGGCTGTTTAGCACATGTTTAACCACGAAAAGCAAGTTTATTTTTTATCCGATAGATGCCACTATAGCCAAAAATCGATTTTTAAACATTTCAACAAAAAAAAATAATTTTAATTTTACAAATAGAAACTGTTGTCAGACATCAATCCTGTGTCAATAAGATTTGTTGTGATACAACTGTAAATATTAACAATCTATAAGTTAAGTAGAAATGAATCAGACATGGCCAGTATGCGTCTGCTTCATGACCTAATACGGATATTCATACTCCGGTGATAGTAAGCCACGTATGAGACATAACAAACTTTCAGACATATAAAAATGTATATTTTAACTTAAATTTCTCCTGCGGACATTTGTGTACTTATTATAAGTAATAGATGGAAAGGGCTTTTATCGTGAACAAGTATTGAGGGTTGCTCACAAAGAATGACAGTAAAAAAGATATGTGACAATCCGATTCATAGTTTCAAAAAATCCCGGTTAAAAAAAGACAGCAGATATTTTTTTTTTCTTTTTCCCTGTTTACTTGTTCTGATATGCCTCAGCCCATGTTACGTCACATTTTGGTACAAACCGTTGTACACGGGCGTTCAGATACAGACGAGGCTGTCTGGAAAACCGTATGACAGTCACCATCGGGAAAAGAAAGTCCATATTTAGATTTGAAATAAAAACGTATATTATGCTTGGGAACTCGATTCACATGTTTGGTTGAATAGACCTGGGGCCTCGGCTCGATTTGTTGTTTGTCGTTGCTATGTCCCTGCCCTCTTGCGGCCGATACTTGTGCACGTTCCGTGCGTGTATTGCCGTGTAGACAGGAGGAAAAGCATAATCACCATCAGGCAACTCGCGTGTGTAGCAACGTGATAAGTCGTAAAGGGCACTTTAGTATAAAAGTATTCGTTATTGCTGCATAACATTTTCCGATTGTTCGACATAATTATAGTGTTCCTGTACGAAATGCACACCGTGGGAGATGCAACGTCTAGTGTTCCTGCGTTTTTGGGAAAACTATGGAAATTGGTGGAAGATCCGTCCACTAACCATCTCATCAGTTGGAACGCGGTAAGGCGTCCATTTGTAATCCCCTCTTTCTTCGTTTCGGCCGCCAAACTGACATGTTTACAATTGGTTATGTCTTCATGCCTTCTTGGCAAATTCATATTTATTTAGCATTTCATTTAATTTCTCTTTCTTATATTTCATTTTAACTAGAATGGGATGAGTTTTACAATCAGGGATCAGGCCCGATTTGCCAGAGAACTCCTTCCATTATACTATAAACACAACAACATGGCCAGCTTTGTTCGGCAACTAAATATGTATGGTTTCCACAAAGTTGTGTCTGTTGATTCTGGTGGACTCAAACTTGACAAAGATGAGATGGAGTTTGCACACATGTATTTTCTGCAAGGCCAAGAATTTTTGTTGGAACACATCAAAAGAAAAATTCCCATCAGTAAACAAGAAGAAACAAAGCATACAAAACCTGAAGTGCTTTCCAGGGTAACTTAATGTATTCCCATTTTCCTTTGTTTACTGTTATTGACACCAATCTCTTTGTGCAGGTTTTGGCTGATGTTCGTGGTATGAAGGGTAAACAAGAAAATGTTGATTCTCGTTTGAATACCATGAAACGAGAAAATGAAGCTTTGTGGAGAGAAGTTGCATCCCTTCGACAAAAACACATGAAACAGCAACAGATAGTCAACAAGCTGATTCAATTCCTCATCAGTATTGTTCAACCTAATGGACGTGCAGGCCTAGGGCTGAAAAGGAGGTAAGATCTGTTAGCTTTTCTGAAATGGGAAAAATTACTCTGTTAAACTGTATTAATACTAACTAGGTACCCGTTGATGTTGGGTGAAGGTGTTCGGTCAACAACCAATTCTAGCACCACCGAAAAAGGTATGCAGAAAGAAACAGGGGAGAAACAAAATGATGGAAGGCTGAAAGGTGTTTACATATACCTTTTCCCTACAAGTTCTATTTGAACTTCGATCTAGTTTTAATTATCCGAAATTTTTTTTTTTTTTTAGATCTAGACGAGTCAGCGGTTTCAGGCAACCCTAACATGTCAGATATACCATCACCGAAAGGACCTATCATACATGATGTTACCGATATCGACGAAAGCAGTTGTGCCGACCTTATTGGAAACTGCAACGACTTGGATGCTGATCAAATGGAGGAAATTGCCGAAGTAGTTCCCAATGAAAAATCTCCTGAAATATTTTTTCCCATGGCCCAAATTTCAGAGTTGCCCATTTCAGTTGAATCTACTGAACAGGAAGACGAAGTACCAGCTGAAGAAGAAGAAGCAGTAGAAGATGGGTGAGTTTCGTTTTTACGTAGCATTTCAAATAGTATTGTTCATGTAAAACTCTTTTATTAGTTTGGGAGTCGAAAATCCCGATTTTAACACAATGGTCCAAATGGAAGCCGGAACATCCAATAGTGGTTCTGGAATCCTTGAAAACTCGGCAATGGCTAGTCCTATGAGTCCTGATCTGTTGATGGCTGTCGATCCTCGTGAAGTCAATTCGGGTGCTTTACTAAGCTTCGAAGAAAATCGAAAGGAGAAAGGTGGACGTGGCAAGTCGGTTGTCAAAAATCAAGAAAGAACGGTTGCTTCAACCGAATCGACCGCTATGGAGAGGTATGCCATGTTTTCCATTGGATTTCTCTGAACACATTGGGCTGATTCCAAAACCTTGGCATCCGGTTTGCTCCCTTCAAGCAGGGAAGAGTTGGACAGCCATCTGGACACGATGCAGGTCGATTTGGAACAACTTCGCGAGGTTTTGAGTCTACAAGGAAGTCCACTGGATGCTTCTACGTTGCTTGGGGTATGTGATTCTCTGGGATTGAGTTTCGAACCAACGTTAGATTCATGCAATTGGGCGGGGTATCCCTCCACGGCGACCTGGAACCGGAGGGGCATCCCTTCGGACAGCTCGCCATCGCTCGCTTCCCTACTAGAGCACCAGTTGCTGCCAAAGGTAGCAAGTGCCTATAAAAAAAAAAACGCTGAGTCCCACCCAACCTGAATTTTTCCCATTTCACCTCTTAAACGGGATGCATTTTCATTCGTACCAATTTTAAGTAGTTTGACGGCGTGCTGCACGATCGAAGGCTTGTTGTCGTACTATTCAAACAATAAGCTGTTTTATTTTCTTAGCTTTTCAGTGCAGATGATACCCTACCAGGCAATGGTTATTTGTCAATGGACATGGACATGTTCAAAAACCC
Organism: Daphnia carinata; assembly: GCF_022539665.2. Lineage (NCBI taxonomy): Eukaryota > Metazoa > Arthropoda > Branchiopoda > Diplostraca > Daphniidae > Daphnia > Daphnia carinata. The sequence goes on from NC_081340.1 coordinate 6,670,744, forward strand.
GTCCCAAGGTGCTATTCTCGGTAAGTGTTTCCTTGTTTAATCCAATCATTTAATTACTTTCATTTCGCTTATTGTCAACAGGTAATGAAGTGATAGCTTATAACGATGCGTCATTCTTCGATATGGTCGATGAGTACAGTGATGAGCAGATGGCGAACGATCGAACAACTCGAGATGTGGAAGATGAATCTATCGTGAAAGACACGACCGATTTGTTTGATCTCCTGGATGATCCTCCGCAGCCGGCGGCTGCGATACCCGCTACAACGGTATCCGCCGCCAAGAAGAAAAAGAGAAATTGAAACAAGCGAATAGCGCGAAAAAGAGAGGACAATGTAACAACAAAAATGTGGCTGTACCCCTCCTCGCTTTATTTCGACGCGTCCTTTCCCCAACTAAAAATACCTCTCTTTTCTTATTGATATATAACTTTATGCGTGTTATCGTCATTAACAGACCTTTTGTTTCGTTTTCCCACCTTAGGTTTTTTTTTGTATCCTTCTTTGATTTTCATTTAACTTTAAAGTAGAAAGTCAATTTGATGACAGAGAGTATGTAGATTCGCTAGCCAACCCCTATGTAATGTCATCAAGCACATTTGCCATACTTGTTATTATTATTATTATTACCTTGATTTTTAATCGCAGAAAATTGAAAAGGTTAGAAGGGGGGATATGAAGTGATTTATTATTCGCATTCGACGATGGGCTTATCGCGCGCAATTGCAGGGTGTGTGATGCGTATGTGTTTATTTTGGATTTGTAGGTTTGCTTTTTGTACGACGAACCTACTTATTTATATGCATAAAGTTGTCTGGGCAGCAACGGAAAGGGAAGAGGGGAAAAAAAGTTTTCACCGCGAAGGTGATCGGAGCGAATGTTCTTCCTTTCTCTAATTTAAAAGTGGCGAAATAATCCTACTAAAAAGAGAAAGAAAGCAAACATTGACGCCGTTACGAGAATTCATTTGTGTCAACTGTTTTTTTCACACGTGTGTGTGTTGGCTATGTGATTCGACGTCGTTACGGTATACATCAATAAAATTCAACAATTAAAACTCGACCGTTTCTTTTTAGGGATGCATGATGTTTTCATACATTTCCGTCTTACAACTTTCAAGAGATAGTATTTTTTTAAATAAATTCTTTTTGCTTTCTATGCAGATGAATACAGTCGTCATTGGTATCCGATCTGGCTGTGCAGTTTGAAAGATGAAAATATGCTAATTGATCTCCCGGTTGCAGTCATCATCATTCACGTTCTGCAGACGTCTAAAGGTTTTTTTTCTTCTTTTAAGTAACAGACTAGAAACATCTTTAGCCATTTTCTTTTCAGGCTTCCACTTTCGACTACACAATCATGACACGGAAAAGAATCTCGTGCAATCCCTTGTTTCTTGGAGCCGATCGGAGCCGATGATACGATAAAAGACGGAAAGGGAAATGCTGAATATATTTATAGATAAATATATACACACAGAGTGGAATATTCTTTAACATGGAAGAAGAACAAGAAAAAGATAGAGTGGGAGTTGGGATGAAGAAAGGAGTGGGGGCGTGCAGCCTTTGGGGGAGGAATGGGGGAGGATGGGAAACGACTGGATGGGTTTTGACGACCGACATGGACTAGCTTACCTTTTTTTTTCTTCTTCTTCTTCTTCTTTCAGCCGCCTTTTTTCTCATTTTATTCCCTACTCCACCCTCCGCTCCAAGTCCATTTCTCACTCGTACACAGCACTCTAGTAGAGTGAGAGTGTAGTAGAAGTTCACTACACTATGCTGGAAAATGTCGTACGTAATGTTCGCGGCTCTCACACCAAAAAGCAACACACACGCCGGGCGTGCTGGAACATCATAACATTTCGAAGCCGGAAGCGATCGAAGTAGTGTACGGGGTATCTAGGTGGGAGTAGGTGGAGGCCGGATCGATGGTTTGAACTCATAAAGTGGCTCCCAAAAAAAAAAATTGTTTCCTTGCGCTTATGTTTCGTGCATATATAAATAAGAAAGAGATAGATAGATGTTGGTTCTTTAATTTTTTAGGGTTTTCTCGTTCGTTTCTTTTTTTTTTTCAGCGGGGAGGGGGAGACTCTCCATCCCTACTCCGCCCATCTCTTCTTTTCTCCCTCGTAACATGTTCGTGTTGTCCGGAGAGAGGGTGGGGATGTGAATAGGAAAAGAAAAAAAAAAAAGACTCCCTTCCTCTCTCCCCATATCTCTACACACTCCAAAAGCTCTCTCTCTCTCTCTCCTTTCATATTATTTCGGTTGCGCCTTCGTACACACCCCTTTTTCTCCTCTTTCTGGCCACCTTCCACCACCCAACCCATCCATCCACCCACTCTCTCTCTACTACTCACGCTATACACCCTCACTCTTTTTGTGAGCCTCCCACCCAAAAAAAAAAAAAAAAAAAAAAAAAAAAGCCGGGACCCACTGACGACGACGGCGACGAACGACCACACGAACCAAGCGACTTCAGTTCATCAGTTCGTCTAGAGTCGGTTGTTGCGATAGTCTTCTTCTATTTGAATTATTTCCATTTTCACTGATCGGAATACGTTCAGATGTTGGCTGTTTGTGTGACGTGGAAATAATGGCTTGTGCGAGCTAAGAATTTTGTGTTATTTTTAAACAATTCAATCTGATTTGTTGATCGACGTAGCGCAAAAGATTTGCATACAATTAGCAGCAGACGAAATTGAACAAGTGTTTCTAGTGTCCCTAAAATTTTATTGGATATTATTTGACTTTGCCTGTGGATTAAAAGATTTAAAAAAATGTTTATTACAATTACAATGGCCGACAGAGTGCTCTTCAGAGAACGGTCTGGCAGCATGGCTTTCATCTCGTATTTTTGAAAAGAGAAGAATCGGGGTGGGAAGATTTGTGGCAGGGGATGAGATGGTTCGATCTGTAGCAGCACTCCACAGTCACCACTGTACCACCACATCATTCTACCACCTGTTGTTGAGTGACGATCATAGTTGGCGATGCAGATGATGAATTTCAAATTATTATTGTTAACCAACAGCTGATATGTGAGTGAGCCGTGTGTTTTGGGCGCGTGTGTGTGTGTGTGTGTACTTTCTTTAGTGGTGTCGCCGTGTGTTTGTTGTATATCGACCGCAAAAGCCCACACGTGCACTGTGACCATGACGGAATCGACTCAAGTTGTGGATCACAAGGAACGACGGAGGATGCTGCAGGTAGTCTACTGCTCTTCTTTTAGTTCGAATAATCTGCTTGGTTGGTACGTTGCTTCGACCATGCGGCACGTGGTCTACAATTTCAATTGCGTAGTTTCCCAACCTGGTATTCTATCTTAGCTCACTGCGAACGCCAATGTTGTGTTTCTTGAACGGATCGCCCTGAAATATCGTGGAAATAGCCCTTTTCTTGTGGGGATCTCTTTTTTGTTGCATTTGTTGAGCAAAACGTAATTCGGCTGCTTTTAATGTTAGCGCCATCTGTGAACGAGGTTTACGACTATTTAACATTAATGACACTTTGGCATGCAATTGGCTCAAGGACGTTCAGGTTTTTAATTAATTGGATAACGAGGAACTCAATTGAGTTAAGGTGCGTCACTGATTTAAAAAAAAAACACGTTGATTTGGAATATTACACAATCGGGTATTTTGTTCGATGAGGCGGTAGGGGGAGGAAAAGAAGGGTTCTATAGTTCAATGTGGGCTGTGTGATGGCGCTAGTGGGTGGATAGGTTGGGAGAACGAATAAGAGAGGGAGGACCTCTCCCATTCCTTTTATTTTTTAGCCATTGGTTTCCGGGGTTTCGAAAAAAAAAGCAGGAGGGAGGGTAAGGAGGTGGTGGTGTGGCGGTGGGAGAGTTAGTTCGAGTTGGAGTGAGAACGGGGGGAGGAGGAAAAAAAGCCACCCGTTCTTCCCGCCACCAAAACGGTGCTGTGTGTTTTTTTCGATCCCGCGTTTTATTTTTTTTTATTCCACCCAATTCGTCCTTGTTTCGTTTTGTTTTAGTGTTAAAAAAAAACTAAATTCCTCGGCAAATCTCGAAAGATCAAAGTGTGTGTCTGACAATTAATCAAACCGAGTGTTGAATGCGAAATTGTCAACTGCGTCACGACGTCGAAGCATTCAATGTACAGACCCGAGGTAAGAAAAAGATTCTTGGTCCAACTCGTGCTGCCATAAAGTCTCTGCTGCCACCCGAAATGTTGCACTCCCACGAGCACTTTGTTCGATTGTTCGTCACGCGTATTTGTTTACTCATGATCGTGATGATCATCTGGTAGGTTATGGAAGTTGTGCTCGTCTGTGTGTGTGTGTGTGTGTATGTGAGTGAGTGTGTGTACAATTTGGTCATTCCCACTTCTCACTCTTGCTCGAATGTCGGGAAGGGAAAGAAGGTCTTACAATGGCGTCCCCCCAGCGAGGCGTACACACCCCACACACGTATACCTTAGAAGGCTGCCACATATGATGGGGGTATACTCACAGCCACGACTATTTACGGATGACGGGGGTATGATGAAAGCGAAATTTCGAATGTTTCTCATTTTTGCTGGGATCGGATTGGTGATGTAGCACGCTTTGTTACAATCGTTAGTTGAATCCTGTATTCTAGAACTTTTAGTTATGAGGATAGATAAAAGCTCACAATCTATGAGATAAGGTGGATAAAATTTGGAAAATCCACCTGTTGTAAACTGTAGAATTTGGTTGCCCCCTTTAGCCAAGTGGAGATGAAAAGAGGTTAGTCCAGTCACGCTTGTTTACATGAAGAGTTGAACTGGACAAACCTTCGTGATGACGACTCAGAAAATGATTACGAAAAATGAAAGTCGGCAAAAAAATACAATCCGTCGTATGAAAGTTAGATCTCGCTGGGGTGTACCACCATCTCGGCCGCCATTACTCCGAGAGATCAGTGTACAGCCCAGAGAGAAGTGGGAGGGCTCCTATGTAGCTCTTCTCTCTCATTTTCCCTCTCTTGTTGTGCAGTCCGCCATTTCGGAGTGGAGGTGCCCGTATACAGACACACAAGAAGCCCCCTTCTCCGGGCGTTGGGAGAGTGAGAGAGAGACAAGTCTTTTCTCCCCCTCTCTCCCCCTTCTTATTCTCCCTCCTCCACCCGTCCAGTGAGTCTGTGTGTGAGCTCGGAGGAGGATTTCGGCGGAGGCGGTCGAACACGTTCACGAAGGTTGGTGGGGTGGTTATAGGGAGAGAGACAACTCCCTCTTGTGTCCAAGTGAGAAGAAAGAAAACAAAAAAAAAAAAACAACCAAGAGGATTGTGTGTGTGTGTTTCTTTCCGGACATCCCATCAACTCCTTTTTTTTTCTCGTGAGGACCGTGAATCTGGAGGGTGGTGGTAAAGCGAACTACAACGATCCACTAGGTGAATCTCCCCTTGCGTGAACAACTTATCGTCTGTATCGTGAAGAACAATAAAACAAACATTGTTATCAAATTTCTGGAATGCCTACGTCATCATAAAATATTGAAGAAAAAATGAAACAAAATGCCTGCAACTGCATTTTTAATATTTCGTTTGACCTCATTGTCAACGTTATCCATAAGAGCAGTTGACGTTAATGAGGGGCTGCTAATGTGACCTCGCTTCATTGATTTCGTCGGATGCGTGTTTCATTTTTTTTTTTTTTTTGCGTCTGCGCACACGTGACGCAGTTGTTATTGTGAACTAATTTAGTGAAAAAAAAGCAAAGCAAACGAAATTTGACATTTTTTTGTGCTTGCCTTGTGTACGTTTTCTTGTAGATGGCCTTTCCTCTATACCTGAGCTACCTGACATCGGAACAGAAACCGGCAGCGGCCTGCTTCGTGCCGGCACAACCCGGTAGTGGTGGTGTTGCCGGAACTCCGGTGACCACTGGAGCACCTGCTAGTGGCGGCGGGGCCCGTGCTCCGACAGCTTCTGTTCAAGTGCAGGCCAAGACGATGGATGGAGCACCCGTACCAGTTGTACCAATGGACTGTTACGAAGACATGTTTCACGAAATCGCCAAAAAATTCTACGGTGAAGGAGCTCTAGTACCGGGAGGCATCGTTCAACAAGGAACAGATCAGAACGGAGCCGGAGCCGGTGGTGCAGGGGCGGGTCAGCAGCAAGGACAAGCCAATACGCAAGGGGAATTGGGTATGATGGATCTAGACTATCAACAGGTAAGATACCGTTAACATTCAAATAGGGATCTCTTTGATTAAATGATATGTTGGATTTTTACCAAAAAAATGACAGGTTGGCAAGGACGGACACTATCAAACGGGAGGTCAAGGAGCTTCAACCGGACCCACGTTGATCGTGCAAACTACGGGTGGTCCTGTCTTGCAAGTGACGATGGAAGCGACACCGCATGTAAATGTTAATCCATCACCACCCAAGAAACCCAAGATGAGCGTCAAGTTAAAAAAAGCAGCAGCGGCTGCAGCGGCGGCTGCTGCTGCGGCTGCTGCGGCCGCCGCCGCCGCGCAACAAAACAGCAACGCGGCCGGAGGCAGCGGTAAACCGGTCGAATCCACGTGGGTGGAGAGTGATGACCTACTACCGTGGAATTCTTCGAAAGTGGCCTCTTATAACGCAACTCACAAGGTGATTTATCGCACAACTTCTGAAATATCAAAATGTATTATCATTTTTATTTCCGTACGTGTCCTTTAAATTTTATTTTTTGAAGTACCGGAATTTATCGGGAGGGATGATAAACGACAAAAACTTTTGACATTTTGTTTTTATTCTTATCGTTACAGTTGTTCCGGTGCCTGGATTGCGGCTGTGTGGGTTTCCTTGCCCGCATCGCAGAGCATTGGCTGGGAGCGCACGCCAACCTGCGCGTCTTCCAGTGCCCGCGCTGCCACTACAATTCGGCGTGGGCGCGGTGCATCCGGATGCACCTGGCCCGCCAGCACAACGAACAGAACCCCGACAGCTCTCTGTGGCGCGAAAATCCCGTGCTGGAGGAAGTGACCAAATACCTTCTGGCGCTCAAGAACCGCGTCGAGAGCAAGGACGAATTGCCGTCGCCGGGCAACGGAACGGCCGGTGGAGACAAACGGTACTCTTGTCCTTATTGTCCGTACGCCACCGATCGGAGGGACCTATACACGCGGCACGAGACGATTCATAGTGAAGAGAAGCCTTTCCAGTGCTTCATTTGTGACAAGCAGTTTAACCGGGCCGATCACTGCAAAAAACACTTTAGTCGCATGCATAGGTATCCATCTCTGAAAAAAAAAAATCCTAACTCCCTCTCTCTCTGTCGCTCTCGGCTGTACTGAAAAAAAATTTTTTTTTTGATTCTCTATCCCATCAGTTTTATTTTGGAACATCTCTTTCAGCTTTGCAAATAGTTTATCGTAAGACGACAAAAATAGTTCTAAGTGTATTAAGATTCTTCGTTTGATTTTTACCTTACTTATTCTCGAGTTCTTTTTGAATTGTTTTCTTTACGCAGGGATACAGCGTATGATTTGCAAAAGATTAAGAAAGCAGCCGGAGGAGGAGGTGGTGATCACGGACATCACACGTCGTCAGTCGCCGTTAAAGCACCAGCTGCTCACGTGGTTGTTGCTGCAGCTGTTCCGCCTACCCAAATCCCTTTCTACACGGCCGTCACTGTGCAACAGCAACAACAACAGCAACAACAAACCAACCAAACTGTGGTCAGTCAAAACAACCAGCAACAACAGCAACAGCAGCAACAACAACAACAACAACAACAGGCAGTGCAGCGTCCGGCAGCGACTGTTGTAGCAGCCTATCAGCCTCATTTAGGTTTGCCGGCCTTCCCAAGTCAGCCGACTCCTACGCAAGCCTACAAAAGTTACACAACACTCGGGGTGGAAGCCTTAGTCCGACCGACTCACACGATCGCCACACCGACGAGTCAGCAGCCGAATAGTGCGACGTCGGGTCAATCGTCTCAGGCGTCGGGTGGAGGAGGTGGTGAAAAGAAGAAGAAGGAAAAGTTGTACGCCTGCACCTACTGCGCCTGGCGAGGGGTGGACAATTGGTGTCTCAAACGCCATCTCAATACCCACATCAAACCTTACCTTTGCGTCTTGTGCGATTACAAAGCGGCCCGCTCCGAACGGCTGGCCACGCACGTCCACAAAGTTCACAACAAGCGCATCTGCGGCAAGTGCAACTTTTTGGCCGACGATCAGGACGCGCTGAGCAACCACATGCGTGAACATCAGTAAGTAATTTATAAAAAAGAAATCACACGCAGGCAAAAAGCCCCTGACTATTTCGCCAAAAATATATCGACACACAAACACACACACTTACATTCATTCGCATACATCACACATCCGGGGCGTAATTAGATCCATGCCTCCCCTGCCGCCTTACAGAACTATATTTAGACAATTTTGCAAATGAAAATTACTGTAGGAGGAGAAAAACAGCCAACCATTTGTTGAAGCCAAAGTTTGTTTTGCCTTTTTCTTTCTATTCGTTCCCTTGCACACTCCCTAATTACCTTTTATTTTCTGGTTGGGGGGATCACAATTGTCTTTTTCATTCATTTCCCGCGTTCATTCAGACTCAAAGCCTTGGTCAAAAGAAAGGAATTTCAACCCTCGGTTTTTCTTTTTCTTTACAGCAATTAAATGGTACTTCACTTATAGAATCACATTATTATCGCATTGTGTGTCTCGGGGAGGTTAATTCGTGCTCTTTTTTGTTCTGTTCGTTTTGGCCCTGAGACAATTAAGGGAAAATGTGCGGGTGTTTCGCAAACACACACACACACACACAAAGATGGGCGCCTTTTTACTAGAATCAATTGTAGTTACAATAATGCGGGAGCTTGTTAGGGGGGGGCATGTCTAATTCAACCCTTTCCTATTTGTACATTTTTTGCTTGTTCACTTAAAAGAACGTTACTATATGAAAATCGATCCATCAATTTCACACAGTTATAGAAATCTTTCAAAAAGAATCGGAGCAAAAGGGCTGCTTTGTTGGTAAATCACTCGCTTGAGACACGAAACTTGGCTTAACACTATTGGTTTCACCAGCTTTAAAAATCCACAATCCTTTTTTTTTTTTTTTTTTAAATTGTGTTGTTAGAAATTGACGGATCGACTCACCTGGTGGATTTCAATTTACCTGTACCTTCTTTATCGTTTTTCGCTTTTCCCCCTTTTTTTTGTTTCCCTTCGGCCCGTGACTGTGCGCCCCCAATGTGTTTGTGCGTGGGACTGTGTGTGTGTGTTTTCTTGATTAGGGAATGAAAAACCCTGGCAAAAATTTATGATAGAGAAACTAAAAACGAAAAAAAAAAAAAGACAAAGAAAATTGAATCTAAAAAGGAATAATTATTTAGCACTCGGAATTAGTGAAAAATTCTTTGTAGTGCGAGCCAAATTGTTATTAGCTCCGAGCAGGGAAGTTGAAAATTGCTTTATAGCTCTGTAAAACAAACTAAAAAATCATTGTCATTTGATACAAAGAGAGAGAAAAAAAAGACAACAAACAAAGTTTAATCGTACTATTATTCTTTTCTTTTTTTTCGCCATGCAGTTGTAAAAAATCAAATAATAAAGTTTTTCAATGTTGATTTTTTTATTGACTTTGAAATCAATATTGATATCCTCCAATTACTTGCTCCCCTTCCCTTTTTTTGAAATGTACAAAAATCGTTTTCACACACACAGAACAGAATACAAATCCGTTTTTTTCTTTCGCGATTCATTATTTGTCTATTGAATTGTTTATTTGCTTTTTGTTTCCCCACGTTTTTTTTTGTTTTTTTCCTTTGCGTTGCACCTTATTGATATTTCTGCAGCCTTTTTTTGGGAACACACATGCCACATCAAGCTTTAGTTTTCGTAAACTCCATTTGGCTTTGGAACATGTACTCGGGGGTTGAAAAATGTTTAACATCTTTGTGTCGCTTGGTCCTGTTTACAACAACATTTTTGGCTTCTTCGCCAAAATATTTTGGGTTGGATTGTCCTGTTTGTAAACTGATGGAAAAGTTAAACAACAAGTAGATCGTTCATCATAACTTAATTTTAGTGAAGGTAGGTAATTTACTTCTATAAATCGAATGGCTTAAATCACATGAATAGATAAAAAAAATATGATGCTGATTTAAACTAGGAATGACATTTGATATTGAGTTTGTTTTAGTCAGAATCCTATAGTCAAACCGGAGCGAAATGTCGTCTGCGCCAAAGGGAAAAAGGCGAATGACAACAGCCATCAAGCAACAATGGATCACATGGATCAAAGAGGATCGACGGAATTGCCAGTGGGGATTGAAAACCGTCCGAACCAAATTTTGCTCCAGTGCGAAATGTGTGAATTCCGCACCACCGATGGCAATTTAATTCACACCCATTTGGCCGAGAACCACCACCGTTCGAATACGATGGACGAATGCCAGAACTGACGAGATGGCTGGCTGGTGAATGCGGGAATAGAATCCATCGCATCTGTTATACCACTATATTTCTTTGTATCTGCACAATTAACCTAAGTAGCCTTCGATTAATCCGTTCAACTTCATTGGTCGTTTTTGCTAATGATAGAAAGCGAAATGAGAATGCCAACAAATATTTCTGAAATATCTTTTGAACTGATTCTTTTTATCTTCTAAATCAAATTCTTTAAAGTTTAGTTTCATAATTTAAGAAAATTACGCTTAATGTTTATTCTTTGTGAAAATAAAAAAAAAATTAAAAAATATTCTTATGTATCGATTAAGTGGATTTTATGATTGATATTTTGGAAATTGGAATGAAACAAGAGTTAGATATGCCCGATCTGGCAATGCTTTGATTTGTACACACGTGGGTCCACGAAAATGGCGACTGCTTCGAAATCCGGTAAACGTCGCCTTGAAATCGTGGAAAATAATGGAAATTCTGCAGAATTGGTAAGTCTCCATTGCATAGCTCATAGAGCAAAGGATTAAATTCAGATTTTGTACATGACGTGTGTTTAACTTGTTTATAGGACGATATTATAGAAGCACAAGTCTCGGATAATGCCGATGACAGCACTGATGAAGAATCAAGTGAATATTCAGGTTTAGAAGATGACGAGGAAGATGATAGTGGTGACGAAGTAGATGAATCCTGGGATGAAGCAAGTGACGAGGACGAAGAGGATGATGATGAAGAACAAGATATGAGTACTAATGAAGACAGTGAAGATGATTCCGATGATAAAGTGGCACCTAATGCTGTTCCCATTGAACAAGTTGGGTCCTCTGCACCTATTGAAGAACCAGCTAAACCAGCAGAGGATGAGTATGCATATGATTCTTCAGATGAGGAGGTACGGTCTTATTACCTAATACGGTCATCTTGCATTTTACTGAACAACTTTCTTGCTTCAGGACTTAAGAAACACTGTGGGGAACATTCCAATGAACTGGTATGATGAATACCCCCACATTGGTTATGATTTGGAAGGCAAACCCATCCTCAAACCTAAGCGGGGAGATGAAATTGACAACTTCTTGCGTAAAATGGAGAACCCAGAGTCATGGTAAACACACAAACATATTTGAATTAAACTAGTGACTAATATAATGGCAACCAAACAGGCGGACAGTATATGATCCACAGACTGGTCAAGATGTCATCCTTAGTAATGAAGATGTGGAACTTATTAAAAATGTGATGGGCAGTAGAATACCAGATGGTAGCTACAATCCTTATGAACCATGGGTTGATTGGTTCACCAAAGATGTCATGGAAACACCTGTTACTGGTAGACCAGAACACAAAAGATCTTTTGTTCCCTCAAGAATTGAAGCCATCAAAGGTAATACAATTAATTTACTTGCGTGTCTTACGTTTTGACCAATATTTCTCCGATTTCCAGTCGGTCGGATGGTACATGCCATAAAAATGGGTTGGATGAAACCTCGTGTGCCCAAAGACCAGTCTGTTGAGCGACACAAGTATTATCTGCTTTGGGATGCTGATGACAAGGCGGAGGATCTTCGCCGTATCGAAAACCCCATCCCGGCCCCCAAACCTCGTCTTCCGGGTCACGCAGAGTCGTACAATCCACCTCCAGAATACACCTTCTCTCAAAGAGATATCGCGCAGTGGAATCGTTTATCAGAGACCCCTTATCAACGCAAATTTCCCTTTGTTCCAAAGCGATTTAGCTCGCTGAGGGCAGTTCCAGCTTACGACAGATTCGCTCGTGAACGCTTTGTTCGTTGCCTGGATCTGTACTTGTGTCCACGTGCAAAGAAGATGCGTTTGACTATCCAACCGGAAGACCTTGTTCCGCAGTTACCCAAACCGCGAGATCTTCAACCGTTCCCTACCGTTTGTTCTATGATTTTCAAGGGACACAAAGGTCTTGTTCGTACTATCAGCCACGATCCATCAGGACAGTTCCTTTTATCTGGTTCGGATGACCAAACTATCAAAGGTATTTTTATCAATCGTTATACGCTAAGGTCACTAATTATAATTTATTTTTCTTTCATAGTATGGGAGGTTGCTACAGGTCGTTGTTTTAAGACTTTCGAAGTAAAGGGTACGGTTCGTTGCGTTTCGTGGTGTCCGAACTCTGCCATTGCCTTGGTTGCTGCCGCAGTTGATAATAATGTTTATTTAATCAATCCCGGTGTTGGAGACAGACTTGTTCAAGCTAAAACAGATGAAATTCTCAAAGAAATGCCAGCACAGACAGATTATCTTAGTAGGGATATCGTTATCTTTATTGATCGAATTTCGTGCTTTAATAAGGCTTTTTATTTTTAGTTCCCCAAAGAGTTCGTGCTGTTCTTACATGGAACGAGCCTGACAAGGATCAGTGGGCTGCCGGGTTCCGTGTTATTCTCGCACACTTTAAGGCTGTGAAACACGTGGCCTGGCATTCAAAGGGCGACTATTTCTCCTCTGTTATGCCAGAAGGTGACAACCGATCTGTACTGATCCATCAGCTTTCCAGACGCAGATCACAGTTGCCTTTCAGCAAATCCAAGGGTCTCGTTCAGTGCACTCTTTTCCACCCGATCAGACCTTATCTATTTGTTGCGGTAATATCTCTTCATCATTTAAATTTTATTTTGCCAATTCAATGTGCTCTGTGTTTGTAGACACAACGCCACGTTAGGGTTTACAATCTTCTGAAGCAAGAACTAACTAAAAAATTGATTACGGGAGCTAAATGGATTTCATCGCTTGCAGTTCATCCAGGTAGGGAATGGGATAAATGCACTATAATTAACAATATTTCCATGTAGATTTTATCATAAAATGTTTTCCTTTAGGTGGAGATAACGTTCTCGTCGGAACTTACGACCGTCGTCTTTTCTGGTTCGATTTGGATTTATCCACCAAACCGTACCAAGGATTGAGACATCACGGCCTAGGAATTCGCGCTGTGGCTTATCACAAACGCTACCCACTCTTCGCTTCTGGATCAGACGATTGCTCTGCCATCGTGTCGCATGGCATGGTCTACAAGTATGAAGTGTTGTCATTTGTTTCAATTTATCAAGTACTTAATTTTTGATTTCTCAATTCTAGTGATTTGTTGAAGAATCCAACTATTGTCCCGCTAAAGAAACTGCGTGGACATGACAAATTTGACGATTTCGGTGTTTTTGATGTTCTTTTCCACCCAACACAACCTTGGTTGTTTACTAGTGGAGCAGACGGGACGATTCGATTGTACACTTAAGACATTACTCCCTGTGTGCACACGATTATTACATGAATTCTCCTCATAAAAAATGGTTTCTTTTTTAAAGTTAAGGTTGAAATGGAGACTAAAGTTGTATTTGTTGATTATAAACATTGTGCAGGATTGATAAATAAGCCAGCAATTGTATGATACTTAATGATAAAATCATGGCACCAAGAAAGGTCATTGTTCATTGTCAGAATTTAATAACAGGTCTAATTGTGGTCTATTTTCAATTCCATGGTCCTCTTGGGAAATATTTTTTGTGTGGCGATACTGGAAGAGTGGACAACTGTGCAACACTAAACATGGAAAGTCCAATGCCGGTAACTGCCATCAGAGTTGCAGTTAAATGTGGTGGCCATCCTTCAGGGCGCAATCTTGAAAACTAATACAACAAGATATGATGTCAAGAAACTTACGTTCATTGAACTGATTAGAAGTAGAATTACCCCAGTGGTCCATTTGTAGGCTGTTCTCACAGGGGAAAGGTGAACAATCATAGCCTAAACATCAGAATCAAAATGTGTAAAACTCTGGAAAGGTAAGGACGAATAATAACACATCGCTTTCACTCCTAAAACGGACGTGATTCAAATCCATTCGATAAGGAAAGCACGTGACAAGATAACTGGTAAGACAAGTATCCCTCAATTCGTTCTCCATTAAAGTTACATAAACCACAAACAAGAAATTAGAAATTTCGTTAAATACCTGTTAAAATTATACAGGTCGAACGAAGAGGAAATCCCAGCCACAATTAACCGTGGAAGCTCGGTTTGCGGAAATTATATGGCCTTCCCGGGAGAAAAAAAAAAGAACTTCTGGCCTTGAAACTGCTTTAAGCGCAGACGAAACTCAACTGTTTCCAAAGCTACGCAACGTTGCTAGATATACTGCCATTGCCTAGTAACAAAACGGGTTTAACTGGCGCCAAGGGCAAAAAGCTGGATTTACGTATCAAACAAAAAATGCCAGCCATTATCACCAATCTTATGTATTTAACCATAACAACGCAAACTGTGTGAAATGTCTGGTTTATTTCGAGCCCTATAGCCAAGCAATGAGGCATGTGAATGTCATTTTCTAGCTTGGAAGAACTGACTTTTAAAAAAGCTAAGCAAAACAATGAAATAAAATAATACGTAGTAGTGGACAAATCCGAAAGAAAGCGGTATATACTAGCACGAGAAATCGAGGACAGTATTTAAAAAGAGCTTCTATTCTTATCCTGAGTGAAGTCCAAAAGTCTGAAGAAGTTTCAGGTTCAAGACTACAAAGTGGTAAACATCGGCAGATTGCCAATGGCCTAAAATACGCAAAATTTTTGTACAATGCGAAGCACTAATCCGCACAACTTATTGAGGATCAAAATAGTTGTCTATTCCATTGCCACGCATCATTCTGACCTTTTTTAACATACTTTTCATATTATGTAACGATCGTATTTACATTCGTATTTCTATTTCTAAAGGAAAATGTTGTTTCATTTTTTTTAAATAGGAGGAAGGACTACGCGAAAATTAGAATGTTAACCTTTCACGAAAAAGAGAAAACATGTTGGTAGTCTGCCTAGAGCACCATGACCGAGAGATCAAATACCTTGTGTGCGGAGCAACGTACCATTTTTGCAGTGAATGACAATGAAGAATCAGAATTCACGTTGCGGTGCATGCTCTCTCACGCCGTCACGAGCCACATTCATCAGGGTCTTGTTACATTATGCAACTGGCAAACTCCAGACGACAGACTTTATTTTCCGTTGGAATTTTATTTTTATTTTGTGTTTTCTTTATTGTTTGGTGTGCAAATGCCAAAGTGATATTTGTAAATACAAATAAAAATGGTATTTTAATCTTTTTTTGTTTGTTTTTTTAAATTTGCAATGTTGGCTTCCATTATTTTGGCGGGTGCAGGCTTTCGTCTTTTGTTTTTGCCACATGCTGTGAGCCTGCAACTGCATCTGGTATTACATCATAAGTCAGTGCCAACTTGAGTTCTCCCGTTTCTAATTATAGTGCCAACTTTTTGAGTGAGCTTCCAACGTTATAAGTGAGTGTAACCCCCAATTTTGTTTTCAAGTTTAGTCCAGTGCGTGATATAACACTGCCACGTCATTCTCAGAATGGATGGTGGTTGTCGTGAATCTGGAAGGATTCTAATTTATCATTGGAAATTTAAAAACTTTCCTGTAAGATGCTCAATTATGACAGAAATGGCGGAATTTATGGGACTTAAAGCATTTCGATTTGCGTTGAAACGAGTCGGTGGTCAAGACTCAAAGACAGTGGTTTATTTCATTTGCACAAACTTGTACAAAACTGGTTTTAAAATTGCAAACGTATCTCTCAAGATTAAAGGAAAACCTGATTTGGATGGGCACATGCAGGCTAAACATAATGAAGAGCTTGATCACTTACAGTTATTTATCAAACAAGTTGACTGTGATTGGCAGAAACAAGAAACTATCACGTTTGGTGTCCACGTCGTCGAAACTGTGGAACACTATCATTACCAATTGTCTGACGTTTTATTTACGGAACAATTATGGACTGCCGCCCAAAACAAGCTCTGGACTGACATTGAATTCTCAGTCAAAAATCATATTTACTCAGCACATCGGGCGATATTGGTAGCTCGAAGTCCAAGATTGTTTGCGTCAGAATCCTTGATTGAAGGTAGCCGTATCAAGATCGAACACACCGATCCTATTGCTTTTGAAATGTTTCTTCGATTTCTCTATACTGGCATCTTCAAGGTCAATAATCGAAAAGGTATTAATGAACAAGTGTTACAATTGGCCGAACGTTACCAGTTGAGCACGTTGAAATCGCTATGTCAATTGGCCGTTCAAGATATCAATGCTAATCAACTGACATCTTTTGCTATGGCAATGAAACCAGATTTTGAAATTTGCCCTAAGAAACCTCAGCTCAAGTAAGATAATTTACAAAAACATTAAATTTGTTTTTTTCTTTACTTTTTTGAATGCTTCCATTTAGAGAGAAGACGGAAGCACAATTGTTTTTTCAAAAATACTACGCTGTTGTCGAATGCGTTTGGCGAGTAGAAGAATTGCCCGATAACGACCAGGTGTTCACTTCAGATCTCTTGCATTTCCGCAATGATGGAGCGTTCCGAGCAGGATTGGCAGATCATCCAGTCACTAAACACTCGACTCTTCTTTCTCCACAGCATTTCCTTTATCTGGCTTGTTCCCACCTTGAGAAAACGGGTACATCGATATCCCACGTCGACAGCTACATCGACGGAGTTGACTGTTGCCGAATGGATCGAAGAGGCGAAAAGGCCTTGTACATCTTTGGCCGGGAGCTCTTCGATTTAGTGGTTCCGTGTGATTTCCGATTTGACATAATGATCAAGGAAACTGTTGAAAATTATCGATATCAGCTGATCGATAGTCTACGCGCTATTGATTTATGGAACATGTTTCAACTGGAGATCATACCCGATGTCAAGTTTCTAGTTGGCGATAAAACTTTTGCAGCACATCGAGTCATTATTGCAGCAAGGAGTCCAGTGTTTGCGACGTTGTTCAACACTTCGACGGTAGAAGCTGTCACGGGAAAGATTCGGATTGACGACGCTTTTCCCTCTGACGTCTTCAGGGAATTCCTTTTCTTCCTTTACACGGGGACGCTCCAAGTATCAGCCAACTGTCAATCCCTATTGCAAATGGCAGAGAGGTATCAAGTGGAAACTTTGATTCAAATTTGTCGTATGGCCAGTCAAGAAATCGACGTTGAAGAGATTTCCACATCTTTGATATGGTTGTGAGTCTTTATATATTTACAAATATTTTTATAAGTAAAGTTCTTTGTAATATAAACTCAGTTATTTAGAAGACGTTTCGTGTTAGATAGAGAATAATTTAATAATTGCACTGTATCCATTTATGGTGCCCTTTTCAAATAAAAATGCAAAGTAGAATTTCCTTCCGCTAGATGTCTGCTTCGTTTTGCCAACCATTTCTCAGGAATGATTTGAATCTCTTCCGGCTGGGTAATTATGAATATTTTTGCGCAACTATTACATCATTACTTATGCTGGCAACGCTTTTCTAATTTTTCTTTTCTTTTTTTGGTTTTTTTCTTTTTTTGGTCAGCTAGATTGTCTCTAAAATGATATGCCATGGAGGCTTAGGATAATAACAGTCAGATGCTGTGGCGATGTGGTTGTGGGCCGGATGATGGAAGTTGATGTGTGCTGGGTGCGACCACCCATATGTGTGAGAAAAGGGCAGCATGTGAGAATTTTCTCAGTCTAAATATAATACCATCTATCTCTCTACCCAATAGAAGAAAAAAGAAGACCTGAGCTGCTGCGTTTCCATCACGCACAAGAGGTGAAACAACAAGAATAATAACATAGGAGCATATCACGATAGGTCTCGGTTTGGTTGATCTTTCTTCCTTTTTTTTTTCTTAGGTTCTTCACTCACTCTGTGTGTGTGTCGCTCAGTCGATTGATGTGGAGGATATTATCCGCTCGGCTTCACTCGGTTATTGCATCTGCCTCCACACCGTATATATAAGCTTATTGCCTCCTATCCTCTTGTGGCACAGAACAACTGGACCATTTTCTATCTTTCTTCTATTTTTCCATCCGCAGAAGGCTGATTTGTTCACTCGACCATACAGGTGCAGTTTTGGTGGAGGAAAGCTTTCTCAATCCTCCCCCTACGTAACATCAACCTAGGTAATATCACCAATATTTATCAACCTCAATATATTTCTAGGCTATCCGTTTTTTTTTCACGCTCCTCCTCTTTCCCTACCCTAGACCAAAAAAAAAAAAATGAATTGAAATTTGATACTTATCGAGAAATTTTTTTTGTTCCGTATGCAAAGACACACCTGCTGTTCATGTTATTGAATAAGCCGTGTAATATGCATATGCGAGTCGAGTGCAATCGGACACTTTATTTCTTTTCCGTTGTGGCGTTCCATAGACCGCGTATGTTTAAACGACACAAAGAAAAGTCATACGCTCCCTCCCTAAAGTCTTTTATATATTTCAAGTTGAGGGTGAGGGGGAGGAAAGTTTCAATCAATTCCCTCTTAACACACCCTATCGTCAAACGAGTGCAGCGAGTTACAAACATCTGGTCCACGGGTGATGCTGCATGATCTCCCTGTGCCCTTTTGTTTTCGGATAGCCCGACTTTATTTTGATCTTCTCCATGGCCCTCGGTAGATGTAATAAATGTCGTTTGTCTGATGATCTGTCGGCCCTGGTTTTTCATCCGATGCGATTTTGACGGTGAATTGATTAGCGCGGATCTTCACCGCTGATGTAGATTGAATGAGCCTTTCATCGATGTAGTGGCCGCCATCTGTCGCGCCCTAAAATCCCTCCTACTATTCCTTCTCCCTCTCGCTACACACATAAGAGGAGCGTCGAGTATTGTGGTAAAGGACTTGGCCCAATGTATAATAAAAGAGAGTGCATGTCACGTGACACTCTTTTGTTAAAATACCCTATGTCTACACACACAGCTCCGACCGAGTTCGATATCCTACGCAAGTGGTTTCAAATAAAAAAAAAAAGAAAAAGGTTGACATACGGTCTGCGTTGGATCTAATGCAGGCCAACACGGAACGAATAAATACTTCAACCTTTCCCCATTTTTTTCCTATATTTATGTATCGATTGGAATTTTATGGCACTCGCTTACATCACCGTGTAAAAACCATTGTTATATGTACTGGGTAACTGAAATATTTGTTTTATTTTTATTTATTTCCTCCTAAAAGATGTTTGAATTTCTTTTAGGGTCAACCTGGCTCCCGTTTTCTTCTTTCGCTTGAAGATGATGGCGGTATGTTACAGTAGGCAGTGAAAGGAGGAGGAGAAACGCGTCCAATGGTGTTATAGTGGGGGAGCGGGAGCAGCCGCTTGCCGACGCCCCGCCCTCTTGTGCGCTCCGACTGGCACATGTTAGATCACACACAACCACTTTGTCCGATCCCTCATCACTTTTGTGCTGTGGCAGCTCGCCGCTGTGTCTCAGTCGTCGCCCAGCTGTCTTACACAGATCGACCAACAAACTAACCTAATCCAAATTCCTTCTTGTTTTTGTTTTTTCTTCGGCTTTCGTGATTAGCGTGTAGCATCAATTAAGAGGTAATTTAATTTCTTTCTTTGTAAGTATTTTTAAAAATTCATTTCTGGTTTTGAAAATAAAAAAAAAATAAATTTTAGAATGACCATGGACACGACGTTGGATAGCGGCCGCGAATCCAACAGCATCCAGAAGAATCAGGCAACGCCTAAACGCAGTTTTGATGTGGCCTTTCTAACAGGCGTCAGTGAAAACAATCGCTATAATCAAACGAGTTCGGATGACGACGATCAGGAAGAGGATTTGAGATGTGCCGCTAAGAAATCGGTCGATGAGAAATCGACGATCCATCAGAAATTGCAACAAACGTCGGTCGTGAGCGGATCGCAAAAGAGCGCCTTTAAGAAAGTGAGCAAAATCAACAACAATAATAACTCTGTAGCGGAAACGGGAGGAAGCAGTGGCACTACTAGCGCGACGGGCAATAACCTTCCGGTTGATTTGAGTATGATGATGTCAGCCGCTGCAGCCGTAGCATCCGCTCCGTCCTATTATCATCCGTTCTCTTTTCCGGCCATAGCCACCACTTTGTCGTTGCAATTACTTCAACAAAATACGGCGGCCAAAGGATTGGCCATGTCGCTGTTTAGTCATCCGGCTGCAGCGGCGGCAGCGGCCGCTATGGCTGCCCACCAGCAATCCTTCTTCCAGCAACAGCCGCCCTTGAAATCTAATGGTGGCAACAACCTTTTACACCCGATGAAAACGACAGACCGACGTCCAGATGGAGCCAATAATCTCATCGAGGATTACCTACGAGCCCAGGCGTCGCTCTATCAGCAACAACAATCCGAGAAGGATTTCAATCTCTTTACAGCTAACAAGACGATGCGTTTGGCTGATTCATCTGGACCGACTGCTGGTTATTGTCCCCCTCCCTTTCATTCGGCGCTGGATCATCGGCTCTCTAGGCCTAATTCTTCCAGCATGGCGCCGCCACCACCACCTCCTCCGGCTCCTACACTTGCCACTACACCAGTCGGTGCACAGCAGCAACCCGTTTCATCGCCGATTCATCAGATTCCGGCGGCTGCCCTGGCGGCCAGTTTAGCTTCAGCACCGTCGCAGAACGTTTGTGCTAAATGCAACCTGAGCTTCCGTATGACGTCTGATCTCGTTTATCACATGAGATCGCAGCACCGTCGCGACGCTAATACCGATCCTGTGCGACAAAAGAGACAGGAGAAATTACGATGTCCCGTCTGCGGAGAGAATTTTCGTGAACGCCATCACCTGACACGACACATGACCTCTCACGAAGATCGTGAACTTGAAGCCAAGTGATTTTTTTTTCTTATTTTAAATGATGTAATTAATTTTTGAGCGGAGGGTTTGTGTTTAGTGAACGATAAAGTGGTGACTTTTTGTTTGTTTTTGTTTTCATGGCTTTCTAGGCTAAGTATATCTGTGAAAGAATCATTTTTGTAAATCGCTTCGTTTGTGTTTTGGATTCTCTGTTTCCCCCTTTTTATTTTTAAATAGGTTATTGTTGATTAAACATTGTATTATACAGATATGGAGGAATGGAAATGGTCTACTTCTTCAATTTATGTTATTGTTTCCCTTTCGAAATTGGTTGCCAAAGACATTCACAGAGTATAATCGTGTCTTGGACTTCCCTACTGGTGAGAACACCTGGTTCGTGCATTGTATTGGTCTGTAAACTGCAACATGTCCACCTTTGAACTCAATCACAGATGTGTGTAGTCAATTTTCATTCCTAATTGATTGTTGCTGTGTATTTATTCCGTTCGTTCGGAAATATATTGACACCAAAACTATTTTTTTGAGTTTTTTATTTAATAAAATTCTTCGAATGCAAGCGTTGTAATTAATTGATCAACGTTTTGCAACGTTGGACTCACATTTATCAAAATGGCTTCAGTTTGGCGCCTTGAATGATTGTTATTGACGTTCCAATTTGTGAAGTGATTTCAAACGTGGCAGATTTTGCAAAAGATTGACATTTAAGAATATTATCCACCACGAATTACAAGATAGACGATCGAAACGCGTGTGGAATATGGATGAGCAATTCTGATGTATGCCCACCCACCCAAACGTGGTAAGTCACAGAATTTTTTTTTGTTTTTTGTACTCTTTCACATTAGGCAATGCCAACGATTTTATTGCTGTCGCTCCATATCGATCCCAAAGCATCTTTTGCTTTAGGCCATTGGTGACAGGTGCTCTAATAGAGACATGGGGTTGGTCTTGAATAAATCTGTCAGGTCCGAATAAAGTATGAGGCATGCTGCTTCAGACTATCAAAACAGAGCAGACTTAGCGAAATGTCATGGCAGACAGGAATGATTCATGACTGTCTGCTTTTGTTAGAGAATTATAGTCTTCAATATGGGTAACCTCACAGCCATAGCTCATAATAAAGAGATATACTTATTTTTTTGTTTCTTCGCTTTCCTCCCCCCATTTTTTGTAAGCTAGGCAAAAGGAAAAAGAGCTTCCCTTCCCCTTTTGCGTTGTTGTGTCTCGTTTCCCTCTGTTATTCGTTCGCATTTTTATCAACACTGAAACCGAGCAAACGAACGAGCTCTAGCTAGCAAAGCTGTTCTGCATAATGGCACAAATACGGCGCCACTGCTTGACGCCGAATGACCATACGCTCGTAAATTTCTTTTTTTTTTTTTCTTTTTCTAACCTAACCCTCAGTTCTGCCGCTGCACAATCTTTTCCCTCCCGCTCCCTTTATTCCGGCGTGCAAGATGATAGTGATTCATACGTCCCCATGTATATTTCATCCAACCTCTTTCTCTCTCTCTCTCTCTCTCTCTCTCTCTAGCTCGGCTTTCTCCCCCTTTTTTATGTCGACTCCTCCCGCCTTTAAATGGTTTTTGCATAAAATTGCATAATAAAGTCATCCGTACACTTTTCCTAAAGTTTGTTTCGATCATCCTCCCTTTAAGCTTTCTACTCTGCTTTGCACGCGCTTGCGTGTCTGTCTCTTTTGATTTGCCAGATGCGGTTTTTGTTCGAGATCATCTTCGCATAATTTTCTTTTCTCCCCCTTTTTTTTTCATTCCTCGGATGAAAATCTGATCGATATAACACACAGTGTCGTACCGCTAGATAAGGGGAGGCACAGACAATTGTGCACGATCCATTGACTTTTCTTTTGTGTGTTACACAAATGCCTTGAAGAGGGAAGAACACGAGCAGCGGCCACTTCACGATGCGCCCATATTGCCGGTCGTTCAGATGGTTGTGCGGTCGCGGTCAGTTGTTCAGTATGTCGTCGACACTGCTTTTCTTTTCTTTTTTTTTTTCTTTTCTCTTACCCAATGGCCAAAAACGGTATAAGAAAACGCTTGACCGAACACGGATAAACAGCTCATCAAATATTCCGGGCGTTGGATCGATTTGTCCTGTGCTAAAACCCTCCCTCCGTCCTTCCCTTTTTTTTATTGTAAGAAAAAAAAAAGAGACCATTTTCTGTTTTGCGTGGTGAGGGTTTCGTATGTGTGATTGAGGTCATCTTGAAAGTCGATTGAGCGGAAGACTTGTTTCTTTCTTGTCGCCACGGCCCCCCCTTTTGGCTTGAAATAAGGATACTGTTTAGTATGCGAAAGGCGGGCTATATAGAGTTAAGTCTGGCGCCCGCCTCTGGCGCTTTATTCCGCACTGGTGAGCACTAGCAAAGCCGTGGCAGTAACGTACGCTTCCGGATGGACACCCACAGTTAATAAAATAAGAGAGAAGGGGCGAAAGATTCTAATCGGGGAGAAACAAGAAAGCTACAAAAATTCCCGCGCATCGATGGCTGTCATAAAGCGCCATCAGTTTCGATTGATTTTTTATTTTTTAGTTTTAATAAAATAACACAAAGAGGAGAGAGGGAGAAAAACTTCTTTTATACGTCCGCCCCCGTTTATGGTCGTCTCACGTTCTAAAGCCGGGTCGTTATTTTCACTGCGTGACCCGACCACTTTACTCGCATGAGTAAAAAAAAAAAAAAAAAAAAAAAAAAAAAAAAAGAAAAAAAGCCGAGTGGGACATAAAGGACACGCCAAAGTTATCAGAGGTATATTAAGAAAGGCAACTTCTTCGCTTCCTCTCTCTCTCTCTCTGTGCCGCAAAACTCTTGGGCCAGCCAAGTTGGGGATGCATCTAATACACTTACGACTCTTCCCCCCTCTTTCGTGTGAGACCTTTTGCAACTACTGTGTGCCTAACTTGACGAAGACGGAGGACATCGAGTTGATTGCGGACCAATAGAGAGACGCCTGTCAAAATGTTTCACGCCTTTAGCACTTGTTTTTAAAGGGCCGGTATTGATGAGTGTAGAAATTCGTCGTCAATTTTCAAAAAAGAAATCCGCATCTTTTTCTTGTGTGCGTGTGGTTTTACAGAAGAAAAGAAACAATTTTGGGAGGGGCCCTCAAGTTTTCAAAGTTGGTTGCAGTAGTCGCATAGTGTGTAATAATAGTGGCAGCGAGCGATTATTTATACATAGGCGGGTGCATATCGAGGCAATCGAATCATCACTAGATGCCAGAGACTCGAGAAGAGTCATCATCCCGTTTGCATAATCGCGGCGCCCATTGTCGTTCCGGCCGGATGAGCCACGCTCGTCTATAGCCTGAAGCTAGACGCCGCCTACAGTATCATTTTTTATTTTTCCTTCTCTCTTTTTACGTATACACCATAGCAATAGAGTAGTACAAGCCTATAAATATCATCCGTTTTGCAGAGAAACCGAATAGCAGCTGAATGAGACGAGACGATCGAGATTGCGAGACGTGCACACATTTACTGGAGCTAAAAACTCAATCCAGCGTGTCATATAGGCCTATATATTTCTGTTTTGCGGGATTGCCTACCGTCGCTTGTCGTAATTCACTTCCATTTAACGGACGGGGGGGGGGGGTAAGAAAAATCAGAAGCCTTTTTGTATTGACAATAGTTCTTGTGATTACAATGGGAGGACACACAGAGAAAAGGCCTTTTTGTTTTTGGGTTTGATTCATTGCAATTTGATTGGCTCATTATTTGAAGATATTACCGACTTTCTTTTTTTTATTCGTGTTTGTTTTTATGATTAGCTATTCGTTGAGGAAGGGGGATTTGTTTCATCAGGCAAAGTGGAACCGGTGTGTGATGAAAATGACGAAAGCTTTTCACACCCATCATCTCAAGTTATTCCATTATTCGATTTTTTTTCTTCTAGTTTTTATTAACACACCTCCTCCTCCCCTTTCCTGTATCAATCGTCCAAATGCATCTTATATAATAAAACGATTACAATTTTTTTTTTACCCTCCTCTTTTTTCGGTAGCTACTGATGATGTTTTATGACCGGACGACAGTTGCTGTAATTGGTCGGGGAGCGTTTCCGTTTTTCTTCTTTCATCCCTACATCCTCTAGAGAATGTAAGACGGATCATTTCATATCATCTTCTGAGCGTAACAAAGAAAAAACAATAACAAATAAATGTATCGAGGATCGATGATGAATCATAGAAAAGAGACTATACAGTTACTATTTTTTTTCGTGTGTGTTACACACATTGGCTCTATACTTGTATTGACCTTGTTGTCGTCCTCTTACGCCCCTTAGTCCAACGACAGAGGAAAAAAAGAAAAAGACTAGCGTGTTGATTTATTGTAGCCTATATAAGAGTGAGGAAATGGGAGCGGTAATCACGGCAATATAGAAAATGCTTCGTCTAAATAATCTAATAGTCGTCGGTCGTATCCAAAAGACAGCAGAGATATAATATACGTTGCACTTCAGCAACCATTAGAGCGGCCGCCTTGCCCGCTTGATGAGTTGGGGCGTATATTTAATAATGTCTTTCCATCTGCTTGATTATTCGATGCAAAAGCGAGCGAAAAACTCGGGAAATGACGCAAGAAAATAACCTTCCTCTTTTCAAGGCAGATAAGAAAAGTGACACGGAGTAGCCAAACTCGATAACATCGTACAATATATGTGTTAAAGGGGACGTCTCTCTTGGGTGCAACAAAACTCGTTTACAATACAAATAGTGTAGGAAAAAAAGAAAAATGTGATCTTGTTGTTTGGCGATTGGTCGACCCCGACGACACCATCCCTCCCGTTGCGTATTGCATAATAGACAACACCTATCAGTTTTTGGACGCCGAGATTGCTGTTAGACTGGACCTAGCGGCCAACAGCAATTGGACTGACGCTCAATTTCCTGGCTCTTCCTTATACTCGGTGGGCGGGTTAGATAAAAAGAAAAAAACTCTTCTATTTTTTATTTATTTATTGCGTATACGTGACAGTAGGTTTTTTGTTCCGGATGCCCGGAAGCTCTCTGTTGTTCCATGTTTTTTTGTGCTGTTTTTTTTTTTTTTTTTCTTCTTTCCCTTTTTTTCAGACTTGCATCTTTTGGTTGGCATAGGTCTCCTTACCACGTCATAGTATAGTATTAGGTACTATATGTCTCATAAATACGGGGGCGATCGTTTACATATGAATCCAGCAGCGGATGTTTTGGTCCGTGCCAGAAATGATGATCATCTCTCTGCTCTCTCACCATTTCTGATTGATATATCCTTTATGTGGTTTCTCTCTTTTCTTATGGATTTTTTTTTGTGTGGTTGTCATCATCCTGTGCCCAGGAGCGAAAGCATCAACCTTCACTTTCCCTTAGAAAAAAAAAATCCAGTTACCTTCCGCTTGGCTGCTGGCGGAACTGCTGCTGAATATGGATGGAGCCATCCTTGTAGCATCTTACAGCTTCAGCACAATCATTTCCCTATACCCCCGTTCTTTACCAAACCTTATTCCTTTTTCCATTGATGATGGACCTGTCTTCTGTCTTCAAAAACTGCATCTCATTTTCGTTTTTGGGTTGCTCAGTTATGTACATCAACTTCAGGTCGTATTCTTTTTTATGGGAGAAAAATTCAAATTAGACCGCATCGAACAGTGCAACACGACAATGACAGCAGGCCCTCTCGATGGATTAGATTCAACCCTAGTAGCGTATCGATCTCTGCAATCGGGTCCAGGCTTTTTTTTTTTGTGCACGTATGCGAGGCCCTTGGATGATTTGCCCATCGTGCACACACGTCATACGTAATCAAATAAATACGCCTAACTTGCCCGCACACAACGAATAATATTTCAAAATGTGCGTCAAAAAGTGTTGACGAATTTTCTTTAGCGCCCGGACTAAATCACTTGCGTGCATTTCTTTTTGAAATTGAAAAATTCTTTTAAAAAAAATATTGATGATTCCACAACATGTTTTAAAAGCCTGATGTATTTAAATATGTTTCCGGATTTGTGTGGCCCTTTGGGCTTGCTGTCTGTGTCGTCCGTTTTCTGCTTCCCTCTTTTCCTTTTTCTATCTGACTATTAAATATATTTATTTTCCTACGTAGAACTGGCGAATCAGATTCTCGTCGCCGACGACCCAAGGCTATATATGGCTCTATGTATATGTGTGTTTTTTATGGGGGTCAGATGGGCCCGCCTTCATATGCAATTCGATCCGCGTACTTTGAATTGAAATATTGCTCAGATTTTTTTTTTCTTTTTACATCGATTCGATTCTAGCCGCTTCCCCCTTTAAAAGTTCTCCTGATGGCCCCCAAGTTTTCCTTCCCTTTGCTTGCCTTTGAAAAATGAGGAAGGGCAGGTTTTAGATCATCATCGCCGCATGATGATATGTTCTACTTTTTTTTTTTCACAGCGTAGGCTGCGGAGATCCATTGATTCTGATTACTTCCAACAGTACATTATAGAGCACAGAGCCGCATACAAACTCTTTTTTTTTTTTTTTTTTTTTTTCTTGTGTGTGCCCTGTAGAGACGGGCGGACCCCTTATCCCGTTGACGCTAATGATGGCTTGAAAAGTTATTTATATTACATATAGCCGTTTGGCAAGGCTTTTTTTTTTTCAGTTTTTGGTATACGATTATTAAATATATTGTGTATATGTGTACGCTAAGGATATTATATATTGGGAACACTATTCGAAGCTTGAGCGATTTGACTGATTGATTCTCGTCGCTAATTGAATCCCATCATTAATTTCCATTAGTCGTGAGTTCGCCGTGTTTGCTACTAGTTTTCCAATGGCCAAGTTTCATGTGTGCGCACGTGTAATGTTGAGAGGAAACCATCAGGAATAATGAAAATATTTTCTTTTTTTTTTCTGTTTTCTTTGTTCTTCCTCTTTTTAGATGTGAAACCAGCGGCAGACAGGAAAGAAAAAAGACAAATGTTTGGCAAAACAGACTGACGAGTCGATGAGTCTCTGTCTCTGTCTCTTTTCTTCTGAGGAAGGGGAGAAAAAAGGGAAGGCCTGGACAAGATGAAACGATGTCAGCAGCCACCCTGCCCGGTCCGCCTGCATTTGTACATGTAAGTTATTATTATTCATCACTTGAAAGAAGGGAAGCAGCCAATCTAGTGGAGTAGTCGAACACCCTAGTAGTTTATCAGGTGAAAAAAAAAAGAGGAAACAATCCATCCAGTAGACAATGATGACGTATGGCGTCTTGCTGTGCATGCCGATTCGTATTCCATTTTTTCAGGAAAGAAAAAAAAACAAGTTTTGAAAAACACAGGAAAATGGAATCAATCTCGAACGTATAAATAACAGTCGACTTTGTTCAGAGTGGTAATTCAATTAGAAATATCCGGCTGCTGGATCGTTTACTCAAAAGGGAGGGGGAGCCTGAATTTGATGGGGTGGCGAATAGTGCGATCGGACGCGGGCATATTCTCCCGCAACACCACGGACGATGTGCTTTCCTATACGTAAATAATCTGGTTAGGCAGATATTTATGCTCTTCACATACACTCACCCCTCACTAAGAACGAATGGGAAAATGAAAGAAAAGCTGGCCATAAAAAAAAAAAAAACGTCGGCTCTACTGCACGCAGATGTCGACACACCATCGGGGTTGCATTAAACCATGGCTTGTCTAAGAATTGATGCAGCAGACACGATCGGTCACGCCGTCACTCCGCCGCCCGATGTTACATTTATGGTAGTGGTAGTGGCGTAGGGTCTATGTGTTAGGTTCATGCGCAGCAGTTATGGATTCGCTTGGATGAATTTCCTTCATTAAATAAATGCCCTTCTTTTAGGACAAATTTTGCAACGCTCTGTATGGAAAAAAAAATTACGGGCTTATTCATTTAGTCGAAAATGCGAATCTCGTTAGCCAGATAAAAAAAAATGTTGCTTTTGTTTATTTATTGCATTTCTTTAGGCCAATAATTAATTAATGGTAGAAGATCGTCGGTATTTGTTTCGAGTTTCCGGAGAAGAACGAGCTCGATTTGATGAACGTCTTACAATTTCCCAATGCAAAGTCTTAATGAAAATAGTGGGATTTTCCGTTCCGCTAGCCTTCTGATCCCCATACTATCCCCATAGATTAACAATAGCGTAAACTTCATTCCATTTTTGTCATTTTCCTTCCAAGTGGTTCAGAACCTATTAAAACGTATTTCCAACGACGAATCAATAAGATTTGTTGTTCATTGCAAATTCCATTACTAGCCTTTTTATTTGCTTCATGAAGTGTATCAGGAAGCTGATTGGGAGTAACATTTAACGGGAGATGGCGGTGCGGTAGGATCTCTTGAAATTCGACAAAAATCAGACGGCACAATCAAAGATGAATGCTGATTTCGATAAATTATTGGTTTTCTAGTTAAACCAATGATTTTACCTTCCAAACGACTTGGTACAGAACAATTACCACATCAGCGCCACCTGATATCCATGGGGCAAGTTTTGGCACTAGAGCACCGTGGACTGCACAGGGTAATAGGCGTGAGCATTTTTAGCGACTCATCCTAAGATTGTTACTTCTATAATTATAAAAGAAATCTGTACATCTCACCAAATAAATTTTGAAATTTCCTAATAGATTAATATATGCAAGCAAGGATCAGCGTCAGGATTTAAAGCCTTCAGCAATTACAACAATAACCCATATTTAAATTGTTGTCCAAAATTTCTACAACCATGACTTCTTCCTAAAACCTATGCAGTATGATGTGCTTGACAGGTGAGTGTTACACAAACATCCCATATATACCAACTATCTGCCTTATTCCAATTTATTTCTTTTTTAGGGGATGAGCATAAACTATGCTACACGTGAGACATGTGGAAATGGCCTGGCAGAATGCATATGCCATTTCGCTTACAGATTTGGAACTTAATATATATAAGGTTTCTAAAGTAAATGTGTTTCAGGATTTTGCCATCTGGCTATGTGAAATTCTGTTGTGTAGTTCATTATTACATAGGAACCTCGGATTCTACATTGGCTTTAGAGATTTTACATCTGGTAATGCTTTTTCACAGAGTTTGTTTAGTTTTCTAATGTTAATCATTCATGTTGTGTTAGGAAAAAGACTGCTGATAGAAATCCGATACTGTTGGTTTTCTCATTCATCTTGGACTTCTCTAGTGCTGTCACCGTAGATGAGTTGCCCTGCTTTCCCAGTTGCACTGAAGAAGAACCATTAGGCAAAATATTAAAAGGTGATACCATATTGTGTATGCCCCTATTGATATGTTTTAAAATGCTGATGCATGAGTAGAACTCTCTGGAATTTGTTATCAAGCTGGGAAGGTTTCAAAAAAAGTTGCATACAGGTAACAGCTCATTAATCATGTCAGTATGCTGGCCCAAAGTACCTCGCATTGATACATACCAAATAATTGCCTCTACATCTGAACTAAAAAAAAAAAAAAAAAAAAAAAAAAACTGGTTTCTAACAATTCACTAGCGAAATGATATCATTGTCAAACCCACCCTATATGTAAAATCGTCGATGTATACGGAACCCCAAGGAGCAGTTGCTTATGGTCGTCATAAAGGTACCATTACAATTTATGTAATAAAACTGCCTTTCAACTTGTATCCTGCTTCAAGATTGCCAACGGTTACCCGAAGAGTCATCAACATTGATGATACACGGAAACCACATAGTATTAGTCGCTTGTGGAAAGGACAGCATGGAGTCATGGCGACCTACGGCGTTTAAGGAAAGCCTGGAGCACTTTATACATTGAACCCGCCAAGTATGACAGTATTCCTTCCTTGATAATTAGTTTAGTAACTATTTTTAAAATATTTTAGGGCAACAATGGCCAAAGGAATTCAGTATACAATGGAAAGTCATGGCATGACTGTCGATTGTCGCCATGTCGCTTTGTTATCCAATCTGATGAGTTGACCAAATAAATGACAATAATTGGATGCACGGCATGGAATTTCTGTACGCTGCTCGCGTTCTCTACGGTATTTAATTTTAAAAAATTGAAGTGCATATCTGGGCTCCCTTCCTTTCCGTAGCCCCGTTTCCCCTTGACTCGTAATAAGCCCGTAGGGGGTCATGCCCCTACTGTACGGTATATATAAAAACAACATATACCGAGGTTTGGAGGGCTCTGGCCGGAAAGGGGACGTGGGGTGCCGCTTCGTCCGATGATGTGTTCACGGAGGGTGACGTGGCTGCCCACAAATCCGAACTAAAGGTTAATCGCTCCTGTAAAAATGTTCCAAATCTTCAGCTCTTCTTCCGGCTTCTCTTAGCCAATCACCGGGTAATCTCCCCGGTGGGTCAACAAGGCAGTGTCTCCCCCTGCCTGGGTTGACGGCAACTTTTGAAAGGGCTATTGTGCCTTTTTAAAGTTGCAAAAATAATTGTAATGTGCAGAGAATTGTCAATAAAATTTTTTTTATAAAATATTTTTTGCAAAATTCGTTTCTTTCATTGTCTGTGTTAGCTGTGTTCACACATTACATTTATGAACTTTTTTTTATTTTTTTTGCTTTGCTTTATTTGTTTTTGTCACCTTTGATGGTAAGCATTGTTTCCATTGGTTTATCGTTTATCTGTGAGTATTCAATTATTATTTTTTACACTCTTTGAATTCTTCAACTTAGATTCAAGGAAGAATGTGTAATATTTGGATATTATTTGAAGTAATTTTGTATTTTGTTTTACTCGTATGGGAACCGATCCCCAGACATTCAGCGTGCAACGCCGATGCTCTAACATTGAGCTACGAGATATATCTACATATTTTATTATCGCATATCATATGTTATCGTCTAGGATGTTTATGCAGTCTTTCACAACCATATGTTTATCTTTCTTTTGCTTTCATAAGTTTCATAGGTCTGTTGTATAGCCTTTAGCTGCGATACCTGTTACCCTGGGTTCAAACCTCAGTAGATGTGTATAAATGAAGTAGAAGAAATGTAGGAGAGTATATTGCAGAATTGCTTTTCAGTTTTATTCTAAGTGTAAAGGCAAGTCCACAAGTGACTAGAAAAAAGCCAACTTGACATCATATGACTCATGGCTCATTGGTAGAGCATCGACGCGGTATGTCGAACATCCAAGGTTCGATCCCTGGATAATAACTGAATGCTTACTGATAAACGATAAGCCAATGGAAACAATGCTTACCACTAAACGTGGCCCAATGCTTGCCATCAAACGTGGCCAGAACAATAAAGTTGAATTGGGCAAGATAAATAAAAAAAAAAGTTGATACATGAAATGTGTACACACAGCGAAAACAGACAATGAAAGAAACAAATTTTGGAAAAAATATATTAAAAAAAATTTTATTGACAATTCTCTGCACATTACAATTATTTTTGCAACTTTAAAAAGGCACAATAGCCCTTTCAAAAGTTGCCGTCAACCCAGGCAGGGGGAGACACTGCCTTGTTGACCCACCGGGGAGATTACCCGGTGATTGGCTAAGAGAAGCCGGAAGAAGAGCCGAAGATATGGAACATTTTTACAGGAGCGATTAACCTTTAGTTCGGATTTGTGGGCAGCCACGTCACCCTCCGTGAACACATCATCGGACGAAGCGGCACCCCACGTCCCCTTTCCGGCCAGAGCCCTCCAAACCTCGGTATATGTTGTTTTTATATATACCGTACAGTAGGGGCATGACCCCCTACGGGCTTATTACGAGTCAAGGGGAAACGGGGCTACGGAAAGGAAGGGAGCCCAGATATGCACTTCAATTTTTTAAATATAAAATACCGTCTCGGGAATCCAAATTAAGTATAGAAATGTCATGTCATCCATTCAATCATTACAATTTATTCAGTGTCTTGCCCCAACCAAGAATGTTTTCAGATCCAATGTTACTATTAACCTATGCTGAGAAAAGAAAAACAACACCATTAAGCATCTCAATTGTTGCTCGTGTGACTTACATGACTTATAGATTCAACTTCTGGCAGAAGCTTGGGAAAGGCCATACAAATTGCAGATGAAAATCATTGTATAAGGCTCTTGAATGATAAAATAGCACCCCTAGAATGTTGCATTGTTGATAGTTGTGTTCCCAGTATGCTGAAAATCCTTTCCTATAGGATAAATTTTTTGTTGTAGATTAGACATGGTTGGCAAAAAGCAGGAGAAATGCTTTGTCATAAATTCAAAAAATTTTCAAGAAAATTCCTTTCATACCTAAAGAGTCCATGTATGATGTTCATCGCTGCAATGCCAACGAAATGAAACATTTTTAGGGCCATTTAAGTACCCAGCTTCACCAACACTCTGAACGTAAAGGACAAGTTGTTCTTTAGCAAGAGAAGCAAAATTATTTGAGGCTTCCAGCTGTGACAGAGCTATAAAGGATTGCTGTTTCACAGGATTCATTCACACAAGATGGTACTTCTCATTAGACAATTTGCATACTCTATTACTTTACCTCATACCTTAATGGTAATGCACTTTCAGTGTTTTTCAACTGCAGGCTCACTCTTCCATCCTGTAACACTTCCAGACTTGACTTGATCCCCTGCTAAAATTCTGTGAATGCAAAATAATAGCATTAAAAATACTTTTTCGATAGACAAAAAACCGAAAAGCACCTAATCCATGTTTTATGTTTAACTCTTGCCATATTTCGGTTTCCGTACCACACCCATTTTCGGCCCAAATACGGTCCCACAATTGTTCAATTCCTTCGCTGCATGGACTTATTACTAACAATTCTTTTAGGGCAGCACTAACAGAATTTAAATTTAACACACTGTCAGGTGGTGGACTGAATAACTAAACAATAAATAATTGTTTGTTAAAATTCTATACTTATTTTGAATTCTTATTTGAAAAGTTTAGATACCTGACTGTGTTCGCCTAATGCCAATTCATTCTCATGTTCAGTTAGGGATGAGTTTGGAAAAACCTCCTTCACTGTTTGGAAACTGTTCCATTCCAATTTGTTCTTTTCCCCTAGCTGAGCTTGTAGCCTCAAAATTTGAGCTACAAAACACAAATGAATAAAAGCAAATAAATAGAATCATTACATATTAGGCCTTACCATCCTTAGCTTTGCTGTTATCTAATATTTTGTGTTGTTCTAATAATTGGGCCTGCAGCTTCATAATTTGATCTAATAAACAATAATTAATAAGTGAAAACCAATATAATAATGTTTATACTTACTATCCTTTTGTTGTATTATCTTATCTATTTTTCAATTGTTCCTCCAGCCACGCGTTATTCTCTCCATCCACGCTACTGAACTAACTGCGAGTAGTGTTGGCGACTATCTAAACCTGAAAACGATATATCGATATTTTTAGATACTTTTTAGATAGTCGACTTTTTTAGATAATCGCTGTATCGATACATCCCAAATAGATCTTCCATTGAACAATAGATGGCGTCTAGTGCAAATGAAAAAAAAACTAAAATAATTTAAAAACTTTCACCGCTGCCTAGATTTGAACTCCGACGCATCGAGTTACGAGCGCAGACTTAACCCACACCGCCAAACCAGTAAGAAAAAAACTACATGGCACAAGTATGGTTTTCGTTGGCGAGTATCGATACAAATATTATGAAATACAATATTTTTATCGTCTGCTTTACTTTACAAGTCTTAACAGATGATTTTAGTTATACATATCAGTGTTGCCTTATAAAATATAATAGATTTTTGTTGAAATGTTTATTACATGAATATAAAATGTAGAGAAAATAATAATTTACCATTGTGCAAATGTATTTATCGTCAGGATATAAAAATATGTATTTCAAATTTTGAAAAAATGTCTTTCAGACGGATTCGAACTTCTGTACTTTGTGTTGTGAGCGCGGAATTGATCCACAACGCTAACTCTCCACAATTTGTGTGTGTCAAGCAATAAGTCCAACGTTTGGTGCCGAGTATCGATACAAATTTCAGAAGCAACTGTTACTTACCGTCATCTGCTTTATCAACGATGCTAAACAGCATACTATTTTGCTATGAAAATTTGTTACATTTATAAATTACAAATCTCATTTTATTAGTATCGTACACGCCTCAGTTAACAGAGAGCGATTATCCTACATTTTTATTACTCAGATACGTTTAAAATTTTATGTTTAGCAGATTGTAAAAAAAATGCTCCAAAACAGATTTGAACTCGAGAATTCCGAATCCCAATCGCAGTGCTTATCCACAGCGCTACTCCCTCATGACAACTGTTTGCAAAGCAATATATAATAATAGTGTTAACGAGTATCGATACAAATTGCAGACTACACATCGAAATTTGTCGTCTGTTTTACGTAGGGCTAAACAGTATGTTGCAAAGGCAATGAAAACAAATATTTTCAGGTTTCTTCTCTCATTCAAAATTTGAATTCTTTGAATTTAATAACACTATACTACGCTACTATACTATGCTATGCATTATAACACTTTAGTTCTGTCAAATAAGTATTTTTCAGAAATGTAAGGAATCCAATAAAAAGACATTATACTGGGATCGAACACGGTTCTATTTTGTAGGATGCTGTATCTTAAACCACTGGGCCACTTCGATATTGCAAAATGTGCAAATTCAAAACAATTAATTGTTATCGGGTAGTATCGATACAAATTGCAGACGAAAATCTAACATTGCTGTCGTCTGCAACGATTTAGATTGAAGATTTGTTTACTATTGATATCAGGGTTGCCACCGCAAATTAACAGTATTCTTATACAGCAAATTAACTTTTAAAAACGGCACAATATTTATATAGGACTGTAATGCAAAATTTTTGTGAATTCCCGTTAAAAATCATCTATAACATATTTTTGCAATTATTAAACATAGTGAAAAACTATGTCTTCGTTGAGGGTTGAACTCCGAATCTTTGTGTCCTGAGCCACATCTTCTTCCACTTAGCCATGACGTTTTTGAAAAATTTGTAACCAGCAAGGTGGTATTGGTGTGGGATAGTATCGATACAAATTGCAGACGAATATCTAATTTTATCGTCGTCTGCTCAATTTTACGAAGCTGCGCAGTGAAATTTTCCAGTATTAGGTGTTGCCATAAAATTTATCAGTGCTTTAAGTTTCGTAATATAATATTATAAATATTTTAAAAAAGGACAAATGCTACCGCTTCTAAAAAACCTTCTTGTAAAAACATTTATGCAATTTTTCTCACAAAACCAAAAATTGCGAAAAATCGTCGATTGGGCTTGAACCCAAGGACTTCGTGTCATGAACCTCGCCTTATAGCTCTGCGCCATCACACTCTTTACAATTCGAATCATAATCCAAATGCATTGTTGTTGAATAGTATCGATACAAATCGACAACGGAAATCTAATATTCAGTCGTCTGCTTGCTTTTAAAAGCATTGAACACATTATTTTGCAACCAAAAAAATCGATAATAACATACATCCATACCTAGCGTTGAACCCGGAACTATTTGGCCACAAGCGGTGTCTATAACCACAGCGCTATGACATTTGTTGTTGTAGACGATGGTTGCCGGATAGGTTATTGTTTATAATTATCGATACAAGCCCGACAAACTAACCCCTATCATTTTTGCAATGCTATTTTTGGCCGCTAGATGGGGGTTATTAGATATTTTATCGATAATCGTATCGTTATCTAAAAGTGGGCGTAGATAATTTGTATCTAGCAGAACTTAGATAATCGCCAACACTAACTGCGAGTGGCATCCAATGGACTGAAATTGCCTACGCCAGTAATAACGAGTCTGAGCGGTAGATGGCTACGTGTCGGAAAAAAAGAAAAAAGTGCGATTTTTTTTTCCGCCATTTTTTTTTTTATGTAAAACGGATTGCCATAAGAACTAACCTTATTTTAAATACTGTCGCTAGTCACCTTGCGGTCCAATAGAAAAATGCGTATCTCTGACCGCTCCCCTTAGCCTCTGATCTGCCATCAAGATGCAGACAAAGCAAAACGCGCGCAGATATCCCCACGCCAGTTTCAGATTGTCTTCTGAAGTAAAGAGTTTGTAGGGAAATAAAATTGTAATAAAAACTTTAGTATTTGTTGATTTCGAAATATCTTTAGAACAAGATGCTACCACTGGAATTCGTCGTCAAAATGTTAGAGAGCCTTCCTTTGGTGTGCTCGGAAGGTACAGTTCCAAGACATCAACAGGTCAATTAAATTGGTATAGTGTTAACTTTTTAATTTCCATTTTTAACTTGACGTGCCCTTAAAGAGGACTATTCACGTCAAAAAGAGAACGTAGCCGAACTGGAACTCGGTAAGGCAGCTGAAAGTGATTTGGTGAGTAAAAAGAACGTGATACAGTTCCACTACTACCATTAACTTTTCATGTGGTACATAACAGGACCAATTCTTGTGCTTTATGTCGGTAATAATGGCCGACGATAAAAAATTCTCTCCAGTGGCTTGTAGGAGCGCAGCACTTCAGCTCCAATTGCAATTGAACATGATAGTTTCTGTGCCGCAAATGGAACAGCAAAAACGTTGGAGAGCCATAGCAGCCGACGTTCGTGACATGATTAAACGCAACCTTCTGATCGCTTTACCTACAACCTCGTTACGCTACTCAGTTACCGTTGTCGAGATAATTGCTTGCATCGCTATGATAGAAATACCGCTTAAGGATAACTGGCCCGATCTTGTACCGACCTTATCCCGCATCATATTTCAATTGGACAGCGGAGGGAAAGAATCAGCTGTGGAAGCATTGACATTTATGTGTCAAAAGTTGGTATGTTGTTTCTTTTTGCATAAAGATTGACGGATTGTGAATTTTCCTACTTGTAGAAAATGGATAGAATGGCTGAATATGTTGGCAACATAATGGCACCTTTGCTCGTCAGCCTTCGCATGGCTCAACTCTCAAATAGAGCTCAACAAGTAATCCTCAACATCCTGCTGTGGTGTTTTGAGCCCTCCCATGGATATTTCGAAAATTCCGTAATGCGTTATAGTAATTCTAAACGATTAAAATAAGACATTTTTAAGCTTTAGGGGGAACACAAAATTGTTATGCAAGCTATTTGCGAAGCCGCTGAATCATCCGATATTGGTACTCAGTCGATAGCTTTGTCGTTGCTGATCAAAGCTGCATCTTTCTGTTATCAACATTTGAAAGATTATATCGACGTCATCATCCCAGTACAATTGGAACGTCTTGTCTAAACAGAAACACATTCTCACAACTCTAACTTCTTACGCAGATAACCACGGCGGCAATAAATTCAGAAGAAGCTGATATTCACGTAAAGGGCCTGCAGTTTTGGAAGGTTGTTAGCCAGGTGGAAAATCCTCGCGATCCTGAGGGAAGGCGGATACCCCAAACGGAACAAGGAGAGACCTCCAATTACTTTGCAAAAAATAACAGAAACAAAATCGTTCCTTGCCTTTTCTCTCAATTGGTTAGAGGAGAAATTTTTGCCAATTCATCACCTGAAGATTATTCTGACGTGGATAACAATGCCTCTGCTAAAGCCGAACAGGCATGTTACGACGCTGTTTTCAAGGGAGATCTAACTTTGGGCGATCTAGAAACTTCTAATGCAACGGCGAAAAAGCTCAGTGAAAGCGATCCGATGTCAAAGATTTCTTCTCAAAAGAATCGAGGTGAAATTTTGAAGAATAAGCAATCACCCGACGGTTGGACGCCACCGAGGGAGGTGATCATATATTTCAGTGAGCTATGTGAAGATTACCCTGATACTATAGATCGTTACGTACTACCTCTCGTTGAAAGGGAAATTCAGGTAAAACATCATTACTAGAAAAATGACTCGGTTTTTTAAATGCCCTTTTGCTGGTAGCATGCAGATTGGAGACACCGCCATGCGGCTCTTTGGTCTATGTTAGTTTTCCTTAAACAAATGGACCCGAAGTATGCAGAAAAAACCCTCAAACATATCTTCCCTCTGATTCGCGGAGCGATACGAGATAAGGCGAGTTCAAGAATACGCAGCACTGCTCTCTGGGTTATCAGTTGGATGGTGGAAAAAAATCCATCATTATTGGCGGTTCCCGCAACTTTACGAGATCTTCAACAGCTATTAAATGACTTAATTGCTTGCCTTAACGATGACGAAGGTCGGGTGTCACCCTCAAGTTGTATTGCTCTGACATCAGTTGTCAAAGCCTCTCACGCACTAGCCCGACAACAAGTGAGTGCATCGTTTCAAACTATTTTAAATGTAACATTTCAATTTGGATGTAGGTGGAAGGAAATATACGGCCACCTACCTCCACGTTGTCACCCTACTATGACATGATAGCCGATCAGCTCGTCAAGGCCGCTAACAGACGTCTAACAGCTGCTTTTGAAGCTCTTCGCCAGTTGCTGCTGAACTCTCCCGACGATTGTTATTGGGTCGTGTTGGAAACTATGGACGAATTACTCCTATTGCTACGTAAGGTCAGGCATTTGGAAACCGTGAATTACAAGAGTAGTATTACCACAACTTCTGTATCACATATAGGTTGTCGAGCTGCCGGATCGAGTGGGATGTCAATGCCACGAGGCTGTACAAAAGTTGATATGCGGTGTTCTACGAAGCGTTGTAGAAATTTTGGAATTAGGCAAAGCAACTTCAAAACAACTTTGTCACAAGTTTATGACCCACCTGCTGAGTCTTCTAACAAAATTTCCTTTCGGAATGGCACGAGAGGCAGCTCTGTTGGCTGTATTAACAATTGCCCCAATGCTTGACTGGGAGTTGAACCGGCATGCAAACTCACTCGTTTCCTATTTAACGTTAGCAATCAGCAGCATCCCTAAAAACGATCCTGCTTTATCCCTAGTCGTGGATGCTGTTGGCACTCTTTTCTGCGTTCTAGATTCAGAAGCAATACCTTACGTTAGCAAACTTCTGGGACAACTGCTCATTTTGACAGATTCTAATCAAAACTTACCCACAGAAATAAAAATACGATGCGTAGCTGCTTTCGCCCAGATAGCAACGGCCGTTGGTCGGACGGGGTTTCAAGTGTACATGGCGGCCGTACTTCGCCGCTTACATGGTTACAGCGAGCTGTCAACTGCTGAGGTAAAATAGTGAATCTTCTACACTCCTTCTAAATATAAACTGTTTCTCATTATCGAAAATGCAGGAAAGCCATGTTAGCAAAGAACTCAAGGAAAAGCTACTGCAAACTTGCTTAGAAACCTATTCCAGTCTTATACAATCAATCTTATACAGAGGAACTATTCCGTTAACACTTGAATTGTGTTCAAGTTCTTTGTGTCTTAAACATATTGCAAAACTAATTCAGTCTCTCACTACAAACAAAAGTGAATTAGCAGAGAAAACTCGCACAGCTATGGCTCATTTGATTGGGTAATAGTTTTTCTTTAAGGTCCAGCAAATCAATTTTCATTGTAGTTTTTAAATCAAAATAGGAATATCTTACTTGAATTTGGACCAAAGAAGGCATTGGCTCATTTACCTTTACAAGCCTCTGAATGTAAGTCATTGTTGGCAGAAGTTCTCTTTCACACTAAAGGAAATGGACAAGTTGCCTCAATATGCAGTGCAGCTCTCAGTGAGATAGAAATGGATGCAAGAAGACTGAATTGAAGATGCGATAGCGATACTTCTGGCTAAAAGAACGATCTCTTTTAAACAAGGGTTGCAGTCATTAACATGAATACGCCTCTATTTGTATGCTATTTGTTCTTTTGCACCATACGGTGAACACAACTTATAACTTTCATGAAACCTAGCGTTTCGGACTAATTTTTCCGGTGGTGTTTTGAAATGTTAACAGCAGACGACGTTATGACTATTACGGGTTCAGTTGCCAAATATCAACCAAAGGCAAATTTGCTATTTAAAAACTCGGAATCGGAGTTCGATGGGTAGGTTATTAGCCATCAATTTTCGGTGTTAATAGCTGTTGAAAATGTATTTATTCTTTAAAATAATTATCAAATTCGTTGATGAACGATAAAACATATTCATGTAAATTGCAAACCAGATCATGAATTAAATATTGGTTAGCTTGAAACAATGATTTATACGAAAAACTTTATAAAATTTTTTGCAATAATAGTGTTAACTAGGATTAAATTATTAATGCGAAGCTCAACGCTTAATATCATTAAAGGCAAACGGCAACGTTGAAGTTTATCTTTTGTGAATAGCAGACGGAAACAACAAATCGAAACATCACACCGGAAAATCTAAGTTGTATAGCGGAGTTTTAACATTCTTTAACTATGTTTTCGTGTATCGTGTGTTGCTGCACTCTGGGAGAAACGAGATGGAAAAACCTAAAGGAAACAAAACATGGGAAAAATGGAGAAAAAACATTGGCGGATTTAGTCACAGAGCTGGTGTCAACTTCCACCGTAAAGGCCAAAGCAGGCAAACTAACTGGTGACCACGCGTGCCTTCCGTGTTTTAGAGAACTTTCAGCACTCTCCGAGTTGCAACAAATATTAAGCAATAAACAGACAGAATTGTTGAAGAAGCTTACAGAAAGCCGTGTGTCACAAACAAAGAATGGCAAGAAAAAAACTATGTCTAATGATTCTTGGGGGGTTCTGCATATAACTAAGGAAGCTATTCCAAAACCAATCCAAAACCAAGAAATTTCAAGCCCTGAAGGCCTATCGCTACAATCCATCATTAGCATGGATGCGGAAATCACCATTACAGAAAAAGAAAATGGTGGCACAGAGATTGACTTCGAAGTTGTAGAAGGAATCTCAGACCTGAAAAGGGCAAATGAACTTTATGGGTGTCGATTCTGCAAAAAAGAATTTGTGACTTCCACGTTTGCCATCAATCACATGCAAGAAGTTCATGGTAAACTCTTACACAAGTGTGATATTTGTGAGCAAGAGTTTCGTTTAAAATGTGAGATAGATCAGCACCGGATATCTCACCTTAAAGATGCTCCGCTTCCTTACCAGTGTGGCAGCTGTCACAAAGGATTTGAAACATTTGAAGCTTTTCAGGAACATGACAAACTCCATGAATTGAAAAAAAAATTTGGATGTGCACAGTGTGGTAGGAAGTTTGATGATGAAAACAAACTGAATCAGCATATGTTGACTCACCAATCTAAATCCTATGCATGCAATCGCTGCAATAAGACGTTTCGCTCCAATCATTCGTACACCAAACACCAGAAATTGCACGGCGAGCATTCCAGGTTTAGTTGCAACTTGTGCAGCCGACAATTTGCGTCAGCGGAAAATCTTCACACTCACTTAAAAAAACACAACAAGCCGCACAAGTAGGAATGTTGCCCTCGTATTATCCAAAGCATTGTCTTTAATAGTGCTTTATAATATTTAGGTGTGATGTATGCAGTAAAGCCTTCGACAGCCAGCAAGTCCTTGAACAGCATTTAGAAACGCATTCAAAGCAAAAAAAGAACGTAGAATGCACCGTTTGCGGGAAGCTGTTGGTGTCGCAGATTCAACTGGAAGTAAGTTCTTTCTTCTCCATAATACATGATTGTGTTTTAGCACTTTTTCACTGTAGAGCCACATGCGAGTTCATACGGGAGAAAAGCCATATCAGTGCGATTGTTGTGGAGCCACATTCGCCCAGAGATCGAATCTCGACAGCCACCACCGGGCCGTCCATCTTCAAGAAAGACGATTTAAGTGCGATGAATGTGACAAGGTATGTAACGCAGTTGAATTTCTACCTACCTGTCTTCCAACGGTCGGCTGACTTTCTTTCTTCCGTAGACTTTTAAACGAAAAAGATTGTTGCAGTACCACATCCGAAGCGTCCATACTGGAGAACGCCCCTATAACTGCGAAATTTGCAACGCGACGTTTGTATACCCGGAGCACTACAAGAAACATGTAATGACACATTCTGGTATCAAACCATGGGCCTGCGAGATATGCGGGAAAACGTTTTCGTCCAAGGACAACAGGAATAGTCATCGCTTCACTCACAGCGACCGCAAACCGTACGAATGCCAGGTAACCCATCTCAGTGAAAATCTTTCAAATTTCGGGTTAATTGTCCTTTTGGGGTAGGTGTGCGGCTTGAGCTTCATGAGAAAGCCGGCCCTGTTGCAACATTTAACAGAAGAAAGGCATGGCGACCCAGAAACTGCTGGAGCTGCTGTTAAAATTGTGCAAGTCCTGACAGGTCACGAGATGGAGCCAGAAAGTCATCCCATGGAATGGGACACGCTAGAGATTCAAAGTGCCGACGGCCTCGGCCTCGGAATGGATAATCATGACCATGTCCAAACCATCATCATTCCTGACGAGCACGGTAGACCAATTGAAATTCAAGTCGTCGGCTCCGACTCCACGCAGCAAGTGACGGATCAACTTCAATTCGAACTTAGTGCCGAGAGCCTCAATGTTATCCAAGCTTTTGAACTTCAGGGTGGCAATGTGGATGATACATTGGCTGCATTAATGTGAGGATTTATTCCAAAACATAGACAGTACGCCATAAACTAAAAAGCAAATAAAGATGAGAGCTGTTGCAATGATGCCTGTTTTGTAGTTTTCTTTTTGAAGAGTTTTCAGCTGCTCCTCATTGTTTTTCAACACAGTTTTTAACAGATCAAGCTCCTTCTCAAACTCAGTTCTCTCATCAGGTGTGAGTTCTCGCAGCCTTAGGGCTTTTTCCACTGTCTCAATCCGATGAT
Organism: Daphnia carinata; assembly: GCF_022539665.2. NCBI lineage: Eukaryota > Metazoa > Arthropoda > Branchiopoda > Diplostraca > Daphniidae > Daphnia > Daphnia carinata. The sequence continues at coordinate 6,714,455 of NC_081340.1, forward strand.
AGAACTGCTTTACTTCTGCTTCTCTCTTCTCAATCTATTGGAAGTAAACAACCCGTAAAAACAGATCAACTTTCACATTATGGCTTACAAAAAAATGTTAATTGTACCTCTGTAGTGACAGACTTTGAGCCCATTGTGAAAGAGAAAGGTGGAGCGGACTGTCTTCTTACAAGTGGTTTCCAAACTCCCAGTTCTGACCAGCAGTGTATCCCAGGTAATGTAGCAATGAGCCGAGATAATGAGGTAAGAACACGTAGCTCGAATAACTAGCAGTGGCGAGGAAAGCAACTAAAAAACTAGCTTTCGTTTCCGGGATATGATAGGTAATCGTTATTTTAAAAAGTGACAAGTGATTTCATAGGAATTGTAAATAGTTATGCATACTGAAGGCTATTCTTTCCCGACTTCCAAGCATGTAGAGTGCAGTAAATATGAGATACTCGAACCATAGCCACTCGAAAAAGGCAATCACTCGGTTTGGAGAATCTTTCTTAACCATTTATAACCTAAAGGACGGGCACGGCCCAAACTAGCACCGTAGACTTTGAGGGGACTCTGTACGGGCGTGCCAACGTCCGTAAGCAACAGAATGAACTGTCAAGGGATTGAAAGCGTTGCCAGATTGGAAAAATCCTTTCTAACATCTTCAATGATTTTTCTATTTGCCTTAACCTTTTGTTTTTTTTTTAAATCCTTGATAAGACAGCCGCAAGGAGTTGTCACTGAACTTGTTCATGTTGTGCAACAGCACACTGAAGCAACCATTGTAAATATTGCCCCAAGTCATAAACAATTGAACTATCGTGTATTGTTGTCTGCACACTGTGAGAAAAGGCTTGAAACTAATTTGTTAAAATAACTATACTAATAATAACTATTCAGTTTGCATGATCTTATTTTGCTTACGAAAATAATGATTCGTCCAAAACCATTACAGAATGAATGTATACAGATTCAGCTGTCACAGGAGAACGAAACACTTTCGTGTCGCTGATATAAAGATAAATTTCTTTCAGGTCCTGTAGGTTTTTTTTTCTCAGTTGTATTCACGAAAATTTGACTAGTGTGTAACAAAACAAGACAAAAAGCTTCTCTTGTCTCGAAAATAAAACGTTGCAATTTAAAGGAAGCCGTAGCACTATTATTATCACAACCGTGAGCAGTCAACCGATTCGTTGGGAAAGTTTCACCTGCCCCCTCCCCTCCTCACACACACACAAAAACAACTAAACAGAACAATCAACAGACGATTGGATTAGGAAAAGCAACTACCACGATTTTCGATTTATTACTACCTTATCGTATAGTTATCAATGTCATCATTCATGTTTATCCCCCACAACAACAATTTTTTTTTTTTTTTTTTTTTGCTTGTGCTTTTGTTTTTAAGTTCTAGGCTATCGTCGTAACACAAAGTCTGCTTGCCTCAGTCATTAACGTCTCACTCTTTTTTTTCCCCTTTTTATTTTCGAGATTGCGGTGGTAATAACGGCTTACTTTTTGAAGTCAGCTTCGCCCATATGCATTAGCGATTTCAAAGCCACAATACAAAAAAAAAAAAAAACGTGGAAAACAGACAAGACAAAAAAAAAAAATAAATAAATAAAGCTGCCCAACAACAATAACAAAAGCCAGTATGTCTATATACAACACACTGGAGCGAACAGTGTAAATGCGGCAACCCCCCCCCCCCCCCCCCCCCCAACAGCACTCACACCACCAGATGGTAGGCACGGCCTACAGCACTTTGTCTGAAAAGTCAACAGCCGAGGAAACGAGATGAATGATATGCATTGAGCAAAGCGTGTCTGTCTATATCTGCTGGGAAAAAGGGGGAAAAAGAAACACAACAAAAACAAGAAAGCCATTGCACGTAGGTAAAACGTAGGTAGAAAACGTACGCTGTGGTTTAATTACACTTGATGATGCAAGAAAGAAACCGAGAAGGAGCCGAGCTTTGAAAACGTTAGCCGACTGAAAAAGAAAGAGAGTCACTGCTATACATATTATAATGTAGCACATGGGGAGGTGGTATATTATATATTTATTATATTTTTCGTTTAATCATTGGCTGACCCCGTGGAGAAACATGTCAAGGAAACCATTCCTGACGATCGAATTGTGAAAAAATCTTTCGGCGTAGGCTTACTTTCATTTTTTTTTTTTCCTTCCTGGAAACACCTGAACGAGTGAGAGAGAGACAGAGAAAAAAAAAAGCAGAATTTCCAAAACATTAATTAAAACACGATGATGGAAAATCATGAAAGTCAACAGGATCAAGATTTCAAGGAAGAAGAAAAAAAAGGTCGTCTGCAACGAATACTTCCAGCAATGCAAAAGGTGTGGTTATATACTTATAGACATCGTACGTGTATTTAAACGAGAAAAAAAAAAGAGGTGGTAAAGAATGAAAAAAAAAAAACAAAAAAAAATAGATCCCAGCTGATGGATGATGTGATCTCCAACTGCACTGCATCTACACGAATGAGGTTATACATTTTACTCCAACTCTATATAAGCTCTCCTTTTTTTTTTTTTTTTTTTTTTGGTTTTTTGTGCTCTTCCCGTCTAATTGCGTGGCGTGTAATTGGCTGCTAGGCTAGATAGCGTTTTGAAACCCATTTTCCGTTCTTCTTGAGAAGTCGAAGAAAGAAGCAGACGCAATTCTCGAGTTCTTCCCTCTTCAGCAATCCCGCATCGTCTCAACATGATCGATCACTTGACGGGAAGCGTTCTTGTCTCTCAGTTCTAAGCGCCACACACACGCACGAGAACAAAATCAAAACAAGAAGAATACGAGCAGACACACACACAACAGGTGAATACAAAAAAGAAAAACCTTCAGGGGAAAATACACGTTAGGCACTGCATGATGTATATTTTTTCGGTTGGTAATGTTTTTTCGTGTTGTTACATTTGAAAAAAAAAAAAAAATAAAATAAATAAATAACCTCCCGGTTCTCCTTTACGTTTTTTTTTTTTTTTTTTTCCAGGGGTTTTTCTCCCTTCCGTTACAGAAAAACGGGCTTCTTAAATGAGGGCCCGAGTTGAGCGTAATCTAATTGTACGTGTTTTACGGGGCAAATTGGATTCTTTTTTTTTTTTTTTTTTTTTTTTTTTTTTTTTTCGTTGTTGTTGATCGCATCCAACATTTCTTCGAATCTCGCACCACCTTCTGATGTTTATCGTTGGAAGGCAAACGGGAACTGATATGCAAACCACGTGATCACGTTGATTGTTTTCTGGTTGCGGGCGCCGACAGTGTAACGAGCGTGGGATCCTTCCTTTGTTTGTTTTTTTTATTTCAAATGAAAACTAGAAAAACAAAAAAAAAAAGCATCAATCGTTTTTGAAAGAATGTGAAGGTAATTTGTGCGAGGTGTGAAACAGACAGGGATTGTGGAAAAATAGTTTATTGTTTTTCAACGACGTTTTTCATCATTTTTGGGAGCAGGATTTGGGCGGGGGAGGAGGGTAGTTGAAAATGTGCATGCAGCTCTGACACACAGTGACACGATCAAACGGCGAGCAGAAATCAGACAATAAAGAGGAATCATCATGTCGCTGTAGGAAAAAAAAACAAAACAAAAAAAACTCAAAACATTTTATGTACAACATTTTTCTTTCAAAAAATTTTAGAAACTGAAATTCAAATGACGGACTGGACACAACGGTAACGAAAATAGATTTGGACAAGAACCCAAAAGAAAAAGAAAAAGAAAAAAAAAAAAATGATAATCAAAAGTCAGGAGGGTGTGTATTGTGTGTGTGTGTAGGGGGGTCTGTTTTCTATTGTAAGTAAAAATCCGACCGTTTAACTTCTTGTTCTATTGAAACTCCAAATAAACTGAAAAACTTGCATTTTTTTTTTTTTTTTTTTGGCCGACTCAATATCAAAAATTGAACGCGTGTCAAATTTGACTATCGTCAGTTAAATTTTTTTTGCTTTTAATCCTCATCTTCCTTTCCTTTTTCTCAATCAAATTTTGTTCAATGTGATTTGAAAACACAAAAAAAAAAAAAAAAAGGGTCGGATTTCATTGGAACATTCATTCGTGATTGCGGGGATGTGAAGGGGAGTAGTGGTGGTAGGGGGTGGATAGTGAAAGAGGTGGATTGTCGTCTTCCAGGTGAACTACAAAATTTGGTGAAACAACACTATTCTTCGTGAGGCAGATGTGCACAATTCAACACGTACCAACACTTTACAACCATCAATTTTTGAATATTTACAAATGTTTTCTTCTTTTAAAATATTTATGATACTTACATCAGAGACCTTATATACATGTTTATATATATATATAGGTTAAACAGAAAAAAAAGAACCACACACACAGACACAGACACACACACACACACACACACACACAAAAAAAAAATCATAATAATAATGATAATAATATTAATTAATTAAACTCCCTTTCTCAACTATTGAGATACTTGAAAATCCGATTCCGGAGCCGGAAATGGGCGTGCGACTTTTTGTTTTTGTTCATTATCCCTATCGTTTTTTTGTTTTTTGTTTTTTCTTTATTCCTTACAATAATGCAAAAATTCACTGGACTTAAGGAGGACAGGAAGTTGGAAAACAGAAGTTTTCTTTTTTTTTTTTTTTTTTTTTGCTTTTCTGTTTTCAGACGACGACGACTTTGAGGCTAAGCTCCTTGTCCATAATCTGGCCAGCTCTCGCCGCCAAGTGGATGTTATTCCGCACGTCAACGCTGATCGGCGCTTTGTAGATCGGACTGGATTCGATGGCGTCCCTCCGGCCGACAGGAGAGTAGTCGTCCGAAGAGGAATCTTCCTGCGACACAACGGCCACATCTTCGACGACTTTGCTCAATTTCTTCGACAACGCAACTCCACTCCCCTTGGCCGGATGGTCCACCAGCTCGGCGACGTTCAGCGTCTTCATGCGACGCTGTTGCAGCCTCAAATTCTCCTCGTTTTGCAAGTTGTTGGACTTTTCAATGGATCGATCCATGGAGCTGTTGACGCTGTGCGACGGCGAGTGAGCCGGCCGTTTGCGTAGCCGCCACAAGAGCAAGAGCAGCAGACCGGCCACAACGACGAGGCCGGCCAGTATGGCACAGACGATGGCCACCACGTAATTGCTGCCGGACGAGTCCGACGACGGATGGTTCTGAGACGACGTGTCCGACGATTCCATCACGTCCGCGTAGGGTGTCTCCACTTTGACGTCTACTACAGCTCCCATTGAGGATCCTTCTTTGTAGTAGGCCGATAGGACATTACCAAGTACTCGGGCAGCGGCCGTTGCCCGGCTTCCTCCAAGTTCAAACGACGTCTCCGACATGGACTGTATTTCGTATTTTTTAAAACAAGAAAAAAAAAAAAAAAAATGAAGGAAATGTTTTAGCAATTTGCAGTTAGTGAGCGCGAGTGGGCGTGAAATGAAATTGAATGGAAATGAGGGCGGGGACTTACGATGGTGACTTGGACAACATCATCGAGATTATCTTTGAGATCACAGAGGATGACCAGCGAGGGTCTCTCCAGCTGTTGCTGTTGATCGGCGAAATTGTCCCACAGATGGCTCTGAGCGGCGGCCAATTTGCGCAAGTGTCCGCACAGCGATTGCACGGAGAATCCCGGCTGGGCCCTGTATCGGTCGAGTACGAGCGTCAAGCGAGCGCACGTCGGCGCCAGCCGATTGCCCGTCAAGTTAGGCCAGCACGAGGCCGTGGTGGCCGGAACGGGCAAAAGCCTACCGGGTTTCAACGGCCGGCACTGGCCGTAGGCCGGACACGGCGGTCGCAAACAGCCAGACTGGGCCGAAAGGCAAAGTTCCGAAGGTCCGCACGGCTTGTCCACCTTGTGAACGGGATCTTCCAGACAGTTGGCCGGCCCGCACCAAACTCGAGTGCAGACGGCCAGACCAGCTCGGCATTGGCACTTATTGCACCCGTCGTCCCACGACGAATTATCCGGATAGAGACGGCCAGACCATTGGCAACTAGTCGAGCTGCTGGTCGTCGAAGCGGCCGTCTGTCGCTGCTCCATTTGGCAATGTTGACCCTCGAAGCCTTCTTTGCAGACGCAGGTGAACGACTGGCCAGTGTTGAGACACGTAGCGCCGTTGCGGCACGGATTGGCGTCGCACGGCATATGCTCAGCTAAGCAAAACGTCAAAGATAAGTACACAGCCAATCCATTTTTAAATTAAGAAAAAAAAAAAAAAAAAAAAAAAAAAAAAAAAAAAAATGGGCGCATGACGGAATCGAGTTGACAATGACTCGACACGAATCGAGAGCGGATCGAATGAAAAATGCAAACACGTAGCACATAACATGACTCACTAACAAATGAAGCAAAGCGAAAAGAAATGACATGCGTGTCTGTATTTACCTAGATGGCAGACGGAACCGCGCCATCCACTTGTGCAGCGACAAGTGAATCCGGCTTCGGGATCTGAGTCATCGACACAGGTGGCTCCGTTCAGGCAAGGGTTTTCACCGTTCTGGCAGTGCTGGTTCCGGTTGGAGCACGTCCGGCCTTTCCAGCCGTCGACGCATCGGCAGACGAAATCGGCCACCATATCGACGCAGGTGCCGTTATGGCGACACGGGTTCGACGCGCAGTCGTCTACGTCTAAAATGATGAAAGAAAGAATTCAAGAACAATTCCGAAGAAAAAAAAAAAAAAAAAAAAAAAAAAAAAAAAAAAAAAAGAACAAAAGAAAAAGAAAAGAGAAAGGATCTTACTGTGATCGCAGGTGAGTCCCTCGTAGCCTTTGGGGCAAACACAGTGGAAGGAATCGATGCCGTCGATGCAAGTGCCGCCGTTCCGACAAGGGCTATCGGCGCAGTCGTTAACGTCTATCACAGTCAAAGAAAGAACAAAAGAAAAAAAAAACATGAGCGGATACGCAATGATTTGTGGAGCTATTTTGCGTGTGTGTGTGTGTGTGTGTGTGTGTGTGTCTGTGTGTCTGTGTGTGTGTCACAATGGCGGCCGTGATTTCTCATTGGCCGGTTGAAGGGGGATGTGGGGATGAAACGAGACTTACTGTCGGTGCAGAAATGTCCAGAATAGCCCGGATCGCATTGGCACGAGAAGGCCGATCCATCTTCCGAAGCGACGCAACGTCCGTGGACGCAATGTCCGGCACCATTGGGAGTCCAACAGCTGCCCGACTCTGTTTCTGCGCGCACATACACAAAAAGAAAAACGGAATATAAACGAATGAAACTCTGCAGATGGCGTTGCTTTCATCTTGTCATTTCGCAATACAACAACAACAACGAAAATATGAATAAATAATAATAAGAGTTTGAGTTGAATGTCAATTATTTTGTTAGAGGAAAAAAAAAAAAAAATGTCAACTAAAGTTGGTATGCAAATTTTTTTTTTTTTCTTCTCAGAAATTCTCAAACAGATTATGATGAAAACACTCTCTAAAAAAAAAAAAAAAAGCTGAAAAACGACTCGAAATCGCGAGAACTAAATGCGCGTTGGCGAAAGTATAAAAACGCAGGTGGACGCGGTTGACACAGAAAACGAGCACGCACAGTCACAGTCACACACAAAAAAAAATGCTTTAAATAACGGGAGCAATTCATCAATTGCCGTGACTCAGCAACCGTACAAAAACCACGATATATATACTACACGTCCGACAAACACACAACCCCCACCCACCACCACCACCACCCTTTGAAAATAGAAAAAAAAAAAAAAAAAAGAAATTCGCCAGACCCAACTGTGCACATTCTTCATCGGCGTGAATGAAGAAGCTCATCATCATGCGCGCTAACAAGCTTTTTTTTTTTTTTTTTTTTAAATAAAAAAATAAAATAAAAATGTAAACAAGCCAGAAAGTATGTTTGGGATGATGCAATTCGAAATGCTTTCTCCCCCTCCCTCTTTCTGCCATCATATGCCCATTATCCGGAAAGGTAAAGGAGTTTTCGACATAGTCATCGAGAACGTGATCCTTCAATGAAATTGAAATGCTTCCCCTGAAATTCCTCCCGTTTTCACCGGAGAATGCGCTTTTCGTTATCCCCCCTCTCCCGTTTTTTTTTTTTTTAGAAAAATCAAAAAGAGTTTGACAATCCCTGTTCGTGAAGTGAACGATTGAAAAGAAGAAGAAATGCATCTTGACGATGCGTGAATAATAATCCTAATAATACCGCCAGAAAACGATAGTAACGCTCTCAAACGAGACAGGACGGAACGTGCCGCGGCATTTCATGTTGCCCACATGATGAATCGAATCGAATTGAAAAAAAAAAAAAAAAAAAAAAAGTGGGGAGGGAGAAAAACATTGATTTAAGAAAAAAAAAAAAAAAAAAAAATGAAAAATGAAAGAAAACTCACGTGGGTTAGGTTGGGTGGATGGAGGCGGGGGCGGCGCTAGGGGCTGTCGGTATCGTGAACAGTTTTTGCCTTGCCAGTGGCTCGGACAGAGGCAATAGTAGTCGGGGCCTCCTAGTGGGCCAAGAGTGTTGAAGCACGGCGAGCCGTTGGCGCAAGGATTCGGGTGGCACAAATCCGTATCCGTCTGCTTGATGGAAAAGAAGAAGAGATACATTATTCACGATCCGTGGCCCAGCTCATCCGTCAATTTGAGGCGGCCAAAAAAAAAAAAAAAACGCCAGCCAAACTTTGCTCGGGCCAACAAATAATAACAAAACAAGACGAATCGTCCCGCACCAGAATTTCTTTTTTTTTTTTTTTTTTTTTTTTCTTTTTCTTATGAAAAATATCCAAAGAATTTGGAGCCATTTAAAAACCGACCTGGCATTGAGCACCGGTGTAGCCCAAAGGGCAAATGCATTTGAAGCCATCGACTAGGTCGACGCACTCGCCTCCGTTAGCGCACGGTTGACTCGAGCACTCGTCAATGTTGATCTCGCACCGTGGACCTGCACAAAACAAAACACAAATTAAAATTAAATTTGATTTATTTTATTTATTTTTTTTTTTTTGAGATAATCATTTTCACTGTAATTTAGCTAATAAGAAGAGGAACTCATTCTGACGTCAGAACCAGTTGAAAAACAAAAGTCACGTTTTCTTTCGACAAGTTAAAACATAAAATTAAAACTAGTCCCCTCACGTTATAAGGTTTTTTTTTTTTTTAAAGAAAACATGGGGGAGGATGGAGATAAACATCTCAAATGCAAACAAAACAATGACAGAATAATAAATGATAGAAAAAAAAAAAAAAAGAAAAGAAAAGAAAAAAGAAAATTACCGTTGAAACCGGGTCGGCAAGCGCAATGGTACTGGCCAATCAGATCGATGCAAGTAGCGCCATTAAGGCACTGATGGCCGTCGCAATCGTTGACGTTGTACTGACACTGGCGACCGTGAAAGCCTTCGACACAGCGACAGGTGTAGTTGCCAGGTGTGTTCTCACAACTCAGCGCGTTTCTGCACAATTCGGCCATCGAACACTCGTCCACGTCTGTTAACACGCAAAGGCGACGGGAGAAGAAAAAAAAAAAAAAAAAAAAAAGAACACAAAATTTACATAATGATCACGGCTGTCATTCATAGTCCAACAAGCGACAAGAGAAGAAACAAAATCAACTAGGAGCAAATTATTTCAAAAGATAAAAAAACAAAAAACAAAAATCTTAGCGAATACGCGGAACATGTTGAAGCCAGTCACGAACAAACAACAACAACAAAAGAAAAAAAAAAAAAAAAATAATAATCAGAAACGAAACCAAACAAACGAAAGGAAAAAAAAAAAAAGGAGGAAACGAGGATTGTAATGACCCGAGGTTCACAAACAAAAGGTTGACGTTCTTTTTTTCTCGTAAATTGGTTTCGTTTAACGTTCGAAAAGGGATGTCACGCAACTGTACAATAGCGTCTATTTTTGAACATGGCATACCTTGATGGCAAGTGTCGCCTTGCCAGCCGTCGGCGCATTGGCACCGGTAGCCGTTCTCCAGGTCGACGCAGGTCGCGCCGTTCAGACACGGAGACGACTGACATTCATCCACATCTGATGATGCACAACAGGTAAAAAAAAAAAAAAAAAAAACACGGTTAACATCAATCACACGATAGAAAAAAAAAAAGGCAGTGGGAAAACATTTCGTAAATGACGTCGGCCTTCCCTCCCGTTTTCACGACATTTATTAAAAAAAAAAAAAAAAAAAAAAAAAAAAAAGAAACGCGACACTGGCGAGGGTTGAACGCAGGGTCAAGGTTGAAAAGGTCGGCCGCACGCAAATGACGTGACGGGGTTACAACATTGCGTTTGAAAAGAGGGGCCAAACTACGCCATAATAATAATAACAACCGGGGCATCTTGCAGAGTGTGTGTGTGTGTGTGTGCGTTTCGCTTTGTGGAAGGCCAAGTCACGATTCACCAAACTCGCTGGGAAACGGTTAAGTGGAAAGAAAACTGTGGCGGTATAGTAATGTCATTCATTCCCATTTTTTGATGATGATGTTCTAGAGCTTTAATTAACTCCATTACAGTTTCCGGCCAACAACAAAACAACGACCCCCCACCCCCCCCCCCTCTTATCCTCCCCCACCCTAACAAAAATAAAATAAATACACAATTTAAATTGCTCCTTCCCCCTTCATCATCTTTGAAAATTCCTCCTCTTTCGCTTCCTCCTCTTTGACAAAGAAAACAAAATTAATTCAAAAAAAAAAAAAAAAAAAAAAATTCCTTTTCTTTTTCTTTTAAAAAAAAAAAAAAAAAAAAAAAACTGACTGGAGAAAAGCTTACTGATTTGGCAAGTGTCTCCAGTCCATCCTGGCGGGCAGGTGCAGTTGAACGATGTACCGTTGGTGGCGACGGTACAAGTGCCGCCGTGTTGGCAAGGAGCCGTAGCGCAAACATTGTCGACCACTTCGCAATTTGTGCCGGAAAAGCCGTCGGGACATTTGCACAGGTACTCGTCCGGCTTGGTATTCTCGCAGGTGCCGCCATTTTGGCACGGTTCGCGAGTACCGCAGTAATTCAAATCTAAAAATTAAAAAAAAAAAAAACATGAAACCCAAAATTGAAAACGAGATAATAGAAGGAAAAAAAAAAATGGAAAACGAGAACGAATACAAAATGGAATGAAATCGTTAATCACACACACACAAAAACAAAATTTGAGAGAGACACACGCAAGAGAGAGAGTGCTGTAAACTACTTAACATAATCTAGTCTACGATGACGTCACGATTCCAATCGCTCAGCAAAAAAATAAGATCGTTAAAATGGAAAGGTAAGGGGAAAGCACATTACAGAGGGCCTATATTGTGTATACCTGGTTTCCATCTCACTTTGAACATTTTCTTTTTTTTTTTTTTTTTTAACTCTTCAAACCCCCCCCCCCCCTCCCCTGCCATCCACTTGAAACTCAAGTGGATTAAAAAAAAAAAAAATAAATAAAATCCTCTTTTCTTTTCTTTTTTTTTTTTCTGCCTTTTTCCCAATTGATGAATGGCAAATCGGATCATGTTTTTTTCCTTTAAGTGCAACGGACTGGCTGGACAACTTCAACGTCAGATGGCTCCTGTACAGATGGCAGATTTAAAAAATAATAATAATAAAGAAGATCCGCACCCCCTTTTTTTTTTTTTTTTTTTTTAAAGAGTAAAGTGCCAAATGTCGTCCCTAAGAGTTTATTAGATTACAAGACCACATATAGTCCCCTCCTAAGCGCGCAAAAGGTTTTTTTTCCTTCTATCTATGTGTCTAGAAATACATTTCTTTTTTTTTTCTTTTTCTTTAAAAAAAAAGGTTTTCCTGTTGTCTCATTTCCAAAAAAAAAAAAGCCTGCGTCAATTTAAGTCGATGGAGAAGAGCACAAACACATAGAGATAAGAAAAAAGCTGCAGGTAAAACTCGTAAGGAAGGTTTAGGGCTACACATAGTGTGCCACAGTGACCATAAGAGCTTTCTTTGGCGCCAATTAAGATGTCGGTCCAGTTATGTCTTTGTTAAGGGGAGAAGGAAAAAAAATACAAGTCTCTCTCTGATGGCATTTATAGAGGAACGTTTTCGAAATAGAAAAAAAAGTCCAAAGAAGCTTTTAAGGGAATTAGCGAGAAGAAGAGAAAAGACAAGTCAACTGTTGACGTGCCCACAAGAAAATGTCAAGAAAAAAAAAAAAAAAAGTGAGTCTTCAAAAGACACACACACACAAAAGAAAAAAAAAAAAAAAAAAAACTAATGATGGGGAATTGAAGAAACTGGTTTTTGCCCCCATTCTAACCCCCCCAACTCGTAACTTCGTGTAATACGACTTTCATTTCTCTTTCTCTCTCTCTCTCTCTTTTTTTTTTTTTACCGTTTTCATGGTACATTTCTCGAATGATTCGAATGCGTAAGGTCTCCGTCGTGACACTTATTAAAAAGCATTAAATACATTTTCGATGTCATTAAAAATCATGTTACATTTCAAGGGAAAAAAAAAGAATAGTTTCTCGTTTTCTTACCTTGATCGCAGAGAATGCCGCCCCAATTTGTTTCGCAAATGCACTGCCATGGATTGCCGTTACAGTAGCCGTGTTTGCATCCCGGATACGGGACGCATTGATCGCAAAATTCACCTTTCCATCCCCATCGACACCTGATGGATTTTAACATTTCAAAAAAAAAAAAAAAAAAAGAAAGTTGATTAAGACATTGTCATTTGTTTTTGTTTTATTCAAAAGAATTTGAAGGGGGGGAATGCGGGAAATGTGATCCAGCGATTTCCACGAGTAAGAAAAAAAAAAAAAAGGGCAAAATCTTTTCAATTGTTGCGAGCATTTTTGGAGAAAAAAAAAAAAAAAAGGAAGGAAATGTAGGCGAGAAGGGGTTGAAGAAGGTGGGACAGAGAAAAAGAGAGAGAGCATGCTTAGAATATTGATGAAGTCCACAAATATACAAGCACAAATGTTAAAGAAAGAGAAACAAAACACAGGTGAAGCCAATGTTCCCACGCTGGACAAGCTGATTACCAAATACGAAGGGGATACAATTCGAAATCGATTCTCTTTTTTTTTTTTTTTAAATTCAAAAACGAATTTTTTTTTTTTTTTTTAATTTTCAAGGGAATAAAATGAAGTCATCCATCTCTTGGCCGTTTTCAATTTCGTTCGGCAATTGGAAATCAAAGACAAAAAAAAAAAAACAGCAAAATGTTTGTCGTGTGAATGCGTTTCATTGTGCGGTCGGCCCCCGCTCTTTGCGTGGGGTTTTGCCATCCGTGAGAATATGGCGCGGTATTTGAATACACCACACGCATTTAGCGAAAAGAAAAAAAAAAAAAAGAAAAGAAAAGAAAAGAAAAGAAAGAAATGTGCGGATAATATGCACGGAATGCGGTGGAGGCAACACACACACACACAAAACCGAAGGGGAAAAATAAAATGATGGTTACCTGCACTCTCCGGGTTGTTCACATTGGCCGTTGATGGGATGGCAACCAGGTTTGCAAACAGCTGTTTTATGTTTCGACGCAAAAAGAAAAGAAAAATGATTAACAATGATTATTATTTGAAAAAAAATAAAAATAAATAAAGAATCAAATAAAAATCTAAATAAGGAACAAATTGATTTGTTATTTCAACATGTCGAAATTCGTTTTGAAATGCAAGATCCACTGGACAAACAGAGTGTTGTATTTTTATTCGTTTCTTATGTTACGAGCGCATATAAATTACACACACACACACACACTGGCAGGCGCGCTCCTATTATGTAGATTGTATAGGCCGGTGCAACCCAAGACGTGTCTTGTGTCACTGCCTTTGTTATTCGCTTTCACCAAACAAGAGTTCCGACCCTTTCCATCTAAAAAAAAAAAAATCTCACGCATTACGACGCACTTAACATGCATTTTTTGATTAGCTTCATTCCGAATAAGTAGATCACCGTCATTTTCCCCTCTATTTTTTACGATCCACTTCTTGTGTTTTTTTTTTTTTCGGGTTATTTTTTAAAGCCTATTGAAATTCAGACGGCTGGTGAATTATGAATATGATTCTTTTTTAATTCAATTGTGTGTGTGTGTCTGTGTGTGTGTGTGGCGTTGGTGAAAAAAAAAAGCGAGGAATTTTCATTTTTCGCTTGGCTTTCGATAATTATCAAGTAGCAGACTCGACTGGAATGTCTAAAGCACTCAAAAAAACGACTCGATGTAGTCGGGCCAAGCTATAAAAAAAAAAAAAACCCCGTCTCCCACCCTAATCCACCTCCTGCCCTCCCTACGCCATTGCACGCGGGAGCAGAATTTACATAAAAACAAAAAAAACAAGTCCCGTCAACTATTTCTTTTTTGGCTATTTCAGTTCTTTTCTTTTTCTTTCAGATTGTAGCTGATTCGTCGTTAAGACGTGCATCGATTTACGGGTAAAAAAAAATAAAAAAAAATAAAAAAAAAAAAAAAATAAATGAAATGAAATGAAAATACAAAATAAAATGCAACCGACCTGTTTCGCAGGTGGCTCCAGTCCAGCCGGGCATGCAGGTCTTATCGCCGTTCCGGTCGCATTCGTAGTGTCCGAACATGTCGTTCCTCGGACGGCAAAACTTGGTGCAAGTGGCGTTGTAGTAGTTGGGCTCGCACTGGACGCGAACGCGGTACGTTAACCGCAAATCGCGGTCCTGCGATCCTTCGTGAGTCAGCGAGTGCCAGTCGGCGCTGGGCTCCAAAATTCCAGAATAGACGGCCCGCTCAATCTCCCGACGACTCGCCCCATCACCTGCAAATCATTTGTGGAAAAAAATAAATAAATAAATAAATAAATAAAATAAAAATAGCAAAATTATTCATTTATTTTTAAGAGGAGGGAAATAAAAGAAATCGAAACCGAAATGAATCCATCATCGTGAAAAAGCCTTTCGTTACTAATAGAGAAATTCTACCGGCATAATATTTACATAATGACGGGTGTGTGTGTGTGTGTGTGTGTATGTGTGTGTCGATCATCGCAATCCGATGGAACCCCTTTATTTTTATCGGCTATTTTTAAAAGAAAAAAAAAAAAAGAAAGAAAAACCTTTCAACAAAACGCTCGAGCGTTTATTGTAATGGTTACGCATTCGATCAAAATGGCTGCCGGCCATCTACAATCAAATATTCAAAAACGTACCTTTTCTCCTTTTGAACCCCTTTTTTTTTTTTTTTTTTTTATTTCTCGTCTATCTAGAGTTATTGTCTTACATGTAGTCGTTTGTTGGTTGGCGTTTCGTGTAGAATGGAAATACGAAACAAAAAAGAGAGAAGCAAACGAAAACGCAAATGCCCCGGATGATATGATAAGAAGAAGAAAAAAAAAAAAAAAAAAAAAGCCTTTCATCATTCATCGTAACGCTATGAAGGAGGAGGAGGAGGATTCGAAAAAAAAAAAAAGGGGGAAGAGGAGGGGGAGGAGTAGCGGATCGGATTATAGATGGCCCCATTTATTTAGAAGAAAACGGTCGGAGCCAAAACGATAGCGTGTGTGTGTCCGTCTAATGTCTATGCATGTAGATCTATACGTTAGAATCAAGAAATAAAAGAATGAATTTAAATATTAAAAAACAAAAACGAAAAGGCTTTTTAGATTTTAATCGAAGAGGAGGCAACTAAACATTTCCCTCGACGATCGGCTCGTGTAAACGCCCACAAATTTACACACACACACACACGGTGGGTTTTTTTTTTTTATATATATATACGCAAGGTGGTTAGCAATAAAAAAAAAAAAAAAAGCGAAATCATTTCAATCAAATAGCAATTAGCCTCCCGGGTTTTTTTATTATTTAATTCTTCCTTTCTTTTTATTTCAAACGTTTTTTTTTTGTTTTTCTTTTCCTGTTTCAATATTTTTGACACGTCCGTTTCTTTTCTTTGTTTTTTTTTTTTTTTTTTTCGAAATCTTGATTCGTTTATGGCCAATTTCCACTGCCTCAGTTTTTTGCGCGTTCATTTTCTTAAATACACACAAAAACGCGAAACGATTCCCACCCCTTTTGACTAGCGCCGCCGCTCGTTCCGGTTGCTCGAAATCAA
Source organism: Daphnia carinata (assembly GCF_022539665.2). Lineage (NCBI taxonomy): Eukaryota > Metazoa > Arthropoda > Branchiopoda > Diplostraca > Daphniidae > Daphnia > Daphnia carinata. The sequence goes on from NC_081340.1 coordinate 6,730,435, forward strand.
AACAGCGTCCCCCCCCCCTCTCTTTTTAACATTTGCATCCGCGCAACGGCATCTTTTCGGATCATTCACTTTGCGCGCCCATTTTTTTTTTTTTTAATTTAAAAATTTAGATTTTATTTTATTTTATTTTTTTTTTGTAAGTGTGTCTATAGAGCGTGACCTCGCCCCGCTCAAATAACTCCTTCCGAACCACCCACTTTATATTCCCGTCTGCAACCCTTTCCTAATTTTCTTAAGGGGGGGGGTAGGCAAGGGGTTTCCAAGAAGACATTCGATATGGCCGGTCATGCGCGATATATTTTAAGTTCCTTTTGTGTTTCGTGCTGGCGACGGAGTCCGTACAACAATAACAACAATAATAAAAAAATAAAAAATAAAAAATGAAATGTTCGTTTCCCAGCCATTCATTCGTCATGGATGGCGGAGGCGGACGTCATTGGCGTCGGCAACAAAAGAGAAGCGGTTGATTATTTTTTTTTTTTTGTGTGTTGTTGTTGTTGTTGTTGTGTTACGACACGATCGAATGGAGGCGACAAATTGGTTGTTAGCGATCCCAGTAACTTGCCCATTACGTGAATGAAAAAAAAAAAAAAAGGAACGGCATTTTTTGAAATTCTTGTGTAGCAAAACTCAAAGATAATGAGCTAAATAACGAATTTTTGTTCTTACCTGATTGTCGTGTAGAATTGTTGTAGTCTATCGCTTCCAGCATCAAAGTGAAGGACCTCTGCAATAACGAAAAAAAAAAAACAAAAAACAAATTAGCAATTATATCATTTTTTTTTTTTACTACATTTTTATCTCTTAAGAAAAAAAAATGTTTATTTCTACTCGTTTTTATTTTTCTCAAGAAAAAAAAAAATTCGTGTGTGAAAGGAATGTAGAAGAAAAGTTAAACACAGGAAATCACACGTCCGGAACACAAAACAAAGGGGTGGCAAATTGACGGGCAAGCGAGCAAAGCACGTCGCACATATTTGGTTTCCTGTCCATTTGCATTTCGCTTCGAAAACAGAAAAACAAAACGACGTCCACAAGAATGCCGCAAATGAACGCAAAAGAAAAAAAAAATAAAAATAAATAAACAAGCCAACAGGGAAAAAAAAAAAAATAAATAAAAATAAATAAAGAATAATTATGTAGAATAGAATGGTGATCAAAATGAGAGCCTACAAAGAGAAAAAGAAGAGCTCCATATCAGCTGATTAGTATCTAATGATGGCCGATATGAGAGTCTGGCAACATTCCATCAAGTCTATTAAAAAAAAAAAAAAGAAAATAAGATGAGGACGAGGGGGTAGGAGAGGAAGAGAAGGAAATCAGAGCTCGTTATGGCGTGCGTTACAATAAGGAAATCTTGCGCGCTGTAGGCTCGAAAAAAAAAAAAAAAAAAAAAAAAAAAAAAGGCCAAAAGGAAAGAAAAAACAAAAACAAAAATTCCTTCGTTCCACTTGAAAAGAAATTTTTTTTTTTTTTTTTTTTTTATTTTAGAAAGAAAAAGAAGGTTTTGGTTTATTCCTGACTTAAAGGAATACACACGATACGGATTATAATGGATGAGATTGCCCCTCCTTTTCAAGTGGCTCTCTTGCGCTAACCCCTTTTGCGCGCTGCCTATTGTGTCCACTAGATAACACGCGCATTCCAAAGCTAACACACACACAAGACCCCTGAATAAAAAAATAAAAACATTTCTAACAACAGTCAAAAAGGTAGACAATAGAAAGTTTGTCCAACGGCAAACGCAATGGATCAACAACAAAAAAAAAAAATAATAATAATCATTTTTTTTTTTTGTAGCTTTTTGAATGAAAGATCGATTCCTTACGTAGATCTTTTACACGACAAGATCTCAGTTCGCTTTTTTATTTCATTTGTTGAAACAAAAAGGTCACGAACCATTTTTTTTATTTCTTATTTTTTACAGAACGCAAATGTAATTAGTATAACCTCGACGAGCGTGTGTATGTTCCGTGCAGATTGGTGTCCTCACACACGACGTTCCAGTACCGCGATTAAATAGCCTTTTTTTTTTTTACTCAAAGCCAAAGAATTCCAAGGTCGAGCGTTCGTGATTTTTTTTTTTTTTTTTTTTTTTCGTACCAGACACACACACACGGTCCAAAATGCAAGACCTTTTTGCTCCTTCGAATTCATTTTTCTTAAAAAAAGAAAAAAAAAAAAAAAAAAATCCTCTTCCTTCACCAGAGATAATAAAGTGATTAATTGGCTATAAGTCGCTACGTATTTGGTGGGGGGAAATGGCTTTTCCAAAATGTCCCCTTTCATTTTTTTTTTTCCGTGGGGTCTCTCGACGCGACACCCTCCCACCCCCCCCCTCCCCTTTCCAAAAGGACACATATTTCTTTGATGGCTTTTTGGGGGACGAAACACACAAGAAAGACCACCAGGGGGTGGTGTGGGGTTCCTTCATGATCTTCTTCTCGGTCCATGAAAAAAAAAAAAGAAACAGTCTCCCGCTTGTTATTAAGAAGCTACCTACTGCCTGCTACCTGTGTGCTCCTGCTGGCCTTTGCTGTCAAAATGGAAAGGTGACTCTTTCCGCGTGTGTGTGTGTGTGTGTGTGTGTGTGTGCAAGAGGGGACCCCCATTTCTTTCGAGCAGCCAGAAAAAAAAAAAAAAAAAAGTAGCAAACAACAGTGAACGAAATATTTTTTGTTCCTTCACTGTTTAACCCGTTTGGCGCGTTCCAGGACGCACACAAAATGTTCCGAGCTTCGAAACAACGGAAACGAAAGGAAAAAAAAAAAAATACCAAAACAATAATAAAAAAAAAAAAAAAAGAGAAATTTAAATAATAAAAAAGATGAAATCAGAAGAAAAGAAAAAAGGGACAAGAAATGGGACACCTGTGGAGTCAAGAAAAAAAAAAAAAAAAAATGTCTCTCCACAATACTCGTCTCAAAAGTCGCAGTACCATAACCAGATAAGACATTGATCTATGCATCTGATTACCGTTTCACAAAAAAAAAAAAAAAAAAAAAAAAAGAGATATATATTATTATTATTATTTTTTTTTTTCTCTTTTACCCCGATACAATCGAAGGTTACAAGATGACGAAACAAAAGACGCTCGTTCATTCTGCTTTTGGTACAAGACAAACAGAAATGATCAATGGATGACCATCGAAAAAAAAATAAAATAAAATAAAATAAATAATCGGGATCACACAACGCCCCCGCCGTCCTTTCCATCACGTCTCATTAGCATCGAACTATAGTCAAAGGATATATAGATATATATTTTGTCTTGAACGCGGTTACACGTGTGTGCGTGACCATGTTTAGGTTCCGCCGAAAAGGAGAAAACGATTCGATTAGAAAGAGATGGTTAAAAAATAAATCAAAAAAAAAAAAAAAAAAAAAAAAAAAAAAAAGGAACCGAAAACTTTTATAAATTTAGAGTGCGTTTAAAACAATCGACTTTAGCGCATTGATGCCGCTGTTTTATATCACAGTTTTTTTTTTTTTTTTCAAATGCTTTTAAAATAAGGCGCCCTTTTCTTTTTTCTGGCTCTTCTATCTCAATTCTTTTTTGTTTCACTTGCGGCCGCACTACAGTCAATCAAAAGACACACACACAATAACGAAAAGAAAACAAAAAAAACGGGTCATAAAGAAACACCTTTGGAATGCACGCATGCGTCGATTTTCACATTCCATTTTTCTCTCTCTGCGTGTGTCGAAAATGACCGAACTGGTCGCACATGTAATCTTTTTTTTCTTTTTTTTCTTTTTGTACCGGATAAACTAAAGTCCCCGCTAGAGGAAGCCATTTTTTTTTTTTCTAGTCCGGGACTTGGAGATCGTCACGTACCAAAAGAGTTCACGCACGAGCGATGACGTCTCAAGCAACGACTGCGGGCACAGACTTTAGTTGTTTTTTTTTCATGTCTGAGTATCACAAGAAAACAAAACAAAAAAATGAAATCGTGATCCCAACCCTGCGGAAAAATGCGAACAAAAAAGAAAAGAAACGAGAAAAAAAAAAAAAAAAAAGGAAGAAGATTTTCAAGTCTTTTCTAACGTTGGATTTTTTTTTTTTTTCCATTTTTCACAGCGGGAGAAGTGAACGCACAAATCCCGACGTCGACACCGTTCACCAAAATGCATATCAATCTAGCGCGCGTAGGCAAGTCCATCAAACTCGCAAGGGCAACGCAAAAAAATAAAATAAGGTCGTAAGCCACCGCACAAAAACTGGCGCTCTTGGGCGTGTACAGAAAAATCTTTTTAAAAAATAAAATAAAAATCACGTTAGAATTTACCACTCAAACGTAAAGGACAAAAAAAAAAAAAATGGAAGCAGGTGAGGAATGTTTTGACGATTGTCCGCTAGGAATGACGGCCAAGTGTCGCTTCTATCGCCACCGATTTCTGTTCATTTCTTTCCCCCCCCCCCCCCCAAAAAACACAAAAACACCCAACTTCTTGTGTCAACAAAATGCGCAGCCTACGCGCTGTGTCAATTCCAAAAGCAAACACGGCAGCGTTTGGGAAATTGTTGTCCACAATGTCGATGACCAAAAAAAAAACGAACATTCCGCGATGAATCAAACGAGTTTTTTTTTTTACACACACAATGAAGGGGAACCATTTCCGTTACAATCGGCTGTGTCATTCCGGTCAGCTTCAGGTGGGAATTTGATAAATTCTTTTATAGATTATATATTTAAAAAAGAAAAAAAGGGTATTCTTTTGCCAATAACGGCTAATGACTGCTGACCTGTTTAGCTCTAAAACATGACACCAATATCTGTGTGTGTGGCCGTGCAGCAAAAAAATCAGGTCAAAATGATGCAACACACACACACACACACACACAAAAAGCTGTTTTACTTTTTCTATAAAACTGGACATTTTTTTTTTATTTGAATAAAAATGAAAGAATATCAAGAAAAATGTTTTGTTTTTTTCTCTCTTGTACAACTCGACAGAGATACCGTTCCATCTTCTTTTTTTCTGTGTGTGTGTGTGTGTGTGTGTGTGTGTTGCTCCGGTTTTTACTCGCATTATACGATGGTTCTCGTTTTTTCCCCCCTTTCCTCTATGTCCGCGTGTGTGTGTGAAGAACGCGCTCGTTAGAGAGGAATGTTTCTTGCCCGAGACGACGATTCTCTCGAGCCACAACAACAACAACAACAACAACAAAAACAGTGTTGGCATTAAAAGACGATGAGATCAAAATAAAAACAGATTTTTTTCGCAATCAAATTATGAATTGAGTTTGTGGTGCCATTCGGCTCCCACCTCATACACCTGTGTGTGTTTAACACGAGTCGTACCCAACGTTATCACGCGCGCAAAATGGGTGTGTACCCTGAAACCCAAAAAACAAAACAAAAATTGGAAATCGAGACCGTCCTATCTTATTTTGTCCTTGTTTTCACTATCTTCTTTTGTTTTGACTTTTTTAGAAAAATTCTAAGGGCGACCTTTTTTTCTTTCGTTCTTTCTACGTAATGATGATGGATACGACAAGTCTTTTGTTTCACTGCACATTTGAAGGAAAAAAAATGTTATTTCGCCTAGTTGTTAACCAGAATTTAAAAAAAAAAAAACAAGAAATTTTGAAAAAAGAAAAAAAAAAAAAAGATCATTTTTGTTCTTCTGGTTTGTTTGTTGGGGAACGCAGACATCAAGAGACGCAGACAGATTAGAAGCGAAGAAAAACTGGAAACGTCTTATCTCGGTCTACATACATAAGCGATACCGTATAAATATACATATAAAAGTGTACGTAAATGTATGCGCGACATAGGCGAACAACACATTTCTGCCGTCAAAACCTATCACTCTTTTTTTTTTTTTTTTTTTTTTTAAAAACAACAATTGCTCCCCGCTAGCCCTCACTCGAATTCGATACGGTAAAAACGCTGAATGGCATTTCGATTCCGTGAAAAAGCCATCCACAATCAAAAAGAAATAAACCCGGCAATAAAATCATCGAGAAAAATGATAATTGCACTTTACATATCCCGACAATCGGCATTTTTTTTTAAAGAGCTCCTATACCACACAATCATCTTTTTTTTTTTTATTCAAATATCATTTATTTCACAAAAAATCGATCGCCATTGAGAAAAAAAAAAAAAAAAACCTTTCATGACTTTGATGATAAACTCACGAAACATTTCCCTCCCCCCCCCCCCACCACTAAAAGATGTCACGAGAATTTCTGATTTTATGCGCGGGGGTTGAAAAAAAAAAAAAGAAGAAGAAAACATTCCAATGTCCCCCTCACCGTTGATTGCAATCAAGAGAAACAGCAGTCCGGTGGGGCTCTTGTGCTTGTTGGTGGTCTGATCATCCGATTTGGCTCGTGTGTGTGTCTCAACCGACAAGCCCCAGCAGACGAACAATGCACCGCAGCAACGTCCTCTCCCCCATTTTTACCTACCCAAAATGATAAAGTCGACAGGTTCAAACCTGAGAGTTGACAACTTAAGTTGTCGTCTTTTTCCTTCCTTTTTTTTTTTAAAGATAATGACGTAAGAGCAGCTCCTTTACTCTGAAAGCTTTCCGTAGATATTTTTACATTTTTTTCTTTCCTCCTTAATCATTATCCATCGTCCTCATCTCCTTCTTCCTTTTTTCTCCCCCCCCCCCCCAAACTTTTTGTTTTCTTATTTGCTCCTGACGCGTTACCGCCGTTCACACAGGTGACTAGGACTTAGGAGAGCTCATTAAATACACACACACACACAAAAAAAAGGGGGAGCCTGACAGAATGTGATGTCATCATCTCCATTCCTTTTTTTTTTCCCCATTCGTGTGGGACAAAATATGAAAAGAGGCGAAATCCTAAAATGGGAAAATTGTATGGTGGATACGTGGAAAAAAAAAAGATGGCGGTCAGCGGCGTTTGTTATTTGACCTAGCCGGCCAAAAAAGGAGCAAAATATGAAATACAAAAAAAAAAACAAATTTTTTTTATTTTTTCGATTATCATTTCGGCATCAAAAAAAATAAATAAATAAACAATCACCATGACATATTTCATAGTGATTAAGATCGTTCGTCTACGGCGACAACCCCGTGCAGCGTGAACGACACGCGTCCTCCTCTTACGACTGGCAAACCAAAAAACGAATAAAAACAAATCATAATTTTTTGTTATATGAAATGTTATACGACTTCTGCTGACCTCCCCGACTTGACAATAGTCCACACCGAGCCTCGACATTCTATTGGCCAGAAGAAGAAAAAACAAAAAAAAAATCTCACGCAGAGCTTCTCGATTTTTTAAAATCTGGGCCGGCCATCAGACCGGGGCCATAGAGACGCAGTACCTTTATTGTATTTATGCATTTCTTTCTACTTCTATCCTGTTTCATTACGTATGCATTTCCATAGAGACACAACGCCGTCTCGAATAGCGGCGAACATTTTGAAATGGAGACCCCAAAGAAAAGAAGAAAAAAAAAGAAACTGACAAGATGACAAAAGCAAAAGAAGATCTTCTGGAACAAAAGGTGAGATTTCAAGTCAAAGATAAAAGAAGAAAAAAAAAAAAAGAAATGGAAGTGAAGTCTGCTGGATTCTTCATCCATCATGAAAGCAAAAACAGTTGATATATACATGCACTAAAATTCAAAAGAAGAAGCCCTTTTAAAAAAAAAAAAAAAGATTGTGGAATGGTGGCCCGTCTGGAAGGGGGGGGGGGGGAACAAAAACAAGAGACGAAGCCCAAACGTTTTTTTTTTTTTCAATTGAAACGGACTGCTTGCTGCTGCTGCACTTTAAATGTTAATCAGGTGAACACAACTAGATGAATTCCAACACGAAAAAATTGACCCTCAATGTTCCTTTTGTTTTTTTTTTCCATAAAAAATAGGGAAAAGGTTGTCGTAATGCGCGGAAAAAAAAAGAAATGCCACCCACACACACACCTGTGTTACCTTCGCAATGAATTACATCAAGAAAACAAAAAAAAAAAATTTGTGAAAATTTATAACATCCAATAACTTTTGTAAACCACCATCTGGAATTTGTGCACCGTGTGATGGACAACAGCCGGACAACTTAAAAAAAAAAAAAAAAAATGCCCAGCTGTTAATGGAAAGCGATTTTTTTTTGAAAGCCCACCTAGAAATTAGCAACGCTGGACGAGGTAAAATATTTAAAAAAAAAATCGACCTTTTTTTACCCTTTCCATCACCTCACACCAAGTGTCTTTGCCCGCCCACCCCATACCCTTTGAAAAAAAAAAAAACACAAGGATCTACCACAGCTGTCACAGAAAGTCCTACTTATTTCTACGTTTCTAAAAAAAGAACAATAGATTTAATAAAAAAAAAAAAAGAAAGAAAGAAAGAAAAAGCGAGAGAGAGAGAGAATGGGTCACAGAAAGGTGACGGCCCGGAATACTTCCGTCTTTGACTACCCATCTTTTTGGAACCAGAGGGGTTAAAAAAAAAAAAACAGGGGGGTTAGAATGATGGGTCAAAAAAAAAAAAAAAACTACCACAAGAAAAGAAGAAAAATTCCTTGATGTTACTCAACTTGGATGTCAAACGTTTCTTTTATTTTCGGACGGGCCATGAGACCAGCGACAGACCTTTTTATATTTTTCCAAGAATCCCGCAAGAGCATCGTGCTCGAGACGAAGCTCATCTCTTTGATAACGTTTTATCAAGAAAAAAAAAAAAAAAAAAGGACCTTCTTCTTTCCATCCTCTTTCGCCTTTTTTTTTTTTTTATTATTATTTATTATTATTTACGATATAATTTATTGTAAACGGGTTGAAGTGGTGGACGACGGCTGGTGGTGGCGGCCCAACGGGAGGGGGTCCCGCTGCAATCGTTTGCTCTACACACACAACAAACTACAACATCACCGTGGCATCACGCTGATTTTCAAACTTGCTTCTCCCCCCTCCCTCTTCTTCTCGCAACCCCGAAATTTATATTTTCTTTTCTTAAAAAGATCTTTTTCGAAGATGCTGCTTCTTGTTGTGTATAGTCTACGGAATGCAAATGGGGTAGGAAAAAAAAAAAGGGGGATGTATACAATAGTTGACCAAGTTTTTTTTTTATAGGAATTAACCCCCTCCGTTTAAAGTTCTTCGTAAAGAAAGAGATTGACCCTCTTCTTGTGCCGTTTCTTAAGGTGACCCCGCTGCGAAAATGGTTGCAACCCTTCACACACAAAAAAAAAAAAAAATTCAACCCCTTAAAAAAAAAAAAAAAGAAACTGGCCATTAATAATTCCATCACGATGAAACGCGATTCATTTTCTCCTTTCGAAAAATAAAATTAAAAAACTTAAATCCCCAAAACACGTGTAATCGACGCGCCCCCTTCAATTGCTGACGAGAACAAAGCGCTAAAACAATTCCGAACGACGAGAGGGGGGGGGGGGTTTGGTGGTTTGTTATTTCTTCTTTCTTCCGAAATCTTTTTTAATGTGTACACACACACACACACACACACACACACATAGACGGAGAAAAAAAAAAAAAAAGCGGCTAAGTAAAGAAGCCAAGAACGGCGGCGGTGTGAAAAAGCAAATCCCTCCTCCGCTTTGCCCCTACAGAGTGAAACAACAGAAAGAAGAAGTTGGGAGCCCAGCCCTTGTTTGTTTCACCAGTGTCAAATGGCTAAGCCAAAAGAAATGCTGAAGGAACCCCTTGAATCAACACGGCCCGATTCAAACACAAAGGACAAATGTAAACATTACAAACCCCTTGAATGGGCCGACATCAAACTACGTCACACACACACAAGAAAGAAAAAATGCAATTCACACGGAAGATCTGCCTTTTTGAATTTCGCGCCCCCACGTTTCTTCTCTTGTCGATGTTAAATATCCTCAACATTTCTTTATTAAAGAGCCAACAAGAAAAGTCGAGTGCCGCAGCTCAAAGTGAGTTCGGGGGGGGAGGGGATTATTTGCTCTTTTTGTTAACAGGTAACATAAAGGTGGTACGCCCTTTATTTTCACTGCATCCTCTTCTTCGTAACAAGAAATCACCCGCCATTCAACAACCCACCAAAGAATTTTTTTTTTTTCTCTGTGTACCGCCGACACCTTTTTTTTTCCCCTTTTCTTTACGTGTCTTAACATAAGCCGGTGCATAATATAGTAGTCTTTTTTTTTTTATGATTTCAAAATGCGCTTTCACACGACAAAGCACAACTGGTCAATCTCTCGAGAGTTGGTTAAACGCGTTGATCTCTCTCTTCTATCTCTCCTTTTTCTCTTATATTTTATAAAGTGCAAACAATGAAATTTGGATTTCGGGAAAAACAATTGAAATTCACGCGAAATAATTTGTTGTTTTTCGAAACGGTTTTCGGGACTTAAAAAATGGGGTGGTTCTGTTCCACTCGAGAAGAAAAAGCGCTCCCTTCTCCGAATGCATTCATAATTTTTTATGATCGAGATGATAAAAAAAAACGCGCACGCACGAAAAAAAAAAAAGTGAGGGGGGGGGGGGGGGGGGGGGGGGGGGGGGGAAGAAAAAAAACTTTTACATGCGTCCGTACCGGTTTTTGTTGTTATGTGTATCTATGCGTAGAGAGCGAGAGAGAGAGAAGAGTTTCATTAGGGCGGTCAGCGGGGTGTATAATACGATCGGTTCGTTTCGGGGGCGGCGGTAGTACAAGTAGCGGTAGATATACACACGAAATATTTTTTTCAAAAAAGAGGAAGAAAAAAAAAAAAAATGCCAGGGCGAAAATTTATCGCGTAACATTGAAAAAAAAACCCTCTCCATCTCATTCCGAGACTTGAGAGATGAGGGAGATAGATGGAATATATAAATATCATAGAAAACTATATATATATCATAAAAAGATGGGCGCGCTTCAAGCGCTTTTTCTCAAATAAATTTAGAAAGAGAGAGAGAGAGAGAGACGAGACTGAGTGGCATTTTCATTAGAGCTCAATTCTTATGGAGCTACTTCTTTAACACCTTTCTTTCATTCCCTTTCATTCGTTTTCCCTTTTTTCCTCTACCGTGTTTTATAGAGTCCCCCCCCCTCCTTGACTCCATCTAAAGCGCAGTGTTCCCAAGTTTATTACGTTAAAAAGAAATTCATTTTTTACGATTCAAGTTCAACTGGCGAGATGAATGCAAGACATCAGTTTTTACTTTCAATCAGCGAAGCCTTTCACGCTGCTGCTGCTGCTAAAAAAAAACCCCAGTCACACACAAATCTATTCATCAGGTGCGCGTTCACGGCTCTTTCTCACCCTCCTTTCAGAAATCCCGAACGACCGTGAAGTCCCCCCCCCCCCCCAGAAAAAAAAAATAGGCAACGTCGTATACAATCGCAATAAATCAAACCATTCGTGGGGATGATGTTGGGTATATTACATACAATCAACGGAGCTACTTGTCTACAAGAATTGACACGACTCTCCTCACGAAAAAAAAAAAAAAAATCCCTTTTTTTTTCATAATATTTTCTAAAATTCAAAATTGCAGAAGAAAACGACAACCCCGAAAAAGGTGATGGAGGGGAAGGAGGATGATGGAACTGCCTATTCAGGAATGTCGCCGAAGACTAGAAAAGATATAATAATAATAATAATAATAATATGTGGAACTTCTCTTCCCTCCCCCCCCCCCCTTTCCTTTTTCCCCTCTTTCGTATGGTATGCAAGGAGACACACAGGGACCCATGCCAAGAACGCGGGACCGGAGAGCGACGAAAAATGCCAGGCCTCCCATTGGGAAACGCCACAACAGACACACAAACCGATTCTTTCGTCTGGTGACTTTTCTTTCGTAGACACACACACACACACACATAAGAAGGGGGGGAAAGAGGACAAAAGATGATCTGTGTCTCTGTGATCTCTCAAGTGATAGGACCTTTCTCTTTTATATTCTTTTCGCTGAGATGATGACTATCTTTTCGGGGCTAACCGAAACAGCTCCTTACCTGGAAACACTCGAAAAGATACACACACATACACACACACACACAACCTCCAGCTGCGACAAACGGGCAAAAAGAACCTACACACACACACGCGTGTGTGTTCCCACCAAAAGGGATGCAAAAGATTTTTTTTTTTTTTCGGAAATTTATCGTTTAAAGATCTTCTTTGAAACAAGAGACAAGTTTTATTTTATTTCTTATCATCTTTTTCCGATCGCTACCGACTCCCTCCCCAGAAAAACGAAGAATGTGTACCAATTCCTACCCCCGGTAATCAAAGCGTCACGTATTCATCAAGGGGGGAGGTGGAGGGAATATCGCGACAGCTTTCAAGAGAGCAGAGGTCAACCCCTGAAAAAAAAAAATAAATACTTTGTTATCGATACACATCTGTTGTGTATTGAGAACAATAGAGGAGGCAAAATAGATTTCACGGTCGACATCCTGATGATTTTCTCATCATGTGGGGAGGCTGTTATTATTAGGGGCGATTCAATCATCTTTGCAATGAAAATTTAAAAAAAAAAAATGATTCTCTCTTCTCGTGTTTTTAGAGCAATTAAAATCGCATTTCGTTATGGAAAAAGAGCTCACACGATCATCATCCAGTTGAGGATCTCTATTTGATCTGGAACACGTATGAAAAAGAAAAGAAAATGATGCGCAGGTATATAACTAACGACGAGCCACCCAACTGCCACGCAATACACCATGATTAATAATAAATAACCATGTGTGTGTGTGTGTAACTCTCTCTTGGCTGTTGATGGCGTAAAAAAATGATTTGACGGCATAGACGAAGGAGAAGAAAATGAACTGCATTCATTTTCTCCTTTCTTTTCTTCTTTTTTTTTTTGAAAAACAATGCCGATGGCGTTCCGATTAAGGTTCCGTGTGTGAACGCGTTTTCACCCAAACTCGTACTATTTTTTTTTAAATCAAAAAAAAAAAGAAAAGGCAAATGTAAGAACGTCCTGATTGTAGCTAAAGGGAAGCCTCACAGGATGATACAATATCATCAAAATTTCAAAAAAAAAAAATAAAATAAAATAAAATAATCAAGTCACAAATCAACAGCCACTAGGTGTCACGTTGAACGATTTAAAAAGAAATGTCTTCAGGTGCGGGGGGGTGTGTGTGTGTGTGTGTGTGTATAAGGAATGCGTGTCGTGAAATACTGTCGCAAGACACGCCGAAAAAAATGCTTCTCACAACAGAGAAGAAGAACGCCAGTAAATGACGCATCAGGCGACTTGGCGTGCCAGTAATGCCCCTTTACCTTTCCGTGTTTCTTTCTTAGCTCTCGTCAATTATCATCCCCGCTATCGTCATCCACCAGTTGGGGGGAAAAAAAAAGTCACATGGTCCGCATTTTTTTTTTTGAGAAAAAAAGACGGGCTTCTCTTTCACCTCCTTTTTATAATGCTTAATGATATACAAGAACGAAGGGTCTGCTGTAGCAATCAGTGCCCCAACGAAAGAAAAGTTTTCCAAGACACACAGAGACAGACTTGGAGCTCCTCCCCCACATCCAACTCACGGGGCCTTGTTCAAATATTTGCCGCGCTCTGTCATTTGTCTTTTTTTTTTTTTTCCCTCTTCATCCTCAGAGTGTCTTAGCGTTACAACAGCCCCCGGTTCTTCTTCTTCTTACCTGGCCGAAGGGGTCAGTGTTAACTTGCCCGTCATTGGCCAGGTACTATTACAGCGTGACGGTGTCGTTTTTACAACAAGTTTTAAAAAAACAATCTTCTCACCGATTGATTCGAAGCTCAAAAAAGAAAATGTTGAAATGCATAAAAAAAAACGATGATGGGTTAGAGGAAAACGAGCTCAAAGGTCAAATTGTGGTGGGAGCCCAGTTTTGTGCCTCACTTCATTGAGAGCAAAAATAAGATTTCGCCCCCCCCCTTTAACGACCAACAAAAACAAATGCGGTTAAAAAAAAAAGCGTGTACAACAATGCAGAGATAACATTCAAACGATCCATCATGCCCAATCTCTTCTTCCAAAGGCACAAGGTCTCATTTACAATTAAAACTTATCTACAAAGTTAACCCCAAAAATCTTCTTCTTTATTTTTCATCTCAAAAATTGCCTGCGTGTAGACACAAAAGATTTACGGCATCTTTTGTGTTTGCTGCTGCTGTTTTTTTTTTTTTTCGCTACCAACAGCTGACTAATCACTGATTTACCAACAGGAGGGGCTCCAGGTATGTCGTCGCCCTTAAGGAAAACGCAGACTTTACTATCGGTCAAAGCAACACGGAGGGTCTTGGCGAAAAAATAATAATGACTCGGGTTTGTATAGCAGCAACTCTCTCTCGGAAGCTTTCAGAGAAACTGGAAGCAATCAACTCTGGCACAGGTAGATGGACAGGTAAAAAAGAAGAAAGACACAGTTTCGACTTGATAGTGGGAGGAGTTGGGAAACGCCAACAAGAAAACAAGAAGAAGAGCTTTTATTTAATGAGGTCTCCCTTTTCTTTTTCTATACAATCCATATCGAATGCATCAACGAGAAAAACAGCTGACGAGATCCAAAGAAGGAGAGGAAAAAAAAAAAGTTTGGTAAAAGGTTTTTTCTTTTTTAAACTTCCCATCCGGACGCACTTTTCAATATGTCGCCATATCTCGCCCACCCCTTAATGGTTCCTTTAAAAAAGAGACGCCGCAAGTGCAAAAGATATTACAGACTTTTAACACACCCTCCATTTTTTTTTTTTATTTGAATACTCAAGGTCTACTTAAAATAGATTGAACTCGTTGTGTCTCAGTGATTATTAAACTTGTTTTTTAAAAATCAAAAGAAGATCGCCGCATCTCTCAAGAGATTCCGACATGCAAACAAGAAATTCAAAATAAAAAAAAAACTCAAATTACATAGACGAACGCAAAGAAAGATCCAATAAAGAAGAGCTCATTACCCCCGGCTGAAAATGAAAACTATTAAAAAAAATAAAAAAGAAAAAGATAAATATCTTTAACCCCCGTGCGTGGGGCGTTTTCTGTCTGATCCTCCTTCCAAACGTGGTGCCATTACAAACTCTTAGCAAACTTTCAGACTCCCCCCCCCCCTTCTTTTTTTTAAAGTCTACCGCACTTCCTCCCCATGTTGTTATTGTTCAGGGTACAAATATATTTTTTACGAAAGTTGATTGGTTTCTTCCCCCCATTTTTTTTTTTTCGCCATTGCATTTTCACGGTTGAATGGGCCTTTTCCATCATACGCGATTCCGCCGGAAATAACAGCAAGGAAACAAAAAAATGTTTACGAGAAAATGAATCTTCTATAAATAGAAAGTGATGACAAGATGTTATGGATCGCCTGTTTTTTTTTTAAAGGGATGAATGTTACATTTTATTTAGTGTTCCATGTGTCTCAGAAAAAAAAGGGTTACGTCGCTTCCGGACACATCTGCGTTGCGTAAATTCACTTTTATTTGAATTATCTTTAAAAATTTTTCTTCTCAAGGTAAAATAGTTAAAGAAAAAGTGGGGGGGGGGATATCTGACGATTGATTTATTTCCCTTTTCTCTCCCTTGAAAGCTGCGGTTTCGAGATAAGAAGAAAATTTCATACAACAAGACGATCAAAATAATAATAAAAAAAAATTAAACCTCTACAAGTCCGTTTCTTTAAAAAAAAAAAAAAAAAAGACGGGGGGGTTAGAGGGGAGAGTTAAAAAAAAAAGGGAACAATGATGACCGGTTATTACCACGCGGCCACCTGTTCTTCCCCCCTTGTATACACACACACCTTTTTATATAGAGAAGCTTCTGCTTGCTCCCCATTTCTCTCCCCCCCCCCTTTTTGATGATAATAAGACTCAAAAAAAAAAAAATCCCAGGTAAGAGAAGTATAATATCTACTACCCCCTCTGCACATCATTTTCTTTTGAGGGAGGGGTTGGTTTGCGTGGGAACCAGGTTATACCAGATACTACTGTGCAAGTCTCATTGGGTCTTTTGATCCACATTTGAAAAAAAAAAAAAAAAGCATTTCCCCCACCCTGCTGGGATTCAAGGTGTGCGAATGACAACAACAAGAAAAACGAAAGGATTGTTGTTTTAGCTCATTCCGACATTTGATTTGGCACTCGAGTCACAAAAAAAAAAGAGAAAAAATCTCATTTTCACTACGCGAAATGCGTCTCTCGAGACGCCCAAACAGGTACGGCCATCTCCCACATTCCCCTCCCCGCACCAAAAAATCGTGATTTTTCTCACGCTCTTGACACGATTTCTAACAAAAAGAAAAAGTCCGGTGACACAAAAAAAAAAAAAAAAATCACCTGTCCATCAAAAACCTGTCACGCGCATTTCTCTACGAAAGCGCCCAAAACAAATCATTGATAACAGACTCAGTGGCCCCTCCCCGACTCTCTCACACTAATAACATGTCAATATCTCTGATAAAAGATCAAGCGGTAGCCGACAGGTGCGAAAAAGAAAACCGTGGGAACAAGCCAAAAAAAAAAAAAAAGAAAGAAAGAAAGAAATGAGGGACTTACCGGCCAGCGGAAGGAGAAGGGTATGACGAGTCTGGCGTTGGACTTGTCCGGCTCAACGAAGGTGAACGAATTGCCAGCCAAGACGGGGCTGGACGAGTTGCCGTAAGTGCACGGACTCGAAACCGTCACGTTGCTTTGATACTCCTTGAGGCACAGTCGGAAATGAGTGGCGCATTCACGTTGACAGGTGCCGGAGCTACCGGTCTCCTCCGCGCCACAGCACTGGCCGCTGGCCAGCCGGCCCTCGGGGTTTTCCAATGCAACCACTTCCAATTCGAAAAAGCCCGACGCGTTCGCCATCTTCAATAAAGAGATTAAACACGCATTCATTAAGACTTTCAACTCTGTTTTTCGAGGCAGATCAGTGTTCATTTTTTTAAAGCGATTTCCTTCTTTGTCAGGAATGAAAACAAAAGAAAGGAGAGACAGAGAAAAATGTGGGAGGAGTCGTTCTCGATTCGCAGGTATATAATAATAATTTGAAAAAAAAAAGAAAAAAAAAAGACTTTTCTTCTTTTTGTGCTAATCATTCACCTCGCTGTGAAAAGGCGATGCACAATGGAAGAGACAAGAAGAGATTCCGTGTTCTCGGTCATAAAAGAATCAGCGCACCATTTTCTTTTTTTTTTTTTTTTCGAGGGCCGGCAAGGTCAGAAAAAATTGGATGAAAAGAAGAGGGATGGTATACAAGGAAAAAAAAAAAGGAGGAAGAGACTTCTCCACCTGAACAGGTGTGACAATGGCAGCCATCATCATCACGGCCGTCGTTTGAGATTGTGAACTTTGAGAAACGGAATGTTCTTAAAACCTCATTAATCACAAAATATTTTCAAATTCCCAATCTATTTTTTGTTATTGAATTTTCAAATGTAGCGATTTCAAAACAAAAATGTAAAAACCAGTTAAAAGAAAAACGTTTGTTTCCTTTCGTTTTTGTTATCGTGTTCCATTTATACACACACACACACCGGTGGAGTAACATACACTTCCAGTGTGTACAAGTTTTTCCGACCGGTTTTTGTTTTCCCCATCGTCCACTGTGTGTTCGGGGTGTTGCTGAAACGTGTGTATCTCTCTACGTTAACATTCATCCATCATTTCAAATCTGGTTATGGAGATCTATTATTCATAGAGACGGGGGTTAGAGAGAAAGAAACAAAAGCTACCTGTTTCTCTTTTACCAACTCGAGGAGGGATAGAAAAATATCATTTTCTTAGTTGATTGCCACCCATCAAAAACCCATACGTCTCTCAGATCGAAACCGTTTAAAACAACCGAAGGGGGAAACAAAAAAAAAAAGAACAAGACCAATCCAATTTGAACTACTAATGTCAATTTATTCAAAACATACCCACCACCCCCACGGATGAAAACGAAAAGGAGGGAAACGCTCTGATTGGTTTTGATCCTTAATTTATGTATCGATTTCTTTTAGTTACCCTTACCCTCCTGCCGCCTAGCAAAAACATTCGAAAAAAGGGAGGGGGTAAGAACACAAAAAAACAAAATGGCCCTGAAAACAAAAAGCGCGCCGTTCCTTCATTTGCATGCCAATTGGCTTTTTGACTCATTTTGTTCGCCCTTCCTCATTAACTTGAAAAAAAAACTCCCTCTTTTTTTTGGTAGACGAAATGAATACCCATCCCCCCAAGATTCATGAAAAAAAAAATTGATGAAATTGACATCATCTAATCAATGCGAAAAAAAAAAAACGTACCGTCAGGTGAGCTGTGGATAAAAGTAGGGCTATCCAAATCATGGCGGACGATGTGAACGACATTGACGACACACTTAACGTACGGCAATTCTTTTTTCTTTTACTACAATTTCGATTTTTGTCTGAAATCGTCCGACATGGTCGCCTCCACCAAAACGACTCCATTAAAAAAAAAAAAAAGGGGTGAGTTGTCTTGGCGTAGTTAATCCAATCGTCACACGGGCGTTTCACATGCACGAATCACAAACACAAAAGAAATTGAAACTTGACGTTAAAAAAAAAAAAATAATAATTCACTGTGCGTTTTCTTTTTGCAGTTAGACACTTGGTGATGTGATAATCATCTCGAGTAGTAAATCCACTTTTTTTTTTGTTTGTTTGAAAGGGAGTCACAAAAAAGAATTTTGAACGTTCAAACTGCGTGGAATAGATCAAGGCAATTAAGCCAATAGCGAAAGCGATCAATGGCGACACTCACGCACGTGCACACACACAACTCGAAACAGCACAATCGCACAATTGAAGGAGTAGTTTTGAAAATATATATATTTTTTTTAATTTATTCAAATTTTGGTGTGTGTGTGTGTGTGTGTGTATGTGTGACGAGCAGCGTGGAACAAAAAAAAACGACACCTGTGAACCGGGCGACAGTCAACTCGAAACTGAGGACCAAGGACGGGACGGTCGAGTTAAAGCGACTTTTTTTCTTACCCAGCCTCTTACCACCACCCCCCCGGAGGGAGGAGTAGGAAGGGGGAGGAGCAACACACACACACACTAGTTTCTTTTTTTTTTTTTTTTCGTAGAGCTGCTGTTGCCCTTCCCCCTTCGGTGTGTATCTCCCCCCTCCCCCCACGTTTTTTTTTTCTTTTTTTTTTTTTTTTTGAAATGGAGAAGGGCGCCTTTTTTTTCTTCTTCTTCTTCCTTGGGTGGTGGGAGGCTCTGATTGAGAGTGGTATATACAGTTGTACACTACTCCCTAACTACACCGAAAAAAAAAAGAGAGTAGGTGTAGGCACGACACGACCATGTGGTCCGCGTTGTCTACTCCATTTCGGAACTTGTTCCTTTTTTTTTCCATTTCCCACCGCTTGGTGGCGACGCCAGCTGTCCTTCCAACAACTTCCCATTTTTTTTCCCCCCACCGTTTCTCTTTTGTTTGCGTTTGAACTTGATTAAAATCGCCTGATTGTTTCTTGACCTCGTCACCCTTCATTAACTCATTTTTTTTTTATTACAAAAAAAAACTAATCGCCATCCTGATTTCACGTGACATTAAACAGTGTCCACGTACACGTTGACCACTAGAGGCGACACAAGACTCTGAGCGTGAGAAAATAGAAGGCGACACATCCCTCTGTAGAAATCCGAAAAAACAAGTGATCCGTGTCGAACATGGGAAACGCGCGCTAATTTCCCAGCCATCGAAAAAAAAGAGGCCCCCACACACACCGAGGGGGTAAAACAAAAACGAAGAGGAAGGGCGACCTTTGTGTCGGGTCTGGACAAGCAGTTGTTCGTCTCTCACTACGTATTTAGCCTAAAAAAAATGACATGGCTCTTTATTTTGTATCGTCCATTGTGTCCGAGTCCAAACATTTCGACTTATTGCATCCAGAAAGAAAGTCTCGTATGACATCCTCCATTTTTTTTTTTTTCTCAGTTCTTCGGCATGGTGGGAGAAATTGTAATTTTCACGCGATGTTTAAACATATCGGGTAACTATATAAATAGGGCCCCCCCACCCAACCGCATTATTATAACAGGGGCCTAAGATCGTTAGTTGTATGGAGCTATTAGTAGATATTGACCCATCAAGTTCTATTTATTATTATTCTATTTCAGGCCCTTTTTTCTTATTTCGGCGACGTGTCGCCATATTGTCTGCGTTTTGTTTTAAACATTCAGATTTCGAACGCGCTTTAGGCAGGGAATTATTCGAATGGCCCAAGATTTTCGAGAGTGATTCGAAAATAAATTCGATCACACAGGAAGTCCAGCTATAAAAAAAAAAAAAAATTGATATCGTGTTACATTATGTACTATCCCCTCTCCCCTACCGACATTTATAGACTTCCATCATAAAAAATTATACAGTGAGAATTCTGCGGTCACATTGACAACAAAATCTTTTTTAGAACAAGAAAAAAAACGTGAACGTGCCAGTGGATTTTTGACGTGCCACACACACAAGAAAACCTCAAAGTTCTCCCCACCCCCTCCTCCTCTCATTTCTTACGTGTAGAAATCACGAGGAAACATACGCACAACAATCATAAAAAAAAAAAGAAAAAAAAAAGCTTTAAAAACAAAAAATAATATGACGTCGAATGAAGATCCCAACCGGAAAGTTTTTATTTCTTGAGTGTATCATGTGAGGTGAAATTATATTTTCTAAAAAGAAAAACCCAAACTAGCGCCCTACCATCCGCATACGTATGAGGTATACGAAGCGTGTGACGGGAGAGCGACACGCACTGTGCAAACGTTTGAATTTTTTTCTTCGTGTTGTATTCGTCCCTCCTGTTTTTTTTTTTGGGTTGTTACGTCGTGACGTGCGCTGCTCGCGTTATTTTTTCTCACATGACTGTGTGTCTTCTTCTTTTTTTTTTTTTTTTTTTTTTTTACCTGCTTGTTTTAATTTTTTTTATTATTTTTTATTATTATGTTTTTTTTTTTTTTTTTGTTTAGAAGTCATCATCTGCACGCAAAGGTCAATCGGGTTGTGCTCCCACATCGAGTGTTCTTTTTTTTTTTTTTTTGTTAAATGAAGGCTTTATTGTAATAGGGTTTCCGGTTGATCGGGATTAGGTCAAATCGTGTGTAATTATTATTTATATTTTTGGCTTGAACGAATTCTTTTCAAATCGAAAATTTTTAAAGCTTTAAAAAAAAAATTAAATTGACAATCCGTTTTTGAAAAATGTCAATGTGATTTTGACGTTGATGAAAGAAAATTCTAGTCAAAATGAAAACTAAACAGAAAAAACAAAAACAATTCCACTGTTGTGTGTGTAATGGTTGGGGTAATTAAGTCATTAACTCGGTAAAGGCTGTGCGGCTAGAGGTGGGGGGAAAGGAAAAAATAATAAGCCAAGGTAGAGGCCAATGTGTGTTATCTCTAAAACGAAAAAAAAAAAAAAAAAAAAGTTGATGGAAAAACAGGAAAAAGCAAATGAACTTTTGAACCGAGTGTTTTAAAAACACACGCCGGGGTGTCTGGGTTCAACCGCAAAAATGCACCGAAAAAAAAACAAAACAAAAAAAACTTTCGAGGCACTTGATGTTTTTCCTTGAAATATTGTATAGCATTTCAAAGAAACGAGTAGCTCATCATTCGAAAATAGCGATTAAAAAAAGACAAGCAATAAGTACAAAAAAAAAAAAAAAAAAAAAAAAAATCAACCGAACGAATTGCTGTTACACGTTTGGTGTTTAATCACGCTAAAAACACTAATGCGATTTTTTTTCGATGAGTCCTTGGAAAAAGTGATTCGATCACCAATTTAACGCGGTAGAAAAAACACGTACATAATGAGCACAATAATGTTTTTGTAGCTTTCGGGGGGATTTAATTGGTGGGCAATGTTGTTTTCAAATTTAGCGCGCGCTGTTCAAAATTTCAAACTGAGAAGGGAATACAAGAAAATGGGATCCCTTTTTTTTTTTTTTTTTTTTTTTTTTTTCTGGTACTCGTCTAGATTTCAGTCCGAGAGATGAATTACGATAAGGACACGTGAGCCGACCGTAGACAGTGTATATCTAGCCTAACACGTACCGTAGAACTCGTTGGAAAAACGAACCTGGACAACAAAAAAAGATAACACGACCAAGTCTCACTCACCTCCCCCTCTCCCTCAACATCTTTTTCTTTATGGTCCCATTTCTGGTGTGTCTTTTGTTTTTCTTAAATTATTCTTTCTTTCCCAGCAGCTAAATGATTACTCAACCACTGTCCAGACAATAACAAATTTACTACCCACTGTTGCCATTTGCGCTTTCCTAAAATAATTTCTTTTAAAAAACGCGCAAAGATCAAGAGGATCAAAAGAGGCTGCATATCGCCCCCATCTTTTCTCTCTGTGTCGTCTAGTGAAAAGAAAAAGAAAAAAGAGCCATATATTCTTGTCTTTTGAGGTTCTATGGGGCTCTTGTCACCTGCCGCTCCATCACGAGCTCTCAACAGCAATATAACATCATAATGAGGAGGCTGCTCCTTATATTTTTTTTTCGCTAACACATATCTTGAAAGAGAAAAGACCCTCATCTTTGTATTGGAAACAAGGGTTTCTCGTCAACCTTGTTATCTTTAGTGGAAGGTCAAAGACTATATCAGAATCTGAGTAATATTAGAGTACTAACAAATGATTCCGAGAAACAGCTAAAATGGGATTGTACAACAAGCAAAATCGAAGCCAATAGAAAGGACAAGTTTTTTGTGCTCTCGCGCTCATACCTTTCGATTAACGATGAATTTTTCCCAAAGTGATAATTTCGGAGAATGAAAGGAAATTTTCAGTTTTATATAGAATGATAAAAAAAAAAAAATAGAAGGTGTACAGGTAGTACTTAGTACATTAAACGCCTATCTTCAAAGATATAATCAGGAAATTGTGTTGGAGACGACGATGACCATGTAAAAAGTGAAATCCTAAACGGATCAACGTATGTCTTTCTTTTTTTTTTTGCCCCGCGTCTACAACTGACTATTTGTTCGAATGCAACGTACTTTTTGATTATAATAATATTATATTCCTTTTTCTATAAAACTCGTAATAAAAATTCTCGACATTTTCAAATCAATAGAGACAATGGCGGAATGAACTCTAATCTAAGTTCAAGAACAAGTCAAACTGGCTTCTCGGAAAACAATCGAAGAAACTAAATTCTTATGTCGCATTTTCAAAAGTGCTGTTTTTTTTTTGTCAAATAAAAAAAAAAGAGCTTTTACAGAGAAGGGAAACAAAAACAAACAAAATTGACATAATAGATGCCAATAACATTTTACCTTCCAGAAAACGTTTGAAATAAATACTGACATTAACCTGCTACAATTTTTTTGTTGTTGATGAGCGATGGGTATTATTTTTGTCGCATGTTTCCCCCCCCCCCTTCCTTTTTTTTGGGGGTTGGCGGAGGACGTGACCCCCGGATTTTCTTCCGGACGGTTGAACATGAGAGGGGGAGCCATCACGACGCGCGTCGTTCTAAAACGTACATAGAGATCCTTGATAATATATTTCTGTTTTTTTTTTCCGTACAAACCATCCATCTTACAACGTTCTCCCTCGGCAGTTCCACGACTCTATAGAGTTCCAGGTGACACAATGTCGCACGACGACGCCAACAGAAATGTACCATTTTCAATCGATGGGCTCGTTTTTTTTTTTTTTTCTTGTTCAAAGACAGGAGGGGGGGGGGGAAGGAGGATAATATATGCAGCACAGGCCTGCACAATCTGGCAAGCATATTCTTGTGACCGTGACCTGCACGACAAAGTTCTTTTTTTTTTTTCGTTTTTAGCCCGGCTGAAATTGTCGTTCACAACATTTACATAACTAGAATTTAATCCATTTTGATAGAGTAATGCCTTTTATGTGAATGCTAAAAAAACGTATGCGCAAAAAAAAAAAAAGAAGATTCCCGGAGAGAGAACTGGACGTTTTTAAACAAATTTAAAATGACTTATTTTCTAATATAGAAACGATGGAACTTGTTCCATCAGAGACTTTAAATGGGAGAAGGTCGTGAGGGTACTAGTTAATGGGTCGGGAGTGAAAGACGGGAGGAGAACCAGCTGTTTGAATATGTACAAACGAATAATATAAGCATTCCTCGGACCGAGTCTAACACTGACGACAAAAATTTTTTCAAACTGCCGGAAGAAAAAAAAAAACGCATCCGGCTCGTGCGACAGGCAGCGTTTTTCCTTTAAATGGAAATCATATGCTTCCGTATTTCCTTTTATGACAATAACGACTCAATAATGATGAAGCATCGGAACTGCATTTCACCCCCACCATTTTTTGAAATCAATAAAAATGAATAGGCCCCCAGACGTTTGTGTCATTTGAGACTTGCCCTCCGTTAAATACGGCAGCCGTAAAAATAAACTTTGAATAAATAATAATGAGAAACAGTTGCCCTGTCAAAAGGTTGCAAAAAAAAAAAAAAAATAAGGCTCTACGGTTTAATATTTTTAAAAGACAGCCATGACGGATTGCAAAAACGTGTGGGATTTTTTTCTTTTCTTAAAAAAGAAAATGCGAACGCTCGTATCGTGACCCAGCCATAATAGTTGTCACCCTCGTTAAGAAGCAAGAAGAAGTTAAATTAACATAGCAAGAGCTTTAGTTTTTTCGACTCGAATTGATGAACTCGATTGTCGACGAAAAACAGCTGATTTTCTTGTACACAATCCTTTTTGAATACGTATCGAGACTAATTGATATTCAAAACAGGCCTGTACAAAATTGCCTACAGACAACGTTAGAAACACGACCTTTCTAACGTGAATCAACAATAGGTCTATTTAAAACGAAAAAAGAAAATTGATTTCCGTATTATTATTGTTCTTTTTAAACTGGTTAAATGTACAGGCGCCTTTTGTGAGGGTTTCCGCCGGCTGCTGATAAGTGCATTATGGTTAGAAATGGAGCACACACTTAAGCACTTTACATACACCAGAAACAACAGCACTCTTAACTATATTAAACAGCCACGCCAGATCTTCAGAGTTCATTTCAAAAAAGAAACAATACGCAGAACGTATAATAATACTAACTACTTTTTTGTTTGCCCCCACTTGAAATCCTTTTTTCTTTTACCGCCCTGAAAAATGCCATTTTCTTTTCAGAAAATCGAATCATCGTAATCAGATAATAATAGTCAGAGGGAAGTAAGGAAAAAAAAAATGTCTTTTTTAGTACGACGGCGACAGTTATCATTCGAAATCCGGCGAGCGATAAAGTTTTTGGCATTTTTATCGGGAATGCCCAATAAAAAAATAAGACATCCATTCCAATGAAAAATATTTACGAACCAAACAAACACACAAAAAAAACTGGCAGATCTATTGAGACGCCAAGCGAAAAAGAAATCAACTTCACTAAAGAATTGGGAAAAAAAAAAAGAATTCAATTCTTACATACCGGGACATGCCGGCGGAATGGCGTCGCCGGAACATTATAACAAAAAAAAAAAGGGTTAAAAGTCATTAAAAAAATAGACCCCAAAAAAATGTACTTTTAGTTCTGTAATGATGCGTGAGAATTCAAAGAAAAAGATGACCTCTTGCAACATATTTTTCATGTAAGAAATTAAAACCGCCAAGAGAATGTCCTTATCTCGGCCAGGATTGCTGCAATGGAACAAGTCAATGCAACATTTTCCTTTTGCTCGTAAACTGACATCATCAGATTGTTTTTGAGCGTTTCGGGAAGAGGGTCGCCAATCAGGACGACCCCTTGTTTGACTCCCAATCAATTTGCCGCAGATTGGCTGTGTAGAGTTGTATGACACACGCTGTTACACAAGCAGGAAGGACAAGCATATCAAAAAAAGGAGGGCAATTCCTTCAAAATGGGAGGGCAATTCAAGTGTCGAACTAGCGGTCATTGAAAAATCGAACAAACAAGTTTTGTTTTCAGAGCTATCGATCCCGCCCCTCGCCATCTCAACTACACGAAAAGAGAAAAGCGACGTTTGTATTATGTTAATGATGCAAACGCGGCGCTCTCTCGTGAACACGGTTCATTTTAAAAGAAACGATGATGCAAACGAAAAAAAAAAAAAAAGAAATGGGATGCGCGTGATATCGGACGCGCGTCATCAAATGTCCGCGTGTGTATACACAGAAAATGGACACAACACATTTTCATGCCAATCGACTATACGGCCATACGAGTTTTCCCGGCTCTATTAAATACACGCACAGATTGATGGCATCTCATTAAATCAAAGTTCTTTTGGGTGGGAAACGATTTTCGTGATACTTTTTGTTTCTTCTGATGCGTTTCAATCTGCTTACGGCTAGCCAATTACTCTGGCCATTGTTACCTTTCAGTTCTGTTATCCCCGGGCCAATCAAACAAATCAATCAGAGATTTAAACACACACACACACACACACAAAAATACGAGTCAATACCTTATATATAAACTGAAATCGAACAAAATAGATTGAAAAGGATTCTCGGAATACGTATTGTTTTTTTTTTGTGTAACGTTTGTTGATCAAAAAAAAAAAAAAAAAAACGCAGATCACTTGTTTCAAATCAGATTGGGGAAAAAAAAAATAAGTTCTTTTCGTTCCTCCCCAATTTGACTCTCACACATACGAATATAAAAGACCTGTGGGAAGAATTTGGGTAAAGCAATGTAAGAAAAGGGACATGTGAGCAATCGCGGTCCCTAAAAGGAATTGATTGGCTGGCTTTTACTAATGTCTACATCAGGCAACTGTCAAATGTTTTAAAGACGCGCACACACACACAAAAAAAGAAATAACAAGAAATTGAGAAGAAGAAGAAGAAAAAAACAAGAAAGAGAAGCGGGTTGATCAGATTTTTCTTATCGGGTTCTAACATCGTCATCAGGGCCATTTGCCGCTGTGTGATGCTTTAAAAAAAAAAAATAAATAAGGCACTATATGAAAAAAAAAACCCACCAGAGAAGCTTTTTCTGATTTTTCTAAGGGTCTTCTCTCAGAGAAAACAATAAGATGAAAAAGCCAGCCATCAGTCAATCGTTGATGGCGGCGGTGGATCTTAAGTTTCAACGGAATTAATGCCGCCTATTTTTTTTAAACCTTATTATAAAGCGAATGGAAATGGAGCATGTCTTTTGTCAACGACATTTTTTTTTTTTTTGCAGGAGACAGTCTATATGAAGAATGGAACAAAATGTTGAGGCACCACACACAGAGTATCACTCGAGTCTGGATGTCTTTTTTTTTTGTCCAGGTGTAATCCGAATGGATCAGCGGTACATTTTCTTTCCCTTTTTCTAACACATGAATAACTCAAACTCTCTCCAAACAGTCATCGTCAGTCACCTATAGGAAACGAAACACAAGCGTTGCCGGACTCATTCGTCAAGTCGGGCCCAACACGGGTTGACAGTAGTGAAAAGAACGTCCTTTTCTTTTTTACGTCTCTAGAATTTCTAAAATTGTATAAAGACGTTTTAAATAGAAGAGTAATTGTCGTAGGTTTAAATTGTTAAGCCTCTTTCCGACAAGTTGTTCATTTTCAGATGATTATTTACGTTGAGAGCAATTAATGTAGTTGAGAAATCACTAGGACAATTGAAACAAATTTAATAATAACATTCCAAAAATGCGTTTTAACTTGGAAAAAAAAGACGTGAATAGAAAAAAGAGTCATCACGGTTTGATGCGCATTTCTATTTAAAAATAAAAAAAAAGGTTTCAGCAATGTGATCTCTTCGTCACACTCGGCTTAAACGTGCCGTTGTTCCTCCTCCCTTAAAAAAAAAAGATATTACATTTTTTTTTTCCCCTTCCGTTAAAAAAAAAAAAATTCCGGCGTGAATGACAACACGATGACACGTCAGCACAATCTCGAGAGGCGGAACGGCTTCGTCCTCCCGACAAGGATTTTTTTTTTTTAACCCAACAGAGTTTAAAAAAAAAAAAAAAAAGGGAATTAAGAAAGACTGGTTTGTGTAATGTTCGAATTAAGGAGAGAGGTGGGAGGAGGTCTTTCAGGTGTGTTTACTCATGTCCTCCGTAGTTGGCACCAGAAAGAATATACAAGCATTAAAAAAAAAAGAGAGAAAGATTTACATCCAAAAGAGTAAAAAAAAGATACTTGACAAAAAAAAATATGAATGTCAAACTGTTTTTTTTTCTGATTGTTACACACACGCATAAATAAAAAAAAAAACGTGTCGGCATTTTTTTTTTCTTCAATCTTTGATTCATTGACTTGTCACCTGTTGTGCATTTAAACTAGGAGAAATGTTGAAATGTATAAAAATGGACAGGATCGGCGTGAATGAAGAAAGAAATTAAGAAGAAACGGTCAAATTATCTCAACCCAAACTGTCCAATGTTGAAGAACTTTAACAGGAAAAAAACAAGTTCGTCTCAAGTGGCCCTTTTTTTTTAAATTTTATTTCTTGTTCTTTTTCATTGTCTAGCCTAAAATAAGAGTATTTTATGTAGACAGAAAGAGCTTCTCGTGTCAACGGGCGATGGGTCCAGCCGCAGCAACAACTCATTTTTTAAAATCAAAATAACGACATTAAAAACAGGGGTAAAAAAAAAAAAATGTCGTTTAGAATTCTTTCATGAGTTGATGATGGCGGGTCGTGAGCTTGATAAATTTCTCAACCATTTTTCAAGTTTTGGCCATCATGCGTGCAAAAACAAAAAATGTTTCAACAAAATTTTGGGAACGTTTTCGTTAAAAGATGCAACCCGAAGAAAAGAACTGGCTTTTTCTTTCTGTTTTGTTTTTTAAGTGTGTCTTATAACTGTATGCAAAATAGACGGGGGGATACAACGACGATGGGGCTCGTGCTTTGATGTCGCCAACAACCGGATCTCAAAATGGCGGTGAAAGGTTCGATCGCGTACGTTGCGAAAAAACGCCCCCCAGAAGGTCCGAAGTGAAAACATTTAAAAATAAATCCATTTCTCAATCAAGTAGTCCCCCCCCCCCGTGAAAAATGATCCTCTAACAACACGAAAAAAGAGAACACTTGTAACACTAATGAGCTGTAAAATGCGGATGATAAATCCTTGTGAAATCGCAGGGACAAAAATGTTTGAAAATAGATCAACACATAATAATAATAATAAAAAAAGGACCTGTCGAGTCAGTGAGATTATTACATCGATGCAGGATGGGACATCCGGGAAAAAGCAATAGAGGGGAACTGGACTGCACCTGGAACTATTACGATTTAATGGACTGTATATAAAAAAAACTAATTTCTATTTATAAAATCAAAAAAAAAAAAAAAAACCTCTCGGGGACATTATTTGATCAAATGCTCTTTTTATTCCGGTTCTCAACAGTT
This sequence comes from Daphnia carinata, assembly GCF_022539665.2. Classification (NCBI taxonomy): domain Eukaryota; kingdom Metazoa; phylum Arthropoda; class Branchiopoda; order Diplostraca; family Daphniidae; genus Daphnia; species Daphnia carinata. Next base: position 6,759,630 of record NC_081340.1, read on the forward strand.
TTTTGGACAAATCGGTCACGCTGGACGCAAGCAAAGAAAGAAGTTTTTCTATTTTTAAAGTTACTTATCTAACGTATACATACAGACGAGTGCTTTCGAAAAAGAATGCGTTTCCTTTTTGAGCTTATCAGTGAAACTCCATCGACCATGTCCATTAAACAAACCTGCTCATTTGAGAAATTAACCTCGAGATGATGAAGGGGGGGATTCAGGCTCCTTATTATTACACCAACATTCAAATCTACCCCTGCATTTCCAAAATTCAAAAAGGCGGAAAAACCATCTCCAACGTGTATATGCCTTGCTTTTTTTTTTTTTTACCTGACACTTTTCAATCTAGTGATGTGCTCTTTTATCATTAAGTTTGATCTCCTTTTGTTTGCTTTCACTTGGGCTCCTACGCTATCTACATGTACTTGTCGGCTCTCTTTCCCACGATTCACAGTTGTCCGCTTAGATTACAACTGTCGGATCAATACGATTAAAAGAAGCAACTGGTTTTATTTATTATTTTTTTTTTTTTTGTTTCGGAATTTTATTATTATTATTATTACCGTACCGTTTAAATAATTTTCCCATTTGGTTACCACAATTTTTCCGGCTGTGCAGAAGGACCAAAAACAATGAATAGGGAAGGGTGTGTTTTTTTTTTTTCTAAAAACAACTTTTTTTTTTAAAGAAGATGGAATGATGGAAATTCAACGTTTGAAATGTTCAAGTCCAGTTCTGTCTACCGATTAATTGGTGGCGACCAAGTGAAATATTACCGACAGCTTAATCGCCAGAAGAGAAAAAACCTGGTCCTTTAAGGTAACCCCCCAATCAACCGTTAGGCTATCATTCAACATGACACGTGAAAAACAAAAGAGCTTCGTCTTTAACTTCAACACGAATGCGAGAGGAAAAGTAAAAAGACGGAAAAAAAAACAACGCACATGTCCAGCTGCTGGAGAGCCTCATTAAACTTGCATCCACCGTGAAACCTACCCCATCCAGATCTCTAGTAAAATTTTGAAATGGGAAAAAAACAAAACAAGAGGTTGCAGAACACCATGCAAGAAGAAAAACGAGAATCAAAACGAGCTCCCCAAATTGTGGTACATTTTGTCACGTCCTTTCCAATCCATTCGTTTTGTTGTTTTTTTTTCCTCTTTAATCCAAAAAAGGCGATGACGCTTTGCAAAATATCATATATCTAGCTCATTATTTGTTATCAGACTGCCTTTTTTTTTTTCAACAAAAATAGACAGACATATAATACTTAACCGTAAATGGAATGAAACCGGCCACCTTTAACGCAAGTCTAATTATTCAAAAAAAAGGGTCTTGGGGCTTTCTAGTAACTGGATACGCGGATCAAATGCACAGAATAAAAGAATAGGAAAAAAAAAAAAAAAAGAAAAAGAGATAAATACTACGTACTAGCTGATCGAGTTTTGCTGATAAGGTCGTCCGGGATTCTTTTCCTCCATTCGCTTTTGTCACGCGGTACCAGTTGGGGCCCTCAAAGATTTCTGGAGCACACACACACACACACACACACAGGTACACTGGAGGACAACATGCACTTTTCGACTGTAACTGTCGAATATGAAAACTATTTCATTTTTCTTTTGTTTTTTTTTTCTTTCTCTCCCTCCTGGAATTTTTGTTTCGAGAAAATGGATAAAGATATTTTGTTCTTTTTTTCTTTTCGTCCCCCGTCCCCTTCATCCGCATTCATTTTTTTTTTTCGTGTACAGCGTAATGGAGAAATAAATCGATGCCATTGGCCCGGAACGGAGTCCCCATCAGAAGAAGGGAGGAGAGGAGAAAAAATCGGTGACGCGTTCAAGCCAAATTCCTACGAATCATTCCATTCAGTTGATGTCTGGAACGGTCACAAAGTTTATGAAAAGAAGTCTTTTTAGAATTTTTTTTCTTTTAAAGACTCGACAGTGTCCAGGATCGTTTCTTCCTTTCGCCTTAAAATCTCTCATCACAAACAAAAGATGAAGAAGTTTTAAATAAAAATCTTCTTTTTTCCATTGAAATTGGTGGAAATGTTGGGCGCGCGCGCGTTAGTACGAAAGATCATCTGGAATATAATATTCATCCGTTATATCATTTTTTTTATTATCAATATTTTTTTTCTATTGAGGATTTCTCTTTTTGTTGTGGGAAAAAAAAAAAGACGATGATGTTGTTGTTGTTGTTGTGTTCCTCCACCTACTCCAGAGCCATAGACGCAAAAACTTCTTTTCAAGATGCTCAGTGGCGCTTGTTGCTTCTGGTACGCTGACGATGCGCGATCGCCTTTTAAAGAAGAAGACCCTCTTTTGGTATGTGTGGTTTTGAACATGGGCTATGTGTATGCTGTACGTCTATGATATTCATGCCACCGTCATCCTCCTTGCGCACGACTCTTTTCATATTTCTTTTTTTTTTTTTCCTTTTTCTTGAAGTAGCGACCAGATGTGAATTATGGACCGGAGCTCGTCAACTTGAGGGAAAAAACCCTACCGCGGCTAGACCCATCCACCTCGTTGCCTCCCCCCAGTCTTTTCTTTCTATCTGCAAACCTAAAAAATAAAAAGAGAAATAAATAAGAAGCGCATACATTTCGGTGTGTTAAAGGTGAACATTGTCTTTTTGTTTTGTTTTTTTGAATAATTTTCCATATCCGGATCAGTCCAGTGGAGAAGTTCCAATCTCTGTTGCACCATCGATCCATTCGTCAAAATAATAGCTCCGGTTGGTAACAAACAAAACCTTTAGTCCCTTCTTTCATTCCTAAAAAAAAAAATTCAACAACAAAACAGTTGGTGCACATATTCACAGTATGGCTCGTCATAAAAGTCTGGCAACAGTGAAATTCATTTCTGCACAGCCTCTGTTCTTTTCTTTCTTTCCTGTTTCTTTCAATTTAATGCACCTTTTTTTTTCTTTTTTTGAATATTGCGTTTGCTACAAAACAGCATTCTTTTCGCATTGACCTCCCAACAGCTTTTTCTTTAAACCAGTGGCCAACAGCCAAATAAACAAAACATGTCCGCCAAGGTTCATCAATGACAAAATGTCAACGACAATCCATTTTTTTTTTCCTCTTCGGAATTCACTTAGCTGGAAAATGAATGTATTGATCGCTCATCCGTTTCTTTTCATTTCACTCGCCCTTTTCCCTTCTCTTAAAAGTCATTTCCTTAAAGAGTCTTGATCCTCCTCAGTGGAGGCCACCGTTGCCGTCTCTCTTTCCTTTTCATCTTCTTCTTCTTCTTTTTCTTCTTCGTCCTTCTTTTGCTTTTTGACAGGTTCCTGTCTCGTTTCTCGCCCAGAGGCTTCTTCTTCTTCTTCAATTTCATTGATGATCCTGACCTCTTCCACTTCCGTTTCCGACGACTCGGAATCCGATTCCTCCGCTACCGGCTGCTTCACATCCTCCTGCATGGGCTCGATCGGCTTAGCCCACGGCTTCTCCGCCTTTATGTCAGTTTAAGTTCATTTTATTACAATTTTTATTACCAAAGACGAAATAGATAATAATAAAAAAAACAACACGAAATGACTAATAGATAAAAATCTGGAAAAGAAAATGGACGCCACTGCCATCTAGCGATGAGAAAAATTCAAACTACTCACATTGGGGTCCTTGGCGATGGCCTCGACTTTTTTGCGGTACAAGTCGTAGACAAACGTGGCCATCTGTGGCATATCGTTGATGACCATAACTGCATCCGTATCCGGCTCTTCAGCAGAGAGCCTCTCTGTCCGGTAGGTCTCGTCCGGCAGCAGTCGCAGGTCAGTAGGTCGTTGCAGGAGCAACCGGAAGGCTGGCGTCAGTTCGAAACAGTTGGCGAACAACGAGGCTCTGGCAAAGACGTAGAGGCCAAGACGGGCACGCGACGTGGCCACCACCAGACGTCGGACGTCACGTAAATGACCGACCGCTCTGGTACGCACGAGCGACAGTAGAATGTAATCGTTTTGTTGACCCTAAACTCGGCATTTCGGTTGACCACGAAAAACATGAGATAAGAAAGAAAAGAACAAGGACAACACGTCCGTGTGAGTTTTCGTTAAAAGAAGAATTCTGCTTCATCGGAGATGGAACGCAAGTTGATGGATGGGTGTCTAATAAAATACCTGGTACTTGTCAACGGTATCAATCTTGCTGGGCTTGCCGATGAGCGGGTTGTTGGCGCAACGAGTGTTGACCACATCGCGGATCAGATGTTTCTGTCCATTGTACGTGGTCAAGATGGATATCTTCTCGGCCGGATAGCCGAGCAATCTCATGTACATAAAGACGGCCACGACATACTCGGCCTCGGCCAAATTCTGGAAAAAGTAAGGATTGGGCTCGGATTCTCCGACGCCCTGGAAGTCGTCGACGTTGATCAATTGGAAATCGTAAACGAATCCGGCGTTGGCCACGCGATGCTCGGGCCCGTTCGTAACATGCTCGAGATTGCCCAGCTTCTTGTAACGCCACTGATAGAGCGAGCAGAGACTCGGCCTGGCACGTCCCTGAGCGTCGAGATCGATGGTGGGCACGCCGAGACGTACGACGCGCGTGAAAAGCGACTGTTCCATATTCGAAAACTTTTGGAACGCCATGTTCTTGATGACGGGTGGAAGCTGGTGGTGATCGCCAATCATGATCCAGCGCTTGAGCCGGTTGAATCCGTCCTGTGGCGTCTGCAGCAATAGCGGAATGAAGGTCTCAATCTCCAGGATCTGGGCAGCTTCTTCCATCAAGATGTTATCGTACTATGATGGATTAGATTTTAACAAAAAAAAAAGAAAGAAAAGAAAGATAAATAAATAAATAATAATCATTTTTTGCCTGAAAATTCCCACAAAAAGACGCACAAGGCAAAAGTTTAACGTTGCTCACCTTGAAGCCCAATTCGACTAACTCTCTGCGCTTGAGGGCCGCATGCGTACAGGTCATGGCTATGATTTTGGCCTCGCGGACCAGCAGGTACCGCGATCGATCAAGTCCGCTTCGCAATAGCTCAAAAGCGCGGAACTCTTCCAATTGACTGAAAATCTTGCGAATGAATCGCCAGCAGCCATCGGCGATTTCCATATCCTCGACGTAACTGCGGCCCTTGAAAATGGGCTGCGGCGCATCGTCGAAGAACTTGGCAAACGGGAAAAAGCGGCCGACATCCTCGACGGCCACTTCGCTGCTCTTGTCACTTCTGACGCTAGCGAGGTATTCCTCCCACCGGGCCAGAATGTGCAGACGGAAAAAGTGGCCAGCTGTCTCGCATGTGTAGGCCACATCACCGGCGACTCCCAGGGATTGCTGCAATCGCTGAACATGATCCAGAAGCTCTAAACGCTTGGCCAACACGTAATTGACACGACCGTATCGGCTAAAGTCCTTCTCCGTTTCCAGTTCCTCCTCACCGTGACCCATACGGAGCAAATGGCGCTCGTCGATGTCTAGCGCCATAATTTTCTCAAACAGTTGGTTGAGTGCCATGTTGGAATGAGTGACGATTAGCGTCCGCTGCTCGGGGAAGTTATGGTAGATGTTGGAGATAATCTGGACGGCGACATCAGTTTTACCCGTACCAGGAGGTCCGACCACCATTGTCAAGCCGGGCTGCATGCCCGAGCGGATGGCTTCAATTTGCGTCGGCGTAAAACGGACGGCATTCTTCTTAGGCTCGTTGAAAGGGTAAGGGCCACGGCTGGGTATAACGTGGGGTTCAACTAAAATATCTTTTCCTTGTAGATTGAAAGTTAACCGGAACGGTGGGACCAATTTCGTCGGCCCGTCTTGTCCCCCTTCATTTTCTGCCGCTTTTCCGCCTTCTTCATTAGTGCGGATTTCGTGGTCGGGGAAGCTTTCCTTCAAGTGAGCATAACTCAAGAACGTATCGTTGAAATCCAAGGCTGGAATCTGATTAGGCATTTTAGAGTAATGAGCTGCTCCTGGATCGCCGTAACCCAGAATGATGTCATGGAGCCACGCAGGGACAACGCAGTCAGTGTTCATTAAGTCTCGGATCGTTTCCAAAACAGCCTTAAAGTTGTTCTCCTTTGGTTTGCGTCGCATAAGGATATTGAACGAGTCGTAAACGTCTTCTCCATTTTGCGAAACGCGATCCATATCTAATTTGTACTGATTGCAATCCAACCTAAAAAATGAATCATCAATCATTTCGTTTCCAATGCGAATGATGCAATTGAATTTCGAAACGTACCAAACGCGGAAAGTTCTCTGTCCACCCGGAATTTTCGGCCTGGGATCAGGCCCTTCTTCGATAATTCTTCCAAGGTGGTCCAGCATGCCCTCTACCTCACAACCTCGGACGTAGACCAAACCCACTTGGGGTACAAATGGCTCTCTGTATTTACACAAACAATGAAATGATTTTAATCTCAGATTATTTTTTTATCGATTTTTTTTCTTGATTAGAACAGGAAACCATGGAATGCACACCTGAAATTAAAGTGAGTTCCGGGTGGGCCAGGTGGGCGAACGGTGAGAAGAAAGCATGCGTCATGTTTACGCAAGTTTTCCCACTCATGCTTGACATCGTTGCGAACGTCGAGGATGACTGATACATCGGCTCGCACACGCGAAGGCTGTTTCTCGCCAATGTTTGGTTTGCCCACTTCGACAACGGAAAATGCAGTTATGGGCTGAGCCATCCTGGCCCATCCGCCAAACACTACACCACCATCCTCGCCCTTCCAGGGTTTCATCCGGAAGACAGAATCCTCAATGTCTTGTCGGATTTCATAGGTCGACTCGAGTCGAAACAGGTTAAAGTTCCGCAGCAGGTAATCGTGTAGCGTCAGGAATTGCAAATTGAGCTTGGGCAAGGCGAGACAGCCTTCACCTGAAAAGTACTCGGTCGGCACGATGTTCTCGTTCCAGATGATGTCCTCCGTCGGGTACAACGGCATTTCGTTCAACGCCTCCAGTTGTGAAGTGCGTCTTTCGTGACGGGAAATCTAAAATATATAAAGAAATGTCAAGAGTAAAAGTTCGAGTTCGGCTCGTATTTGAAATAATTTCCTTACCAAGAGTTCCATGAGAAATTGTTTATCCTTTTCGTCCTTGTCCGAATTATCCGGCGGCGGCAGGAGCTTGAGGTAAGCGGCCACATCTTGCAACACCGTCGTACTGGAATTAATGTACCGAATATTAAAATACTAAAAATCTTCCCAAGAAAATTAGAAACGAATAATTCCAAACCTGAGGCTCTCGAAGTGCTTCGTTAGAGCTTCACGCGTATTGATGCTGGCCACATTGGTCAGAGCGAACCGCCTCAATTCAGAGTATTTGACGAAGGCGGCCTTCTGCAGTGCCGTGATGCGATCATAATGGAGCTGCATCATGTCGTGGTCTGTCAACGGATCGCCGGTTTGATCGTTGATTTCGAAACGGGCATAGAATTTCAGCATATCCAACAACTACATGACAAGCACGAAAATAAAATAGAAAGAAACACGTATATAAATATTAAATTCTAAAATAAATAACTTTTAGATTTCCCGATCAAAGTTTGAAAATGAAATAAAGACGTGGAAATAAAACTAGACAACACAAACCGAATATCAATTTCCCCCATCCAGGTAAAAAAAAAGAAAGTAAAAAACAGAATTAATATTAATCCGAGCAAGCTATAAGCCTTTTTTTTTCACTATTTCGAAATTTGAGGATAGAAGAATAGTCCCACAATAAAAAAACATATATATAAGGCGAGGGAGGGGGGGGGGGGCGAACGTGCCCTTCCATTTGAATTTACCAGAAGCCTTGGAGAAAAAAAAAAAAAAAAAAAAAAAGAAAAAGAAAAACGACAAGCGTAGAACGAAGCGGCTGGAACGTGGCACACCTGGGCGTGTTTTCAGGAGAACAAAAACGCTCGTCATTTTTCCACCTCTATCATTTCCGCCGCCGGCTACAAGGTTACTGTAGTCGACAGTGTACCACATTTCCGATTTTGCTGTGCCCAGACTGTACACACTCATTTTCATTTCTCCCCTCGTTCCGTCGTCTGTTGTTCACTAAGCGAGGGAGAGACAAGAAAAATTCCCCAATACTTTGTTCCATTCAAACCAGCAGCGAGTAACAGCACACGAAAACTGGTGCTTCAAGTGATTTGTTTCAATGTTCCAAATCGCCAAAGATGCCATGACGTTTTGAAGATCTGCAGCTTCGTCCAGTGGCTTCGAAAGAGGAGCGATCTTGCGCCATCATGTCCGAGTGGATGGCCACACAATTGCTTTTGCTGATCATTCAGTTGGCGTCATCAACAGCCTTAGAGAACCTGGAAAGTGAAGGACCTGTTGTGGGAAGTAGCAGTCACTGGATCCATGTCCAGAAATGCTGTCCAGAAGCCCACATGATGGTGGAAGTGGCCAGCAAAACGACGGCCACCACCCACGGCACTGGCTCCAAGTTTGAATGTCAGTTGCAAAATGACACGGCCTTCCGGTGGGCGCCCGACTTCCTTGACGACCAGAACACGTTGCGAGCATTCGAAGGAAGTCTCGACGAAGAGAGTGTCGACTCTGATTTTAACATCACGAAATTTTGCATACCAAACGGGCCTTGCATCTCTGCCATCGTGGGTAAACCACAATGTGGACCGGTAAACATCTTGTTCTTCTCTTTCCAATTTCAATTTAATAAAAAACTTGTCCTTTACAGTTTCGAGCATGGCCCATCTTTACGTACGCCGGTTTTCAAGAAGATTTACAGTTACGTCCATTCGGTGTCCTACGTCATGTGGTGGACAAGTTGGCTCAAGTTCCTCGTCACCACGAATATGCGCTGGATCAGTATTGCGTGGATGGCGTTAAACTCTTGGGCTCCGTATCACATTACGGACATGGATTGCCTGACGGTGCCGAGAACACGAGCTGGGCACCGTTGTCTCCTCCATCCGATGGTCCTGTTTATTACGCTCTCATCTGCGAGCCAGGCCCGCTGGATGAGAGCGATTTTTTCGAAATGTTTGTGCGAGTCTTTTACCCCATCGGCTTAGGGGTCGGTCTTCTTGTATTGCTCACCCTAACTGGAATTCATCTCGTTCTCAAAGAGTTGCGTGATCTGAGCGGGTGCATGCTCATTAGCCTCGTCGTTTCAATGATCGTCACTCTGACCAGCAATTTAATTCTTTCAGCTGCCGATTCTCGACCTAGTCCGTATCTCAATTTACTGTTCTTAGAGTCGGTAGTTCATGGCTCAGATGTGGCTGTACATTTTTGGCTTAGTGCCATCGGACACAGAGCCTGGACGGCTGTTCGGTAATTCCTGATATTGATAGCTTTTTACTACAGTTTAATGACCGCTTTTTATATTCGATAGATTTCCGAGGAAGGAAGCCATGCGACCGGAAGGAAAACGATACGTCTTCTATTCACTTTATTCATGGGGATCAGCTGTTTGTGTGACAGGTTTGGCAGTATTGGTTCACTTTTTCATGGAAGACCTGTCACAAGGAACAACTTCGCCGCACAGTTTCTTCACTTGGTATAGAATCGGTAGGTTTAAAACGTGACACACGAGAAAAAAAAACGCAAACTGAATTAAAACGCAATCGATTTTGTTGTTTGGCAGGTTGGCTGGGATTGGCCCTATTCTGCTCAACTAACGTTTTTCTTTTCCTCGTCAACATTTACGTGTACTTTAACACCCGATCTACGCTCAGTAACCAAACGGCATATGGGCGCACGTTCCATCGCACCAAGGGATAGTAAGGCAACCTACTTAATGCTTTTTTAAAAAACACAGGAAAGTAACATAATATTTTGCTTTAGCTTTCGGGCATTCACCCGCCTTTTTCTCATCGTGGAAACTGTCTGGATAATTCAAACGTTTTCTTGGTTACAATATCCTATTTTGGTCGGCCTACGGATATTGGCCGACATCACACTGCCTTTCCTCATTTTCTGGGCCGCACTCAAAGTAAGAAAAATGATATAATAACATACGTTCGAAAGCTGAATTAAGCTATTTTTGAATACGCAGGGACGCCGCGTGATGCACTTGCTGAAAATACGCCTGCAAATGTCGCAGTGCTGGCTTTGTCGTCGCTGCTTCCCTCCAAAAACACGGGATCGAGGGCATTACTACGGTGAAGAAATGATGGCCCTCGGGACCCCTATCTAGCCTATTGACATTGTTTTACCAAACTATTGACGACGCCTATAATTCCTCAGATATCTTAACATTACTGCCCTGCCCCCTGTTTTGTTTTTAAAAATCACGAAAAATACACTGAAAGTGGAAAACACTAACCTGTGAAAAGAGCTTTCCTTCTGAGCGTTGATTTAACGCTGACAGGTGGCAACGTGTAACCAGGTGACAATCGTCCATTACGACATTGAAGAAGCGGCGAGTGGGTAATAATGCTTCTAAGTCTATTAGAAGTTCTAGGAAGCGTTCACAGTAGTGGACTGCCTCGATGTCAATGTCTCCTATTAGAAAAAGAAACATTTATATTAAGGAACTGCGTTATAAACAGAGACTAAGTGTTTACCTTCTAACGGAATGGTGGCTAAAAGAGAAAGGAACTTCTGCATCAGACGCTGAAGAAATCTGCGTTCAAATTCTATTTTAGCTCTCGATTCCTCATTCTCCTTGGCATCTTTTTTCTGTATAACTTTCCAAAACTTTTTGAGTTTAGGAAAACTATTCAGTTCTTGCTCTCGCCTTCCCTAAAATAAAACCACAGTTAAAGGATCGGTTAGGAAAACATTTTCAAACCACATGAATGTTACTCACCTCTGGTAAACAAGTCCAGATTGACAATGAGACCAAGCGCTGCACTTGATCTCGAATCAACTCAACTTCAAGGCTATTGAAACAGTGGTTAAAAAAGATGAGGATGATTGTTCGCTCTTTAAAACTCAGTCCCCCCTTTTCATCTAGGGACATTTCCATCAACTGCTTGAAAAAGCTCGGAAAATTTTCTGGCAGTTTTTGAAAGATCTAAAACAAAGATAGATAAATTTTAGCCAGAACTTTCACACAAAAAATGATAAAAATGAGAATATGCACCTGCCACGCTGATACTCGCTCCCTGAATTTTTCATTAACCATTATAATTATTGACAATACATGGTAGGTGGAGGAACGGCCAGGTTTGTAGTTTGGCCACAAGTAGTTTTCGAGATACTGGCTAAATTCTAGCATCATGATCCGTCGAATCATGAATTTTGCACCTTGAATCTCTTGCTGATATATTTGATCCACAATATTAGCATCAAATTCCATGTGATTTCCACTGGTTTGTGGCGCCCAATATTTCGAAGCAACCTGAAACAGTGTGTTAGTTTTTAATGATTTGATGCACCGCATTCTAGTACCTGTGTAACACGATCAGAATTAATCTGATCAAGTGTTAAGGGTATCTTATTTTCATTGTTCTTCCCCGTAGAAGCATTATTTCGACTTTTGTTCTCCATTTTGCTTTTCAAAAATGCCCGAAACGTCGAGCAAGTTATGAGCTTGAAAAGTTGAAACTCGGATGGCGCCGAGTTGCCACAGAAACGATAGCAGACGATATTGCAACCATCAAGCGGCAAATGTTGATACTACATGAGGGCGGCTATTATTTGTAAACAGCAGTTTCTGCTAACCGTATACATTTTTATCATTAGATTCGGTACTGTCAGCCAATGAATATTATTAGCAAACAGCAAAATGGAATGTATCCGAATTCTATCGTGGACGAAGAGTGGGAATATTTGGATCCAACTCCTGACATTCACGTCTTATTCCTCGAGTTTGATGACCGTTTCTTTGGTGGCAAACTGAAAAGTGTGGTTGTAAAATGGAGCCCAAGGATGACTGTGTATAGCTTAAGATTTATTTGTTATTGTAGTAATTCTTCTCCCTGATTAATAATTTTTTGTTCTTAGTTGTGCTGGTCTATGCCGGTATGAAGGTAGAAGATCTGGGCATTGTTCCATTAGCCTTAGTGTTCCACTTTTAAAATTGAGACCAAGAAAGGATCTGGTTGAAACTCTTCTGGTAAGAAAATTATGTAAAATCAAACTGACTGTGTTCCTCAAATATTCTTGTTATAGCATGAAATGATACATGCCTTCCTGTTCCTAACCAACAATAATAGAGATAGGGATGGCCATGGCCCGGAATTTCAGTACCACATGCACAGAATCAACCAAGAAAGTGGAACCAAAATCACAGTATGATGTGAACTGATTTAATGGTTAATCATTTTTTTATCATAACCCTAGTTTAATCTTAGATTTATCACAGTTTCCATGATGAAGTCAAACTCTACAAACAGCACTGGTGGAAGTGTAATGGCCCTTGTCAACATAGGCCTCCATTTCATGGTCTTGTGAAGCGCTCAATGAATAGGGCACCAGGTCCTAATGATATCTGGTGGGCTCAACATCAGGCCACTTGTGGTGGTTCCTATGTAAAAATCAAAGAACCTGAAGGCTATGGTGTCAAAAAGAAAAAAAAAATAGATGAGAATAAAGCAGGACCAGGTATTTATTTTAAATATAATTGTAATGTTTGCATCATTAACCCTGTGTTGACAAATGTGTGTTTAGACTCCAAAAAGCAAAAAATGGAAATGCCGTCGGGTTCACGTGATATACGTGGCTTTCTAGCTTCTCCTACCTCAGGCCCTTCAACTAATAAAGCATTAGCGGCTGCTGCGAATGTCGCAAATCCTCTGCCAAAACTACAGTCGAACACCACGAAAGGGAAATCGACAACTGGATTTTCGGGCAAAAAAGCAAGTCCTGCCAAGGGCAAACCGATATCTGGATATTTTGGCACACCCAGCAATCCTAGTAAAGGAAAAACAGTTACAGGCTTCGTAGGGATGGTAAAAAACAAAGGCAGTTCGACCGTAACCATTACATCAGCGTCCTCTGGATCAGCAAAAACAGTCAAACCGGAAGATGCGAGACCGACGCAAGGAGGCATCGTATCTAAGCCAACATCTTTGTCATCTTTTATTCCTTTCACTGGGCAAGGAAATCTTTTAGGTGGTTGTCCACAAAAAATTAGTATTCCGTCCACGTCCGGAGCTAAACAATCAACGTCATCCATCACAAAGGAAACTGCCAAGGTCGTTGAGATAGTCCTAGACGACAGTCACAACGACGACAGCCCCGAAGAGAAACAAGTACCTTGTCCCATTTGTCAATCGTTTGTCGCCCTTAGTCAAATCAACACTCATTTAGATTCATGTTTGAAGTGACCTCGATACGTGCAGTCCATTCGTTTATTTCTATTGCCGAAATTTCACATTGCTCAAAGTGTATTTAATACGGAAAAAAAAATATTATGCAATGTTTTTAGCTTTTTTCGAAATGGTCCATTATTATTTGTTTCCCGTAAGGACACCTTCCAAAAGTTCCTAGAAAATGAAATATTGTGCAACGAAAACACGCAATCTTTTTAAAGATTGCTATAGTTAGTTATCAATTCATTGTTACCTTGAGTTGTTTGTTGGATTGTTGTAAAGATTCTACTTCTTGCGCGTGCTGTTGTTTGAGTGATTCCATGTCCTCTTGAGCTCGCTTCGCGTTGCGCTCAAGTTCGACCTTAAGCTCCGTCTTTTGACATTCAAGCTGCTGTTCAACGTGCTTTAGCTGTTCGATTTGTTCCTCCATTTCACCTCGTCCGATCTCCGCTTGTAATGCTTTGCGCACACCGAAGGCCAGACTGCTTTCGTACAAGGTCTGGTACGACAACAGTGTCAAGTTGAGTTCGTCTCGGACCCTAGCCAGGAGGAATCCTCTTTCAGAGCAGCTAACCGTTACTTGGCGGATGAGTTCGTCTACGTAGATGATTTTCTTTTTCGGTAAAACTAATATCGACTATTGATCGTGATGGATAAGTTTCTAAAAGTACCGAAACATTGGGAGTAGAGTTCTCTTCTGATGGGGCAGATACCAATTTCACGTGCCTGCCGCTGTTTGAGCCTCGAGTCCAGCTGTTCCTGCAGAGCGAGGACGTCAAGTCGCGTGGCCGGCGTACTCGAGACCTTATCGGAAAAAAAACAAGAATGCGAAAAAAAGAAATCATCGAAATGCAATACGAGATCTTTATTTATTTTGTAGTACCAGCTGGCGCCATATCTGGTCGTCTTCGGTCCATTCCTTGGGAGGAAGAATTGCGTTGATGGCATCTTGCGCTTCACGTCGAATAATATCGCGATTCTTGCCTCCACCCGGCGGCGAGGGCGGATCTGGAACCGGACCCGAAGTGGTAGTGACGGATCGACTGGTACTTCCGCCATTTGGTCCAGTGGCTGTTTGTAACTGAGGTAATTCGCTAGTCTGCATATAAGTTAACAATCCGAATGAACTTGAAATTTTTTTGATGGCTTAATATGGCTAACAATTACCTTCTTCTTGGTGGCGTCACTAGACTCCCGAAATAGCACGGGATTATCATATTTCAGCAAGGAAAACGAAGCTCCTGCCAAACGTTCCGACATATTTTGTTTCACTGTGCACTTTCTGGTTTTAAAAAAATGTGGTCGTCTCAAATGAATAAAAGTGTCGCAGTATAGTTAGCTGCACGTTACTTTAGCGCAAGAATTTCCCGTTCCAGGCAGAGAATTATGGATCAAACATTCCTGCCTGGTTGACGATTGCGCAATCGCACTGCGTGAAATACGACTCTGTTTTTATTTTTTTAAATGCTTACAGATAAAAAGCATTGCCCAATAAACTGACGTGTATTGATTTCGTCGCATTATACATTCATTCGTCACATCGTATGCAAAATTTAGTCAACAATATTTGGGAAACAGATAAAAAGGAAATTATGGAGCCAATGAGTTTGTTTTCACGTTGTCACGTATATAGTAGCAGAAAAAAACAAAAAATAATACCGCAAAATTTTTTGCTTCTATAAATACACGGTCACCTTTCGTGACGCAAAAAAACTTCGCCTATATTAATTGATATAGTAGTGGATGGAAAGTGTATAGCCTTTTCTTTTAGCGAATCAAATTGTGATTGTAGGCAAGTGGACAGCAAGGAGAAGAAAACATTTTTTTCGAATTGTTTCACGTAAAAGCATTCCGGTCTACAACGGGCTGCATTAGAATTTATGTAACAATAGCAACATAGATTGGAATGGTGTTAAACTTAGGTGTTATGTATAGTTTTTTTTTTTTAGAAAGATCAGAGAAGAGTTGTATATTCCAATGGCGAGGAAATTGACTGGAGTCCATGGAATATTAGTTGGAAAATTACCATGATATCGGCAGAAGGGCTGGATGGATTCAGTCCTTCAGTTTGTGCCATTCGGCGATTTGACGACGAGGCGAGCTGAGGACTTCGTTCCAGTGATGCAGTGCTGTTCCGCTGCTCTTGGTTCCGCCCAGCTCCAAACGGCCAATTTCCTGTTCAAAATTCTTAGAATTCATTGAAAGAAAAAAAAATGGAATCAATAAAAAGAAAATCATTCAAAACGTACTTCGTTCTTGGTGACACGATCCCAGTCGAGGACGAGAAATTCGAGACTGATACTGTCCAGCGAAGTAGCACCAGCGGGCAAATCAAAGACAAACGATTCATTGAAAACCGGATTCAAAGTGCGTTTTTTGACATGCGTTTTCTTCTTGGCCACGCGTTGCCCATTATGCACAAGATAAATCTTGACATATGGATCTGCGAGAATAATTTTCAATTAATCAAAAAACAATGGCAAAAGAAGAACATCAACCGTACCAGCTAGGCCAGTCATGTCCATGCGGGGAATATTGCGTGCTTTCAACACGACGGCCGTCAGTCGCGAAGCTTGGGGCTGATAACATAGCGATACCAAAAGCTCGCCTCGTCCATGTGTCCTCATCTAAATCCCCCCCGCAGGTGAAAGAAGGATGTATAAAAAATGAATGGAAAAAAATATTCTTTTGCACGCATTTCGCGTGATAACCGACGGCATCAAGGATGTTTCTTTTTTGAAGTTATTCTCCGTGATGATAACGAACTCACCTTGTGACTGCGGGGTGCGATATCGCGGGATAGGAGAGCCCCAGAGTGGTTTCCGTTGTCAGCGTTATTGCAATCGACCGTGTCCGTCATTTCCTCCAGAGCTTCGTAAACAGGCAGAAACACTTCGCCGATGACGTCGTCACGAGAGTATCGATCGAAGCTCAAGACGACAAAATGGAGCGTCAAGCTCTGCAATAATAAAACACAACAAGAAAGAAAAAAAAAACAAGTAGAAACGATAACAAAGTAAAAGGCTGTAAATCGTCACAACAGGGCCAATGCGATCTGTGCCGATCGAGATAACAGTTAATGTTCCAGAATAGATTGAAAGGCGAAATACCTGCAGTTGGTTCTTGCCAATGCCGTAGAAGGTGAAATCTTCGTCGTAGACGGGATTGAGTGTGCGGCGAAGGACGCGAGTCTTGACCTTGTGATGTTTGTCGGGCAGCAACTGAAGCTTGACGTAAGGATCGGATGAGCCAACATTGGAATCGCGAGCGGGCAGACCTTGGCATCTAACGACGGTGATGTTCAGCGTGCTCTTCTCCACGTTGTGCCTGATTATGCGAAAATAAAAAGGCAGTTCGTTATTTTGTCAAAATAAAATAGAAAAAACCAATCCCGGAGCATGCGGCGCGCATTGGAACGTGAGTCAATAGTAAAAAAAAGGCCGGAAAAGAGTACGTCTCTTCTATTCACTATTCGCATGATTGGATGGGATCAAGTTACCATCACAATAGCTTCTCCTACTCAAATGCCTCGGCAAATAATAAAAAAAAAAGGGGCCACTGATCGTCTTTTCTTGTCCTGTCGCTTGAATAAAGTCGCTAAAAGCACAAACTTCTGCTACAACAAATAAGGACATGATTGACTTTATCGTTTTTGCCCGTCGCAAGACACGACCTTCTTACATCCAATTTACTTTGTGAATTGCTGCTTTAATGCGTATAAAGTTTCGTGTGGGTTGTCCAACTCAAACACGTGGGCAATTCTACTCGGGTTAACCTCCTACACTGTGGATCTACATACATCAACAAGGACAAAGCCACTCGTAGGAAACACCCACACCATACCTGACTTTGAAATAGAGTTGGCCCAATTTGTTGGTTCCTCCTTCGCTGTTGGATCTATCCGTAGTCACATCAATTTCTCCGGGGACATTGTCCTGGTGGGCGGAGGCGGAAGGTACCAAGTCGCTCTTGATTAATTCAGTTTTAGCTGGATCCGTGACCTCATTCTCCACTTGAAAGCGGATGACAGTCTCGCGATGTTGTTGAACACTATCCTCGGCGTTGTTGCCAGAGCGACAAGTCGTGCCCGACACCAGCGAATTCTTCCGGCTCACCTGCGGGCTATTCACTTCGTAGGTTGGGGTCAAGGTGGAAGGCGTCATTCCTAAATAAATTTTTTTTTTTAAATGGATAAACCCCTAACTGTTAATAATTATTATTACCTGAAAGTGGACTTGGAGATTTGCCGATAGGGCAAGAGCCCGGAGGAGTTTTAGCTCCTGTTGGACTGGGCGATTTCTTCATGTGATGGCTGATGGCCGCCGAAGAGCTGATGGAATGTGTCAATTGTTGTTGACTGTTGGGGCTTTTGACGGCCACCGGCTTACGAAAAGCCAACGGCCTGCTCTCTGATCCGAGATGACTGCCAGGTGATCGCATTTTCTTCCTCGTTTGTTGCTGATGGCCTCGATAACAAAAGCAACTGACGGCTGCAACTGAAATCAGGAGAACGACGCCTCCCAGACAGATTCCCACCACAGCCGGCGTGCTCACTACACATCAAAGAGGAGGGAAAAAGAAGAAAACATTTTGTTATTGATACACTTGATACAAGTCTCTCTATTTATTAGGCGGAATAAATCCTTTTTTTTTTTTTTTTTTTTTAAAGGCTGCTAGGGGCCGATTGGCATCTCCCGGGAGCGTGAAAGCGTGTTCAAAGCAGTTCGTTTACGCTCGACTTGTTCCCTTCTCTAGCTCATCAGCATAATTGCATCACAATTGTAAGAAATTAAAAGAATGGAATAAGTACGATGCACACTATGTTCTTTCCTGAAAATTTTATCGGGAAAAATAAAAAAACAAAAAATATTGTTCGTCAGAACCCAGCGAACTGTCATGAACGGAAATGAGATCAAAATATTTATCAAAAAAAAAGAAGAGAGAAGCGAATACTTTTGTTATTCGATCGATACGTTGCATCGTCTACTTGACATCTTTCGTAAAAAATATAAGGGTCGGTCGATGTTAGACTTCCGTTAGGTTACGACCCAGTGGATCGGGTGATGGAGAGTGTATATCTATCATCGTCATTTGAGAGTCACCGACGTACGATGGGCGAGGCAAAAGTAGGATGCACGCATCCACCCACAGGATAAGAAGGAAATAACTAGATGCGGCCATTGATTGAATCATTCGAAGGCGTCTTACTCCAAGTTCCAATTAGTAGCTCTAGACGAGAATAAAATAAAGATTCTACGCTAGACGCAGAAGACATTGACATTTAATTCCCTTCATTGCGCATTCATTTCTGACTGACAGAAAGGTGACCAATTCAATTGGGTCCATCATCAAAAAATGCTAATTCCGATAATGAGGGTGATGTGTGTGGGTGGAACTTTTTGAAATCGATCAAAGCCTAACTTGAATACAAAAGCAAAGTTGGTAAAGAAATAAAAGAGAACGCTACCAGCAAACTTGGTAATATCCACCAGCACCGTGATAACCATCGTGAACTCTTACACGTTAAACTCACAAAGGAGGCGTTCAAACTTGCGCACCGGAGTAACGTGTACAGCAAATAGCCCTCGCTAACATCCAACACTTTGACTCATTTCCCCGGTACAAGAACGACTGAACAGGAACAGCAGCAAGACCGGGAGCTAAACGGAAGAGAAGATTGCGGGCAAAGGAAAAAAAAAAAAAAATAGGAAAAAAAAGGAGGAGCACTCCACGAGGAGCGCGCGCTTGACTCTGCTGTTGCAATCTCGTAGTGGCTCCTCACCGTCGAGGATTGGTCGATGTCACTAGGCATGCACCAAAAAAAAAAAATACACAGGGAGGGCTAGAACAAAAAAGTTCCCTTTTTTTATATATATATTTTCCCCTGACCGAACAAAGAGCGACATGCTCATGTTATCGCCCTACGGCTGATTGACCATTTGCGCAGACTTGACTCCCGAACGAAATTGCTCTTTTGAGCCTACTCAATTTCCCCTTTTTTTTTCTTTTTCATTACGCTGCCTTCCTTTTCGAAGAATGAGATTTTGGAGGCAATCTTGAAAATAAAAAGATATCGTTTCCCTTGAAGGAAGTTGATCGTGAACGACGAGGGGAGGGTGTAGCTCATTTAACTGTTACAACAGCGCGTTTCATAGCCGTTGGGGACTATATGACAAGATCAATTTTCTGTGAACGCTGTCGTAAACTTCAACATTACAACTGGGAAAAAGAAAAGCTCTTTAAATTCATCCTGCGGAAACTAAAATCAAAACGTAATTTCAAAATTCAAGCGTCACTCATCGATCTTTACGATAAATAAATGCGCGATACATGCCTATGAATAAATTTTTTAAAAGGCAGAAAGGAGGTCAATACGTCGATAAAGTACCGCATTGATCGTAAACAACGCCCTTTTCTTTTTTAGTTGCTGCTGTTGACACAAATCTGCAACGTCTCTGGTGCGATACGACGAACGGAAAAAGCGACAAAGTTAAACCCCATCAATCGTTAAAGAAAATTCCGATTACTTGTTTTTCAAAAATGAATCCCGGTCTTTCTTCTCCAGAAAATAAAAAGCCTACGCACTTCCAACAAAAGGCGGCTTTAGCCTAGTTTGGACGATGCTTTTTGTTCGATCCCGAAACATTGCACGTGTCTAGAAGGCCGCGTCTCAGACACGCTCCTGTCTTTGAGTATATCCGACACAAAAGCACACACAATGCCGATTGTGTTATAACGAACGTTCATCTGAAACCGTTTTCTCGCCAAGAAATACGATCTTCCTCTTTTTACTCGTATCGAAATCTTCTGCCATTATTGGAGGGTACTTTCCATTTAATCGGGACGAAGAATCATCATCAGGCAGAATTCTCCCACAATTCTTTTTCTATGGACAAACGCGCGGTTCTTTTGTATCCGTGTTTGTTGCCAAGGTGATGGCGCAAGAGATGATATTCGCCGATAAGGGACACGCACACTAGCGCCATGTCTATATTTATTCAACAAACCGGAAAACCTAATCCTTGTCTGTCGATCATATTGGGGAATAAAGACGTCGTCTTATTTTGAAGTCAATTTCTTCGGCAAAAGAATCGAAAGGTTTTCGCGCTCTTTGTCAGGGCGTGTGCAGTCAAATAGGATTTTATCATTTACGTCACGTAAAAACGAGTCTTATCGCGGCATCCTAAATGTTCGAGAACATAAGGGTAGAGAAGGCGGTTTGGTTGACGTCACGAAGGTTGAATATGAAGGTCGGGTCAATAACAGGAGTCCCTGCCTCACGCAGTGGGGGAGTCACAATGGCAGAGAGCGTAGCGGGCAAGCGCCGGGAACGAGAAAATATCCGAAAAAATAAAATAAAATCAATAAAGAGCTTCCTTTTCTATATGAAGAAGAAAAAAATTCGATACGGTGCACCTCTACTAGAGGCAATAGTCGGTTGACTTCTGTCCCTCTCCAGCCCAGCTAAATACAAAATTCTTTTTCTGTGTTTTTCCTGTTGCATTTTCTGTTTTCCGCATAAGATGAAACGAGTGGATTTTTTGCCTTATTTTTGTACGGAGAGTCGATGACGTTATCGATCGCAATGTACCCATAAGCCGATTCGTAATCAAATGATTCACACGTGTAACGCTTAGATAAATGAAGAGAAGCTACTTGACCAATGTCTAAGAAAAAAAAAAGAGAGAAATCGACTTACACTGATTCAGTGGTTCAACATCGGGTCCCTCTCGTTCCTTCATTTCCGTCCGAAGGGGCGTCCTTGTTCCTCAATGATTGTGTGCTGATGATTACTCTTGCTTCCCTTCTATGTCGTCGAGTGTCCTATGAAAACGACGGCTGCATAGCCCGGATGCAAGGTGAGACAACTTGTTGTGTTCAAAATCTAATGTAAATAATTGAAAAGATTCGTAATCAAAATGACGCCCTTATTCTTTTCAAAGAGACACACAACGCACACTTACTTCCTGATGTTGAAGTTTGTTCACTGCGTTCTATACCCGTTTCACAAGCCAGTCTCTTCGTCATCAGCGGAACGACGCGTCGCTCCACCGCGCACCCAACCCCATCTTCTCTTCTATTTTTTTGCGAGCTTCGAATGCCGCCCCCGAGAGACATAGCACTTTTTCTCTCGACGCTTTCGAAAGTGGCTTGTGTAAAATAGCAGTCGATGACCACAGCGGGGCTTCGTTCTGTTTGACGTCAGAAAAGAAGGAAAAAAAAATATATGGATGAATTATAAAATGTTAATCTAGGATTATAATACCGTTCTCTCTGGCTTGGTCTCACTGCTGGGTTAGCCACACAATCATTGATTGCCAGGAAATATCCCGCTATGCTTAACGATAGTTCCTGCCGTTGACCTGGTTACATGAATTCCATTTCCTAAAAAAGCAGCCAAATTTGTTTTTACCGGAAGCGGGGATTGCTATTGATTTTCGACCATTGAAAGTCTTTCCCTGTTCTTTGTGGGGTTTTACTCCAAACCCAACGACAAAGACGTTTGCGAAAAAAGTAAAGTTAGTTAAACCATTAGAATAAACAAGGTAAAACTCAGTACATCACAAATAAAATGAACGACACCAACATAGTTGCATGTGTTTTTAAGTTGGAAAGAGTTTTATGTCGCCTTTTTCGTTTGTATATGTTTCACGTGTTTGTTTTTAAAGTTTGAATTGAGAACCAGAGGTGCGTTTGTTTTTCAAACTTGATTTCTGTTTGCTTTGTCTAACCGCGTCCACACTTGCTGAGACGTCCTCTTGTAGTTGCTTGAAGAAGGCCGTAGAAGATTTCGGAGCTTTCATTCTGTTCTCCTTGATCTGCAGGGAAAACAGTGTGGTTTAAGAGTTGAAAATTCCGTTCTATTTGGATATGGCCGGATGGATTTCCCAATATAAAAAAAAAGAAATCTTACCAATGAAACGGTACCCTCCTTCTCCGCCTTTTGTAGGTTCTGTAGGACGCGGACTTTGGCGTGCTTATTGCCCAGCCCTGGATTGGCCTTGTCGACGGCCTTCTCGGCTCGTTCTCGTTCCTTGTGCCGCACCCGTTGCTCGCTTTTCTTCTTCCGCCGTTCACGTAATAAGTCTGTTTTTTCTTTTTCGGTTTTGCCCTTCAACACGCCTCTCGTGGGGTCTGTTCAAGCATTGCGATCAAACTATTTCAAAGAGAAAACTATATGACAAGTAATAAAATAACTACCTTGAACTTCCTGTGGCGCCAATAGATTTGCATCACTGACTGTGACGGGTGCAATCTCTTCCATGACGATTGACGGCATGTTATTGATAATTTTCACATCGGGTGCGGCCTTATGGAATGTAACAAAAATGTTGACAATCGATCGTAAACGTAAAAAAGGATAGGTTAAATACCGCTCGCGGGGTATAGTTGAAATTGCATAGGGCATCGAGTTTAGCAAACACGTTTGCCATCCTTTTTCGAAGTGCGGCCCGGTTTTGGTCATCAGACGGTTCATCGTTTGCAGCATCGGCCAGACTGCTGGATTTAGCCTCCAACTTCTGGATTTCCTGTTGCTTCAGAAATTCCTGAACATCGAACGAAGCAAAAATGAAATACTTTTATCGGCTGTTTGACAGTTGACATAAAAAAACCTGTTCGTAAATTTCGGCAAGGCTAAACTTGCTCTTTTCTTGATCCAGCACAAGCTTCTTTTTGAATTCCGTGGGGTCGTAGACCGGTTTAATTTTGCGTTCAACATCGTCAAAAGCTTGATCTTTGATGCGTTGGCGGATAAGGTCCTCTAAGGTCTTTGTTGTTTCTTCCGTAATGACAGGAGCTTGTCGAGTAGTATGATCGAAAAAGAGATCTTCCTCGAGAAGAGCATTGTCGGGTCTAAGCTCTGCTTTCGTTTCACCCATAAGCTGCCACGGCTTAGGCGCCACGGCTTCGTCTTCCATTTCTTTGATTTTAGCTTTTAACCTTTCCTGCCTAAGCTCGTAACTAGACTTCACGTCTGATTTCGTGAAATTACGGACAGACATCTCAGACCCGCTTTCTTCCGATTCTGAGCCATTTAGGTCGAATCTAGATTTTAAAACAGCTGTTAACAATGTGCATAAACTAAAGGCGCATCTTAAAAGTTACTTGACACGTTTTTCTTTTGGTTCAGCATCATCATCGTCCTGCTCCTCGTCCTCGATTTCTTCGTCATCTTCGCTATTCTCTCCGTCATCTTCACCATCAGGTTTGGAGGTGCTTTTTCGATCTCCAACTGGAATGGAACCTCTAAAAAAATCTTTGTATTTGGCTCTGATGGCGGCATCCTGCAAAGAAGAAAATAATATATTTAAAAACAAGCTTTTTGGCGATTTCAAGGATTTGTGATTACATTTTCCTCATCATCTGATAAGACATCTTCAAAGTAGTCAATTGACTCGGCATCGTCATCATCAACTGATGGTTTTTCGGCCTCTTCTTTTTCAAGAAACTTTTCCATTTCTCCGACTTTAAAGAACTCATCATCTACTTCGGTTTTCCTGATCTTTCCCATTGACTGTTCTTTATTCTTTTTTGGCCTTTCTTCGCGCTCTTCGTCGAGCATTTTGTACTCGTCAAATTTCAAGTCATCAGTTTCATCGAGATCTGAATCATCGTCATGATCACTTTCATCATTGTCACTATCAGCAGGAAGCTCAAAAGACAAATCACTTGCAACACTGTCTTTATCCTCTTCCTTTCCCTTTTCGTTTTCTTCTTCTTCTTCCACTTCAGTAGCTTGCACTTCGACTTTGTAAAATGTGAGTTTTTTGTCTTTTCCTGAAAGCAATTTGGCTACATTTTTGACCAAGATGTTGAAGCAAGGTTCATTATGGAGTTCTAGTTGTTGCCAAATTTGTTCTTCATCAAATCCATCTATGTACAACTCTGGAAGAGAACGTGTAAGTCCTTGCAAGGGGAAATTCCGGTTCACAGAATCATACAGATCTTTAGTGATTGCCTTGAATTTTGTGTTGGCAACTGTCTGTACACTGCAAAGAATAAAACTTGATATGAACAAGGGAAAGAAAAGATTTGAAAAACAGGATTTGTTTAGGCTTTAACTTCAGGCACATGGACATGAGGATCCAATACTAGAGTCCCAAATAGCCTTGTCGAATGGTACGACACAAAAAAAGTAACATAAAATACATTTTTCACTAAAACGTGTTTTTTTACCTTAAAAAACTCTCGGGTTTTGTTGTTACAGCATTAAATTCATTCAAAACGCGATCCACGAGGGATTCACAGTGAGCCGCCATGTTTCCTAATGTTTTGACGTCTGTCTCTGGAGACCAGCAATGCCAGTTTTACACAAATGACGTTTGATCTGATCGATTAAAATTTTTCTTATTGAGCCCTTCCAGTTTCTAGTCTGCCCCATTCATTTCAAAGTCACGAAAAGGAAAAAAAGAAAAAATTTCGTGTTAATGATGTCACCTGCTTTTCGCAGAATCAAGATATTTGTTCAGATTTAAAGAAAAGGCAATTAGGTACCTCAGAGAGATGCTGGTTAATGAGTCTGTCTGGTAATCATCTCCAGTAACAGAAAGAGGTCTAGGACTTCGAGGTAAATATTTCTTCGTATCGTTCAGGCTTCACTAATGGATTTCTGGGAAATGTGGCTTTTCGCTTCAGTGTCACGGACCCTGTGGGTTATATGCAAGTCGATCCATTTTCTCCTCCACGTCCTTTGCCACATGCAAGAGACAATGAGGCTTTCTTTAATAAATACAACGAAAAGTAATGCTGGTAGGCGACGTGCTCCAGGTTGCACCTTTCTATTTTTTGAGCGTCCGGGACTGCTTGACTTTGTGCCCATAGCTTCAAGGTGTGTTTTTTTATACCGCTCTAAAACTTGACCCAATTGCTGTTGGTTCCCTAAGCCAAAAAAAGGAAGAAAAAATAATAGCACACTTGGCAGTAGGGTTGTACACTGGGCCCGTCTTACTGTTCGTTCATACTTTCACTGTGTCAGCTTAAAGACGGCGTTTACAAGTCTGGAATTTAGAAACGAAAAAAGGAATTGAACAGTAAGCTTTCCAAATCCCGTCAATGAATCGGGATTTTGTGTTACTGTTTCGTGTTAATTGTAGGAGATAAATGGCATCTTTCGATCACAAAGACGAGACGAGTCAGGGCTTGTTTTTGCCTCCGTCATAACGTATTGCTTCATCTGGAAATCACGAATCTATTTCGTTTTGTTTTTCATCAAGTCTCTTAGCTTCTTTCCTTTTCATTTCTTTTATTTTTTGCCGATACAATCCTCTTGCGTCATAAGTGCTCTGGCGGCCAGGCGTAAAAGTACTTGCTTGGATTTTCCCGGTCTTTCCCGAAACAACGACAAGAAGGCAAAAAAAGGGGGATGAAAAAAAAAATGGTATCACCAATGCACGAGTGAATTCTACCACCGCTGATGACAATTTATTTTCATTTAACACAAGATCTGCCTAATGAACGACAATATTCGATAAGCATCATCAAGTTGATCGTACGAAAGGGGAAAATAGGTCCACTAAGACGTAATGTGATCTCTTTTCCAGAATACCGGTGCGTATCGATCCATGGTTTCAAGTTAGAACGATCGTCGTATACTTTTTTGGGGGTCTGTCTGTACGACTACTTGCAGCAAAAAAGAGAAACGGGGGGGGTTGAGTGGGAGGAGTGGAGCACAGCAACACACACTGCAGTGCAGTAGAGAATAGAGAGAGAGGAGGTATAGCCCCAGCCGGGAGAGCTACGAGCTAGACGAGGCAGCCAAGCTTTAGAAGGGGTTCAGTGGGAAAATGGCGGTGTTGGCTGACGGTGTTCAGTATGGGCTCTCGGCGCACGGCCTTTCCAGCGAGAACAAATCGCTGGTTTTCGTGAAGCTCACCGATTCGTCGTTCAAAGCCATTGAGGAATATCTGAGGATTAAGGTGAGATTGTTTAGAAAAGGCCACACAAATGAAAAAAAAAAAAACAACCAGAGAAGCATAATCATAAAACAAAAAAGAAAGAAAAAAGAGTTTCAGCACAAAGCTCCGGATGTTTCGCGACGTGGAAAAAACGTCGACCAAGTCGTGTGTGTGTAGTGTGTGGTGGTGTGTGTGTGCTCCCCTTAAGCGCCCGCAAAGGAATCTCCCCAGCTCTCTCTCACACCAAAAGCGTATGGCCAAAAAAGGCAATGTTCATAATTAGATAATTTCGTCTCTCTCCCAACCCCCCTCTCATCTCCTCACGTAAAAAATCGACACAATCGGTGTGTGTGTAAGTGTGTGTGCGCGACCATTTTGCCCGAGATTGGCGTACGTTGTCAGCACAACGATGGCGGCCGACATGTTTCTTTATTTTTTTTTCTATTCTTTTATCGTTGATGGTGTGTGTGTCTGTGTGTGTGTCTATGTGCTGGTTGGAAAAAAAAAGAATCTTTTTTTTTTCCCTTCACAACTTGGGTGTGTGTGTGTGTGTGTCTGTGTGTGTATGAGTGTGTCGCTCTGGGCGATTTTCCGTGGCAGCTGCCGCTAGTGGCCCCTCTCTCTCTCCGAGTGAAAACGTCGAGCATAAAAGAAATTACAATCTCTCCCTCTTCTTTCTTCTTCTTCTTCTGTTACTTCCAACCCTCCCCCTTCTCTTTTTTTTTTCTGCCCGTCCTTTTTTCATGATCATTTCACCAAGAAAAGTCAGGAGCGTGCGGATTTTTTTTTATTTCTATTTTTATTCGTGATCTGAAAGAACGGCCACATGGCTGGTCACTGATCGACATACTGTTGTACACCCCGTTAGAAATATCCTAAAAAATGTGAATTCACACACGAGAGCTTTGAAACGTTGCACACACAAAAAAAAGAAAGAGAAGTAATAAGAATAAAGAATAATTGGGTTGTTGTGAAAAAAAAAGAGCCTGAGAGGTCTCCTTTTTGCGGTGGCGCTACAAGTGTATGCGGTTGTGTCTCTGTGCTGCTGCTGTGTGTGTTTCGTGCTGACGTCAAGTGACCGTACTAAAGTTTTTCGTGTTTTGTATTTTCTATTGCAGCTGAAGACGGCACAACATCCCAGCATACAATTCCTCGGCAATGAAGGGGTAAGTCTCTTATTTTTTTGAATGCCTTATTTGTAAATGACCTAATGGGAGGGAGAGAGAAACCCACCTCACGCCAATATTATTCAGAAAAATGAACAAAAAAACCGGTCGTGGTCGTGACGCAACAGGTTGACGTAGGTTTCCGGATCGTCGTAGCACTGTGTGTGTGTGTGCGGTGTCTGTTGGCCTCTTTCAGTCGAAATAAAATTCCTCGTCTCGAAAAAAAAAAAAAAAAAAAAAACATTTCTCCCGTTAGATCAACAGGAACAATCGAAAACGAAGCCGCATTCTCTCACCCTGTGTATTATTTCGGTTGAGGGAGGAAGAGGAAGACGAAGTCACCAGTTTTTTCCCCCTAAATGTGTGTGTGTGTGCGTGCCCACATACACACACACAGAGAGCGTTTTATTTATTTTTATTTTCGTGAGGTTTTTGTTTCCTTTTTATCAGAGAGAGAGAGAGAGAGAGAGAGAGAGCTCCTTTTTTTATCGTTAGTTGCCCTTTTGGCTCTTTTGGTCGTCAGAGGGACTTGGCAATATGTCGGACGGCCAAGGTCGGATGAACTTTGGCGTCGTCAACACGTCCCCGAGTCCATTGGCCCCTCTTCCATCACTCACTCTGCTCGCTCACCACCCACTGGAACAAGAAAAAAAAAAGGCGATGAGTGTATCGTTCGCTAGCAGCGACAACAGGCCATTTCTTTTAAAAACACACACACACCTTGTGGCTTTTTGCCTGTCTGGAATCCTGATTCAAATCCAATTCTCTTTTTTTTTCTATAGAAAAAAAACGAAAAGAGAAAATTAATTCACGAACTTGACGAAATCCGCTGGCCTTGCTTATCGAGGTCAGCGCACACAGTCCTCTCTCTTGGACCAAAATCCGGTTCTTAGAAGCAAAGCGAACAGCAAAGCGGTTACCCATTTTCTCTATTCTCTTTTTCAGTTTTTCACGTGGCGGAACGGAAAACAGTTTTTCCCCCTTCTTAAAATTTTGTTGCCGTAATGTTTTTGTTTTTTTTATAGCTTGCCATTTATCGATTGACAACAATACGTACCAAAAATCATTAGGAAGTGGATCCCACCCAAGTCGAGTTCCACGGGCCTGCAATGCACGTGCATTGCAGGCAAACTTGGTTGTTATCTTGGAATGTACAGAGCACCAAGTCCTTTTCCTAATGCCATCTATCGACCGTGCACATATTAAAGGGCGCAATAATCCAATTGACTTGTAGTGACGGGCCCCAATCACGTGAACAGATGCAGGGCAAACACACACACAAAAAAAACACCCAAAGTCCTTGGATTGTTGCACATCTGAATAACCTCGCCAATAGGGGGATCTTTTTTAGATGGTTGGGGGAGAGAACCAATGTGGCCAAAAAAACGAGATCCATTTTTACTTTCCCGAAACTGTTTGATCGTCAGAAATATCCGTTCATTACTTGTTCCACCTGCTGTGTTCCATTCTTTCTTTTTTGGCACCCCCCAAAATGCAAGGTTAGAAAGTAAAGTATGACGACTAACATACACAAAAACGCCATTATTGAATTGGCCTTTCTCTCTCTCGCCGAACACAATCGCCTTTTGATGATTTATTTGAATGAAGAGAAAGTTGCATCAGACTGGACTCTTTTCACTCTCAAGTGTCTTTTTCTTTTTTTTTTATCTTATTAACGAACGGAAAAAAAGGACCAGCATCGTTAGAGTATTTGCGGGATTTACACATTTCAGGACACAAAAAACGAGTTCTTCCATTTGGGTGTGGTCATTTCGGAGCTTCGGGCTTTTTTAAAATTTTCATTATCTTTTTTTTTTTTTTTCCAACATTGAATTTTAGACTTGTCAAGAAACAATATTGTTGAAGGTCTATAACAGCTGTTAGGGAAGAAGGAAAGACATAACGCTATAGCTTTAGGTTAATTAACACCCATGTCAATGGCCTTTCTGACTTGTCTGTTTCTCGCTGTGTAGACCGTAACGAAAAGCGGTGGCTCCTCACTTGTACGAAAAATAGATAAGGAAGGCGGAAGTTGGAAAGCAGATAAAAAAGGGGGAGTCGAACAAAGGGAACTTTACCTGATTTTTATGATGGCACTTTGATGATGACGTATGTGAAAAAAAGACAATTGTGGAGATAATATTTTTTGAGAGAGAAAAAATTTCAAATTTCCAAAGATTGTCAAGGTGAAATTGGGTGCGGTTTTCCACGTATCTTAATTTCCCCTGGCGTTCTTTTTTTTTTTTTTTTTTCTCCTGCTTAAACATTTCAATTGGCCTTGCAGTCATCGACTATCAAAAATCTTCACCAAAGTGGACCTTTCAATTCCCTTAACAACAAAACATTTTTTTTCCTCTTTTTCTTCTCATTTATGATGGCATGTTTTAAAAGCTGATTAATGTTTTTTAAAGAAAACTATTTTTGGGATTAAATTTTTTTGCTCTTTAAAAAGAGAAAAATAAAAAGTAAGGGGTAGTAAAGTTAGGTAGTGCTGGCGTGAACGTCTTATTGGTTTTTTTTTTTGTGTTGAGTTCCTTTCACTTTTGACCCGCATGGGTATCACAATATTGGCTTAACCGTTCATCTTTGAAAAAAGGGGAATTCTCTTTTATTTTTCCGTCTGCTTTTTCTTTGAAACGACAAAGAGAAATGAAATTGAGGCTACAAGAATTCAAACTCTCGAAGCTTTAAAAAGAATCGCTTTTTAAAAAAAAATCCCCCTTTGTCCGTCTCTCATTTCCGCTTGGCATCACAGCCCGAAACCAAAAAGGAAGTTGATGACCATTTTTTGTTTTTCTTTGCTGTGCGACTTTTATTTTCGAAAAAAAAAAAAAAATCAAATAATTGTCTTGCCATTTTTTTCTTTACACCAGAAGGGAAAGTGGTTTGATTTCCATCAACTTTCCAAAATTAGGTCACGCCACACCGCTCCAGTCGTAATTGTTGGTGCACGTAATTTTTTTTTTTTTAAGTTGTGATTCTCCCCGTTCCCAACCCCCTTCTCGTTATTTAGCATTTTAATAGCCACCTGTCGCTTCCCTTATTCTGTTATCGTTCATCGTTTGACGTCATACGTGATGGTTTCACGCATGCGTCTGCTGCGAATGGCTGAACAATTTGAAAAAAATTCGACATGCAAATGAATAAGGATAGAAAAAAATTAAATGGGCCCTGTACGATGATGAAGGTGGGGGTGGGTGACAAAATCCTTGATTTGCTCTACACGCTCTAGTGACCCGCTACGTGTGTGGCGCTACATATTTTTTTTTTTCAAATTTGGAGCGTGACTGAAGCCGACCAAAGTCACGACACACACACGTGTGTTTCACGAACATCCTGAATTTACCCTGGAGGGCCTCTTGTACACGACTTGTTTCATTCTCCTCCTTTTCGATGAGGCCCCTGCTCGCTACTTGGCCGGCTTTTTTTTTTTTTTGCTATTCCTCCTCCCATTTTTTTGTTAGCTTCGTTTAGATTCTCTTGTGTCTGTTGGCTGGCCGGGAATGACCCATTTGGGATGTGCAGCAGACGAGTTGGGGTTTGCGACGAAAAGAAAAATGTAATAAACGCACGAACTATAAGAAGAAGCAGTAATGCGTAGGTGGTGGTGTGTGACGTCATACACGCGTACAAAAAAAAAGTAGCATAGCACTTCTTTGTAAAGAAGCTTTCGGCCGTCCCATTTTTCCGGCTGGGCCAACAACCACCGAACCGTCTTCTTTTTAAAGAGACATTCCGAGTTGTCTCGTTCTTTCTTCTCATTCGCCGCCTCGGACTAACGGATCATTCCCTCTCTCTTTTTTCACAACACAGACACACACCCAAAACCGGGCAAGGACGTATACCGTTCTCTCTCTCTCTCTCTCTCTTTGGTTGGGAATTATTTGTTAAAAAAAAAATGTTGTATTTTTTCCTTCTTCATTCTCCCTTCGTGCGCCCCTCAACGATTGACCTACTTGTCAATAACTCCTTCTTTTCATCCTCTCTCTCTCTTTCTTTTATATTCCGTTCACTATTTCGATTTTTGCCAAAAAGTCTTGGCTGGGCATCGAACGTATCGAAATGATGTTGTTTCTTTTCGAGATGGCAGATGCCCTTGTTTCTTTGTGACACATTTGAAATTGAAAAATCAAGTCCTTAAGCATATCCCTCTAAAAAAAAAAGAACGGGGGTAATGGGTGGTTTTTGTATTTCCTTATCATCAAACTTTTTTTGTTTTTGGGGCTATTCCAGTAGAAAGGAAAGGCTCTTTTATTTATTATTTATCACAAACTTTGGAAACTTTCTATGTTCTCTCTAAAAAAATAAAAAAAAAAAACAGGAGGCAGAGAGTCTCTTCCTGTACCTTGGCGCACCTGAGAAAAAAGAGAGAGACCTGGACGTTTCCAGTCTAGAGTATCTCGACTCCGGTCCACCATCAGCCTCTCTCTTGGGCTCTGCTTCCCCCCCCCCCTTTTTTTTATATTTTAGCTGGAAGCTTTCTTTCTTAAAAGAAAATAAAAAAAAATATCTTGTGGCTGCTGGCGGCCTGATTTATTTTTCTTTATTTCTCTTCCCTGTTGGAAGAGTCTGGGCAAGACACGAAAAATCGGCAGACTTTAAAGAGACGTTAGCGCCACTCAGCCAGCCGTTATGAAACAACACATCAAATGTAGATCTGCGGGTAGTTTTATTTTTGATGTCTTTAACAGCTGGTCTTCATTTCTGTCGCCAAAATATCCCGATCTCAATTCCTTCCATTTCACGACTATTCATTTCTCTCTCTTATTCCTTCATTTTCGTTGTGTAACTCAATTCGTGTACTAAAGAGAAAAAAACCCGTTGTTATTTCATTTTCTTGCCCATTTTCTTTTTTTTTTTTTAGCGGCTGTGGTTTCCGAGCGCAGAGGAGGGTCGCGGATCGGCGTTCAGTTTCAACCTGTCGTCGTCGTCAGTGGCTGGCGGACCTCAGGGCAGTTTCGAATGTGTCCAACAATGCGGCTCCAGGTCGCTGGAATCGCTCGGTGGCATGGCCCTCAAAATGAACATCAAAGCCAAAGATGATGTCTATGAAGCCACGCGGCAACGGATGGCCGTCGCCGAAGAAGAGAGCAAGAAAAACTGGTACGTTTTTGTCTGTTATTTTTAAACCTTTTGGAAACTACGTTTTTGGAAGACAAAACAAAAACATGCACCTGAAATGAGGAGCTTGAGGCTATTTGATGACGTCACCTGTTCTCATTCAGAGAGCCGTGTGGAAGTGAAAGGCTTTGCTGCCAACCAACTAAAGAATCTTTCGACATGTTTTTTTTTTCAAATCCAGTGCGGAACCTCCCCCCCCCCACCCCTCCACCATTGCCAATAGGGTATCTTATGCTCAGGGCAATTTTTTGAAGAAATGTTTTTGTAATTATGTCAATGTTGTTTTCGAGCAAGCAAAACAACCGAGTTAAAAAGTTGTTGTAAAAAGCCGTGCAACATACCTGCATAGCTCCCGAACGACTTCAAGGTTCTTGTCAGCTTGAGGGGGGGGGGGGGCTTCACTGTAGACAAATCATTTCGAAAACCCTTGTGGATAATGGAAAAAACCCGAATCGGATAAGCATCTAACTAGTTTTTGTGTTCTTTCCCATTTATTTGCGTGTTTGACTCTTGTCTTTTCGACAAGAGCTGCGCACATATTTCTGTGTGATGGCGTCGTCGTGGCCTTGCCCGATGGGATTTTTTTTATCCAATTTATTTCGAGAGAAAGAAAAAAAAAGGCTAAAAGCCAATGAATATTCGTGAACGGGCTATTGCAATCCTGCACATTACACCGAAAGGCTTTTTTTTTTTTTTTTAAATTATCATTTCTACGACTTCAGTGTTTGCGCAGTCTGGATAGGGCTGCCTATGTTTTTCTGCGTCGCAAAAGTATCAACGCCTCCTGGTGGCAAACGGTAGCAAGCTGCAAGTGCGTCATGTGTTATCTTTTTCTCTGGCACCTTTTGTATCGAGTGTTACAATGACGTTCCAAATCAGCTTGCGGGTTTGTGTGTATGGGTTTCAAGTATTTCAGAGCCTACGTGACTCGAGTCTCGTTATGCCTTTTAAATCCTTTTACGTGTTTTGTTTCTTGTTGCCTGGCCGGACCTTCTTTTTTTTTTTTATCTCGAATTTTATATTCAACAAATCGTATTGCCGATGAAAGTCAACCGCCGACTAGTCGCCTATATGAATTGTTCCAGACTCCTCGAGAGAGATAACTTGATTAAATCATTGTTTGTTTTGCCTCTCTCTCTCTCTCTCTCTCTTGTCCCGTCTAGTACTCGTGTGATAAAACTCGCCTGTGGCCCTGATATTGGTCGCGTAGTCAAAATCAGGAAGCAAGCCGCCGCCGTCTTTCCGCCGCGGAGAGATCGAGGCGACACGTCGCCGCCAACCTCCGCGGCCCAGCCGACGTCACAGCATCATCACCACCGGGGTGGATCGTTGTCGTCGACGTCTTCTTTAACCTCGTCCTCCTCATCTTCCCTTTACCCGTCGTCCACTCATCACAGCAGTAGCCATATACAGCAGTCGCAACAGAACGGAAGCAATGCCGGCGGAGGGGCTGGTGGAATCGGACGGAGTAGTACGTCATCGCCGTCGCTGGGCGGCCGGACTACCAGCAATGCCATCAGTCCCCTGCCGAGATCCGCCGCCTCGCCCTCCTACACCACTGCCTCCTCCATTTCGTCCAACCCGTCAATGACATCGTCATCTTCCAGTAAAAAAAAACAAAAACGGACAATTGTATTTTGTATTTGATTTGATTTTTGATCGTGTTATAAAAACAGCGTTGAAAGACGGATACTCCAATGGCGGTTCGGGTTCGATGGTGGAAGCCAATCCGGAATTGATGAGGCGGCCTCTTCGTGAGAGAATCATTCACCTTTTAGCCATTCGATCTTACAAGAAACCTGAGCTCGTTAATCGATTACACAGAGGTAACTCAACCATTTTCATCTCATTTATTTATTTTTATGAGATTGACGTGATCGTGACAGATGTTTAAAACATTTTTTTTTTTTTTTTTGCTTGTTCCATCTCGTTTCTTGTCTCTCAGAGGGTCTCAAGGAGAAGGATAAGAAGCTGATCATGCCCGTCTTGTCTGCCATCGGCCTCATGAAGGATCAGGCCTACCACCTAGCCAGGCATGTCTGGAACGACGTTCACGACGACTGGCCATTCTACACGGACCAGGAGAAGCAGATCCTCAAAAGGTATGACGTTGCCATCAAAGTGAAAGTCATTTTTGTTCGCTTGAAAACTCTCCTCTCTGCACGCCCCATTATTTATTGAGGAGGATAGAGAACTAGAAAGAAAGAAAACCTGTTGTTGCTATTCGGACTTGCCCGACTGCTGCGATCTGGGCCAGTTTGGCACGTCCTGTCTTTGTGTACATGGCGAATTGTTGCTTATGTGTCGCTTTTTTTTTTCTTCTTTATAAAATACGAACCGGATTATCTGGTCTGGCCATCGTCGGATGTCGATTCAGCTATTTATGTGTAATCTGATCGAATGGACTGACTGAATTGACGATTCAATGGACGGGAACAGAATGCATTGAAAAGAATTGAGGACGGCCGTATTTTTTTTTTTTTTTTTTTTTTGTGATAGAATGGAAAAAAAAAGTCTAAGTTTCTAGGGAAATAAAAAAAAAATGAAGAAACCGATCCGTCCATCCATTAGAAAGCCAATTCAGTTGTGTTCAGCACTTTTCGCGATTATTTAAATGAATAACAAAAGAATTTTTTGGGGTTGAAAAAAAAAAAACTATAAATGGTTGAATTATTTTCAATTGAATTTTGACTAGACGGAAGCCGCAGAACTTGACGCCGCCAGTGAGTGATTCGAGTAGCGGCAGTGGCCATTCGCCACCATCGAGCAGCTTGCATTCGAATGGCTCTCCAGTTGGATCGTCTATTCACAAAACAAGTGCCAGTCCAAGTCCAAGCGGTGGTGGCGGTAGCGTTGAAAAACGAGAGAGAGGCGAAAAACGGCCAAGTCAGCAAGTCTTGGCCGGTCTCGATGGGCTTGACGCTGCCGCTGTGGAAGCGGCCGCCCAGGCAGCCAAGAAGCAGAGGATCTCGCACTATAAGAAACCCGATTCGAGTCAATCGACGCATCATCACTCGTCCGTGCCCGATTTTCGGAACGCTCAACAACAACAGGTGGCACCCGCTAGGAGTTCTTCCTCGTCTTCTCTGAAAGTGCGTCCGTCTCCGCCCAGCCATCACCAACAGCAGCAGCAACAACAACAGCAACACCATCATGATAACAACAAGGACAACCACCATCACCAGCAGCAGCAGCCACCGCAGCTGCCGCCAGCTCATCAGCAACAACAACATTACAACAACAACCACCAGCACAACCACCATCGATCGGAGAATCAGAACCATTATCGACCTGGAAGCCTTAAGTTGTCGACTTCGTCGTCGACCCAACCGACGACGGTCGTCTCGACGCGGGTCACGTCGTCCACCGATGGGCCCGACACGCCCAACTCGAGTCCGGACAGCATGTCGGCCGAGCACATGACGGACACGGCCGACGTTGTGGCCCTGTCGGCTTCGACGACGGAACCCGAACCGGAGCCTTACACGCTCCAGTACCGCACGATCGTGTCTGGCGAGCAGCGCAGTCGCTACAAGGAAGATTTCAACTCGCAGTACAACGAGTACCGCAACCTGCACAAGGCCATCGACAAAGTCTCCAAGCGTTTTGCCCAGCTGGAAGAAGAGCTCAGGCAGCAGCACGAAGGCACGACAGCTTGGCAGGTAACATATCGAAACCATATTTGTCTGATATTTGATCATTTCATTCATTTTAATTGATTGATTTCATTTTTGCGTGTGCGTTGAAATGGCCGTGTGTCTGTGCAGCGTATCAAAAGTCAAATCGTCCGCGAATACAAGGAGAATTTGCGGGACGCCAAGTACCGGGAAGCGAAGCGACGGTTTCAGCACCTGCACGAGAAATTGGCTCACATCAAACGGCTCGTGCTGGAATGGGACACGACTCAGACCTGCCGCTCCTGACCCCCCTAGTTTTCTTTCTTTTTTTTTTTTTTTTTTTGTTTCGTGTACGATCGTCCTCTTATCTCTCTTTATTTGATGGTGGCGATTTAGTCAATCCCGCTCCTCTACCGCCCTCTCCCTCTGATTATGATTCCAATCGAAAAAAAAAATTCTCTCTCTTTTTTTTTTTTTTCATCTCCTCCTCCACCTACACTCTTTATCAATTACCCGAAATTTTTTTAAAAAGGAATTTTCCTTAACCCCCCCCCTCCCGCTCTTACACAATCTCTCTCAAAAGGCCGTGGCTCAACAGATTGTCGGTAAAGAAAAGAAGTTTGTTCATATTTAAGTAAAAGACAACAAACGTACACACACACACACACACATACATAATAGCAAAAAAAAAAAGAAAAAACCCAATTTAAAAAAAAAAAGATAAATAATTTAGCTAAATTTTTTTTTTGTTTTGCTCACTTGTAAATCATCGCAATGCGTGTGATGGTGGAGCCCTTATTATTATTTCTCTTTGTTGTTTTCGTGGTTTTGCGAAATGAGGTGGGGGTTCAAGCGGTGCACTCTGTCGTTAAACTGCGACGGATTCACTATTTAAAAAATAAGAGAGAAAATCCGATAAAAAAATAAGGAACGTTTTCTAATCATCACGTCAACCGCGAATATCGATAGCGTAATACCCAGGATGTAAGGAAACAAGGGATAGGTGTGTGTGTGTGTGTGTGTGTGTGTGTGTTTGTTCGTTCATATTATTTTTTTTTTCCATCTGTCGCCCTATCTGCGAAAGATATAAGCAAGCGCGTTTGTTGTGTATGTAGCTTAGAATCGAGTACCCATTTAAATTGTTGGCTGCGTATTGTTGATATCCACCTCTCCTCATATCCCATATAATAGCTTGATTTCTCTCTCTCCCTGATATTTCTTCTGATTCATTTCTAAGGGGAGGTTGTTGTCGGGGTAGTACGTTACAGTACCTTATATTATTTTTCCAAAACGAAATGAAGGAAATTCCTCGCAATGGGATGGAATTTATTCTTTTTTTTTTTTTTTTTTTTGAGAATTGAAAGCTTTCATTTTTCTTTTTTGCTCGCTGTGTCCAAAGTCGATATAGATGAGGCGGTCGCCATTATTCTTTTTTTTCTCTCTTCTTTTCCTATCTTTTTATTTTATTATTATTTTTTTTTTTTACCTTCTTCTTCATCGACAGCAAAAAAAAACAGAAACTGAGGGGAAAATACTGTCGTTCCCTTCTCTCCTTTTTGTCCTAAACACACAGCCAGACATACACACACACAGACCTTTACGAGGGAGTAATAGTACTTTTGTTTGGGTTTCATTCTTCTGTTTTTTTTTTTTTGGCTTTCACGTCGCGTTTACACTTTTTGTCTTTCATTCGCGCACTACAACAACAACAAAAAACACAAAAAAAAAAAAACCTTTTCCACCAAAATTGCTGGTCCGCCGCTCTTTTTTTTTCCTTCGGTTTCTGGACCTCTTCTCATTTCCTGCCCCTCTCCCGTTTTGAAAAAGCCCTCTTTAGGTCTAGCCACATATAATTCCAATTTCGACGTGCCCTCATCCCCTTGCCAGGTGATATATAGACATACCCCCCCTACTCTCCCTCCCCTTCACTCCTCATGTTTTCGTTCAAGAGAGACTTAACTTGCAACGCAACTACTACCATCCCCCCCCCCACCAAAACGATTCCGACATCATCCATTCGGATGGCTATTTAAAACAGAAAAAAGCCGGGCAATTTCTGAATTTTTCTTTCAATGTTTTTTTTTTTTCGAAAATTTGTTCTCTCTTTATTTTGAAGGGAGAAGTTTGAAGAAAAAAAAAAAGGAAAAATTTCGTTTGTTTTTTTGGGGGGAAAATCGAAAGAAAAAGTCCGTTTTTGGGATTTAGTTAAAGACAAGAGATCAGTTATTATTATATACAGAATATCTGGGTATTCCCTTTTTTTTTCGTGTGTCTGGGACGGGATTTTTCTTTTCTTTCCCTTTTTTTTTTTCAAGTCCTTCTCTCCCGTTTGTTGGCTTGTTTTCTTCTTTTGCCGGAAATCAATAAAGATTACCCCCGGAAGATGATGCAAAAAATGTAAGGGAGGAGGGTTCTGTTCGAATGCGGGGCAAAATATGAAAACAAAAAAAAAAAAAAATGCATGCCTAGAAAAATCTTATCACTTTTAATCCGCCGCCGGATGTTAAATGATGTGGCCTTGTTCGATCGGATTTAAATTCGCGCCCTTATTATTATTTTTTGTTTCTTTTCTGTTTCCAACGAGAAAGTTTCTAGACCATAATGGAGGCCGGTGTGTGACGAATTCTTTCCGACAAGAAACAAAAATCGGGTAGAGGAGGAAAAAAGAAAAAATACGAAACAAACCCAAACGTTTTCTCCCGTTCTCTCTCGCTTATTGTCTTTTTTTTTTTCTTTCTTTCGAGGCTGCTAAGTCAGCAGGGAGAGGAAAAAAAAAAGGGGAAAAAAAAGGATAATTAAAAAACGATTATTTTCTCTCGTCGGCTGATGTTTATTTCTGTAATTTTCTCCCTCCGCCATTCTCTCTCGACTGACTACACAACAACACACTTTTTTTTTTCTGGAAGCCTGTTATCTATATCATTGAATGTATACATTTTTACACAAAAAACTGTGGTGGTGAATTGATTGCTGAGATTTTTGTTCCATTTGTGTGTGCGCGTATAATAATGGTTCAGAAAGCCAAAAAAAAAAAAAAAAAAAAAAATACAAGAGCATCTAAAATGTCCGCTGACATATTTAGTTTTGTTTTTTGCTTTTGGGGGGATTTGAAGCCTTTATGTGTTGCTAGTACGTGTATTTTTACAGGTGCTGAACACCTGTCCTTCAACGTTATGTCTCGAAATCGTCATGGTTAACTATCAACCTGATTTCGTGTTCTGTTGACATTGAAAACTGGCAACAGCGTCACGGCAATGAAGTAAGAATAACAACATTTTCTTTCACAATACTCAATTAATGGCTTTAGCATGCTAATGGTGATATATTGAGAAACTTTCATTGTTAATGGGCGCGAGAGTTCATTCCTGCCCAAACGGCTTGTTTTTTTATTAATGAGTCCCAGAAATAACTTTGAAAAATGGACCAACTGGATTGCAAGATGGAAAAACTTGAATTCGGTGAATGGAAAATCGACCGCCTCTTAGGGTCTGGTGCTTTCGGTAAGGTGCTCCTTGTATCAAATAAACAAACAGGGGAGAGAATTGCTGTTAAGAAAGCACACAGAGATTCTGTCTTTGCCATCAATAACAACTGGGACAAGGAATTGGAAATTCTACAACACTTGAAGCATCCCGGTAGGTTGTAACACATGTGTTCGTCAAAACACCTATTGCCTGCCTGTGTGAGATCTAATGAGTTCTTTCGATTGCAGGGATAGTTGCTTCTCTCCCAGTGCCAGTTGGTCTAGAAGCTTTAAGCCATGATATACCTATTCTCTGCATGGAATACTGCAATGGAGGTGACCTTCGTCAGGTACTCAACAAACCTGTCAATTGCTGTGGTATTCCCGAAAAAGATGTCCTGCACATCTTACGTGATATTTCCAGTGCAGTGACCTACCTCCACTCAGTTAAGGTTGTGCATAGGGACATAAAACCAGAAAATGTGGTCATTCAACAAACAGATGAAAAGGTTAGTTCATGCAACTGTTAAGAGTTGCCTTGCCCTCAAAAATACCTGAACTGAATCTAAATTCTAAATTTATCTAAATTCATCGTTTCTTGGAAGAAATATTATAAGCTGATTGATTTGGGCATGGCAAAGAACTTGAACAAGCAAAGTTTGTGTCATACACTAGTTGGAACTTTGCAATACTTGGCGCCCGAACTCTTCAGCTGCGAAAAGTACAACAACACTGGTGAGAAAATATTAAATGGTTTTGGTGTGCTTGGGGAATAAATATGGAGAACCCCTTCTGGATATTTCAGTTGACTTCTGGAGTTTGGGAATTGTGATCCATGAATGTATTACGGGAGTAAGGCCTTTTCTCCCAGGGCAGCCTCCAGTCGAATGGTAATCTTTCTGAAGAAATACCTTGATGGAAATAAAAAATTCATGTTCAACGTCCTTTTATCTTTTGCAGGATGCAGCACGTGGAACGAAAATCGCACAATGACATTTGCATTTACGCCCATCCTGACGGAGAAATTATTTCGTCCCAAAAATTGTTCAGTGAAAATCAATTAAGCAGGTAAACGTGAAGTTGTTCCAGGAATGTTTGCGATAATAATTAACCATTCTTGAAATAGTGTCATGAAGATACTGATGGAAGAGTGGCTGAAATACATGTTGGATTGGAATCCGGCGATGCGTGGTCGTCACCGTGAATCTGATGCTAGTCACCCACCTGGGCCTATTGTGGCTTTCCAGATACTGGAAAAGATTTTAAAGACCGAAGTTGTATCCATTTTTTGGGTCGAGGGCCTTTCGCTTTTATCGTACGCCATTACCGACGATGTTACCATGGAGACGATTCACGAATGGATCGAACGTGATACCAGCATCGACCAGCGGTATCAGCTACTCATTCTACCCAGAGGTAGTGGGCCGGTTTCGGGGAAGAGCGCTCGGCAACTGCTTAGCTTCGAAGAGCATGGCAATGCTTGTCTGTTCTCCAAGTTTAATAACCAATCGGAATGCAAGTTAACACAAGTATATCCGGAATTCTTGGAGGTCATGCTAGGGAATCCTAGAAAGGAATACGAATACCGCATTCAAAAAAGAATGTGGGCCCAGTCAGTCTTCTTTATTAATCATCAGGTGACACTCTACCGGAAGCTTATTTACGCCCTGAAAAGTCATTCGTAAGCTATGACTTTTTCTTTTTTCATTTAAAAATCATTGCTACCCACAGACATTGAGATAACCACAAAATATTTTATGTAAATCGATTAGAACCTACATGACAGTGAGAGCGTCTTTGTTGAAGCAACAAATAGATTATATCAATGGAGCCCTTCGTCATGCCGTCTCTTGCCATGATGTTTTCACGAGCAGCTTGAAACAAGACCAGCAAAATTACAAGTTGCAGTCTCAAAGAGGAGGGCTACGTAATGATTTATATCGCTCGTGACGCAACAATTAAAAAAGTCTTATGTCAATAATAATTTTATTTTGTTTCGTTTTATAGCGTCCTGTACTTTGCTGGAGAAATGGGACAAAGAAGAAGTTACTATGCAAAGCAAGTTGACTGAATTGCAATCAAAATGCGTTTTGCTAGAACAAGTGGTTCAAAGCACGGTATATAGTGTGGCAGAAACGGCCAAACTGGTTGGAGCCTTCCTGGCCAAACCCACTGACACTTTGGATAAGTACGTTCAATTAGCCCTGGAACTCTATGGTGACCTCCAGAAGCGTCGAACGGAGCAGAGGCACCACATGGAGAATAACGTTACCATGACGAAAGTAGTGGTGAAGGCGTTTAAGAACCGCAGCCAACTCTTCACCGATTGTTTCACTCAAATCAGGTTTGTATTAATATCTTCCGTGTTGATATCTTCCAGTACCGTTGAAATCAAACTGTACTGTTATTAGGGTCGTGGAGAAGACTTCGGGAGATGTGGACAGCTTTTTACCGCAACTACTTGTACTGAAGAATGAAATTGATCACTTTCAGGATCAGATATTTGTGCTTCAAACCTCGCGGCAAAACGATGTTTGGACTCTGCTCGAACGCGCTGTAATTCCTTGTAATTACAGTCCTTTGCTTGCATCTTATAATTTATTTGCAGGTAACGTTATGGCAGCGTACGTCCATGATAAATCAACAGCCTGCCGCTAGCGAGCCCAACCTTCTAACTATCGCCAGCTTAAGCGAGAGAGAGGACGACGCTCGTGAATCAATGGTGGTCATTCACGAAAACCAAAGTTTACGTTACCAGTAAGTTTAAGCGTGTTAGTATTAGATAGGACCTGACTGTTCCATCGCACCACGATTTATTCGGTCTTTTTTCTTTTCTAGAATTCAGGACACACTCAGCCGAGGATTGAGCGCAACGTGCAACTTGACTCCTAACAAAATTGATTGGAATTTCTTAAATGACTAATTTAGTAGATTTTTATCGTGTTTTTCTTGTTATTGTTTGATGTTTTACACATACTATAGTGTTCCTATGTAATAAGTCTAGGTTTTCTTTTTTTGTATCTGGCAGCATTTCGAGTTTGTTGAGATATAAACCTTTTGTTTTATCTTCGCCATGTTTTAAATTCATTCATGGAAAATAATTCCTTCAACTCTATTCGTAGCGGTTGATTGTTATAGTGTGGGTCGTCTACGGTTTCAATGAATAGTAGGTCACTTGATCGGGGCTACAGACAGTCGAAATATAGTCAGCCCTTTGCGCTCCGACAAATATCGCCCATTGTCTTTGTAACTGTGTGGGCCAGCCAATTATTTTGTGTTCTAATTACTTTCTTAGGGTCGTCACATTTTGTTTCCACTAGTTTCGGAGCCTTTACGGCGGACTCCATGGCCTCGTGGTGGTTATTCCTGAAACTATTAAATGAGACGATGGATACAGTAAAAAAAAAAACTTTTTTGGGAGAGCCTATGAAAACCGCAAATATCTTGTAATGCTTGTTTTAATGTTACCAAAAATAAACCCCATCCAGTCTCGTGGCGTGTAAAAAGGGTTGGTTTGGCTCGGTTATGCCATCTGTTATCCAACCAACTGACCAAATAATTTTTATTCGAAGTTAAAAAGTAGGTGTTAAGTAACATGTTGAAGCGTAAACTGACGTCAAACACCTTGGCGAATCTTGTTGATTTTGCTTTCAAGCTCCTGAATTGT
Source organism: Daphnia carinata (assembly GCF_022539665.2). NCBI lineage: Eukaryota > Metazoa > Arthropoda > Branchiopoda > Diplostraca > Daphniidae > Daphnia > Daphnia carinata. The sequence continues at coordinate 6,802,747 of NC_081340.1, forward strand.
AGTCCTTAAGCTCTGCGCTTTCTATTGTAATTAGGTTGATATAGGGGAACCTATTTAGCAAATGGATGCGAAATAACAGTTAACGTTTGCTTTACCAGTTCACAATTGTGGTGAGAAGTTTCTTTCTGTTGTTCCATTTCCGTAGCGATGGTTGCCCTTAAACATTCTAGTTCATCGTTTTGCTTGGTAGGAGAAAATAAATAATGTCACGTTAGCTTAGTATTACACTACATCAAATGCACGTACTCTCTGCGCTTGCTCCCGCAATATTCGCTCCTCATCGTGAGCAGCTAAATCAGAACGAAAGGACGACAGTTCACGCTCCAGTTGCTGCCGCTTCTCCTTCACTGATAATAGGAAATAATAGATAGGTAAGTATATCCCAAGGGGGTGCCCAATTTTAGGTTTTGTTTGGCCTTACCCTTTCTTGCATATTCGCTTACTGCCTCGTTTCGCTGCCTGGTAAAATCTGCCTTGAGGCAATCCAGCTGCTTCGCGCTTTCCTTTTTTCGGTTAAAATCGTGAAAATTATGGTTAGAATAGACGAATGCAAAAGCTGTTTTATACTTGGTTCTTAGAATTGAGATTTGCAGCCAATTCGTTGTAACGGGACTGTAGACATGGGATTTCCACTATGGATGAAACCAACAATCACGACGAAATTTCCTTAATACTTAAGATGATCGTCAAACTGTACTTACGCTGGTAGCCAGAAAGCTGAAGTAGTTTTTTGCGAAGTTCATCGCAGTGGGAAACGAAATCTTTGTAACGAGTTCGACCTTCTTGTAGCTCTTTTCTCAACCGAAACGAACGCTGCTGAACTACCTTGATTTCTGTTTGAATGGCTCTAATATCCTCGAGCACCTTGAACTTTGCCTGTGGTTGCGAATAAAGATCATGAAGGTCGAATAACATTTTTGCCTATGCTATGAAAATGATATTACTTCGCTGAATTCTCTCAAAGACAATTTTACACTTTGAAAGTCGTCCATTGTTCTAGCCTCCATTTTTTGCAAATGTCTGCTCGTCCTGAGCTCCTGGCAAGCAATTGAAATCAGTAACTAAAATGGAAAATTAGCTGTTGCTAACCAGGAAATAATGTATAAACCTCTAGCAAATAGAATTTTTGCCTGAAAAATAATTAAAAGAGAGTAAACCCTTTTGGATATACGTTCGCTCACAGTTTAGTTTACACGACCATCCAGACAAAGCCATTGAGTTCTATACTCTCCTCCATGAACTATGACTCTGATCTGCCCTGATCCAGATAATCTAAAAGACAATACTAAATAACGAAATTTGACGACGTTGCAAAAAAAAAAAAAAAAAAAAAGAAAAGAAAAGAAAAAAAAATCAAAAAATGCGATAAATTGCAACCCTGTGAAGAACAAACCCAAATTCAATCAGGCTCACGCAATAAAACGTCACGGGATGATTATGTCCAGCCATTCATTTCCGTCAAAAATCTCAAGCATCTGGCCATACCGAACATTTAGGAATTACGTAAATGTTTTTCCATGTTTATCTTTTTAATTATTGGCCATCGGAAGCCTTCACCTGTTTTATCTTGACTCGAATCAGCAAATGTAAACTCATCTCTCATGTTGCTTGCCAACATTGATGAATGATCCACGGCACGTTTTCGTCATTCCATTCCTTTCTTCCCATGTCTAAACCAGGCATGGAAATCAAGACTTTTTCCCCATAAGTGTTAATATTATGTCAAACGAAAAGTTTCTTTCCATTTCTAAACCAGGCATGGAAATCAAATCTTTTTTTCTCAAAAAACGTTTATCTCGTGTTAAATGTAGTCTCGCAAAATGAAATTTGGGTGTATTGCTTGTAACACGAACTTTTTTAAAATTTACAGTGCACGGAGTTCGAGTTTCTTATGGATATCCGAAGGCTTACGATGAACTTCAAGCAAGGGGCCACGTTTAAAACGGTAGGAAATATTACGAATAACCATTCATTCTTTGTGTGTAACCATTTTGAAACACCCCGCCATGCCGTCGATTTTTTTCCCTTATTGAGAAATAACCTTGAAAGAAACGAGTAGGGACAAGTTCAAAGTTTTACAAAATTCTTGCCTCCCCAACTCCCTTTGAATTTCGGATTACTCTTCAACTGACTTAGATAGGCCACTGCAACGATTTCTTTTCATGCCATAATTTAACTTTAATAAGTTATCGATATGGCTTTGTTTAAGAAGGTTTCATGTACGTGAATGTTGACTCGTGACGAAAAAATGTTCAGATTTTTTTATCGTAGAAAAGAATAACACAGCACGTAAAAAGAATAGTCTATAATATGCTATTTCGATTATTGTACAGGTTTTTTTTTCTACATTGAAAACTTTTGAGCAAACATTGTGTGTTTGTTCATTGTCAAATGCATTGCAATCAGGGCATTTTCTGGATAGCAATTTGGGACTTAATGAACAATTTGTCTAAACAATTTTACAATTCCATGGCGTCGGCATTATGGACTATCATACTTATTTGATTTTTCGAAAAGAAACAGTTCATATTATATTTAAAAATCGATGACACGTCCCCTTAACGGGGATTGAACGACTTTTACGACGAAACCTACCAAATCACTCTATCTTGATACCCGTGTCTAAATTGAGCAGCTGCTTCATCAGCTCGTAAGAGGTAAAAGAAACGGCGACCATGGGGATGGCACGTAAATAATTAATGGACATTCCTCTGTAGAGCCCGTAGATTATGCCTTCTTGCTTGTAGATTTGATTTAAAGTTCCAAACATGCCGAGTCCCCTGTTGAATTCAAAAGTGAAACTCATTAGCCATTATCTTAGGCTTTTCACATTTTATTGCATACCTCCAGCGATGTTTGTCGGGAGTCATTTGCGCCAGTTGCATCCTCCTTCTTGTCACGTCAAATGGATCTAGTTTGTGAACGTAGTTATAGGAACCTGATAACGAAATGTTTTACGTTGAAGTTCTTACATGCGAAGCTCTGAGCAATGGCACCAGCGAATCCCCCGCATAGCAGCTTAGCCCACAGTTTCAGGACAAGACCACCTTGTAGTTTGATATGATATAATGGCAAATGAGTGAGAAATTGTTTTTTTTACACTGGTATACCGGAATTGATTGGGCAAGGCTCACATGTCCACTGAGGGATGTGTTTCATGCAACAATATTTGAGTCCCTCGAAACAGTAAAATGACAATCCTGCATATGGTATCATGCCAAGGACAGTGGGTGTGAAACCACGATATAAAGCTCTGCTTCCACCTTCCTGTTAACATGTCATTGACATATTATCATAACTGAACTTGTGATTGACAAATTACCTCTTTGAACATGGTGATAGCAGTATGTGTAATTCCTGAGTATTTGTGCTCACCAGTTATTTGGAAGGCAAGTCTTGCTCGAATTGTGTCAAGTGGGTAAGTAAGTAGCACAGCTGTAATGCCAGCAGCAGATCCAGCAAAAAATTTGGATAAATGATGTTGGTCCATCAAATTTCCAATCAAGGGTTTGTAGACCTCATAAGAGGTGAACTGAGTAGCAGCATATGGAAATATCCTGACCATCTGGGCTCCATTGCCTTTATACAGTGCCCACAGGTTTTCAAATTTGACTATTTTTGCCAGTCCAGAAAACACACCTATACCAAACAAAAGTTTTTAAATTACTTTCAAATGATTCAATGGTCACCTTTCATTAAATACCATGCTGCTTGTAGTGCCGGTTGTGAGCTTGAAGAAGAATTTTTACTCGATCAAGTGGGGCAACAGTTGTTTTTGAAAACATACCTGCCACACCTATTTAAATTGAACATTTTCAGTTTTGAAGAGAACTCGTAGAAGGAATATAGAAATATCGTACAATAATAATTTACCTCCTGCTAAAAGCGATTTCGTAATAAATTCTGTGCTTCTCGTATTGGTTGAAGTAGCTTTGCCACCCTCCATTCTCAAGATGTGTCTGGTGACGATAGACTTCTCAAAACGTGAACAAGCACCATATGAATACCTCTTTAAGTGAAATTTAGAACGAAAGAACGGACGACAAGCGGTGCATACCTCAACATAAACAAGTTTTTGGGGGAAGATAATGTTTGGGTGAGCAATAGTGAAAATACTTGTTTCGATGTTGCCAAACTGGTTTAACGTATTTAGAGAAAGCGCGCATAAGAATAATTTAAATTACGGTCAAACTTGTGCCCAACAAGGATGGAGGTTATATAGATTTTGTGCCAAGTGCTATGTACTATATAAGTTTCATACGGACGCACAAAAATATCACGCATTCAGTTTGTGTTTTGTTTATATGAAAACATACCTCCGGTTAAAGGAAAAGTTCGATCTGGTTTTGCTCGAGATTAAGGCAATTCGTTTGCCGTTTGTGGTGTTGTTGAACAACCAAAGCCTTTTTATTCGTCCCGTTTGCGTCTTGAGGATTTCCACCGACCTCTTCTGAATCATCCTGACGCGTCTGATCGATATTTCTCCTGATACATCACCGTAGATAAACCTCGGTTGAGGGGGCATTAGCACTGCAGGAAAATCCTCCCATCCCCGGATACGAATGTTGTGGGCTGTTCTGCCTTTCATGTACAAATAGCGTCCGCACACGCCGTTATCGGCAAACAAATGCTAACTGTAGTAAATGTTCATCCCGACAGTAAAGATGATTCAAGGCATCAATCTTTTCGTTGTGACACGGCTTAGCGCAACGTAGAAAATTTATTAATGCAGGTGGGTAAGAATTAGAAGAGTTACCTATAGGAGAATGGCTATCAGCTCCTTCAGCTTGATCAACTACTAGTCAGGTTAGGGGACAAGTTGTGGCTAAACGCTAAACTTGATGGTTGGTCTACGTGCGTGTGGAAAGGGAACTTGAGTAATCGACTCCGACTTTGAACGAATAGTGATAAAAAAAAAAGAGTTGAATCTTTACGCCAAAGTAGCACGCCTACACCGTATGCCTGTTGTTTTCGAGAACGCCGGAAGTCGTGCTGATGATGGTAGTAAAACGCTTGGTGACGTCTAAAATAATCTTTGCATCGGGACTCGAGCAAAACACTTTGATGATGAAGACAGGGTATTTCACGCATTGAACGTGACTTTAAGAAAAATCGATCTTTCGAACTCCAATTCTTTTGCGTCAACCTGAAGAGGAGCTCTTTTATTCTGCATGCTCTTTGGCCTTTTGTGTTTTCGTTTTATCTTTTTAGCCAGCGATGACGACGTGATTTGGGGTTCCTAATACTTTCACTAGTTAGAGAAACTGCCGTTCAATTTAAACCCTTGCTTTCTCTTCAACCTCTTGTCATATTTGGGATCGATTCTGCCATCGTTGAAATTATGGGACAAAAAAAGGCGATGCGAAAAGGACTTTCAACGATACCAATGTGGCAGTATCCTTTCTATTGCATAATGCGTCAATAATAATAACGTCTGCCGAAGCGTACGAAATAATTGTAATCAAAATCAGTCCCAAAAACGCACCAGAGCGCAGTAGAAAACCAATCACGTCCACATGGTGTCAGTATAAAAGGTCAATATCATAGCCCCACCCCAGTAATTTTTATTTTTATTTTTTTGATTCGGCGATCACCACGGGTGTTGCTTTGATTCCATTACGAGCAATAAGAGAGTACTGGTAGCATCTGGATATACCTTTGTGGACGCACTTTGCTCATTCAAACAGCAATCAATATTTGGCAGAAAAGGTACGAACTGTCGGAGGACGTTCATATCCTGCGTCCCGATCGACTGCGTCCGACAAGTTCAATCAAACGAATGATTTCGAAGAATCGATCGAAAGATACACCAGAGTAGGGAAATAATTAAAAGAAAGATTTTTTCTCTTGCTTCGCGAAGACCGTAATGCATGATGACGGTTGTCTCATACGCAGTCAGTGTATGCTTCATTCATAAATTAAGTAATCTCATCCGCCGAGTTCTTAGCGACACTTGACAATTCCCGAAATCTTAATGCTCTTACCGCCCTTCAAACGTGAACTAGACATTTCAATGATTTTTTAAAAGATGTGTTTTAAAGACTAACGTTAAATGACATTTTCTTCATTTTCTTCTAGCAGTTATTTTGAATGGAATCCGTCATCCTTGAGGGATACTGGCTGGATCATGCGCGCGCGTCGTATCAAACGAGTCCAGCCCTCAACACAGGAGCAAGAGACAGAAGAAAGCGCGGCCAAGTGGCCGGGCGCGGAGGCGGGCGCTACAACCGAAGAGATGGAGTGAATTTCCTCGAATCGTTCGTCTTTTACCTTTTCACTGCATCGACGACGGTCACTGGCAGACCGAGCGCGAGTCAGTCGAACCATGAGTTTCGAATTAAACGGCGGCCTGGAATCGACAAGACATCAGCAGATGCAACACAATCCGCCGCCGCCACAGCGCAACAAACCGATTCGCCTGAAAAATCACTCCGTTGGCAGCGAATCTTACGACAATCTCCACCGCACAGCGAACCCGGTACGTATCAACTGACTTGATGACTTTCGCAATGTGTACTTGTTTAAAACTTTGTTTAGGTTAGATACGTAGTAGCGAAACCCATAGAGGGCAGGGTAATGTGATCCGTTTGCAGATTCGCATCGAACTTGTCGTAATAGGAACTGATGAAAGTAGGTTGCATACTGGTTACTTGAACGTAATTGAGATGCTTACTGTTATTCATCCTATCTACATACGAGCCGTTTTAATTAACAAAATCAAGTTTGAAAAATTATGTTTTCTATGGCGTATAAAGCCATAATCGAAATGGTTCCTTGGATAGTTCAAACCTCAAGCCGATTCTTTTTTTTTTCTTCGTCGTCATTCAACTGCTAATAGCACCAAGTGCTTCTACTACTGCCGTCCCTAAGTGATTCATCTTTAATTCAACACCCCATGTCGAAGTGGATAGGTGGTACACGTGGTTGGGAACGGGGGGGGGGGGGTTACGGAGGCTTTATATTCCCATGAGCCGTGACGGTTATACTTTGGGTGTATAGCTATCTGCGCTGGCCCCATGTGTTCTCAAATATTTGGAAATAAAAGAAATGGCGTTGGGATCGGCGATGCCATTTTCTATCCCCTCCGTTTTGGCTGTAACGTTATCGTCTTGCCGATTGTGGATTTCATTTGGAAATTCCGTGATTTGTCTTGAAATTGTGTGATCCCTTATCTCGGTCGAAATGACTTATCTTCGAGTTGTATTGACGCTGCGACATTGGGGACACGTCACCTCCTCCTTTCGCTCAATATGTTGTCTCGTTTAGCAATTAACTAATTGGGATGCATAAAAGCCCGTCACGTCTCATGGGGTGCCCGCCAAAAATGATGCCATGTAAATAGTGAAGAAGCCGAGGACAATTGATCTTCTATTCATGTTGATCAACAAACTTTTTGTCCCACCTATCTGCTTCTCTGTCAGGCTAAACACTTGATCTGACGGTCGATTTCGAATGACGTTCACCGTAAACTACTTAACATATTGACCGATGAAAAGCATGCTGTGAAGACGCGTATCCTTTGCTTCATTATGACCTTGCTCGTTGATTTGGCTGGTTTGCAGGCAGTACGAGGATACATACCTGCTGATGGCGCTGCCGATATCGAATTTGACTAGCTCCTTTTGATCGCAATGCATGCAAAATCATTTTTTTTTCTTCTGTCTTTTGTAACTTCCACGGCCGGGAGTGGAAGCCGATTTTAGCCTCTGCAGATCAAAAAGATCAGCAACTCAATTGAAACTTGAACCTCGGAGTTCTTTGTGTGTGTGTATGCGTGTTTAAGGGAAAAAAAAAAAGGCTTTTTGTTAACGAATTTCCCGAGCATCTAGGATTTGAAAATTTCCCTTTTTATGGCATCAATCGTAGTAGGGGAATCCAAAAAGTTATACAGCGCTACGCCTAATTTGGATTCCGGGCATAGCGAATTTTTTGGCTCTGGGGTTGCCCCATTTCCGATGATTTCTATCTCGTCCATCCGGAATAGAGTTCCATATCTTGTGGTTAATTAAGAAAAAAAAAAAAAAAAGAACGAGACGGTTCTACAATAATAATTTTGCCTTTGTTCTTTTGATATTTCATGTGTTGATGCCCTGAAAACCCCAGCAAAGCGGATGTGGAACTCAGGTTTGCCGGGCAAGTATTTGGCACTTGACGGACCCTCGCCTATCTTACCCAACACCGCGCGAGCTCGATCCTGAAGATGAGGAAGCCCTACTCACGTCAGCCAAAGATTTTTTGGAGCATTATTATACCTCCATTAAAAGGTATGATTTTTTTTTTCTTTTCCCTTTTTTTTTATTGCGAGGCATTTTTATTTTATTCGTTCATTTATTCCCCGCGGCAAAATTTCGCTTCCATTCTTGTAGATCCATTCTAATACCGGGAACGTAGCTAAGCTTAACATTGTGAGTTCGTTACACTCTCAAATGAGCCATTATGGTTCCTTCAAAGCTTGTGTACAAGCGTCGTCGGCAGAAGTTTTCGCTGGGTACATCCTTTTGCTTGTTGCCGACTTTTACCATATTCCCTCTGGTGTGAAAACTTGTGATGCTCGTTACCAAGGCAACAACAAAAAACTTTGACATCAAAGACTGTGAAGATGAGGGCGGGTAGAGTGGTTCTGACAACATTCCTGTCACATCATGGCTGCTTTGAGAGTTTTCTACCGGTTGCTGTTTGCTTATATTATTTTATTTTTTTAGTACGAATGCTTTCCATTAGTGCCGATAATTATTATTGACGTTAATCAAATATGTTTTAGTTAAGATCTCGTTTGCTCACGATGACCGGAGCAGCTAACGCTAGCGTTTCTAGGATCTTGAAATTAATTGATCTCGCATCGCAATTAATTACTCTTCTCCTTCACATATAAATGCACGTCAAAACTTTGAATTCTCGTCTCTTTAAGAGGAAAGTAACAACAAAAAAAAAAAAGAGAAACGACGTATGTAGATTTAAAAAAGAAATCGCGTTTTATATATCTGGTTTGATACGAAGGATTATTTGTCTACGGCTTCACGAACGCGGAATAATGGAGGTTCGACAAACAAACATTCTAAAAAGCTTGAGCTCTCCACGCTGTACTTTACGTCAGCATCATTATTAGTATCATGTAGAACGCTCGCAATCGTTGATGCTGGTGTCTGCTTCTCCTTTCGGGATAATGAGCGTATAGAAAGTTTTCGTTTGTATTGTTGTTTCACTCGTTTTTCCTCACATGCGCTAGAATGAGCTCGTTATTATTCAACCCTTTTGCTATTCGTCAATTTCTTTTTTCTTTTCTTTTGTAGTAGGTCATAAAAATCTGCGAAAAATTCGCTGTTATTAAACATCCGATAAGCGGGCTGCAGATAGTGTTCGCCATTCTTATTTTTAATTTAAGCTACCAACTTATTTGAATGTATACTCATCGAAAGCTAAAGTCACGACTGGCCATTTTTATTTCGCGTTACATCAACAATAAGCATTAAAAAAAAAAATTTCTGGCTCAGTCCTTTTTTAGTTCATGGACAATTCCAACGTGATTTTTTTTTTTTTTTTTTTTTTTAGTTCGATAGCAATATGTAGGGAAAGCGGTAAAGAATCTGGCGATCCCGCACTAACATCGTGCTCCGTTGCGTGTCAACGCAGGGATGGAAATCGTTGAATAGGCCGTGCCCGGTCGACTGACCCTTTTTTTAGCTGCTCGAACGGTTGGACGGAAGTGATGATGGAGCGTTCTCATCGATTTGAGTGTACGCCATATTGTAAAAGACGTCTTTGTTTAGTGCCTTTTAGGAATATGAAATAGACGTTGCTATTAAAATTTGATAGCATCGATTAATATTTAAAGGATGCGCACAGAAACAGCGGTAACGAAAAAGCCTCTTGAAAATGTTAAAACATTGTGCGTATCATGTCCTCGTCAAATCGAAATAAAGAGGTGACTGTTATCTAAGATGGAAACTATCTCGATGGTTTGGAAGCGAAGAGATATACTTGACATGGAATGGGCAATTCATGACACGTTAAGCAATTGTCAAGCCATTTTTTGAGGCCGTCAGCATTCCGTTTTGGTGTAACCGGATTGAACGTAAGCCCCGACGTAAGCAATCTTATCGACAAATATAGTATCCTCTACTAGCCTCGTTTCTTTTTTTTTTCTTTTTGGGTTCGTGTCACAAGAGATTCCGGATTCTATCAGCCGCGCATTATTGCCATCTCTTTCACCATTTGAATATAAATCATGTTTGTACTGTATTACCCGTTCCATTTTTTGAAGGGGTTCTTTTTTCCGAGCTTAAGATCAAGTGTATATTTTCATTGGTTTATGGATATATATATTTTTTTCCCTGTCTATGGTACCTACATCAACGATGAAAAAAAGGCTGGATACCGAGTCACATCGAGCTAGATGGGAATCTGTACGTCGGGACATCCACCTGACGGGCACCTACGACCTGACGGAGACGGAGTTGACATTCGGCGCCAAACTGGCATGGAGGAATTCAGCCCGTTGTATTGGACGCATCCAGTGGGCGAAACTACAGGTAAATTTACCTTTTACTTGTCTTCTTTTCTATTGCACGTTCATTCGCGTTTACATTCGAAGAAAAAAGTTTTATCGTGGTCTCTGTTGCGTCATGGAGACGCATCACCAAACAAAAGGGATAGCCATAATTTTTATCGGTGCGTAATCGATCCACCCATTATTGTTGTGTTACCCATATTGTCCAGTCCAACAATAAAAGGAGTGAGGAAAAGTGTAGTTCGACAATCGGCTAGCAAAACGTAAAGAAACGACATGAAAATAAAAGAGGACAATGTAACACGTTTGATGTTAACGCTTTCGATACCGGCGGATATAAACAACTTGATCAGATTACTACTTTTTCCTTATTACCAAAAGAAAAGCAGAAGGAACCTTGCAGGCAGTGTAAATGGGAAGGTTAAACAAACAAAATAAAAATGGACTCGTTAGTGGGTGGTATATTACACGATACTCGGACGTTCTGTCCGGCGGGGTGTTATCTTTCGCTGGAATCGTTCGGCGCGGACTTCAAAACATTTTCCTTTTGTTCTACGATCGCTCTTTTGATGCTTTACTTTTGTTCCACCATGGACGTGGCCTTATTAGGAATGATTGAATTTCATTGCGACATCCCCTTTATTTTCTCAGCTAACAGAAAGACGGGGGAAAATATGAAAACCCGAAAATATCATTTTATGGACCCTTACCGGTAGTTGCCCTGTCTTCAGCTACAAGATGAGATTACATTTCTGTTTGCATTGGGGATTCTATTGGATCGATATAACTGTCCGATTTTTTGGGGGAGGGGTTTTTCAAAGAAACGCCAGTATTTGTTTTCACGTAGAAAAGAGCAGTGATTGTTTTTTATTTGATGCGTCTTTTTTTTTTCTTCTTAAACTTCTAATTCTTCGTACTTTGTTTTTCGATTGGTTCCTGGGAAAAATCAATGTGACAAGGTGTTTGACGCACGTCACGTCACCACGGCACAGGGCATGTTTGAAGCTCTTTGTAACCATATCAAATATGGGACAAACAAAGGCAACATTCGGTAAAATGTCTTTCTTTATATTGCGATCGATTTCCTGTACTTTGTTTTTATAGTTTTGTTTGTTTGTTTTGTTTTGTTTTGTTTTTTTTTTTTGCTCACACGCGTGTCACCTTTGTTATGTTTTCTCTTAAAATCCTTCACTCATTTTTTGTTTTGTTTTAGTTATCTCAATTTTCTTGTTGCATGGCTTCCATACTTGAAATGAAGCGGAAAGTAAAACTCGATAGCCTTTGCCTTGTCTTACTTCAACGTACGATGTCATTGTCAAGTAATAATTAAAGTCTTTGTTGGTACTGAATTCGTATCTAGATCGGCAGCGACCGTTTTCTGCCAACGAAAGCCAGGCCAGGGCGATTATCGTATCTGGAACGCGCAATTGATCAGCTACGCAGGTATTAAAAATTAATCTTTTCGTCAATAGAAAGCTAATCGGATAACAAAATTGACTATTTATAATAAGTAGAATCCTATTTTCATGATTGACATTGTTTTGTTGCGCCATCATTTTCAGGTTATCGAAATAAAGAAGACGGTACCATCATCGGAGATCCAGGAACAGCAGAATTCACTGAGGTAAGCTATACGTTTTTATTCATGGGCATTACTTTCTCCCAGAGTATAAAGACAAACTAGCGCGTGCCTTACATTTTGCTAGGTGTGCCAGAAACTCGGATGGGTTGGAGCCGGAACGCGTTTCGACCTACTTCCTCTAGTCCTCCAAGCCGGCAACCGTCCCTATCCGGAGCTCTTCTCTATTCCACCCGAACTCGTCCTCGAAGTGCCACTCCATCACCCAACGTAATTGGATCCCTGTCATGTCACTCGTTTTTTTTTATTTATTTATTTTTCTTTCTTTTTTTTTTTTGCTTTGACTCACCATTAAGAAAAAACAAACAAACAAGTAGAATGTTGTGAGATATTGAATTGCAAGTTTGTTGTGACTTGCACCGTTGCCGTTTTTAATCATTAATCATGTCGTGAAAATCCACTCAGGTACGATTGGTTCTCCGAGCTGGGACTCCGCTGGTACGCTCTTCCAGCCGTGTCCAGCATGGCCTTCGATTGCGGGGGTCTACAATTTACGGCCGTCCCGTTCAACGGCTGGTACATGACGACCGAGATAGCCACACGAGATCTTGGCGACACGCATCGGTATAATCAACTCGAGGTAGGCCTTCCCCTAATGTACGAGTTGCACTTAAAATGTATTCAAGAATGATGAAGAGGGAATCTACAGACCTTTAACTTAACCTCCAATTAAAGGTGGTGGCTAAACGAATGGGACTGGACACGCGGACGCACTCCAGTTTGTGGAAAGACAGGGCCGTCATCGAGCTCAACGCTGCTGTTCTCTACAGTTTCCAGGTAAGTAATGATTCTTCTGCGCATGTTGATGATAATAACTGAAAGAAAATATTATTATTTGGTTGTTCTTTTTTTAAAATCTGCAATTTTTGTACGCAGAAAATGAACGTGACTATCGTCGATCATCATACTGCGTCGGAATCTTTTATGAAGTAAGTTAACATCTTTGCATGATCGTTTTCCATCATCGCCTAAGCTGGTAAGTCGTTTCCGAGGCCAGCTCAACAGTGAAGCTTCGTGCGAACAACACTGACTCAATTTGTTGATTCTGACGAGCTATTTCACGGTTCGACTGGCTCTCAGATGTCTGGCCGTATACGTGCGTCGAGTAGATCGATATGAAAATCTCGTCTCGTAATAGGGAATGGCTTTACGCCTATAAAAAAAAAAATATCGTAGAACACTTGTGATTTTCCCGACTGAAACCCTGTGGGATATATTTTTTATTTATTTATGTATATTTTTTTATTCATACTTTTTTTCCATCAATTTTTATTCTTCGACTTCTGCTAAATCGGGGGACACCAAAAACAAATCAAGGCATCTGGAGACGGAGACGCGACTAAGAGGCGGCTGTCCAGCCGAGTGGGTCTGGATCGTCCCACCGACCTCCGGTTCCTTGACGCCCGTCTTTCACCAGGAAATGGTCTGCTATTCGCTCAAACCATCTTATGAATATCAGGTACTTAGGCTATTTTGAGTTGCTTTCCCTTTCATGTTTTCTTTTTTTTTTTTTTTTGTAAATCTAAACTCTGGTGTTTTTTGTCTGTTGATGTCATTCTGCCCACTGACGTAAATGTTATTTAAATTCACTCCGAATTCTAAAGGAGGTCGCTTGGAAGAACTTCCAGTGGGACGAGGAAGATTCAACTTCCGGATCGGCGTTAGGATTGCTGGCCGGTGGGCGAAGTTCAGGAGGACGTCGTATCAAGTACCGCTTCAAAGAGGTGGCGAGGGCCGTCAAGTTCACTTCGAATCTATTCGGCAAAGCCTTGCAACGACGCATCAAAGCGGCTATTCTCTACGCCACCGAGACGGGCAAATCAGAAAAGTAAACACTTGAAATTCTTCTTTCATCTTTTTTTATACCTAGCCCCTCAATCTTTCAACTCGACGCACTGTTACCAAATCTGAATAATGTCCATTTTTTTTTTCAAATCAAACAAGGTACGCACATATGCTGGCTGAGCTCTTCAACCACGCGTTCAACGCACAAGTAAATTTCAAAATGCTATTTATTGTCACTCGTTTTGGACCTGTTATATGCAGCTGCTTAAGTTAAATTTTCATGTTGTTATAAAATGCTGTTTGAGCTATCATGTTTAGCTCTAGTTAACGATTCTAATTAGACTTGCAGGAATTTGACCGCTCGTCTTACAGTAGCTCATTCAGTATCTCTTGTCGCGTGCCGCGCGTAGGTCATGTGCATGTCGGATTATGACGTCATCAGTCTGGAACACGAGGCGCTGGTGATGATCGTGACGTCTACGTTTGGCAACGGAGATCCACCGGAAAATGGAGAGGTTGGTAATCGCAGTGATTGCAGATCTAAAGCACTACAATGCATACCACTGAGTGAAAAAAAAAAAAAAAAAAAAAGAATGAAGACAAACGATGGCGAGCTGTGAGGCTCTTCCTTTATTCCGCCCTGTGAATAAGAGAAAAGCTCCTTATATTCTAGATTACAATCCTTTCTTCCACCCCCGCCTATTCGTCTTTTTCTTGTATGGATGTTTCCGAATTCCGCTGGTACTCCTCTAAAACCCTCCGCATCCATTCCCATGGCCCTAATTTGGACAGAGTAATCAGTCTGTGACATAAGCGAAAACAAAACGATTCGCATTTTCCTTGATAAATAGCGATCAATATAGCAAACTTATTAGCTCTCTCGTTAATGAGGATCGTCGAAGGAAACGCTTTCAATACGAAACTTGATAATGCATGGAGAGGAAAGATGCTGCGCTAGATTTATGGGAAAGCGTAATCCTTTACTTGTGTGGGCCTACAGCTTCTTACATTACGCGCTCCATTACTCTGGTTCCCATAGCGGCGATTCGTTCTATACGCACTTTCTTAATGGTTAATAATGACCGCGATTGTTGGGTTGATCTGCAGGCGTTCGCTCGTGAAGTGCGTGGAATGGCCAACAACCATCACTCACACCACCATCCCATAGCTACTCAACCTAAATATCAACTCGGGTAAATTCCTCACTGTGGCTTGTATGCTGATTTGTCTTTCCTTAACAATCCTCGTTTTTTTTTTCATAGTTCTTCCAAGTCGGGTACGCCGCTACTCAACCGAGTTCTCAACCGCGATCAGCATAGCTTGCGCAGCTTCTCTTTCGACCAACTCCAACAGCCTTCGGTCGACAGTCTTGGACCTCTTAGCAATGTCAGGTATCCTTCACTCCTCTTCTTAAGAATGTGTGCCTGACACACTAAATCTGCTTGGAAATTCCCACACAAATTGGTAGTCTATTTCTGTCGGATTTCAATGTCACCGATTTCTGTCATAGCTTGAAAAATGTGACAAAGCTTGATCCGCTTAAAATCTAAAATAGAATAGGAAATCAAACGTCCTGCATCCATCTAGACGTAAGCCCAAAACATAGAAGAATTCTGATGAAATGCTCTCGCCTGTTAGATTCGCTGTTTTTGCTCTCGGCTCGAGCGCCTATCCCAATTTCTGCGCCTTCGGCTTGTACATCGACGAACTTCTCGGCAGTCTCGGCGGCGAGAGACTTGCCACGGCGACCTGCGGCGACGAGCTGAGCGGCCAAGAGCAAACCTTCCGATCCTGGGCCCAGCAAGTCTTCCATGTTCGTGTTTACCCTTTTTGTTTTGATATTCTTACGCCTATTGACGTGTATCAATCCATCGAAACGATGAATGATAAAAGCTGGCCATGAATGCACCAATTGCAAAATTTAATCTCGGCTGCAAACATTTCATCCTTTTGTTGCAATTGTTTTAGTATATGGCAGCTTTTTATAATCTTAAAAATTGATCAGGAAAATTTATGATCTTAGTGGGACGTTCTAATTTCAGAAAGCGCTTAATTTTCGTATGCCCACTTAATCGAATTATTGAATATGAATAAGATTCTTATTAGACAAAAAAGAATTTCGTTATTTATGTAGTAGCGAAACAAAGTGGAAAGTCAAGTGATGTTATTTTTCGTTTTGAATTTTTAGACGGCCTGTGAAACGTTTTGCCTAGAAGACGACGTCAACATCGACGACGTCAGTGCCACGCTACGCAGGGATCTTATTACGTCGGACACGGTTCGCTTCGTAGCCATCAACCCCCAGGAGAAGCCGATTCACGATATTGTTGCAGGTGCAGTCTCGTACGCCGTGAAGTTGTTTCTTTCTGCACGTCGCACATCTTCTTCTTCTTTTTTTTCTTTTACCCCCTTGACTATGAAATGTTATCTTGTTATCTCGTCACTAGGCCTGTCACAGACGCACGCCAAGAACGTCACCGAGTGTCCAGTTGTCTTCAACGTGACGCTCGCGAAGGACACTGATGGCCGTACAACCGTCCACGTTGGCCTAAAAATCAGCAACCAATGGATCAACGGGACACGCAGCTCGGTGACAGCGGCCACCTACGAACCTGGTGATCACATTGGCGTTTTCGCCGTCAACGACCATACCCTAGTGGCCGGACTGATTGATCGACTGGGTGCCAATTCTACCCTACCGCCTGACGGCCCTCTCCAGCTGCAAACGCTCACTGAACATAAAGGTACTGCCTGTAGAGGCTGAATAACAAGAGGACAACAAAATCGAATTACGGCACTGAAAGTTGAGTCCATTCCACTTGATGGATTTTAGCTCCATTTTTGTTTGATGTGCACGAATTTGTTTCAGTGCCAAAAGGCGTGTACGTATTCGAAAGAACGTTATGGTACTGTCAGTGACGGTGAAGATCCGGCATTAGTTAAGGATATTTGACGTTTCACAGCTCTGACGTTTGTGCCGGGCAAGTTTGTAAATGGAAGGAGAACTTTTGGGCTGCAGGGTGGACTTAGACATTGCCCGATCTGGGGATACTAATTGACAACTTAGCAACGTCATGGGAAGGAAGAGCGTACTTTATGCTATTGGGAAGTTAGGCTGTCCGCCTCGTAGCATCGGTCACTGGGGTGTGTTGTGTCATTTGATTACGTTTCACTTAAAGCAAGTTTTTTTTTTTTTTTTTTTTTTTTCAAAAGTGATTTATGACGCATGTATTCACTCGCGGTCAAAACGGATGAGAGCTTTTGAATCACTGTGTATTTTATTTATTCGGATGCAGATGGTGGGAAAACGTGGCAGAATCAAGAACGTCTACCAGCTTGCAGTTTACGGACCCTCCTGTCCCATTATCTCGACATCACAACACCGACGTCACAGACCCTCTTGGCTCTACTGGCCGCTCACGCCTCCGCCGAGGAAGACAAGCGACGCCTCCAGCTTCTTGCAACAGTAAATAGATTGCATTTTTATTTACGTACGGGGAAAAAAAAAAAGCCCCCTTAATTTCGTCTTAATTTTGTTTTCTTCCACTCAGGATGCTCGAGAATATGAAGATTGGAAACACTGGGGCTTTCCTCATTTACTGGAAACTTTGTTAGAGTTCCCATCGGTTGCCATCGACGCGGCCCTACTTGTATCCCAACTTCCACTGCTCCAGCCCAGATTCTACAGCATCTCCTCTTCGCCGCTGATCGATCCTAACCAAATCGATATTACTGCAGCCGTCATCGCCTTCAAAACGCAAGGTATTTTTGATTATGAGATTTCGTTTCAATAAGCGCTAGATCACCAATCTAAAGTATCATTTCGATGTGGCCAAAAGGTGGAAAAGGTCCCATACATTACGGCGTCTGCTCCAACTACTTAGCTCACCTAAAGAGCGGCGATAAAATTCAATGCTTCTTTCGCAGGTACTTTCATTTCGTTTTAAAAATCTAATCAATTTTTATCTCCGAAAAAAATACAAATTTTTATTGTTTGTATTCATTAGCGCGCCCAATTTTCACTTACCCACCGAAATCGAGAGACCTGTTGTCATGGTGGGTCCTGGAACTGGGGTGGCACCGTTCCGTGGCTTTTGGCAACATAAGCAAGCGCTTCAATTAAGTCAGTTCTCCGAATACCCCTCGTCTTATTACATCATAATGTTTATATATACATATAACTGTAGAAGGAAAAGAAATGGGTCCCATGCTACTCTTTACCGGCTATCGCTCACCCGATTGCGACCTGTTCGTCGAAGAGAAGTCATCTATGGTAGCCACGGGCATCTTAGACTATGCCTTCTTGGCTCTCTCCCGTCATCCGGCCGTCCCCAAGGTATCCAGTTACATTGACCCCCTTCGACCTAAAATTATAATCAATTTTCTTATTTCGTTGATTAGGCTTACGTACAAGACAAGCTGCTGGAAGCCGCTCCGCTAGTATATCGAATGCTGACGCAGCAAAAAGGGCATTTTTACGTGTGTGGCGACTGCGCCATGGCTGAGGATGTGGCCAACACCTTGCGCTTGGTGTTTCAAAAAGCCGGTGGATTGGATGCCGAAGAATCGGATGATTTCCTCATGACCCTTCGAGTATGACGTCTTTCTTTTATTAATGTGCAGCAAGGGAGAGAGAACGACTAAGGTAACGTCAAATTTATTGCTTTTTTATACTGGCAGAACGAGAGGCGCTATCAGGAGGATATTTTCGGCATCACTTATCGTGCGCCGGAAACGGTCATTGCCAATCGGAGGCAGCAATGAATGATCGCTGACCGCAGATCACAAGCCAAAAACAAAAACTTTCAACCTTTTTCAGTGTCTTTTTTCATTTAAGTATCAGCAGTTAACACCTGCATTCCAGTTTTTCTCTTTTTGGCGGACATTTATTTCATTCTATTCAAATTTCTTTCGGAATTGTTGATCTCTCTTTTCGAGATTTATGCACTTAGGAAAGCTTTTTACCTTTCGACAGCAATCTCAATGTTTATTCGACATTTATCTCTCTCTTATCCGTTTGTAATATTCGGTGCTGACTGTTTCTTTCCAATTATGAACGGGGTACACAACGGAATATTTTGAGTTTCTATTTCGAACAATAACGTCGCTACATCATTTGTTAGGAAATCAAACATTTAATAATTTAATGTTATTAGGTAACTTCGTTTGATTCGGTTACGTCCTAGATCTTAATTAGCTTGTGGTTTCCAAGTTCTTCAAATAAACTCTGTGATTGCGTTTGGCTTGTTGATCTTATGCATCGCTGCATACGCACAAATCTGGCGAACACATGCGGCCGGGACAGTTCTGCTTGCACCATCCCGCCATCCCCGGTATCATTTGTCGATCCGGAGCAGCGACGTAATTGGTGCACGGGATACCGGTGGTTAGTGGGAGAGGCTGGACTGTGGTAGCAACCGGAACCCTTTTGAAGTTAAATTTTTTTTTTTTTTTTTTTTTTTTTTTTTTTTTAAGTTTAATTTCGTTTTTGCGCCATCGTTTTCCGCAAATTAATTTTTCTATTTAAATTTTTTATAGATTTCTTACGAAGATACCGAAGTAAGAAAAGGATTCAACTCACGTTCCAGCGGGAAGAATTGCAACGTCCGCACAGGCACGGAAGGTCTCCTGAGGTCCGCATCCGAGTCCTTGTGTTCCATTAGAGCAATCTCCCCAACGATTACCAGTCACGTAAGTCCACTATAAATTCAGAAACTATTTGTGATTTTGAGGTATTGCCGACATGGAGCCGGATGGATTTGTAAATGTACTTGTATAATGCATTGGCTGCACGTAACGTCGGGTGGTAGCATCAATCGAGTGGAGAATACTCCGTAAGGAATAGGGTCGACGAATGTCTTTCTGCTTACGGTGCCATCGTTATGGATAAAAGATAGTGGGAACCTGGATCGAAGATCGTAATTAAGATTCGTTTTAGAATTTGCCAGCTGCAGATAATGATATCCTACCTGTCGAAACACTCTTGCGGGGGGTCTTTGAGGACGTTGTTATTCGGACAGAGTTTGAACGTGTAGTAACCCTTGTGTTTAGCAGTAATCTCGATTTTGACTGGGATCGTTTGTCCCTGCACGTAATGGCGAACAATGGTTCCAGTGGCAAAAAGGCCACCTGGAGCTTCGTGGGGTTTTACTCGTTCATCGTATGGATCTCCGCAAATGCCACACTTGCCTTTGTTGACAAACCATTGTCTCTAAAGGGTTAATTCGTTTAGTTTTTTGCCTGGAGGATTAAATGGTTTAACATGGTAGGAATCTAATATGTAGAAGTAAAGGAATTTAATTTCTATAGGACCTAGCACTAACGTTTCTAAAGGATGGTACACTGAGTGCCTGATGATCCCGTATGTATTACGTTAAAAACAAGTTTTAATGATAATGAAATTTTTTTTTCTACTTTTAGTTTCGGGCTATCGGTTACATTTCAAAGGTATAAGAAACAGGCAATCTAGATTTTCCAGAGGCTTGGGCAGGAAATTCTATAGCTACTTACTTCAAATCCGCCACAGAATCCCTCCATGTCCTAATGGAAAAGGTACACATGAGTAATTTTTTTAAAGGAATGAGGTGTATTCTTATGTTTATTAATTTTTATTTTTTTTTATGTTTTCTTTCTTTATTCAACTAGGCAATACTCACATTGTAGTCGGGTGGAGTCGGAAAGTTTTCGCGCCATGCGCTAGAACGTGACGGTGGATCGCGTAGCCGGCCATGTCCGTCCGCTAGACCTACCTTTTCGCCGCGGTACATTTGTAATTTTAGCTTACTTTGTTTTTTTTTACTAAATAACATTTAATCCTTAGTTACAGACCATAGCGATCAGGACCGCCAGGAGTAGATTCGCAGCAGTTCGTTCCATTTCATTCATCTCGATTGTCGTAAACAATTTCGTTTCGATCAAGTCAAGTCGACAGCGCTACAAGAATGAACTATCCTCTTGCATCAGAGACAAACATTTTATACAGGAATGACAGGTAATTATTGCGAAAACGTTTGCTAAAAATCAGTAGAGCAAAGAGGTGGAAGAGGCTCATAGAAAGCTTAGGCTTAATAATTACGAAATTGCGTGAAAAGAATAACATGTATGGGGGAAATCATTCAGTGTCTCCGAGAAGGGATAACGATTGAAATTTCCCCGAACTCTGATTGGATCTCTTCTCCTGTGTGACATCGAAGTAGCCCCTGATTAACAGCTTAGGATTATGGTCAAGAAAGATAGTTCGTAGTAAAGATCTCTTCCGGAATGGCTGGTAACATCGTCTATCGTATTCCTCTATCCTAGCGGAGCTTTAGATATGAATTGAAAATGCATTCTTCGACGACAATGTTAGTATTTCGAACACACACAAAAAAATCCTAGAGAAAAGTGCTATCAATGAATTCGAACATCTTTATTTATTTTCCCCGTTGGGTAGTCAACTCGGCTATTGGCAAAGCTTTTGTTTATGATTTCAAACTCGAAAAGCGTATTTTCAAACAGACAAATGTCTTCTTTCTTTCTTATTACCATTGCTTGAAGCAAAATTATTCGACAACGTAGCTGTCTTGTTTGCCAGCAGTAGAGCTCTTCTAATTTGACATATTGATATATTCATGTAGATTTGCGCTGTTTGGTTGTTGTCCTAGGTCTTTGATCGTAGCGAAATGAAATACCCGTGCGCTTGTAAGCTACCGCAGGTCAAAATCTTCAAGCTCTTTGATCGATCGATGAGCACAGTTCCTTTTTTTGTTTACTTTTCTTTATTTCATATTTTTTTTTTATTGTTATTATTATTATTATTTATTTCTTTTTTGAGGGGGTTAGGGGGTTCAATAGTCAATATCAATAACTTTGCGGTTTAATTTAAACAATATTGTAGCTCGCATGAGTGCACTTTCGTGCCTGGTTTCTTGTTTTGAGAACCAAACATGTTTAATAATCCACGTCTGTTTCATTAGAAGTTTGTGTATTCCTTTTTTATTATTATTATTATTATTGAAAAGAAAACTTTTCTGCTGCGAAAAAAAGAGCAGTTCACTTTGAGGGACGTTGAGAATCATCCGAGCAGAAAACAAGTAAGTTTTCCAATAAAATTGCTGTTTATTCGAACTCTAAATTTTTTTCCCCATCCCCACAGGTATTATCCTACGGTATTTAAAAACTTCCTACAAGTTTCAAAATAACATGTTCCATAATAGTGAAACCAACTAACTATCGGACGCAAATGCAGTAGCTCGGGGGACAGTAGCCAAGCCGACAATTGGTATTGCACCAATCTACCATGCCTGCCAAAGCTCGTTGGCTAGGTACAGGCACGTAACTGGTACATATGACGCTTCCAATTGTTGGACCCGACGTGGGAGATAATGTCATCGTGGGAGGCTGCAACGCTGGCAAAGGCAACGCGGTAGTGGGGGGCAGTACCGTTGGGGTAGGCAATGTCGTTGTGGGAGGTTCATCAAACGGGAAAGGTAAGCGGGTCATGGGAGGTCGCGTCATCGTAATGGGAACCCGAGTTCCAGGCACAGTTGTTCGTGGGGTCGTGGGGGGTAATGGAGTCACGGGTATCATCGTTGTCGTAGTTGGTTGCGGAGTAATTGGAGTCAGTACTGTGGTAGTTGCGGCGACGCCTGCACTGGGTGAACGAAGTGGTTCCCTAAGATGTTTAGATACCCAGGTAAACACAATGTATATTGATTGATGATAGGAAACATTTTAATTTACCCTCCTCTAGGCAAAATGCTAATGTCGGCGCAGGCTCGGAACATTTCCTGCGGCCCACAACCTAAGGCTCCGGTGCCATTAGCGCAAGTTCCCCATCGGTTGCCTGTCGTGTAAGTCCACTACAATTTTCAATGATATCCCAATCAGTTAACTTATTCTACTTTGATCAAGTTGGAAAACTGCACCTGAAGTATACACTGGGTGCACGTGATTCCTGGTGGAAGTTGCAAACGAGCGTTGAAATCGATCCCTGATTTCAATCCCGACACATCGAACTTCGTGAAAGGAGGACCATT
The DNA here is from genome assembly GCF_022539665.2 of Daphnia carinata. NCBI lineage: Eukaryota > Metazoa > Arthropoda > Branchiopoda > Diplostraca > Daphniidae > Daphnia > Daphnia carinata. The sequence goes on from NC_081340.1 coordinate 6,825,695, forward strand.
GACGAAAGACAACACATTCCTAGCCCGCCAAAAAATCGTACGGTAACTATTTTATTCATTTTTCTTAGAAATATGGTTCGAACCTATTGAAGCACTCTTGAGAAGGATCCTGCCTCACGTTATTATTGGGGCAAAGTCTGAACTCGTAGAACCCTTGATGCCAAAAAGAAACTTGGTTTAGACGAAACGAAATTCATGGAAACGTATCGCATAACTTACCCTTGTGCAAAGCTGTAATGTCAATTTTAACGGGTATAACCTGTCCTTCGGTGTAGGTGCGGGTTATCGTACCGGTGGCGAAAACTCCACCCGGGGCTTCGTGTGGTTTTATTATTTCGTCGAACGGGTCTCCGCAAATTCCGCATCTCCCTTTGTTAACCAACCATTGTCTCTATTAGCAGTTTAAAAAAATCAGAATGGGGGGGATTATTAGAAGGAACGCGAACAATAGTTAAAGGATTGTAATCGAATGGCTTACTTCATAACCACCGCAGAATCCTTCCGTGTCCTAGCAAAATTGTTCAAAACAGAGTTTTAAGACGTATATTCAAATAAAGACAGTTTTTTATTTGATCTTTACTCACGTTGTAGTCGGGTGGCACTTTAAAACCATCTCGCCACGCACTGGAACGTGAAGGAGGATCTCGTAACCGACCATGTCCATTCGCTACACTAACCTTTAAACGTTTTTATCAAATTAAATTTTGCTTTGGCACAAGTAGAAATAGTCGAATGAAGCAAACCATAGCGGTTAGGACGGTTAACATCTTGATGAGCGAATGAGATCGTATTTGATGCTTCATGACGACTAGTCTGATCACTCTGTAGAAGTTACGTCAATCGTAGTGGACTGATGTTGTTTGGCAAAGCGATGACATCGTTTTATAGCCATTCTGATCGGGCTAATTGCAGGTGTTTACAGACCAAACGATCAACAGGAAGAACGTTCTTGAAAGTCCACTAAGATTTTCGCCGGAAATAGGTTATTGTATAATAATCCCGCTAGTAAGGAAATCGATATTCTGGAAACTTTGCTTTCTTCCTGCATTTCCTTTAGGTTATATCCCAAAAGATCGGCTACGATCTCAGTAAACAAGTCCAGCATCTTCACAATAGGTTCAAATTAGGAACCAGCTATTTATAACGTAATGTACGTCTTTAGCTTTGCCGTTCATTGAATTAAGTTATTCTACGTAAAAACGTATTCAAAATTGCTTTGCCAAAACTAGTTCTTCAAACAGACTTTTAATATAATGAATCAAAGGCAAAAATGCGATTAAATAGCGTTTTGGATTTCTATTTATTTGGTTGATTTGCTTAAGACTTCCGTTGAGCAGAAATGCCGGGCCCATTACTGACCTGCCTCAATAACAACAAGTAGAACGTTGATTCCCTCGAGAGTGTATGCATTCCTTTATATTTATGTATTGTCTTAACAACCTGATGGTATTTTTTTTTAAGCTTTTCCTATTGTATGGAACAGCGCTAAGTTACGGTCTTTTGTTGCGTAAGAAGTCTACGTATTTAAACTGTTTCTTGCGGATTTCTTCCTCTCAAAATTGTATATCAGTTAGTTTAATTTTCAAATATCGAAACGGGCGAATGGAGAAAAAGAGATCGATTTTGTAATGCTCAATAATTAACATCCTTAATAACTTACAGCACTTAACATTTTGTTTACATTTTTAATTCCCGGCGATTCGTAAAAGAGAACTTGGTGCGTGAATTATTGAGCACACTTGCAGAAATCTTTAGGGCAATAACCGAGTCGGCAGTTATTGTTACACCAGACTGTCATGCCGGACATGCTGTTTTGTGAAGCGACAGGAACATAGTACGCACATTGTCCGCTGTCAACCGATGGGACCGGAACGGGTCGAATAGTAGTGGTTGGGGTTGGAGAAGGAGGCAGCACCGTAGGACGTAGGATCGCTTGAATTGGGGGCCGTGTTAAAAGACCAAAAATCGGCGATATAGTGAAAATCGAAGCCGTTCCAGGTCTTCGGGTAGTTGACCAGATAGTAGGAGATGTAGGTCGGGTGGGACGGATTGGCCGGACAGGCCTCAACGGCCTTGTTGGACGAACCGGTCGCCTTGTAGTAGTCATAAAAAATGGTGGGACAGGTGGCGACGTAAGCGCAGTTGCTGTTGCCAATGGTCTAGCGGTGGTAACTGTAGTGGCCTGGGTCGTTGTTGGACGGCTTGTGGTGGTCGGGTTTGATATTGAAGATGTAGTTAGAAGAACTGTTGCAACCGGAAGGGGAACTACCGTCGTTGTTTGAGGTGAGATACTAAAAAATATTGTTTTATTTTTGTTAAATTTTTCATTAAGAATTCAATATAATAGTTAAATTGTTTATTTACTCTCCGAAAGGTGCAATGGCTACGTCGGAGCAGGCACGAAATGACTCCTGTGGTCCACAACCTAATCGGCTCGATCCGTCTGGACAAACTCCCCATCGATTACCCGTCACATATGTCCACTGTAGGACATGAGGCACGTAACTTAACGGACATTTTAGTCATTAAATTCTACAACTTTACCTGGATTATACATTGACTACAGGTGACTTCAGGAGGTAGCTGAATTTGGACCTGATAAGTGGCGGGTGATAGTTTCTCCAGGTTGAACGTGGTGTCAGTAGCACCCGTTTCGTCCACAAAATTCAATGGATACCTGTACATATTTAAGTAGGTGACCGAATCCCAATAGTTTTCAGCAGAATAATAAGGTATAGTGTTACAATTTAGATAAAGAAATGGAAATAACCGAACAACCTTTCGAAACAATCTTGAGCAGGATCTTTCTTTGGATTGTTATTCGGACAGAGCTTGAATTCATAGAAGCCCCTGTGCGTGGCCGTTATCTGAATCGTGACGGGTATAATTTGCCCTTGCGTGTAATTCCGCACGATGGTTCCAGTGGCAAAAAGACCACCGGGAGCCTCGTGTGGCTTAATCATCTCGTCATAGGGATCGCCGCACACCCCACATCGACCCGAATTCACCAACCATTGCCTCTACCCCACAGAAAAGGAAAACGATCACAAGGATACCACACTGTAACTATTTTCTTAATAGTACAAATTACATCAAATCCGCCGCAAAATCCCTCCATGTCCTAGTAAAATCAGTTAAGGAATTTTTTCGTCATAGAAATCATATCAATCGATACTTTGTGTCGTTATTAACTCACATTGTAATCTTTGGGTGTGTCAAAACCAACTCTCCAAGCAGTAGAACGTGATGGCGGATCAAATAACCTTCCATGGCTATCGACGAAAGTCACCTTTGGTTTTATGTGAACGGAAGTTATACAGTTAAAGTTCCAAAAATTAACTTCCTAACTTGAGTATACACTCATTACTTTTTCTCTTTAATGTTTACTTACCAATATAGACGCAAGAATAGCCAAAGCGATGGCCCTCCACTCCAGTTGAGCCAATAAATTCATCACACTAACTGCTGTGAGAGGGAACTGTTCAGAGTTAACTACGGTAGAGCTATGATTGGTGGCATTCAACTGTTCCATGCTTCAATGAGAGCTGGAGACTTTTATAGCCGGAGAAAAACAGAATTGCTGGCTGTGACATCCGAGGTGATCTGGAAACTGAATGACCTGAAACAGAAAAGGACCTGATCAGGTCAGGCTCTAATTTACGCGGGTAGAAAATCAGGTAAACCAAATTCATTGTATACATAAAGGTCCACTACGAGTGCCCTTTTTCATTCCTTTATCTTTTTCTTCTAACCTTTTTCCCTTTTACTTTCTTTCGTTTAGCAATCAATAAAAAGGGACTGTTGTTACGTGATCATCCATCTTTACTGCGGATACAAATGAACCATGAACATAATATCGATGCAGTCGTTTTATAAAAGGTATAGTTTTTGAATTTAAAAAAAAGAACAGATCTTACGTTAACTATCGGCTTTGTTTTACAGGTCCCTTTGTTTGTTCTTTCTTTGCGAAAGTGAAGATAGTAAAAGAAGATCATCGGCAACGATATGGGTAGCCTCGTACCTAACTGGCCGAACTGTGTAGTCGACTAGACGTCTTCATGCCCCCGTAAAGAACCTTCTTTCAGATTTTTATCTCTTTAAAGAAAGTCAGATTAGGTGAATTTGGCATGGTCTGCAGCGCGGCAGGACGTCTTCTGTTTTTCGTACGCCCTAGTAGGTAGCTCGTCAGTTCCTTGTAGTAGGTAGAGTAAAAATGGCGATGGGTATGACAGCTTCAGTAGCCCTTTTCGTTTTATCACGCCCTAGCAATCAATCCTGTGTACGTGCCTAGAACGTGAGACATCATAAGCTTAGCAAATGGCGCCATTCCCTGTTGGCTTTGACAGATCTTGGATGCTTTCTGAGAAAAAAATTTGTATTTTTCAATTTATTTATTTTGAGAGACTAAGGCAGAGTATCACATGACAGCTGGCCATGTCGCCTTCGATTCTGCTTCGATAGAAACTATGACACGTTCATATTTTTAAGTAATAGGCGATTGTTTAAGTTTAGCTTCCTGATTCGAATGATTTGTTTAAGGTTCAAAGATGCAAAAATTGAAACCTCATCTAAGAATTCACGTGAAAGGCCTAAACACTATCACGTTCATTGAAAATTAGAAATCAATGTTGATACCAAAGTATACACCTTGATGGACGTGTTCTGAATTGTACGTTTATTTTTATTATTGTGTTATACCCTTCTATCTCACCTACTGGAGATCTTCAGTTTGAGGCACGGATTAAACTTCACTTATGTTCAATATTTATTTGTCATTTTCCATTTTCCGTGTATGTATAAATTTCTAACGGATGTTTTGCAGGCACGACACGATAACATTGTTTGGGCTATTCAGCCAAAAAGTGTTACAATCGACTTAATTCAAAGCAGGAAATCCATAGATATCAGGATAGAGCGTCTGCTTGTGACTTCGGAACTCTTGGTTTCAAGTCTCGGATCATGGACATGGCAGTAAATATATATTAAATAAAACCTTTATTAGTTTATCGAATTTATTATTGGCAGTATCAGAAGTGAGATGTTAATTCACATAGAACCATGCTACAAAATTTTCTAAGTCTTAAAGTTGGCTTAAAGCTAGAAGAAAAAATCGAATGTAATGAAACGTAACTAATGGCTCAATGGTTGAGCATCGGTGTGGTACGCCGAGGGTACAGGGTTCGATACCTGTAGGAGACAAGTGGCAATATAAGTATTACATGTTCGAAGTGTGAAATATATATTATGCTGTCAGTTGTTATAATATTACTGTAACAAATGCCTGGCAGGCATCTAAGTGTGAACTACGTTAAAGGAGCTGAGCCTCCCTTCCACGCACAGCCGAGCCTGCATCCCCGAACACGGGCAGTTGCGCCAGGTTCTGCAAACTACCGCGTGGCTACTCGGAATGGAATACCTGGCAGAGATTCAAGTGGTACACCGTTGAGTTCCTAGGGCAGGTGAACTGGACTCTGCAGACCACCATGTGGCCGCTGGAAAGGGGAACTTGAGCAGGGCCCTGACTGATTCACCGTCAAGTTTCCAGGCTATCGACCGTCCGTTGAGCCATGAGAGGCCTCAGGATCAACGAATCGAGACTGGAAGTATCTTCGAAGTTTTTATCATATGAGGTGGAAGTTTTATGATACCATGAAAAATCAAAGTAATATAATGTATAAGTGGTAGCTCAGTGGTAGAGTTACGGCGTGAAGAGTCGAAGGTCCAGGGTTCGAGTCGCACACGGGTGACGTACCAATTTTTAAGATTTTTATTGATTTTATTTGAAAATTTGAAAAATTCCGGTGTGTAGGAAAAAAGTTTGGCCGGAAAAAAAATTTCTGAAAAAATTTTCAGGAAAAAAAAAATTCCCCCCAAAAAATTTCGGGCAAAAAATTTTCCCGCATAAAATTTTCCCGCAAAATTTCTGAAAAAATATTTTTAAAAAATCACGGAATATTGTATATAATAGATATAATTAAGTAGGTAATTTGAATCGTTTTAAACAAAATTTATTTCAATGGTAACTTAAAGCCAAGGGATATTACACCAATACACAACATACACAAAACAAATTTTTTAAATTCCGACAGAAAAAAATAGCTTCGACTTTCATCAAGTAAACATAAGAAGTAACAACCGAAGAAGCATGCCGTGTACAGCTATAATCATAGATCAAATTATAGCAAACATTTCATACCGACATACCTGCAAAAAGCAACACAAAAAAACAAAAATTATGCCGCGCCAGTTGACGATTCCAATGGGTTCAATTGTGAGTTTCCATTGGAACTATGTCCGCAGAAGAAATGCAAGATAACACAAAAGAGCCCATGACTTGTCATACATCTAAACAAATAAAAAAAGTTATTAACAGTTCAAAATACAATGTTTAAAGAATCCTCACTCACCTTCACCACAAAGTGAAAAAGGAGAATTGGACTACCTCCTATCCTTAGACAAGACCTGAAGACAATGAAAGGTTTAGTCTAAAATTCAACAAAGAAAACAAATTTGTGGAACATTTATTTCTCAGCATTTGCGATATATGGTTGAAATCATTATTTTTCATAGTAATCCTAAGTCATCATTTGTTAAAAAAGAAATAAAATTGCATGATTAATCACACCTTTAGAATGTAGGACACCCAACTGCTTACAGAATGGCACCAGGCAACTTGAAGGTCCAACATACTTTCAAATAGCTCACTTTTGAACACTGCATCACACCAACCAATTAATGCTCGGGTAACACATGCAACTTCTTGTGCAATTGAGGAATAAGCCTAGAAAAACATTTCAGTAACCCTTTAATATTCTAAATGTCTAACAAACCCACCTGTAAAGATCAACCACCAGGTGATTCAGCCTCATGAACAGGACGAGACAGTAGCACTGAAATGCCAGCTAAATTATCCAGTCATCCTGTTTTGTAACAATTTAATTCAATCATAAGATTACATACACAAATATATCTAACAGGAAAGCCCCTTTCTATGACAATACATCAGAAAATCACTAATCAAGTGAAGATTTTTACATCATCTAATAAATTTTGAATGATCACCTCACAGCAAAATCTGAAAATTAGTATACACATCATGCTAAAATGAAAAAGCAACCTAAGTAATCCTAAGACATCATTTGTTAAAAACAAAATAAAATTGCATGATTAATGCATACCTTTAGAATATAGCACACCCAACTGCTTACAGGATGGCACCAGGCAACTTGAAGGTCCAACATGCATCTTGAACACTGCATCATACCAACCGCTCAGGTAACACATGCATTATCTTGTGCCGTGGAGGAATAAGCCTATAAGAACACATTTCAGTAACCCCTTCAATATTCTAAATATCTAACAAACCCACCTGTACAGATCAACCACCAGGTGATTCAGCCTCATGAACAGGATGAGACGGTAGCACTGAAATGCCAGCTAAATTATCCATAGTCATCCTGCTTTATAACAATAATTTAATTCAATCATTAGATTATATATATACAAATATATAAATATTTATTAAGGAAAAGCCCCTTTCTATGACAAGATGTCACCAGAAAATCACTAATCAAGTAAAGATTTTTACAACCATCATCTAATAAACTTTGAATGATTACCTCCCAGCAAAACCTGAAAATTAGTATACAATTCTTGCTAAAATAAAAAAACAACTTAAATTGTACACGGAAAGACATTACAACAGATAATTTTCTCTTAATGTGAGGACTAATACTTACAACCACTATCGTCGGGAATCTGAAGTCAAAAGAATTTCTGAAAACAGTGGCAGTCCCAATATAAACTCTCTTTGAATGCCCGACAAGTTTTCTTTTCTTTGATCGTTTGCAAGTGATTTCAACTGGCGCTGCGAGTTCATTTGGTTTATGTTCTGGTGTATGGCAATCCGTTTTACCCCAAAAAAAAAAAAAATTTCGGCCTTTTTTTTCTTTTTTACAGCTATAGCCATCTATCGGCCAGATTCCTACTTAATTTTCTAAATACAACTTTACGAATTCTAGCCATATAAATATATAATTTTTTAAATTAATAACTTTATTTCATTAAATATAACTATACAATAATTATTTTGTTATATTCTACTTACTTAACTTCATTATTATTACTATTAACTATTAACTTTCCATTTTGTGCTGCAGCAATTATAATGAATGTAGCCTAATTCTAATAACAATGAGAATAATTGCTTGTTTTAGGTATAAATAATATGTTTGAGTAATATAAAGTCATTATTGGTTGTTGCGATGTGAAAATAATACACAATAACGTCTTTATATTACTCAAACATATAAATTTTCTTAAGTTAAATTTTCATTTGGATAAGTACTTTGAATGTTTAAAAACATTTAGTTTGTGGCGGATAAAATTTCTCGTAATCACTTTTGCGTCCACAAGAGGCGCCTTAAACCGTGGCTCATCGGACAGTTTTTTTTTCAGGCATATTTTTAGATTGGCTTAACGCGTGTAGTCTGCTGTCTACCTTTACTCGCTAGATTTTACTTCTTGACCTCTCTATATAATCTTATTTGTTTCATTCTGTTCTACATTTTTTCTGTCCAGGGCAGACTTGCCGTTGCGATTGTTTTTTCGATTTTGATCGCCGATCAAATCATCACTGATTGATTTTGATTGGCGATTCGTGTTTTCTTGTATTCGAAATCTAGTGTGATTAGTAAACTGTTTAAAGTCAATGGCGACCAAAAATGGTTTTGTTTAACAGTTTTTTTATGTGAAAGACATTAATGCCAGAGTGTCCACAAGCTGTGATTACTTTAAACTATGGTTTTGTTTAACAGTATGAAAGACATTTTGCCAGAGTGTCCACAAGCTGGGGGGGGGGGGCGGCGGTAGTGGTCCGTTGACGTCACAAAGTAAGATGAAAATATCGAAACATGTGTTCGAACTTAACTTCTTGGTGCTTTTTATAGTATGGGGAAGGGGGACATTTCTCGAAGGATTGTCCACAGGAGGGTCGCGGCGGTGGTGGAAGTCGTACCTGCCATGAGATAAACAAAAAACAAAAAAACATCATTTTTAGTGCTCATTTTTAACGAAGAAGAGGGCAATATAGCAAGAGATTTTCCTCAAGGAGGAAGCATTGGTGGCAGCAACTGTTATGATGTAAACATCAATTATATCTTCACAAAACTATTTCATGTTCCAGTGCTCATTGTTTTACTCCTAGTGTAATCAAGCTGACCACACCTCGAAAGGCTGCCCGAATCTCTTCAGTGAATTGACGGAAGATGGAAAGCCACATGAGCAATACATTCCAGAAGCTGTGACATGCGATGAAAAGGAACTGTTTAAGGGCATTGTCTATGTGGGAATGCTTTAACAATTTTGATAAAGTCGTCCTCCATGTAAGCCATTTCTCGAAACTGTATTTTTTTAAAAATATCTATTGTGTTTGCTTTAGGCTATAGGAAAAGATGTACTTCAATACATAACATCATTCGAAGAAGCCGGCCTGCATCAACTACTACTTCAAAACATTAAGAATTCTGGCTACATAAAACCAACACCTGTTCAGAAAGCTTCAGTTGTAGTTATTCTTGCCAAAAGAGGTTTAATTGCTTGTGTGGTCACGGGCTCCGGAAAACGGTAATCCAACTAATTAACGCTGTGTAATTTTAATTAACGCTGTGTAATTTTGACTACTAAAACCTTGATGCCCTCGTACTGACTTGATTCGAATGGGTCGGTATGAACTGGGTAAGTTGAAGTAAAAGTAATTTTGAGTGGGCACGCCGGTGATTGCGACTACTAAAAGGTCCAATTGCATCTAAGATACTCAACAAACCCTTCGTGATATTCGTTGATTAAGTCATCTAAAATTTTACATTTTTTCATGCAGGCGGCGTACTTGGTACCGGTTATGAACATATTGTTAGAACAAGGTGTTGTTGGTGCGTCTCATGCCATGGGGCAAAAGCCAGAAGTTGTAATTGTCGCACCCACTCGTGAATTGGCCATTCAAATTCACCGCGAGGCGTGTAAATTCTCCTACAGTTCGGTTTTAAAGTCTGTGATTATATATGGAGGAACTCTCACGAGCCATCAGCGGTCAAATCTTCAAGCTGGGTGCAATATTTTTGTCGCGACCACCAGGCGATTCAATGATTTTCTCGACCGTGAACTATTTGACTTCTCGGGAGTCAGGTTTTAAATTTTGGACGAAGCTGATGGAATGCTTGATATGGGTTTCGGTCCCAATGTTGAAAAAATTGTCAATCATCCAACGATGCATCCGAAAGTATGTCCTCGATGGCTTTTGAGTATGAGATTTGATTGATGTAATACTATTTGTTTCTCTGTAGGGAATCCGTCGTGTTTGTATGTTTTCGGCTACATTCCCAGATGAAGTGCAAGAGCTGGCTGCGACGTACATGGAAGACTACATATTCGTCACAACAGGCATTGTCGATGGCACCAATCCGGGTGTTGAACAGCTGTTTTTTTCAGTGCTCGAAAAGAGATAAGAGAGCTAAGCTGATCGAAGTTTTACAAGATCTCGGTGGTTCCAAGACTCTCCTTTTTGTCAACAGCAAAAAGACCGCGGATTTCGTCGCTGCATTCTCGTGCAATAACAACTTACAAGTAAGAATCAAAACTGTTGGAATTGGGCAAAGTGTCTTAACTTTAAATGTCTAGTCTACCAGCATCCATGGTGAGCGTAAACGAAAATCGTAAATGTCTCTTCTGAAGCTTCTGACAGAAGCATATACTCGCAATCAACTCACGAATCATGTAAGGTATGAACTATATATATGAATTAAGAGTTTTTATGCCTAATGGTGTTTTACTGTCTTATTATAGATGAACAATAAATTTTGATCTGAAAAGGTTTCTTGTTTGGGGCAAGGTCCTGAATAAATTATTATGTTTGGATACACTACATGGAATTTCCATACTTCATTCAGATTCTCAATTAAAAACGGTATTAAATTTTTCATAAATTGAAGTGCATATCTGGGCTCCCTTCCTTTCCGTAGCCCCGTTTCCCCTTGACTCGTAATAAGCCCGTAGGGGGTCATGCCCCTACTGTACGGTATATATAAAAACAACATATACCGAGGTTTGGAGGGCTCTGGCCGGAAAGGGGACGTGGGGTCCGCTCAGTCCGATGATGTGTTCACGGAGGGCGACGTGGCTATCCACAAATCCGAACTAAAGGTTAATCGCTCCAGTAAAAATGTTCCAAATCTTCAGCTCTTCTTCCGGCTTCTCTTAGCCAATCACCGGGTAATCTCCCCGGTGGGTCAACAAGGCAGTGTCTCCCCATGCCTGGGTTGACGGCAACTTTTGAAAGGGCTATTGTGCCTTTTTAAAGTTGCAAAAATAATTCTAATGTGCAGAGAATTGTCAATAAAATTTTTTTTATAAAATATTTTTTGCAAAATTTGTTTCTTTCATTGTCTGTTTTCGCTGTGTCTACACATTACATTTATCACTTTTTTTTTTATCTTGCTCAATTCAACTTTATTGTTTTTGCCACCTTTGATGGTAAGCATTTTTTCCATTGGTTAATCGTTTATCTGTAAGCATTCAATTATTGTTTATTACACTCTTTGAATTTTTCAACTTAGATTCAAGGATTAACGTGTAATATCTGGATATTTCCTGAAGTAATTTTTAATTTGTATTTTATTTTACTCGTATGGGAACCGATCCCCAGTCATTTAGCGTGCAACGCCGGTGCTCTAACATTGAGCCACGAGATCTATCTAGATATTTTATTATCGCATATCATATGTTATCGTCTAGGATGTTTATGCAGTCCTTCATAACTATATGTTTATCTGTCTATTGCTTTAATAAGGACCAAAGCTCTGTGGTATAGTCTTCAGCTGCGATATCTGTTACCCTGGGTTCAAACCTCAGTAGATGTTTAAAAATGAAGCAGTATATATGTAGAAAAACGTTTTGCATTGTTGCATTTCATTTTTATTCTAAGTGTAAATGCAAGTCCGCAAGTAACTAGAAAAAAGCCAACGTGTTATTATATAATTCATGGCTCATTGGTAGAGCATCGGCGCGGTATGCCGAACATCCAAGGTTCGATCCCTGGGTAATAATTGAATGCTTACAGATAAACGATAAACCAATGGAAAAAATGCTTACCACTAAACGTGGCCCAATGCTTACCATCAAAGGTGGCCAAAACAATAACGTTGAATTGGGCAAGATAAATAAAAAAAAAAGTTGATACATGAAATGTGTAAACACAGCGAAAACAGACAATGAAAGAAACAAATTTTGGAAAAAATATTTTATAAAAAAAATTTTATTGACAATTCTCTGCACATTAGAATTATTTTTGCAACTTTAAAAAGGCACAATAGCCCTTTCAAAAGTTGCCGTCAACCCAGGCAGGGGGAGACACTGCCTTGTTGACCCACCGGGGAGATTACCCGGTGATTGGCTAAGAGAAGCCGGAAGAAGAGCCGAAGATTTGGAACATTTTTACTGGAGCGATTAACCTTTAGTTCGGATTTGTGGGTAGCCACGTCGCCCTCCGTGAACACATCATCGGACTAAGCGGACCCCCACGTCCCCTTTCCGGCCAGAGCCCTCCAAACCTCGGTATATGTTATTTTTATATATACCGTACAGTAGGGGCATGACCCCCTACGGGCTTATTACGAGTCAAGGGGAAACGGGGCTACGGAAAGGAAGGGAGCCCAGATATGCACTTCAATTTTTAATTTATAAAATACCGTCTCGAGAATCCGAATGAAGTATAGAAATGTCATGTCATCCATCCAATCATTACAATTTATTCAGTGTCTTGCCCCAACCAAAAGTCTTTTCAGATCCAATGTTACTATTAACCTATACTGAGAAAAGAAAAACAACACCATTAAGCATCTCAATTGTTGCTCATGTGACTTACATGACTCATAGATTCAACTTCTGGCAGAAGCTTGAGAAAGGCCATACAAATTGCAGATGAACATCATTGTATAAGGCTCTTGAATGATAAAATAGCACCCGTAGAATGTTGCATTGTTGATAGTTATGTTCCCAGTATATGAAAATCCTTTCCTATTGGATAAATTTTTTTTGTAGATTAGACATGGTTGGCAAAAAGGAGGAGAAATACTTCGTCATAAATTCAAAATTTTTTCAAGAAAATTCCTTTCATACCTAAAGAGTCCATGTATGATGTTCATCGCTGCAATGCCAGCAAAGTGAAACATCTTTAGGGCCATTTAAGTATCCAGCTTCACCAACACTCTGAACGTAAAGGACAAGTTGTTCTTTAGCCAGAGAAGCAGAATTATTAGAGGCTTCTAGCTGTGACACTATGAAGTATTCTATGAGGATTGTACCAGATTTATTAACACAAGATGATACTTCTCATTAGACAATTTGCATTACTCTATTACTTTACCTCATACCTTAACAGTAATGCACTCTGTGTTTTTTCAACTACAGGGCAACTCTTCCATCCTGTAACACTTCCAGATTTGACTTGATCCCCTGCTAAAATTCTGTGAATGCAAAATAATAGCATTAAAAATACTTTTTCAATAGACAAAAAAAAAACGATAAGTGCCTAATCCATGTTTGATGTTGAACTCATGCCATTTCTGGGTTTCTGTACCACACCCCTTTTCAGCAGTCTTTATGGTAATATTAATCAAAGCCACATGTACGACTATGAAATGGGTGTTGAAAAGCAAATAAAAACCTGTTGAGATGGATACCAGGAGAATCAGAATAGATCTCAATCAACTTCAGTTATTCTTTTCCCTATAGTACTTAGTGACATAGCATAATAGATATACCTGCCTCAATTCAGAACCATAGACCAACAGAAAAGAACACAGAAATGTAGCTGCTGTGAAAGCAGATCACTTTAGAACACATGATCAGGTATAGATCATCTAAGAGGAAACCTAAAATGCAAAGACAAAAATATTGGGCATAATTGCAGTTTACCAAACATAGTAGCAAAATAAAATAATTGTCCAAGAAAGACATATGCACACTTGGGTTGGCGAATGGGTAAGTCTGATGCAATGTATGGCAACCCGTTTTCCTTCCCCCCTACCAAAAAATAAAAATATCGGCCTTACTTTCTGTTTTACTCCTACCAACCGATAGATGGCGGTAGCAGTGAAATAGAAAAAAAAGGCCGATATTTTTTTTTTTTTTGGGGGTAAAACGGATTGCCATACTGGTGCGTTAGTGTACAGTACACAACACTGCTATCGCCATCTACCGGTCAGATTTCTACTTGACAACAGAAAAAAAAACATATTTTTTTTTTGAGTAAAACGGATTGCCATAGTCGTATCGATCTATGAAAGTTAGAAATTCTATGTTTGGGCTTCTGCTTTTCTTTGTAACGAATAAAACAAACAAATAAATATCCGGATTTCGCTTTTATTACCAAGGTACGCTTGAACCGAAAAATTCAACCATCACGAATCTGCATGCATTTTAAATACATTTTGGTATTTAAAACTTGGTTTTCTTGTTCAGCTCTTCAGTTAAGAGATTGACTGTTTCTGTTTCACCTTGTTTTTATGAATTCTACGCATGCTCAAATTTTTGTGGTAAATTTGAAATTAAAGCACTTATGATTGCCTTATTGGTCTACACAGGCAAGCTTTAAAAATGGCAGAAGCTGTACCTGAAGAAGAATTGACTATCCCAAGAGCTGCTATGAACAAAATGATTAAAGAAATTGTACCCAGTGTTCGAGTTGCTAATGAAGCTAGAGAGTTAATTTTGAACTGCTGTTCAGAATTCATCCATCTTTTGGCATCAGAAGCTAATGACATCTGCACCCAACAACAGAAAAAGACTATAAATGCAGAACACATTCTAGGAGGTAACCATTGTCATTTATATACATCTCTGCAATGAAAATGACCTCCCAGTGTTACATTAGCACTGGATAGACTAGGGTTCAATGATTATCGCACTGATGCTGAGGCAGTTTTGAAAGATTGTAAAGCTGTTGCTGCCAAGAGAAGACGCCAAAGTACAAGGCTGGAAAATCTAGGAATTCCAGAAGAAGAGCTATTGAGGCAGTAAGTTTTGGTTTAGGATAAGGCATTAAATTAAAATCAAGGCTTAGGAATTGGTACAATCTTTATTAATGTTTTTTTTTATGGCAGGCAGCAGGAATTATTTGCCAGAGCCAGAGAAGAACAAGCTGCTGCTGAGCAAGCCCAATGGCTTCAACTACAAGCTGAAGCTCAAATGTCTTTACAACAGCAACAGCATGGAGATGCTCCATCCAATTCAGAAGATGGAGAGTATTCTTAATGTGTTTTGTGATTTGACCTAATACATAGCTTGATTTCTAGTTTGAGCCCACAGACATGAATCGTAAGTCATATAAAAAGACACTAACTAAAAAATTTAACTTATTGCCATATCACAACCTAATTTTAAATTTCTTTCTCAAGTCATGAATTATTTATTATCCTATATAGTCGTGAAAGATGCTTCATAAGATGCGTCCAAGTAATTAACTACATAAATTATTGTATAACGATGATATTTCTCGCGGAATGCACAACAATTGACAAGTCGTAGGTCGACTTCTATCTGTAACAAGATTGAGAGGATGAATAACGACTGACAAGCCAATAGTTTACATCGGGATGTCTACTCGTTAGAAGATTAAGAAAAATGGAAGGTTGCTCCTCGACTCTGGTCATAAAAGGCTGCCATAGTGATATGAACAACCAATGGATGACACGTATACTCGTTAGTAATCGTAACATTATAGTGATGCGTATCATCCATTGATGGACAGAAAGCTTAAACTGACGAAAGAAGAGACAGCAAAGGCATCCTCTATAATATTCCAGCCATCATTTCTTTTTTCGACTTAGTAGTCTTGCTTTCTGAAAAGTTCATAACATATGCGTCAGACACATTCAACTAATGAAATTTTTGCCTTGGTTTACCAATGTGCCTTCGTCAGCTTTTGATTTCGCATAACTTGAGCTAGCTTGCAGTTTCTTCTGTTTGACGACTTGTTTCGCTTTATCCAAACTATAGGCGAAATGATTTTTGGAAAATTATGTTACAATAATTCTTTGTTTTCCTTGTGGATAAAGCTTACTTTTCTTTGAAAATTCGTTGCTGTTCGCGATTCCAAACATCTTTAAAGTCCGAGGCAAACGTTGACCACAAACCAAAGAAATCCTTTGGGTCAAGCTCCGAATTCTTTTTTGGCGTAAACTTGAAATATTTCAATACGGCTTCAAATCTAGACGACAAAAAAATTTATTACGTAAGATGTAACAGGAGATTCTGAAATTCTCTTCAAACACAGCAATACCTTTGTTTGCATTCTATTAAATTCTCTTCTTCTTCCGAAAGCGATTTTTTTGCTGAAAACGTAGTTAATTTTGTTACTCGAACAAATATATCCTTTAGATTCGTATTACCTTGTACAAAAAAAGATTCCATTTTCCCTTTGAATGGTTCTAAATGTATTTCTTCCGATGCTGCTATTACTTGACTGGCTTTTTGTTCCACACCTATACAATAAAAGATTTGTGTTGTTAGTTCCAGAGAACACAAGAAAGAGTGAAGGTACCTTGGATTTCTCTATTCAGCTGTTTAAGACTGGCTTCTAGCTCCTCAAATTTTAAATGTCCAGCTTTATCCAAGTCTGTTGGTTCTGGCAGAGGCATGCGGGCGTCACTTGTTCCAGCTTTATCATCAAATTTCTGCGTTTGCACACGTTAAACAAACAAGACAAGTTAAGCATCTATCAACTAAAATATCCCTTTAACTCGTACCTGAATGTAGACTTTAACAACGTAAAATATCAAAGTCAAGGTATTATCCTTGCTTTTTACATCTTTAATTTTCGGAAGAATGTCTATGGCAAAACCATCAGCTTGTCCGCGCTGACGGTTACCTCCATTCATGTAGTTTCCTAGAGCAAGAATAATGCCTAGGACACGGGATACTTCGACGCTCGTCATCAATTTTTCACAGATAAGCTGTGAAAATAATTCATATATGAGATGCAAATTTGACTCAAGGCAAATTACGATAACGCTGCGCTACAACCGCCTTACCTTAAGGTTATTGAGTGGATTCGTGATAGTTGCTAGTATTTCGTAGAAGCTGTTTTGAAACATGAAGCATGCTACCCGCTCTGAGAAGCTAGGAATATTAGCCAATTCGAGTAAGAAATTTTCTGGTTTGTCCATGACAGCATCTGGCTGCTGTTCCAATGTTAGACGCATGGTAGCTAATTCATCTTCCGTAGCTCTTAATTCAAAAATCTTTTGAAGAGTTTCAAGATCAATCACGGACGTATCTAGGTTGTACACAGCACTTTCGACCTCTTGGACATCTAAGTGGCGACTTGATATTAAAATGCCGACCATTTGCGACCGTTTGTTATCCAAAACTAGTTAATCAAATAGACATAAATTTAAAATCGTAATAGAACGAGTGTTGTGTAATACTTACTTTTGACACTTTGCTGTTTCACTGGCTTCGTCTCCGCCTTCGGTTTCACTGGCTTCGCAACGACAACTTGTCGTGAAAATAAATCGGAAAAATCATCCCAGTTATCTGGGGCGATCTCTTCCAGCCTATCCCACAGCGATGTGCTGGAAAAGCACCACAATATACTAATTTGGCTACAAGCAACGTCGAAAAAATGTGTCATACTTGCCGTCAGATACGTTTGATACTGCCACTGCTTGTGGTGGTTGGAATGGAATTAAAATTCTCGTCCAATATAGAGGCTTCATTGGTAGTTTAGGATCGACTGGATTCTTTAAAATATATATATACACATATGCTTCATAAAATAAATCTACGCGTGTGTAATCAAAAGTATTTACCTTTCGAATAACAGTTTTGTTGAAATTCCATCCACCACTCGGCGGAGCTGGAAGTGACGGTGGAGACGCGAGTCCTCCGGGACCGGGAGGTGGTGGAACCGACCCTCCTATCGGAGGTGGCGGAGGAGGAGGTCCACCCATCGGCGGAGGTGGTGGAGGTCCCCCCATCGGAGGCGGAGGTGGTGGAGGTCCCCCCATTGGAGGCGGCGGAGGTGGCGGAGGTCCTCCCATCATAGGTGGCGGAGGGGGTGGAGGACCCCCCATCATCGGTGGAGGTGGTGGAGGTCCACCCATCATTGGCGGAGGTGGCGGGGGTCCTCCAAAACCATTTGAAGCAAATGGCGGGGGTGGCGGAGGCGGTGGCGGTGGAAAATTCGTTTGGCCAGCAGAACATAATGTAGGTAAAGGAGGAGGTGGAGGCACAGATCCGGAACTAGTTGGTAATGGGGGAGGCGGAGGTACATCCCCTGTTGGTCTTCTGCCATATGTCGGAGAAGAAAATCCCATTGGAGGTGGTGGTGGTGGTGGCGGCGGTGCGCCTGAAGAGTAAGGACTAGGCGGCGGAACATATGGAGGTGGTTCAAGAGTCGGTCGATTTTTGAGGACTAAAACCTCTTTCTTTAAGGTAGTAATCGTTTCCTCCAATTCTTTCATCTTATTACGAAAATCAGCTTGTATTCGTTTAAGTTCCGCGTCATGCTCTTGTCGCGCCTGTTGGAAAGCTGCCAAATGTTCTTGTATCGGCAAGTAATCTTCTTTAGCCCGAGTTATTCCTTTGCTGTTGACATCAGGTCGGCACCATCTGTACATTCGGTCCACCTGCGAGAAAAGTGATGTTTGTTACACGAATGTAGATGGATTACTGTCCGATGAATTTTCTCAAATACTAACCATAAATTTGTCACATATTTGTCCATCTTCCAAAGGACAAATAATGCCAATGTTCAATAAATAATTTACAAAGTGGCCCATCAGAAGTCGCAGATCATGGCTGCTAATAAGAAGTCTTAAATAATGATCCTCATCAATAGAAGATAGCAGGTTTGAAACCAGCATTTGCCCTAGACAAACAGATAGATTCTGAGTCATTAGAACAAGACTCAACTGCAATTTTGAAATACCTTCAAAATTTTCTAGGGCATTGAGATCATGTCTTTCGAGAGACGATCGCCCTCTCGGTGAACCAACTTGCTGCTTTTGTTCCATTGCCAAGTCATAGGTGAGGCTTGCAACCTTGCGTAATACATTGGACTCTTTCTCTGCAGATGCTACGTCGTAAGGGAAACAAGGGATATACGTATAGATTACTCGTATCTCCTAAAAACCATGTACGAAAAAATTTCATTACCTGCTGATGGATATGGAATCCCAAGATCGCTTGGTTCTCGTCTAGCCACATTTTGAGCGTGACTTAGGATGGAAGTGGCTGGAATTTCTACCTTTTTATGTCTTGTAAGGGTAAATGGCTGCCCATTATTTGCCATGTTAGAAGATCTGGTAGCACTATTGTTATGCCCTGATGAAGAACCTCCAAGATGGATCATATCAGGCATCTCAATTCCAATCTTTGAAGTGCTTGCCTGTTAGTGGAATCCCCAAATATGGCAAAATTAGCTAGGGCTTAACACAACAAATTTTCACGAAGCAACTCCACTTTGATGGATTAAAAAAGATTTATAAAAAATTCTAGAAATAACATAAAAATATTCTATAAATTGTGCTTACAGATTTGTTTTCTCTGGCATAGATTGAGAAAATATGATATTTTATTGCAGCCGTGCAATGAAGTATCAGATTGGGGATTTCAAGTGCAAGATAGTCAAGTTGCCCTCTTGTAAAATGTTGCTTATAAGTTATAGGGCATGCACTCTTTTCTGGAGTGGTAGAAAATTGCTTGTCGATTTGCTTGAACTTGTCCTTTACTTGTGGCTGTACTATTTCATTTGACCTCGAACAAAGCTCTGTTGCATATGACGAAGTATCAGCATCCAATCCAATATTATCACTTGTTTGTTGTTCAAAACCACTTGACAGTGAAAGAGTTCCAGCATTTTCAATGTCATAGACGTCTCTCAAACTACATGTTTCGGTTCCGGTATTGCTGTCCAACGGAAGATCGGGGACATTAATACTATCCGATGTCTCGGACACAATCAGTAAATTTTCTTCGCAGGTCCAGGTCTGTTGATGAACGACGTCTTGGTAACTTGAAGGATCTTCTGCTTCTTCGGGCTCGTCTACATCAGCGAAAAGAGTTTCTGATGTTGTAGATTTTTCAATAACAACTGATGACGAACGAGCTGGAATGCTCTGTTGTTGTTCTTGTTGATCTTCAGTGTCCGCTGGAACTTGCGGTGTAGACGACGGGCCGCTGTTGTTCGAAAGCTCATTTGGGGTAAGAGCCTGCGGCGATCGGTGAAGTTCCTGAGTTTCGGTTCCGAGCCGCGGATTCAAATTAAGCCGTGCCTTGCCTTTATTAACGCTACTTTTGTTGCCCATCACGGCGGATTCCGAACTACTCCGATTTCTGAAAAAAGGCGAGTCTTCTAGTTCGTTCCCGGATTTATCTTCTGGAATGGACGAACTGCAACTTTCGAAGTCCCCTAAGTCGCTAATGTCATCCACCAAGTTGCCATTCCAGTCTTCCTGTTCAAAGCACGCATGAATGAAACCTTTAATTTTGACACGAAATTTTCAAGGCTACTACTTACTTTGTTAATACGGGATTGATCCTCCGCGGTCACCACTTCATCATTTATTAGCAACAAGGGCAACGGCAAAGTGGCGAATGATTCAGGTTGACTAGAGTCTCCGCAGCTGCGATCTTCAACTTCATTCCTATCCGCTTTCTGTCTATCTCCGTCACAGTTAACAATAATAATATTAGGTTCTCGCTGTTCAGATATTGCGAAGTTTTCTACGAAATCCGGAATGGGGCTGCTGATTTCTGCTGGAATTGCCCCAAATACGTCCAAATTCAATATAGTTCTAAAGGAAGAATTAGAGATCTCTGACTGATCAGAATCAGATTCGGGATGCAGTTCGTCTGCAGATCGAGGCAAGAGGTTCGAACTGCTGCATTGCGGCGTGACTGGGGGTGACGTCAATGTAACTGAGTTTCGTTGTTTAACCTATGAAACGAGAGACGAAGAAAAAATTTCAAATTGTGAAGTTTACCATGATGATGTTTTCCGTTGTTTACGATATAACCAAGGCAACAACCTACTTTAAATGCATTGGTTCGGACGAGGCGAGGCACTTCAGAATCAGGATCGATTGAAGAAACAGAAAGAAGGCGAGGGCCATTAGCTAGCTCCGATTGATCCGACGCAGACAGATGCTTGCCTAGTTTATTTAAACGATGTCCAAATTCTTTTACGCCCCGAACTTTTTCTGCTAACAAGCTCTTCAATCCGAGAGCTTTGGTGTGTTTGTTAGTGCTTACAATCAGCGACAACTGTTCTGCTGATGTTGCCCTCTTTGCTGGGCTGCGACTCGGCGATTGCGCACTGTTGCAGCTGATGCTTTCAGGATCTTGCTCACGATGGTTAGCAGTTGCCATAGCTACCGTAGCAAGCCAGGGATTCGTGGCTACATAGGCAGCGATTCACTCCACAATCACCTGACAGTGGACAATAAAGGGGCAAAATTATTTTTATTACACGTGGTCGGAAGGTTTTACTCTCTAATTTTTGTTCTTATTCGTTCAACCGTCACTTTTACGCTACTAGTAATGAAAAGAAAATTGTTTGTGTCTGGTTTCTCATCCAACTGAGCGTACGACTACTAAATAGGCGTGAATCCCACATGTGAACACAATACCATTGAAATTCACTGAAAAAACTCACCTAGGCTCGGATAATCCTGTCTATGTGGAAGCTATCGTTTTTTTAAAGCACTAAACAGAAATCAAATCAAGCCCTTGAGCATAGAAAAAAAATGACAGCACGTCAATCAACCACTAGCTAAATAATTTGCCCTGACGGCAAGCTCTTCCCGCCCACAACTGACAAAATTTGTGGTACCATAGGAGGAGGGGATTCACTCCGACAGAGGGCGATCACATAGTATTCATATACATTCTGCAGTGACCAAGAGAGAAAGATAAATGAAAGATAACCTTGCCCAGTCTCGCGCGTAGTGCCTGACAAATAAAGCAAATAAATAAAGAGGAAGCGAAAGGGGGGAAGAGAAGAGGGGAAAAAGCACTAACATGAATTGTACAATTTCCTCACTTTCAAATAAGGGTGTGTGGTACTGTTTCCTTTATTCTCAGTCATTACAGCCACACGGACGAATCGGATCCTTTTCACCCTCGCGGTCTTCCGGGGTAATCTTCTAAATCAAAATAATAAAGAATTTTTTTACATCGTTATTTGCAACAATTGCATAAATATTTCCATCTGATATAGCAAAGAATGCTTTTCCTAATAAAATTTTTAAATTTGATTAACACTTCATGCTCGCAATCGCCATGTTCGTTAATAGGTAAAGGTAACACTGAAATTTTGCTGCAAGCGAGAAATTCAATGTTTTTCGCCTTTTTTTTTTTTTTTTTTTTTAGTTCTCCAAGCTGCTTTGCTATTATTTCGAATTACTACATGCGTTCTCCGATTTGTTTCCTCTCCCAGAACGAATGCGAGTTAAGAATTCGACAAAAGACGGAAAGGAACATAGAATCAATTTGGAAATGAACAAGGTGCGCAGTGCTCTTCAGAAAAGGCTTCGTTCCATCTGCAAACTTAGTGTTTACATTTTGAAGCGAAGAAAAAGAGAACGAAGTTATTGGTCATGGTACGTCTCGTCAAATAATTTTTCTTTCTTATATGTTACCTACATCATTAGCTTAATCTGTTATTCCTACATAATCTGTTCAATCGGTTAAGTTATATCTAAACGAGGATGGAGGATAAAGAAGGTGAAGTCTACGCATAACATCAAACTAAATGAAAACTTACCTGAGGGACTAAATATTTCTGATCGATGATTATCTTTAACAGAACGAATTGAAACATCTTTGGTGGCCATCGTAATTGATGCTACACCTGCAAAAAAGTTTGCAAGTCAACCACTGGATGGATCTTCCATGATGAATAGAATTTTTGATTCCATGATTGCTTTTGGAAATGCTCATCTGATGCAGGCCTCTCACAATAAATTGGCAATTGTTGCCTGCAATAGCAAATCAACGTAATTATGACATATAGCAATTGTTTAGCGTCAGATGTCACATCATTTTTCGTATTTTTCAGCAAATTTCTATATCCTTCCATGGATGGGACTTCTCGTTCATACCATAACAGACCTGGGCAGTATGACATGTTTGCTAAAGTAGACTCTGACGTCAGGCATGGCCTTGGAGAGCTAATCTTAAATGACCTAACCAATAATGATTCAACAAAATCTGATTCCTTATTGGGAGGAGCTATGGCCCGTGCTTTGTGTTATATTCATCGTGTTCAAAGAGAACTCAGTCTAAGTCATCAATTAAAACCACGTATCCTTGTTGTTAGTGGCAGTTGTGACAGTGCTTTACAGTATATGACCTTCATGAACGTTTTTTTTACTGCCCAAAAGGAGGTTGTTGAAATCACCCTCAACCCAATTTTTTCTTGGGATTTAACAAAAATTCGTGTTTAGAATGTTGTGATTGATTGCTGTATGATGGATACAGATTCTGGTTTGCTACAACAAGGCTGTGATATCACGGGAGGGCAGTACTTACATATCCCTAGCATTGCTGGATTACTTGAATATTTGCTTTGGGTCTTCTTGCCAAGTCCATCTTGCAGATCAAAAATAGTATTGCCACCTCCAGCGAAGGTTGATTACAGGGCAGCTTGCTTCTGCCATCACAAGTTGGTTGACATTGGCTGGGTCTGCTCTGTCTGTCTTTCAAGTAAGAATTGCCCACTGAAAATAACATTGCCTACATTAATGGCTCCATTCTTTTTAGTTTTTTGCAAATTTAGCATTATGTGCACAACATGCAACACAGAATTCAAACTTAATCGTCCTGCAATCGTGCCCGCCAAATCGAAGAAGCGCGCGAGAATAGAGTAACAAAGAATGACTAAGAATAACAAGATTAATGTTGCAACATTTCCCATAAATGTTGTAAATGTATGGTTTGTAAGAAAATAAAATAAACATTCAAAAACTATTTCTTTTTGTTTTCTTTTCATTAAAGTCGTGAGTGTAAATTTCCAAAAGCTAAAGATTTGACACGTGGATTTTTCCATTTAAACTGTAACATTAAACTGTACATATTTTTTATTTTTATGATCAGATGATTTTTGAGCTTTTGGAAGAAAGAAGTATACCTAAAAAAAACTAGGATCTCCTTAAATTTTTTTCGATGTGGACAAGGCATGATGAAAAGAGAAATTATTAGATAAAGCGCACGGCGAGTTCAAAATGAAAACTGAACAACGGAAATGAAAATATTTCTGTCGTTGGGGAAATTAAAGCATTAGCATTACTGTTACAACTTTCAAAGTGTGCATTAGCAATTCGTCTGCAAAAAAAGTAGTAGAAAGTGATAGTTATTATCTTGAGCCTGTGGCTGGGATACATGTGGAGTAAAACTTCTTTGCAAGCTTATCAAATTTAAA
This sequence comes from Daphnia carinata, assembly GCF_022539665.2. NCBI lineage: Eukaryota > Metazoa > Arthropoda > Branchiopoda > Diplostraca > Daphniidae > Daphnia > Daphnia carinata. The sequence goes on from NC_081340.1 coordinate 6,850,173, forward strand.
GTATCATTCAGGCTGATGTTCACAAAACATCTGAAATTAGTTTCTTATAATTTATGTAGGCGAAAAATGGCAACAACACCTCGTGCTACTCAACACAGAATCATATGGATGGATCTAGAGGTACTGACACAAATGGCGTCTGCTCAAGTACAAAAGAAAAAAGCTAATAATTACCGGTCCCTGTATTTACATCTAGATGACTGGATTGGATGACACCAAAGACCATATTCTGGAAGCTGCTTGTCTTGTTACTGATGGAGATCTGAATCTGGTTGCTGAAGGCCCAAATCTTATAATACATCAACCTGACACAGTGTTAGATGCAATGGGAGAATGGTGCAAGAAAACACATGGAGAGGTAGATTAGCTGAAATCAATAAGTTTCTATCATATAACATTTTGGAAATTTAAATTTTGTTTCATTTTCTTACTCAGTCTGGTCTTACAGAAGCATGTAGGAACAGCAAGATAAGCATTGAAGATGCCCAAAAACAGATTTTAAATTTTGTTGAGCTCCACACCAACCCAGGGGAATGCCCATTAGCTGGCAATTCAATTGGAGAAGACAAGCGCTTTCTTTACAAGTATATGCCCAAGCTGATTCATCATTTACACTATCGCATTATAGATGTTTCTACAATTAAGGAGTTTGGAAAGTAATACCTGAACTTAAATTTTTTTTTTACCTGCTGTGGGATATAAACAAATGATTTTCATTTAGGAGATGGTATCCAAATGCTGTGAATAATTTGCCAAAAAAATCCCTAAACCACAGGGCCATGGAAGACATTAAAGAAAGCCTAGCAGAACTGCGCTTTTACAAAGAAAATCTATTCAAATAAAACATCCTATCTGTAACAGTTTACTACCTTTATTCACACCCACCCAGAAACAAAACTGTAAATACAATGCACTTACTTTGCACAAACGGTTTTAAAGGGATGTTAAATATAAACTTAATGCTATGGCAGCAGCGAGGACTAGATATCCTGTGCTTTCAATTCCTTTAATTGTAAGGCTGTACCCGGTATCCCAGACAAGATGCCGAATGCCATTAATCAAGTGGTAGGAAAATGGGAAAGCAATAAGGATCTTGCCAGCGAACACAACTAATGGAAGATGTGCAGCTTCGAGGAGCCCCAGGTAATACGGAAAAGATGCTGGTAATGTCATTGCACCTAAGATTTAAAAAATAATTACAGACTCCACAGAAAAATATTTAGAATTTTGCCAACTAGGATGGTTATATTACCAAGAGCAAGACCGTAAATAAATCCATTCTGTGCAAGACCAGTGAAACGATGTGTAATGGACAGTGCCATGTTAGACTGGAATTTGTAAACACTTAGATGGGGAGAAATAGGGCGCTGTAACCGTTTGTTCTTATCCTCAAAGTTTTCATTTGTAAGAGGTTTACTGCGATTAGCTTCTATGCTTTTCATGCCAAATGTGGAAGCTGTCACGGCTGGTTGCCTAATAAATAAATTCATGAGCTATGCCTTTAGAATAGGTCTTAAAACTATACATATAACTTTATTACCATGACTTAGCTGGGGCTGCTGCAAGGAGCTTGGCTTGAGTACTGTTTCTTATGATTGCCCTAATGGTGATTTGAGAACAAACAAATATAATAAATCTTTATGCAAAATACATCATGTATGATTTATTATCATATTTTACAATACGGTTTGATTTTATTCTACCTTAGAAGCGCCATGTTTGTTGTTACGGTCGACAAAGTGATGTTTTACTAGCAAGGCTGCCAACTCTAATTTATTTTATTTTCAAATAGGATAATTTTTGTTTTTACATTTGGATCCATTCTGCAAAACCGAATGCACGTACTACAATTTTTCATAGATTATAAAAATTACCTGCAGTCCTTTAACATAAATGGAGCTTTTATTGTCCGTTCTTACTTTTCGATATTTGACACGCGATACTCGATAAGCGATATACCCAATAGCCTTCGGGCAATTTCATCTGGTGTTCCCCACGATTCCTAAGTTTTTCCACCAAATTTTAACATTTCTTAAAAACAGCATATTACACACAAGGAAACACCTAATAATGAAAATGAACTTTGTTCTGTGAAATGACTTGTACAGTGTTTTGCTAGTTTGCCACGATTTGTGCAGCATTATTTTGTTTTAAACAGTTAAACGATAACGACGTTTCGCAAACCAAAGTCCGCTGGAGACATCAAATAAGTAGGAGTTGTTTTCCTATGTAAAGTTACTCTGGTTTCCCATCAACCCTCGGATAAATCTTTCGCCTTTTACTAAAGATTTCCGTGGTGGGGAGCAATTGATGAGTCTATATGACTAATTTTTCGAAAGCCTGGTCGTTAGACCGGGCATCTAAATAAATAAATTTAAAAACTCTAAGCAATTCATTTGAATATGTAGTGTATGTAACGAATTAGTACAATCCTGCATCAAATGTCATCGTCGAGTTTAGTAAACAATGCAATGGATTATGGATTTGAGCTCCTGTAAACATACTTCTTTACATCCTCTGGTTTTCATATTACATAAAAAAACAAAGAAATCTGTTGCAGGACCATTTTCAATTTGGCCAACGCCATCCTATCCAACTGTTTGTTTTTCCGTCCTGACGCCAAGCCAGTGAGTGCCAAGTGAATACGCCACATTTACCGGGCCAAATAAAACACCATGCTTTACCGTTGGCTTGGCAGATATTCTTTTTTTTTTTCTTAATAAATCCCCGAGCCTGTATGGTGACAAAACAAACGGATTCGTTTACGTTTTAGGAGCTACCTTCAATCATTAAAAGCTTAAACTACAAACTTAAACTGGACGAACCGGTTGGATAAAAAATCGATTAGGTCACATTAGCTAAGGTCTAATTGCAAGTACTTAAAGGCAATAGATAAATAGGTACTTTTTTTCATGTCTGAGCTTAGTCGACATATTCTGCCATGGAAACTAAGCATTGGCCCTTCCAGCAAAAAGAAACATTGTGTCAATTTTTTGTCTTTATTTGAGCAAGAAACCTCAATTGAAATTTCTGTAACGGAACGTCATGCGGTTAGCTGATAACAAGATGATTAATTGCAATGACAGGTGAGAAAAAGAAAGCTTGGCATGTTTTTTTTTTTTTTTGGTACAATGGGGACTTTTCATGAATTCTTGTTTACAAACACCGATTTAACCTTTGTGGTATTTTTTGTGGTAAACAGGAACTGGGTGGTAAACCGGAACTGGATGGTAAACAGGACGGTAGATGGGAGCTGGATAGTAGGCGCGGTGTTTGTAATACTTCTTCAAAAAGTGTTCGTCTCCGACCATGTCGTGAACCTCACCATCGGCGGCCACAGCCACCTGAGATTCCGCCGGATTAGCCAAGCAAACAGTTGCCCACATCATCAAAAACGCAGCCAAGATCTTCAACAGCAAAAAGGAAATTGAAAAATGGGACTTGAGTTAAATTTTAACGAATTTTAAAATAGACGTTTTTTACCATCAAAAGCTTCATGTTGTCGCAAAATAAACAGTTGTTCACAGCTCAAGATCTTGGAAAAGATTGGTTTGAGTGTTAGTCGGATGGAACAGCCTTTATATACGCTACAAGGTGGTTATTGGTTTTGGTTATTTTTCGGACTCAACAGAGTTTGTTACACGTTCATCGTGACTGTGCGTTTTTTTTTTAAAGACAACCTTGAAATTCGGCGACCTTCCGGTAGTCGCAAAGACCCGCATCTTCAAAAGGCCATGTTGCGCAAGTTCATCGAGCCTCCTGTTACGGTCGCTTTACTTTTTCTCCCGCCCCCCCCTTTTTTTTCTCAAGCTTCCCAAACTAGATGTTCTGGAACAATCAAACGACGCGACTGGAGGTGGACATTTCAATGCCAAAGAGAAATACACCGCTAATGTTCGAGCATTTCCTCAGTTACGATTTTATATCCGATAAATATGGGAAAGGATCTACTTTTTTTCGGTTTTACCATCGTGAAACAAGGTCAACCTCGATTAACATGATCTACGAGCACAACAAAAACGCCCTTAAAAAAAAACAATTTTATTGTCGCGTTTTTGTTTTGTTTATTTTCGTAAGAAATACGTGAGATAAGGACGATCTCTTTCCCTTTTGAAACAACATCATGTCGGCGAGGACGATGTTGCAACGCCCCTAAAGGCCTAAACCGTTCTGGAACTTCTCTTGAACAAAAGGTGCGAGATCGACTCGTAACTTTCAATTTTATCGACCTGTATGGTTTCAAGGTAAAAGTAGCGACGCAGTGGAAAAAATATTTAGAATAGCAAGGCGAAATAGACAATGTCACCTTGCCACGCATCATGAAATGCGTGAGCCTTGTATTTTCGAGGGGGGAGGGGATACCCGTGTCGGTTGCGGAAAACCTAATCCTCGCCAATTCGAGATGGTAATCGGTCTTGATGGTATATAAGAGCGGAAGAACGGACTCATATTCAACCCAATCCCGGCCAACGTCTTCTAGCGTGAACAACCCTTTAATTTTTAGAGCAAACATGAAGTGCCTTATGGTAAGTGAATAAAATAAAATTAAAACAAACAATAAACTAAATTCATATTGCAAATGATTGAATGTTTACATTCATGCTAAAAGATGATTGCCGCCTTGCTGATGATCTGGGCAACGATCTGTTTGGCTAATCCAGCCGAAGCCGAGGTGACCAAAGCGATTGACGGTGAGGCGCACGACTTGGTCGGAGACGAACACTTTCTCAAGAAATACAAGAAACACCGGGCCTACCATCCAGTCCCCGTCTATCGGCCAGTTTATCACCCGGTACCTGTTTACCATCCCGTTCCCGTCTACCATCCAGCTCCGGTTCACTACAAGAAGTTCCACAAGGGTTAACTGGAATACACACTTCGTGGCATTCAAGTTTCTCCAGTGAATAAAAACGCACAAAAACAAAAAAAAAAAAAAAAAAAAACAGGCAGAGCTACAACTCAAACAAAAACAACCCAAAAAAATGTCGAGCTTTCTCTGCACAACGTGTACCATTTCTTTCACCTGTCAATCACCGTTGCCAACTTGTTACGGCACAATGTGCTTCAAGTTATTTGTACTTAAAGGGAATTCTTTTTTCGCTCTTGATTTTTTGTTGTTGAAATACACGCTTTTGTAAAGAAAGCCTTTGCGTGCCCTCATGTTATGCCAACAATTGGGGAAGAAAAAGTGGCCTCATCTGCAGCGGCCATTGCATTATGCCGAGATATTTTAGCCGACAGTTGATGAAATCGCAGAGAAACTTAAAGGGAGAGATTAGGCAAAGCAGATGGCCAATATGCGTGAAAGGCACACACGAGCTTTCCAATTTCTGTACAGGAAATGTTGGCAACTCTCAAATGTAGTGAAAGTTCCCTCGAAAAAAACAACAACAAAATATCTTTCTAGCAACGAATTCGGTTCGTTCGTTTTTTTTTCTTTTCTTTCGATGTCAAATGGATTACAAACCGGACGACTAGTCGATTTTCACTGGACGCAACAACAGTTATAAGATTTGCACGGGATGATTTCAAGATGATAAAAACCTTAAATAAAAAAAACTAGCTTTCGACGGATGATCTCATTTGAATGACGTGTGTACGACGACACCATCTGTTCATCTCAAAAAAAAAAAAAAAAAAAAAGGAAAACAAGCTGTGTTGGTTTTACACAAATGTACGTTGTAAAAAAAAAAGCTTTCATTTTCACTTGAACTATTCGGCTGTGGAAAACAATTAGCTCAAGGCCGCCAGTCTTCCATTAAAAATCTGTTTCGTTTTCCTAGTTTACCTAAGTTGCCTATCCAATTTCCAATTAAAAAAAAAAAAAAACACAATTTTTCTTTTCATATTTTCTCCTACTTTGATAACAAACAAAACAAACTAGATACTCGCCTACCTGGTCTTTTAAAAGGATAAATTTCACGTTAAAAAAAAAAAATAATAATAATTAAGTAGCAAGACGAGTGTCCAGCCTGTTAAGTCGTGCGATGTAGCGACATTCTGAGCCCCGGCAACTTCATCTATGCACTTCTACGGAAACGCAGAGAGGCAGGCGGAGAAAGGGAGAAAGAGAGAAAGAAAGGGAAGACGAACGCACTGTTGAACGAAAACTCGCTTTTTTTTTTCTTTCGTCCCTGCAGGCAGTTGTACAGTATAAAAACGCAGCGATGCTCGGTAAATAGCCACACTTTCTTGCTTAAACATCTAGCGACTACTACCACAAAATGAAGCTCTTCCTGGTAAGTCTTTTTTTTTCAATTCGAAATATTTGATGGTTTCCCAAAATCCCCGATTTTTAATGTTTGTCTTGTTTTTATTTCGCATTGATAGCTGATCGCAATCTTCGTCGCAATAGTGATGGTCAACGCCGTGCCTCTGCAAGGCGAGAAGGGCGAAACGGCGATCATCGCCGACGATTTGGATACGGCCGAGATGTTCGCTAAGAGTTACGGCAAACCTAAAGCCCCTAAATCGTCGTACGGTTCTCCGCAGAAAGCCAAGAAGGAGAAGGCACCTAAAGCATCTTACGGCTCTCCGCAGAAAGCCAAGAAGGAGAAGGCACCTAAAGCATCGTACGGTGCACCCAAAGCCAAGCCTCAGAAGGAGAAGGCACCCAAATCATCGTACGGCAAACCGAAGAAAGAAAAGAAACCCGACTCGTCCTACGGTAGAAAATAGAACTTCAGACACGAAGTTCAGCTGCACGATGATGTGTGTGTTTTTTTTTTCTTCTTTAAATCTTACACGAGTCCTGTTGATGATTGACCTGTTTTGTTATACGGTGGATAACGCGCTGTGCCGCTATCCGATTATATCTCCATTTCTTTTTTGTTCTTTCAATGTAACGCTCCTCGTTTGAATGATTCGCTTCCTCACGCATTTTTCGTACGATACTTGTCTGTTGTCAAGTATCACCTCTTTCCTCTCACGTCACGCTCAATTCAATGCTAGCGTTCCATTTATGTAAACCACTTATCTTTTGAGGATGAAATATAATTTTTTGAAAATGTGAACGCTTCAGCAGTTACGTATTTATGAATAATCAAATAATACTACGCGTTAACTACTAGCCAAGTGCGGCCGAGTTACACGTTTGAAAATCCCGCTATATTTTTTAATGATCGATCATAAAAGTCTGTAAACGCGTTCACAAAGAAATGAGTGCTCAATGTTCGGTTTAATTTTTTACAATTAAACGAACGATGGAGCGATAAAAGAGAGAGCGAATGAAAAAAGAAAGTTAGGCCGACGCAACTGGATATACCGCATAAATAAGTTTTAAACAATGGCCAAAGTTTGATGGTAGGTTTCACACGACCTTGAATTCAAGAGGAAAAAAAAAAATACATTTGCATCTTTAAGACCATGTAGGGTTTCGATGGCTGATGGCTCGAGATTAGTCAATGAGGTTTCCACTTCGTCCAGAGGAGCAACAAGTTAAGTTTGTAACAAGATATGGCTATCATATGAAAGTTTGTATAAAAAAAAGGTATTTTTTGTTATTGTTGTTGTTGTAAGGGACCAAGGGGAAAAGACCTATGAGTACTCTGGGAAAAGACCAACAACAATAACAAGTTTTAAAAAATGAAATTCAAAAAAAAAAAAAAATTATGATAATTTTAGGTCTTGTCGTACAAGTCGTTTCATTTGCTTTCCCCTCGATAAATAAACGATGAAACATTTGAATCAAGTAATATTAGAAGCAGATTGCCCTTCAACTTTCTTTCATGTCTCGATCGGAAACGAAAATGCTCAAATACATCCTTCAATCATTTGGGGCAAAAAAATCGTGTAAGTTTCAAACTATCGATATCTTTTTGGAATTTTTGGCTGCATAGAAACTATTTAGATCATTTGTTGAGCTTGAGATAGCTACAACCCCACCGAGACATTGATCTCTACATCTCGATGGGGAAAAAAACAAACGGATAAAAAAGGATCTATAATTATCGCGACAAGTGACGGTGTTGCATGATTTAAAATGACCCGGATAGGTGCCCCAGCGTCTTACGTCAATCTCAATCTAGTTTAAACAAGTGATAAAAAAAAGCATCTGAAAATACGCATCACAAAAAACCACAGCGTCACTCGGCTAATGAAGCTCGAGTAAGCTGTTCGTAATTCAAGTAAGTAATCTCATTATTATTCCGTTCAAACAATTAACAATAAAATAATAATGAAACTAACCTCTAATAAAGACAAAGGAATGAAGATATCACAGAGCTTGCTTTTCGTCCTCTTGATCGCCGTTTGCGCGGCCTACGACAACGGCCAATATGACGGCCCTGATGAGGTGGAGTTACGTCTACTCGAGCCAGCTGTCGTGCCGGACCCGGTCGATGGAATTAGCCGTTGGTGGTACACTCCATCCCGGAAGGCCCATATCTATCGCCCAAAGTACCCGAAAAACATTGAGATGCAGCCGAGACAAGGAGAAGATTTGCGGCTACCAGGAAACATTTTGCCTCGCCTCTACACTGTCCGCCTTCTACCGTTCATTCAAGTGGGCAACTGGACAACCGATGGATACGTCGAAATCCTCGTCGATTGCGTCATCTCAACTGTCAACATCTCCATGAACAGTCTTGATCTAACCATCGATCTAACTTCTATAACGGTACTACGACAAAAATGAGAATAGATATTTTTAAAGAAAATTTAAGCTGATTGCGTAAATTGCAAAAAAAAGGTAACGGATGAACAGACTGGCAATCCGATTAACGTCGTCAATTTCATCGATGAACAATCGACTCGTGAGCTCATTACGATCCAAGTGTCTCAGCCTTTGACAGTCGGTAGACAGTACAAGATTACCATGAAATTCATTTCGATTTTGAACGCTCTGTTGGCGGGATTTTACCGATCGTCTTACGTCGAGAACGGCGTGACCAAGTAATAAAAAATAAAATTTAATATAAATAAATTTAACGAGCCCGCTAAAATCATCACCACAGGTATCTAGCCGTGACTCAATTTGAAGCTACCGATGCCCGCCGTTCTTTCCCTTGCTTCGACGAGCCCACCATGAAAGCTAATTTCACTGTCACGCTCGGCCGTCCGGAGACCTGGACTTCTACCAGCAACATGCCACTGATCACCACCGAGCCAATGTACGTATTGATTTCTAAACAAATTTAACACACAAAAAATTCCGAAATTCAAAAGAAGGGAATTGAAATACAATTCATTGTCTGTAAAAATTGAAATGGCAACGAGGTAGTGATGGAATGCCTGGATACGTTTGGGACAACTACCAGACTTCAGTGATTATGTCCTCGTATCTTGTGGCTTTTATGGTGTCGGATTTCATTGGCATTCCGGCAGAACCGGGACTCAGCAACGTCGAGTTCCGCATTTGGGCCCGACCGGATGCCCGCAATCTTACAGAGTATGTATATAACATAATTTTTTCTTTCTACTTTATCGCGTAATAAAAGCTGAACTTAACGCACAAAAACATAAAGTTACTCACGAGATATCGGCCCACGAATTTTGGAATTCTTCGAGAGCTTCTACAACATCGACTACCCACTACCCAAACAAGATATGGCCGCCATTCCGGACTTTGCCGCAGGTCCGTCTATTTATTTTTAGAAAATCCCTTTAATTTCAAAATCCCTTTTTTTTAATTACAGGAGCTATGGAAAATTGGGGTTTGATTACCTACAGGTACAAGCGATTCAAATTATGGCAAACATTTAAGGGAATTTTATTAACTAAAATTGTATGCAGGGAACAATATCTACTCGTAGATCCCAACACTGCTACCGCACGTGCAATTCAATTGGCCGCAGTCGTGAGCGCTCACGAACTCGCTCATCAGTGGTTTGGCAATTTAGTCACAATGGATTGGTAATACTTTTTTAAAATTCAAATCAGGGTAAACGAAATTTTCTAATTTCCTTCTCGTGGGGGGGACTTGAAAAAAGGTGGAACGCTTTGTGGTTGAACGAAGGATTTGCTTCGTACATGGAATACCTCGGCACGGATGCGGTAAGGAAAATGCGGACAATTAATGGAATTATTTAAAAACAGTTGAATCAAAAGGAATTTTATATGGGCAAGGCTTCAGGTGAGGCCCAAAAAAGGTGCAAGTGAAAGTTCTCATCTTTAACAAGCGTAAATCGATCGTAATTAATCAGAATTGAAACTAGTTTTTTTTTTCCCGACAATTTCTAAAGAAGAAACATGTCTAGCCGCACATCATCTTGCATCTAATCTTGATAGCAAAAAAAAAAAAAAATGGAGAAAGTTGATTGGAAATTGGAAACCTTTTCCGGACTGTTTTACTTTGACAAATACGAAAAACACGTCGTCACGTCTAAGAAAAAAAAAAAAAAAAAACTCGATTTTTACCTAAAAAAAAAAAAAAAGAAGAAGAAGAATGAAAGAAAGAAAATGCTTGTTTTAGTGCCTTTGTTAACGTGGAGAAATCAGGGCAATTTGCAGCCATTGTCAGCACAGATATTTCTTTTAGAAATTGTCTATGACACAACTTAGAGCGTAAGCTTATGTCACGTATTCCACTGCCTTAGGTGGAGCCGGATTTCAAGATGAACGACCAATTTATTCTGGAAAATTTGCAATACGTTTTCGGCATCGACGCGCTGGAGACTTCGAGACCCATCAACATCGAGGTCAACACACCCGCCGAAATCAATTCCATGTTTGATGCCATTTCCTACGAGAAAGGTTCGTTTGGCCCAGCAAGGATATACCGATTGAACATCACTCGTTTCAAAAATAAAATGAAATTTCTATTCGATTTTTTTTAAAGGGTCCTGTGTCATCCGAATGTGCGCAGATTTTATCGGTTTCGAAACTTTTCAACGCGGTCTGACTCGTTACCTCAACGACAAGTAAAGAATTTCTTTCCCTTTTCTAAAAAAAAAAAATAATAAGATTGCGAGACTGCATTCGTGGAAATTCAAATATACTTTTTTCTGTGTCTACAATGGCAATAGTGCTTACGGCAATGCTGGACAAGACAACTTGTGGGCCGCTCTCCAAACTCAAGCTGACTCGGAAAACGTCCTCCTTCCAGCAACTGTCAAAGAGATCATGGATACTTGGACGTTCAAAATGGGTTTCCCTCTCATTACGGTGACTCGAAACTATCAAACGGGCGGCGCCACCGTGACTCAGGTTCGAATTTGTCCAAACAAGACGAATGCGCAGTTTCAATTATAGAATGAAAACAAAAACAAAACAAAAAAACGAAAGAGAAAATGCGGTAAAGTCAAAGACCCTCGAGCTGATCAAAAGAAACTTTGCATCCCCGTTTATAGAACCGGTTTTTGCTGCGCAAGAGCAACGACTCCACAGACCCAACTGTTTATCAATGGTGGGTCCCTCTAACGTACACCAGTGACTACACTCAGACACCCAGCAAAGATTGGCTATCAGTTGACGAAGTCAGCAAAACTTTGCCTAGCTTAGGAGCCGCTGCTAATCAATGGGTCGTCTTTAACGTCGATCAACAGAGTATGTGCTAAATGAGATGCAATACTTTTGAGCTCTTTTAGTTAGTGGATGATTTTTTTTTTTTACAATGTCTAACAGATTATTACCGAGTGGCTTACGATGCCGTCAATTACGGGCTCATTCGTGATCAGCTGATTGCCGATCATCAACGCGTCTCCGATAACAATCGAGCTCAGCTACTCGACGACGCCTTCACGTTGGCTTTGACAGAGTTGATACCTTACAGCGAAGCACTCGACCTCACTTTGTACCTGAAAAACGAACGAGATTACGTGCCGTGGCACGCAGTCCTTTCCGAGCTGAATTACATCGATATTATGCTTTACAATTTCGCAGAATTCCCCAACTGGAAGGTACTCATCCCCCTATTCTTTTAATCCATTGGATGGTTGCCTAAACTGTTTTACGATTGGCGCAGAATTACATGACTAGCATCGTCGAGCCTTATTACACGGCCATCGGGTTCCAGGAGACGCAGGCCGATCCTCATTTGATTAAATACAGTCGCATCGACGCCATGAACTGGGCATGCAGATTGGGCGTCGCCGATTGCGTCCAAAACTCGCTAAGCACGTATGCCACGCTGATGAGCCAACCTGACAATCTCGCCCAGTAAATTCATATTCAAAAGATTATTCTAACGCAGCTATTTAAAATTACTTTCGGTTTAAAAAAAAAAAAAAAGGATTGTTTCGCCGAATGAAAAATCAACAATTTTACGAACTGCTATCGAAAACGGCGGCCAGGCCGAATACGATTTCGCTTTCAATCAATACAAAACGAAAGGAGATACAAGCTTCTTGGTTGCCATGTGCGCTAGCAAACAAGCTGCTGTGCTTTCAGGGTAATTAAAAAAAAAAACACAATCAAAATTCGCTAATGGAAACGCCATGATATAAAAATGGGGGCAGGTTGCTGGACATGTTGCTGGACCCCACTTCAGGAATTTTGAGGTCGGACGTCAACCTCGTCTTCAACAACGTGGCAAATAATCCTATCGGCAATGAAATCGCACTTGATTTCTTGATCAATAGATGGGACGATATTCAAAACGCGTAAGTGAAAGAATTTTAAAAAATATTTGTTTACTGAACGATTGATTGTGAGTGGGGAACTGTTAACAGACTTGGATCTACTTACTTCGGCACTTGGTATCGCTACGTTTGCACTCGCCAAAACACACAAGCTGGGCTGGACAAGGTACGTCGACAATCATTTTTGCAAGTAAATTACTGATGAAACAACTGTTTCGTCTTGCCTTAGCTAATTCAACTGCGTGACGCCCACCCGCTCATTTTGGGTAATTCCAACAGCGTCAAACAAGGACTACAAACGGTCGAATCAAACATACAATGGGTTTCCCTCAACGAAGGGGAAATTGGCATCTGGCTGGCCGGCCATCAAACAACAAAGGATTTCGAAGCCATTCGCCAATAAAAACAAGATGGTTTCCACGTTTCTGTTCAATTCGTGGAGAGTGTTTAACTCTATTTTCTGTTACATTAGCAATAGGATAGCAAATTCAATATAAAAGCAGGGTAAAAGTACTTTCAGCAATTGGGAAATCCCCACCGTTTCTAATAAGCAAGAAAGCTAAGCTTTTATTAGCCAACAAGACATTATTTCAGAAAACAGGCAATATTTTGCAATAGAACAAGGTCTTCCGCTTGTCTTAAGTTACACATCTAATTCCCCGTAACAAGGTCTGCAATTACTCATAACTGGTTGATAAAACAAAAACTGGTAACAAAAAGAACAAAAAAAAAAAAAACCAACATGGAAACCAAAAACAGCTGTTTTATCAGCCATGGTTCAACACAGCCTAGGGCTGGACAATTTAATTTGATTAACTGGGCTTCAAAAAAATGATTTCATCAATAGAAAGCTAAACCACTACACAATGGGGGTTGTATAATTTGGAATCTGGAATTATTTGCAGGAAGTGTAAGACTTTTCATCGACTCTATTCAATGTTCAAAGCAGCCCAAGGTTAAATCAAACTGGGCATATGCTGTGATGACAAACTATGATAAAAACGTCAACAGCACAGGTTTTGAACGAAGAATTCATGGAAGGGCACGGTCTGAAAAAACCTCGCAACGATTTCTAATTTCGGCAGACATGTCTATACGAATGATTTTCTGAAATATTTTCGAACCGAATAGTTTGACAAATCCAAAACAAAAAAGTTAACGAAACGGGTTTCGATTTGTGTCCAAATGTAGAGTCAGAGAGTTTTATAAATACGAACAGAGTGAAAAGAGAAATACTTTTCGATCGACACATGAAAAACGAAAGCAAGGAGAACTTACTACTTGATGTTGGCCACGTTGAACTCTCACCACTAGACGTTTGCAGCTTCAAATGGATGGGCTTGACGACGGTAAAAGCTTGACCATGATCTTACACTGACTCGTTAGTTTTAATATTTTATTTGAATTGTACGTAATTGTTTTAATTTATGTTGGCGACAAGGATCAGCCTAAAACGCCGACGCGGGAAGACGACTAAAAAAAAAGTGCGCCTGGCGCCTCACCACAATGGGACAAGCAAAACAACGTTGCGATTTTGTTTTGGAAAATTCTAGATCATAAAATGAATGATTTATTTTGGCGAAGATGTCATTATTTGCAAATGGCAACATACTGTTCTTTGTCTAATTGTTGGAAAAGTGGGAAGGATATAGTCGCAGGGCAGAGATTAAGTTATTATGAACGGACAAGAAAGTGGAAAAAATTAATTGTAGATATGTTGATATGATTAAAGGAACATTGAATGTAAAACATTTTGAACCAGTAAAGTTAATCGAACAATTACAAAAGGGTTAGAAAATGGTTTTCTGGCACGTTAAAACTCATTCAATTCGTACATTTCTTTTCTTCGAGTGGTTCGGTTCAGGTGCGGTAATGCTTACGTGACTTAGCCGTGCTTCTAAAGAGATTATAGTTGGAGATGATAGTTGGAGGTGTATTTCTAGAAGCATATCCAACGTAGACCTTTCTAAAGATAAATTGTTTGGTGACTGGTGATGAGGGGAGATGAAAATTTTGGAAGCCTTGAGTGATCGAAACCCAAGATGGCTGCTTCCCCTTTTCTCGGCAGTTTGGACAAAAAATGCCTACCCCTCCTCCTTCAATCATTTAAGCGTCCTTCAGAAACTTTTTGCTAATCGTTTTAACATTGCAGGTAACAACAAACGACTGCACGTAAAGGTTGGGTTCGCAAATCGTTGCATAAATGAGTAGACATTGCCTTAAGTCTCCCGCTGCTTTCTGGCTACTGCCTTACGGAATCGACATTCATTTTTACACGTAAGAAGTACTCGAGCTAATAAACACAATGTCCACTGCTACAATCTAAAAGTATTTCTATTTTTCCCGCAGGTTTCTCTTTCATTTCACCTGTGGCCGTGACCTACATCTTTTTCCAGGGTAAGAATCGATAAACTTATTGAACACACATACCAGACTGGGTATTAGTTAAGGATAGAGCTATGAAATGTCGACGCCATTCATCTGTTCGTTATCTGCACTGCAAACAGGATTTAACGCACATCTAGTCCATTTGCAGTGCAATAAAAATTTTAACGTCATGGAGAGCCGTAAAGTTGCTAGACCACATTGAGAAACCATAAGAATCACAGCTGTTCCACTTGCTAGAAATACGTTAACGAAAGTGAAACGAAAGGCCAAAAATGACAAAACCAGGTAACAAGTCATTCAACTAATCAGTTGACCAAGTTTCTTTATGACACGAGCACCTTCACGCGTACACAATATTCGAAGATGAAACTCAGTCTTCTGGTAAGCACTTCGCCTAATAACGAAAAGTGAGAAAGATTGCATTTGTTTTCAATGTTTTTACAGTTTGCCCAGCTGATATTTGGCTTCGTGTCCACCTCGTTTATCCAGCCCGTTTTTCGGAATGTCCCGAATTCTCATGGCATTCGCGTCCGACGATACGACCCCATGATCGACATGAAGTCCGAAGAGTTTCTCCTCTTGAAGTACTTTAAGTACAAATGGATTGCAAAGTGCTATCAGAAAGGCCAATGTCATAACGGTAACTTCAAACGTTACTAACGCGAAAGAGATTTTGAAATTGAATACCATAATTAATTTTTTTTTCTTCTAAATTTCAGATCATGGATATGAAAGGCAAAGTTACGGCTATTCCCAAAGTTCATACGGTGGTCATGGAGGCTATTCCGAAAGCTCCTATGGAGGGGAAAAATCGAAAGGAAAAAGTAAAGGCAAAGGAGGAGGAGGAGGAGGAGGTGGTAGCTACGGAGGAGGCGGAGGTGGAAGTGATGGCCACGGAATGCAATCAAAAGGTAAAGGAGACGACGGAGGTGATGGTTATGGAGGAGGCGGAGGTGGTAGCTACGGAGGGCAATCGAAAGGTAAAGGAAAAGGCGGTGGAGGTGGCAGCTATGGGGGAGGCGGAGGGGACAGTTACGGAGGAGGTGATAGCGGAAGCACATCCAAAGGCAAAGGCGGAGGAGGCGATAGCTACGGAAGCACATCCAAAGGCAAAGGCGGAGGAGGCGATAGCTACGGAAGCACATCCAAAGGCAAAGGCGGAGGAGGCGATAGCTACGGAGGCACATCCAAAGGCAAAGGTGGAGGAGGCTATGGCGACGGAGGCTATGGCGGCGGAGGTCATGGAGGGAAATCGAAAGGGAAGGGTAAAGGTGGAAGCTACGGAGGAGGATATAGTGGTAGATCAGGGGGTGGGTACGGTGGATCGGGTGGATCAAGCCGTGAGGGAGGTGGATCAGGCGAATCAAGCAGCAGCGGCGGCAATGGTGGTTCGTATGGATACAGTAACAGTGGCGGATCGGGAAAAGGCGGGGGATCCAGTGGATCTAGTAAAAGTGGCGGATCCAGCAAAGGGTGTGATTCAGGTGCGTCAGGCAAAGGTGGTGACTCGGGTGGATCTGGCAAGAGTGGCGACTCGGGTAGCTCGGGCAAAGCGGACGGAACAGGAGGATCTGGAAGTAAGCAAAGATAAATCGCTATCTGCCATTGTGGATAAGCACATTTCAATCTCAATTACTATGCATCAATTATACTTCCCTGTCTTTCTCATTTTGTTGTTATTCTTCGTAAGGATGTCCCAATCATGTCGAAACGATTTGAATTCTCTCTGCGTCCTCTTATGCATTCATGAATATTTAAAGCAAAATCATCTCTATTATATCTTTTGTTATAACAAGAGAACTTTCATCAAATAAAAATGTTACAATTTATTTTTAGAATCGAGAAAAGATAAGAAAAAGCTTTGCTTTACATCACCGCTTAGTTTAGGACAGGACGTGCTTGTTTTTCTAATTATTCGCAGAGTTTCTGTTTTGGAACAACTTGTCACCGTTGCTACGTGAAAGAACTTCCATCAAGACTTTTACCACTGATTTTTCAGCCAACGTAAAAGCTGTCGGTGATAGCAGAATGGTAACTTTGATTAAGAGAGTATCCTAACATTTCGTCTTTACGCATGAAAAGGAGAAAAGAAACTGGAAAATCAAAATGTAACCTACATTTCATTGTGCGACCTCGTCACTATGTCGCGTACACCCTTCACCGTACAGATTCAGCACAATGAATTAACTTTTACTGCGAACGTAAATTTTTTTAAATTTTTTAAGCATGGAATCGACTATACCTACCTGTTATAGTAATTGTACTTCTTACAGTATTTCGATTTTACCTTTAAAGGTTTTAGGAGAACACGTTTGTAGCAGCTATAACGCCCTTCAGCTGGAACTCATTTGCATATGTTTTGCCTCATAGGAAGTTGTCGAACATCAACTGGTATTTGAATACCTGAGCCTGTCATAAAAAAGAAAAGAAAAGCTACGTGCTAAATGAAAATGGGTGTGGATAAAACACAGCCTACACCCAGAGCAAGTAGAACATTTGCATTTTGAATAATTGCCAAGAGGAGAAACGTAAAGAGCCTTGACCCCTTTCCTTCCACGTTTCCACTCCCGGATTTTTCATTTTCGTAAATACTTTGTTTAGTTTCCGGAAAAGATGGCCAACTTAGGAAAAAAAAAAAAACCTTGATCGTGTCCACCTTTGCAAGCCTTCAATTCCGGAACTGAGTCACCAAAAACGAAGGTAAAAGAAAATCCTGAGAGCAATTCCTACGTCGTTTGTGAACAAGGTCGGTTGATAACGATGCTGATGACCGTAAATGTCTTCGACGATCGCCTAGTTCGTACCCAAACTCTTCGTGGCTGACATCAAAATTGTTGCGTAATCCCACTTTTTACTAGCACGGTGGATTTGAAGGAGACGAACGAGGCAGGATGGCAGTACCATGTTCTGTGGTAAGTTCTACCTTGAGATTCCTGCTATAGGTCGAAAGAAGGCAAGGCATGCGCTGTATAAAGCTTGCCGACTCCATTGGGGTTAGCATCAGTCAGCTACGGACTCTCTCGTAAGATTGAACGATTCTAAGAAATCGAATTTCACGCAGCATTTCAAGATGAAGTTTATATTGGTACGCATTCCCTATCAATCGCATTGTTTTAGTTGATCCTAATTTTTTTATTGTTTGAATTTCAGAGTATTCTGTTAGCCATGGCTGTCGTTGCTGCTTGCCAGCCCATTGGCGAAGCCCCGATTCCGGCTTCCGTTTCAGCTGAAAAAGTCGTTGTGGCAAAATCCATCGAGTCGAGTGACTCTGCCCAACACGATTTGACTCCAAATGAATCGTCTGCTAAACATTTCGGCCAAGGTGGATTTGGCCACGGACATGGATTCGGACACGGATTTGGACATGGACATGGATTCGGACATGGGCATGGACATGGACATGGATTCGGACATGGGCATGGATATGGGCACGGATTCGGACATGGATTCGGCGGATTAGGTGGATACGGAGGTTACGGACTTGGTGGATTGTATGGATTCCCTGGATACGGCTTTCCAGGTTACGGTTACGGACTTGGTGGGTTAGGATACGGCTTTGGCAGATAATCTGTACCATCACTAAAACTTTAATTTATCTAAGTGCCATTGATTTCGAGCAATGTATAAAACCTGTTCATGTAGAGTGCCAATACAACTTGTGTGTGACGAAATGTTTAGCATAGTTTATCATTTGTCTGACAAAAGGTATAATAAAAACGGCTACTGTCGGTTTTGATTGAACGACACGTCAAACTTGAATGTGACGTAACAGTGATTTGAAAATGAATTGAACGCGTGACTTGAAATTAAAAGAATTAGCCTGATTAACTTGTTGTAGTTGTCACAACTGGTGTAAATTTCACGATAAACGAGAGACTCGATACAATGTGTCACCACACCAAAATAAATAACGAATTAAAAACCAGCACGCAGAAATTAGCATGGAGAAATGCGTAAAGAATTCAAGCAAACTGGAATACTCAATGAAAAGCATTACGAAATAAAATTTGATGCATAATATTACAAACGTGTTACATTTCGACCTTAACCTGATTTCAACACCCAAAAAAATCTAATTCATTTCTAAACAGCCTACCAATGAATTAATTAGAAAGGATGCAATGTCCTAAACAAGAGCCGCTAAAAAAATCCCGCACGAAATCCTAAATTCTATATTTTTAATCAACATACAGCATCCACTAGGAAACGGAAAAGCAGCTAGAAGTCAGCCGTCAATAACTTGGTATTTCGCCTTTGGCCAAAATTGAAAAAGATCCTTGACCTGTTTATGTATTTTAGCCACCAGGATTTCCCATTGCAAAAACACGAGGCAGTTCGTATCCAGTCAGGTTTTCATATTCGACGTTGAATTTCCGATAGTTGCGTCACGTCTTCAAGTACGTTACCTTCGCAAGACTCGTAAGAAAAAATAGGAAATGAATTCAGTATATAAAGACAACGTAGTTGAGCTGAAATAATCCATCAGTAAAACGCTGACTCTCTTGCAAGACACCTACTCTTAAAAGTGATTTTACTCCATCAATTCCACCATGAAATTTATTCTGGTAACGTTCCAATCCAAAGTGCCATAAAGGACTGATTGCATTTCTATAGAGCTATTACTCTTTTTTCTATTTCCCCAAAAGCAGATTGCTCTCTTAGGATTTATGGCTATCGTGACTAGCCAGCCCGTCGATGAAGCTGGTGCTCCGCATGGAATTCCAGCTGAAGGAGTTGCCGTTGAAGCGGAACCTATTCACGACATGGAGGGCAGTGAGGCTGGTTTGAAACTTATCGAACACAAGTTGGAACATTGGCTGAAGAAGTGCTACAAAAAGGGAGGCTGCGGATCCGGTACTAACGCATTACGATTTGCTTCGTCAAGCACGTCAATTAAGAAATTTCTCTTTTTAAGGTTATGGATATGGTGGATACGGTGGATATCCTGCGTATCCATATCCAGTTCCCGTTTACACTCCCGTTTACACTCCTGTTTATCACGGCGGTTATGCCGCACCGTACGGTGGTGGTTATGGGGGATCTCATGGCCTTTACGGCGGTGGTTATGGGGGATCCCATGGCCTTTACGACGGTTACGGCGGTTATGGTGGTTATGGCGGTTACGGAAGCGGATACGGATACGGAAGATAAATTGAAAAAAAGTGAGAGCTTACGACGGTACGATGCATTAACTTATGACTCACGTAAAATTATCAAAACATTTCCATTTGAAAATGTGAAAGTGTTACAAACCAATACATTTGTTTCTTAAAGAACTAGCGTCGCATTTTTTATCATAGTTTGGATGGCGTAACTATTCCGTAACGCATGTAAATCACGGCTGAATACGCATCGTCCTTTAAGAAAGAGGGTAAAGTAACTCGATGCGATCCTTGTATGAGCTTAGAAAGTTTTCTTTGCATTATCGAATAAAAGTCGATGAAAAGAACAGAAAGCTTGGACAACAAACGCAATGACATCGTAACACTTGCCTCCTTCAACGATTTTTCTTTCACTACCATGAAGTTCTTTGGCGTGTGCTTTTAGCCACCCAGTGGTAGCACGAAAGAAAAAACGTGTGTTCCAACAACAGCAATCTGTGAAGCCTTGACCCGTTTTTATCTTTTAAGGAAACTTAAAGGATTTCCCTCTCCGTAAATGTAGTTATTTGTGTCCACCCTTTAGAGCAGGTTCTTGGCATGCATGATTATTTAATCTGCGCATGTTCAGCCTTTGGCAATATATCTTTTAAAAAAAGAAAACGTAACGTCCTCCCAGTCGAGTATACCTTTTCCAGTTAGCGAAAACGAAAGCCACGGCGAAAACAAAAAGAAGGCATACAGTCAACGAACTACAGCCACTAGAGTTACAAGCAAACATAACCTGCTCTTCCATGCAAATTTAAACAGAAACTAGTGGACTAATCTAATCGCGATCTTTCGAACATGAAGTCGTTTGTTTCAGTAAGTTGAAATACTTATTAGTTTTGTAAGTGTGTGTTTTCACGAACCTTTGCAAACAGGTTGTCTTGTTGAGTTTGGTCGTCGTTGGTGGACAGCCGGTAGAAGATGCTTCCGCCATTTCAGTGACTGGGCTGGAGAAATCTGTTTATGAAGAGGGCCCTTCCTTTGACCTGGAACAGAGTGAATCAGGCCTAAAGGTAATCGAACACAAATTGGAACATTGGTTGAAGAAATACTATAAACATCAAGACAAAAAAGGTAACCATGGCAATGAATAGGGCTTTAGAAAAACACTGATAATCAATAATTGTTTGAATATTTGTGTTTTCATCAGGTGTTAATGGATTCCCAGTTGCTGGCTACCCACTGGTTGGTTACCCTCTTGTTGGCTATCCACCTATTGGATTGCCTCCATTCGGATACGGCTACGGACTCGGCGGATACAGTTTGGGTGGATTAGGTGGCTATGGGTCGGGTTTAGGAGCATATGGTGCTGGATTGGGTGGCTACGGAACCGGAATAGATGGGTATGGAGGATTAGGTGGATATGGATTGGGAGGCTTAGGTGGATATGGAGGTGGATATGGAGGTGGATATGGAGGTGGATATGGAGGTGGATATGGTGGATATGGGGGATATGGTTTCAAGAGATAAACTAAAGCATGACATTATACATACACTGTTAAACATAATTCATCACCTGTTATTGTCACATTGACTTGTATATTATTACTTGCAAATACACATATAGTTTTATATTAAATAAATAGGTAACATACCATCAGCTTTTTTAAATTTGAGGTTTCACTCTCTTTCGGAGATTAACACGTCAAAATCACGTGTAAATTTATGGTTCCCCAACTGTCTAAACATAGCCCCACAGAAAATGTATTGGTCATTACTGTGCAGTAAAATTAGTCTATATTGAAGATTAGCACACCAAACCACAACAAAGTTTATGTAACACGTCACGTCAATCCTCATTTAAATTAACGACACTGATAATGAAGTGACGTGCAGATCACAACATGACGTAGTAATGAAAGCGAAAAATCCTTAAATGGCAAAAATTAAGAAGCCTTGTCTGACTAGTAAAACTAAAATGCGACATAAATGAAGTTATTTTTGGGCTGATTCAGTAAAAAATTTAAATATGCCCTCAAGATTCGATTTATTGGCATCGCCTTTTGTTTTTTACGTTAGGGAAAAATGGGCGTATTTTTCGGTTCATTTTTTGTTATGCACGAACAGCGGGAAGGACTCTACCTAGCATAGGTGTGGCTCTAGCTTTCCCAACTATTGTGGCTACACTGAAACAGGTTCTTCAAACATGATGTTCTTGTTCTAGTCTACTTCCAGCCTAACCTATAACTTCGAGGAAAGCAGGGGAAAGCAACGTCGCATTATTAGCATACATTTGCTCATCCCGACATAGAGAAAGCAGCGTGAAAGTAAAAATATATACGCAGTCTAAACTAGTTAAATCAACAGTTCACATCGACACAACATATTGTCTGCAAACATTACCACAGAGCAGCTGGAAACGATTATTCTTTGACATTAAAATACAGTGCCAGCTCGTCAATCAAAGAAAACAATGAAGTTCGTTCTCGTGGTAAGATCTAAAATTGCCAACTTTTATAATTAAGCTTCTAAACGAAAAGAAAGTTTAAATGTTTAATTATTCTCGACAGATAATCGTGTTGGACTTAATGACAATTGCTGGGAGCCAACGCGTCGTTCCAGCTGGATCTAATTTCCAACAAACAGTCGTTTCGCTTCAATCAGAGTCAAACGCATTTCACGAGACGAATGACAACATCCATGGTAACATTAAAGCTAAAACGCTGTTTAATTAATTCAACAACTAAAAATTCCCCCTTAAAAAACAAAAGCAATAGCCACTCATTACCCAAGACCTGAATATCCTCTCGTTCCAAGATTCTATCCTATCGCTGGATCAACTATGTTAATTGGTTATCCTCTGATTACGGGACGCGGCGGGATTAACGGACACGGCGGTTACGGTCGGGTAATTCCCATTCGTGGTTACAGCTACGGACGATAAAAACAAATCTAAACGTTTCACATTAAAATAATTAATTCGATACACTTGATGTGTACATCAACGCCAAATACAAATCGTGATTGATCAAAATATTTTAAAAAATTGTGTACATCCTTAATGCATTCAGTCGTATTCGGAGCCGATGGTGATGCTAACCTCTTCGGAGACGACGTTAGTCTTGTGATACCAAATATTGGTATCGAAGACAACTGACGAAAACGTTTAGAAATAAAAGTCCTCATTTAAAATAATAAATTTAAAAACTTACTGGTATCGCCAGCTTCCACCGTGACTTCCATCGATTGACATTGGTAGTGACATTCCGGAGGTGGTTCCAGTGACCACACTTTCTTCCCTCGGCATTGCGCTTGCCATGAAGGTAAGCTGACGTGATCAACCTTCGTTCCAAAACAAACGAGTAGCGATTGAGTAATCATTAAAACAATTCCTTGAGCTACATTTGCAAAGTAATGTGAACGATGTTCTTACGTGCATGTGCGCACCCAATCCGGCCGTCCCCATGAAGATCCAATCAGTTCGCGACGACTCGGAACGCTCGGGTAGAAAGTAAGGTCTAGAATAGTGGTTTCGCAAGATGTCGGCCGTTTCCGAATCGCAATTACTCCATCCGAAATACCAAGGCTGATTCGATTTACGATGTTCGCTCATCGTCAAAGCCTCTTCCAGCGAACGGAATTCCGTCTTGTACGGGAAGAATTGACATCGATGAGATCTGGATGCCAACGCGTTCGAATCTTTCGTGTACAGCTCGCTGAAGAACTCGTAGCTAAACACATCGACGGCCGTCCAGTTGGCCAGCGCATCTTTCACAATCACCGGCCGTCCGCTGTAAGCATAACTGCAATTACAATAGATTAATTCAAACGTTGAATACAGTTAGTAGTGATAGCAGACGAACGTCGATTCGAAATCTTCGGGACTGATGTGCTGGA
Organism: Daphnia carinata; assembly: GCF_022539665.2. Classification (NCBI taxonomy): domain Eukaryota; kingdom Metazoa; phylum Arthropoda; class Branchiopoda; order Diplostraca; family Daphniidae; genus Daphnia; species Daphnia carinata. Next base: position 6,874,063 of record NC_081340.1, read on the forward strand.
CTATGTCGACTTGATGAACGTCACGACAAAAATCGCAATCCACCGGAGGGCGGAAGACATTTTTCGTGTCGACTGGCATGGCCACAATGCACTAACCATTTCGAATATAATTAAATGTTAGGCTGGATTACATGCGCATAATATAATGCAATCGACCGGTTCACGTCTGCCATGTCGTAGCGAAGTTTGGCAGAGTAGAACTAACCTGGTCGTTATCGCGGCCGGCCAGAAATGCCGACAGCAAAGCCGAGCCGGATCGCCAAATGAACGGTGAGTAATGCGGTTGAATTACGAGCAAGAATGCCATCAGCGCTAGGATTGACTTGCAATCAACGCGAGACAGTGCACGTTGATTGGCCGCTCCACTTTTGCGTTTGAGTCCAATGCGGTTCAGCAGGTCCAGCAAGTTTCGTCTCGAAAGATTTTCCCATTGCTTCAAGTGACGAGCGTCCCAATACGGACATCCCCGTGGACGTTGGATTGTGTAAAACACAAAAATAAATCAAAAAATAGAAATAATTGTAGAATTTAATTCACCTGATCTTCGTTGAGCAGGTCTTTTACATAGAAAGCTGAATCTGTTCCAGACGGCTGGTTTGACATGTCTTGATGATATTTAGTTTGTTTTCTTTCAAAGAGGGGCGTTTTTCATTTGAAGAAAAATAGAATTCGAACAAAAAGTACGTGCAATGTGTTGCGGTAAAAATACAAAAAAACCTGTCTCACTCGTTTTTCTTTTGTATTTCGTTTTTACGAGTCTGAAAAAGAGAGAAACATAAAAAAAAAAAGAAAAGAAATGACGCCCTGATATCAGATATTCAGGACGGGTTTTCTTGACTGACACTCCTAACACGTCTGACGTCTCTTTTGAAAATGCCTGACCCTTATTTTCTTCTCGCCTTCGTTTACCGAGATTGATTTACTTATTTTTCGGCGCAGACGCTTTACAATGCCCACGCAAAACAGCCACTGTCGAACAAACCGCGAGAGATATGTCGACCTATTGTCATTTAAATTGAGCAATTGAAATGGCAATAGTCGAAATATTTTATTCGTGGTCGATGGTGGTTGAAATTTGAACTGGTAGGTTATACGATACATGTGATTGTCAATTCTTTTGTAAACGTGTGGGAAATTGAATGAATAATCGATCGTCTTCGATGGCAAAAAAGCCGGTTATTGACAGTGTATAAAACAGTCATCAAAATGCGTTACTGCTTTAGCCTACGGTTCTTTGTGTGATATTTTATGGAAAACAAAGCGTTTACATTTGCATATTTATTTTCAAACGCAAAAAAGGATGCGAGCTTCAAAACACGACCGCTAGATGGGGTAGAAATGTTAAAAAGAAAAAGAAAAAAAAAACATTTGTGGTTTAACGGTTTCTCCCGAAGGTGAACTACTTCCGCAGTCTAGTCGCCGTGTCCTTTGAGGCAAAAGTGTCTTTACGTGACACGATTCGTATAGGTCAAAGTATACACACACACAGAGTGAATAATGCAATCACGCAGACACACATTTCAGACGCCAACGTTCCATCCAGACAGCGTAACAGATATTCACGTTTCTGCACTTGTTATGCGCTTAAACTACTGCCTCCTAATCATTGGTACTAAAAAAAAGTAAGGTCCCAAAACAAAAATTACCATCGTAACGCAGACACTTTAACCTGCGTTCATCATTCGAAATGCTAATCAGTTTTGTCTATCGGCAAGGAACGGGAATGAACAACAAATCTAGGTCATTTTCTTCCACAAAATCTTTAAAAAAAATAAAATAAAATAAAAGATGGCACCTACACTCACCTCCACCCTGAATGGAGGGGGATTTATTTTTCTGGAAATGTTCGTGGCACCACCAATCTTTCTGCAGCTTTACAATAACGATAAGACAAGTCGTTTCCCTCTGTATATCCTTATAATGCTCCGTCTCATATTCGGGCCGGACCTTGTTCGACATCAACAAAAAAAGAAATAAAAAAACAAAACAAAAAAATGCATGTAGAGAGAGGGGGAAAAAAAAAAAAAAAATGGGGGACGAGAGAGAAGACAGAAAAGAATGGCAGTTCCAATGAAACGATTCCGACATTGATACGAACGGGTCAACGACGAAGAGAGAACCTTCAAGACGTATATAGTCATCTTTTTCTTTTTTCCCCCGTCCTCCTTCGTCTGGCCCCTTGGATGTTGACGACACAACGGACATGAAGACGGCGGGGGAGGAAGAAGAAAGGCCAGCCATGGCGGAGGGCATCACAGGTTGTTTGTTGTCCTATATTGTGTGGGTTAGAAGAAGAGACCAGTTAAAGGGAACATTTCCAGAGGAACGCATATATGTAGAGAAGGTCGTTTATATAGTTTACGGGGAAGGTAAGAAAAGAGCGACAAAGACAGAGGGATTGATATGAACAGGTCCAAACCGTTCCATATAAGTCATAAAAAAAAGAGTCTTTTTTCCAAGGGACAGGCTTATGATTTTCCATGCCGATTGGCAGAAGACAATAAATATGAAATGTTTTTCGATATTGAAAATAAAATCTTGGCTTTGTGTTTTCTTTTCTAATATTCCATTACAGATGTTCCTTAGTTGTCATGGTAACTCGGCCGGGCTTCCCGCGCTGCCTAATTGCCCGTAGTTTTTATGCCTATTGTCGATCGCTCATCATTAGTCTTTTGTTTTTTGAAGGCAACGGCATGACGTGGTTTCTTCGTTTCACGTGTCTCGTCGCCATTTTTTTTTCGCATCGTCCTGTTTTTCATTCGTCCAAGTTTAACACATCAAATTGCAGTTTCAAACGGTCTTTCATGTTTTTTCTCAGTGAGCACTTCATTTTCATTCTTTCAAATCTATTCATTGACAGAGGTCCATAATTAATGCCACCTGATCAATGTCGAAAAAACACATTTTCTAATATAAAAAAAAAGCATTTCCCCGCCTCATAAAAGTAACGTATGACGGCAGCAGCGAGAATTAAGAAGACCGACGTCAGCAATAACGATCAGCAAAGAAAAAGCCAGTGAAAGACGTAATATGCATATTGTATAAGCCCCGCCCTGTAGAGCCTACTGACGTCGTCACATCCTTTTCTTTTTTGCTTCCAGGTAATGACAATTTATAGATGGCGACATTTTCTCCTATACACTGCCGATTTAGTACAGCAGTGGCAAGTTGTGTCGCTAAGCAACAACAAAAAAGAAAACCCCATTTGATAGCCGCGTATGCAGAGTGTGCTGCCCTCACGCATCTGTTAAGATTTGCATAAACTATGCATAGAAATGAACGGCATTGAAGAGGACGACGACCTTCTGGCTTACTCCGACTTTCACCTCGATGGATGGAAAACGTATGTTTTTTTGTTTTTAATTCAGTTATACAATTTGATTGTACCTGCGTTTTGAAAGGCTCTAATATGCCATCACATTTGAGGATGGCAATGGTCATTTTAATCGGCTATCGCGTGTCTCAATTAAAAACAAAACAAAAAAGGAAACATTCCAACTGCATTCGAATAAAAATGCTAAACTACCTGGGTGTCCATTTTCGCCGCTAAAAAGAGCGAATGAAATCAAACTTGATCCAAAATTCATCCATGAATTTCAATCGTTAACCTTTTTTTTATCATTTTTAATAGATGCATTTTACAGATGACCGATCAAATTGCTCTCTTTTCTTCTCACAGAGAGAGAGTCCAGTTATTTCGGTGTACGATGTCGAAGCACAACGTTTTTTTTTTTTTTTGAATGGATGCGTCTCTCCGGATTGATAGATAAACGTCATACAACAAAGGTAGTGGTGGTGGGGGGGGGGGGGGGGGGAGCGATGTACATGTGAACTCTCATGTCAAGCAATGGGGCTCTGTTATTGTTCAACAAATTGAAATGACGGTGGGAGTGGATTGAAATTGGAAAGGGAGAGGGGGGGGGGACGTTGAAAAATCTTTTCAAATCAAACCGCAGAATGAATGCAACAAACAAAAAAAAAAGAATTCCCATTTTTATTTGATATTTTTCTCTTTCATCAAATTGTGAAAAGAGAATAAGAGATGTTTCTCTGTTAGAGAATCTTGATGTGAAACTTTTGGCTTGTAACAAAAGACTCTCGATTTGAAAAATTCGTAAAAGAATAGAAAAAAAAAAGGATCGGTTCTTCATTCGTTCGGACTGCCGTGAAAATTCGTTAAAGAGTTGCGACGTCTAGCGGATTAAATTGAAAACAAGAGCTCGTTGTGTGTTGTTTTTTTTTGTTAACGATTGTAATCAGACGGAGCTACCGGACCCTGGGAAATCTACAAGATCAACCCCTGCTGCCAAATCGATATCGATCGAACCCCATCAACTGCAAGGGTCTGTTTGGTTATTCATCACACACAAAAATAAACGGGCCAGTTCAACCTCAATCTGAATGAGTACACAAAACTTTTGATCTCTTTGTGTTGTTTGGCCGTGTGGGGGCGATTAGACGTACCCTGTCTCACCTTTTATTTTTACTTTTTTTTTATCCTGAACGCGTTCGAATTTGATAGATCCAAAGACCCCTGCCCCCGCCCTCCCCCTTCAAAAAACAAACAAAAAAAATTCAATTTTTATTTATTTATTTTTTTTTTTTTACCTTTGAGATAAAATGTAACACGAGTGACAACGAGAGCCCACGCAACAGAAATATGGTGTCTGATTTCTCATTGGCTCATGTTCGATTTTGATATCAAATAGCCAAGGGCATTATAGACTAATCAGTTTATATGACTCTGTGTCTGTATTTATCGTAGATGTTGAACGTTGGTTGGGCCAGACCCTCTGGCCGCCCACGTTCTGTTACTTTTGGCTTATGAATAATCACCTTGATTAAACAAAAAGAAGGTGACCAGGTCTAAATATATCCATCGGCCAAGTCTGTGTTTGTATTTTTTATAAACAGATTAGACGCGTTAGAGGCTGTAATACGTATTTATCATCAAAACTATTTTAGGGATGTTATTTTCTATCGTGTCGTGATTAACATTCTTTCTTTTTTTTAAACGTGAAATAAAATACAAAAGCGAAGGGAGGTGCAAATGATACGCAACTGTCACGTTCGGTCAACGTACCACACGATCCTGTGTGTGTGTCTGTTTTTATTGTATCTTTTTTAATTCTATCGCATCGCCAGCTGAGTTTCCCATATGTTTGTGACGTTATTCGCCGTTTGAAATCATATATTCATCGAATTAGTTTCTGCTCTAAATAATTTCAATAGGATGCTGTTTTGAAAAAAAAAAAGCGAGCCCCACGATAAACAGCCGGTCTCTCTGTGTGTGTTATATATACACACGTTAAATAATCTGATCGATAGCTGATGGTGTACGAAGGGGGAGAGACTATTTCCATTGGCTGGTACCCGAGTGCGTGCGTCATTACTGTTATACAACGAAAAATAATCCTGGCCTCTTGTAGATCGGCCGAAGGAAAAGAAAAAAAAAAAATGAGTGGGTAGGTTAAGACGTCATCACACACCAAGTTTATACTCCCCCCTCATCCCTGCTTATTTGCGTTACCTATCTACGTGAGATGTTCAATTTCCAAGAAAAAAACAAACAAAACAAATGGGCCTCACTTAGCGAATAATGTTGAAAGGTGAACAGCCAATTTCAGTCGAGCGTCACGTCGAATCGAAAAACAACAAGGAAAGGTGAATGTCATCATTCGATGTGATGGGCAAGTTCAGGCAAGAAAAAAAGAAGAACGTGACGTCATATCGATTTTTTTGTTTTGCAGGTAAGTACAAGGAAGAAGAAAAGGAGGAAGAGACAAGGTAAATGGGAGGAAGGGTTCGCTTCTTCCAATTTTTTTTTTTTGTGTGTGTGTTTGGAGGAAAGGGGCGTTTATTTTTAGGCTTGACATTTGACGCGTTTGCTAAACGTATTTCGCCGGCACATTTGGAAAGGTGCGTTAACAAGTGCAAGTGCAGTGCGTCAGTGTGTGTTTCTAGAAATCAAAGAGAGTTGTTTTCACCGACGTTATTGTGTTGTTTCTAAAATATCGAATTTTGACTGCATTAATTTCGACCAGCATGTGATCAAGGTAATGACATATTTTTTTTGCATACTACACAATGTAATTTGAGTTGTAGAGCCCGTCAGATCGATCCATCATTCACAATTTACTATCTCATTATTTATTTTATTTGTAGTCCATAATAATACCAGCACTGATTAGTCAATATTTTCGGTAAAATAAAATAAATACAAATGGAGATTGGGGAATAACGGGGCCAAAGGGAACTGTCAACTGGTTGTTTTCCCACGGACCAAAACGCACGTAACCAGGTGCGAGGGAGGTGGACACCTTATTATACAGGGCATCCATTTATTGGAAGAGGGGGGGGGGGGGCTATCTGTTTTCATTTTTCCTCGATGGCATCGGGATTCGAGCGGGACCTACAGGTCATTCATTTTCGCACGGCATGTAATCTCTTCACTTGTGTTATCGACGGAGGAAAACATTGCGTCACTCTCCCCCCCCCTCCCCATTCGCTATGGCCGTGAATGGAATGCAAGCATTTAGGGTGCGGCTCTCCGTCTGTGGGAAACATGGGCGTCGCATTCCCACACACACACACACCGATGCTCTCCCCCCCCCCTTTTTTTCGTCCATCGGAGTAATGTGTCACTTGGATTGTCGCCCTCCCCTCTTTGAATTTTTGATATGAAAAGAAGAAGAAAAAATTTTATGTTTTGTTTTGTTTGTTGAATGTAACGTACCCCCCTCCGTGGGATGTTTTGAGAGACTTGTTTAAAAAAGCTGGACGTCGGTCGGAGGGGGGTAAGCAAAATGTGGGGGGGGGGGACGCCTACTACTCCGTAACATTCCCATGTATGCGAAAGGCATCTTTTCCCACCGACGCCCCAATCTTTGGGCCGCTTTGATTCAGACGATTAGCGTTTTCACATAAGGGACCTTCCACCCCACTCTCCAATTCCTAAACATAGGGTCCCATATGATCAAGTGATGCAATGAAAAGCGAATCACTGCCGTCAAAGAGAAAAATGAAAGGGGGAGTTCCTTTTTATTTTTTACAAGTACAAAAAGGGGAGGGTAGCGACAAAGGAATTCCGTCTCTGTCCGTCCCCCTCATATTTTTAGGCCGTGCTCTTTTTTTTTATTATTGCAGCGTTTAATCAGGAAGGTCTTCTTTCATCGGTAGATGTACCTTATATCGATACGTTTGACTGTACAAATCTATGAGAATATAAGGGAGAGGATTGCAACTGTGAGGGGGTGGATAAAGCTTTTTATTCGATAAGATTTAAATTTTCTCACGATCTGCATAGCCGCGTTAAATTTTTTTTTTCTTTTTTAAGGCAAATGTAGTTTCGTGCGTCGGGACCTATTGTACCACCTGCTCGATCAAAAGACTCTTCACGGCCTTTTTTTTTTGTTATTAAAATTTTAAATGTGAAACTCATTGCTACTTGAGGGTGTGCGTAGCTCTAAATAATGAAAACACGAAAGAAAAAACAAAAAAAAAAAAATACCTGAAGAGAGAAAGGAAAGATGATCTATGGACCCAAAGTCAAAAGCGCAGGAGCAGTGGGCGGGAACAGAAGATGAGAGTGCGGCAGGGGGTTCTTTTTTTTTTTTTTTTTTTTTTTTGAAACAAAACATAACATTTTTTTTTACGTCATAAATTATTATTTTTTTTTTTTGAGGGGGGGGGGAGATTTACAGAGGTGCTTTTTTTTCTTGCTCTTTTTAATTTCTTTTCGTTTTTTATTAAAAAAAAACAAATGACACGCGAGAGCTGGCCGAATTGTTTTGAATTCGGCCAACGCTGTGATGTCATATCGGGAATGAATCTGGTATTGTAACAACAATGGCTTTTTTTTTTTTCGTTTTCAAGAGGAAATTTTTAAAAGAAGAATAATTTTATTCTTTTATTCTTTTCATTTTGCCCTGCGAGAATCAAGGAAATGTTGATTGTAATACGTGTTCCAAAAAAAAAAAAAGAAAGAAGGATAATAAGTAGAAAATCCCCCCGGCCATGAGAGAAAACATTTTTTTTTTTTTTATCGACTCCCGCGGGCCGACGACAACGTGCGATCGGTTCCATTTTTTACCAGAAGTTGCTTTGATGTTTTGAACCTTAAAAAAAGAAAATTCTATTTTTGCCAACAAAACAAAAAAAACAAGAATCATCGAAATGTGTTGGACAGGTAAAAAAAAAAAAAAAGAACTCGATGTCACTGGCTGGAACAGTTGGAAATATGGCGACAATCGGTCGGGAAAGTGGGCGACGCGATCTTATATAGCTCGGCTGCCATACACAGTTACAACAGCAACAACAACAACATTCTAAATAATAATAAAAAAAAAAAAAAACCCTTTTTTGAGGAGGTGGAAATCTTCTTTCTCTACAATAAAAAAAAAAAAAAAAGAAAAAGATTGATATTCCCGACGTATATGAAATACTGCTGGAGGGGGCGTTGGTCGACATATCAGCTAAAGGGCTGCTGGCCGAGGGAACTTGCGGGAATGTAAACGAACGAGCCGCTATAGTTTTTCTTTTTCTTTTCTTTTTAAAAAACCTAACAAGAAAGAGAAGCTGATGGCCCGTTTTTTTTTTTATGTGTGTGTGTGTGTGTGTGTGTACGTGACGTGACACGAAACTGTGGAGTAAGGCCGCTTGTCTCGTGCATCTCTTCTCCCTCCCCGTCTGTGTAAAATTTACATCGTATAAAACGTTATGATAAATCTCGTTTCCATTTGATTCAACTTCATTTTTTTTTCTCTTGTTGGAAGGTTTTCTTTAAAAAAAAAAAAAAAAAAAAAAAAGAAAAACGAAACAGCAGCGGGAGTTTGAGGTTACATTAAAGAAAACAAAAAAAAATGGATGATAATAATAATGAGGCGAGGGGGAGGGATATTAACAAACGCCCGCAACAAGACGCAGCACATGTGGAAAGAAAAGAAAAATGGAAGAAAGAAAGAAAGAGACTCGCATACACACGTCCCATTTATGGAGATCTACCTTTAGCTTCACCCCACCTATGCTATTATAGAACTATATATACTACGAGGAGGCGAGTCTACCTGTGTGACTCTTGCTGCCCTCGGCTACCGACATGCATCAACAGGAGGCGGCTAGACGATGTTGAGCTGCTTCTGGCTTGCTGAAGGGGCCGATATAACGAAAGAGGTGGAGGAGGAATACATCGACACACACACACACACACAAGGAAAAAAAAAAGAAAAAGGGCCAGTATCATTGGGAAAAGATGAAGGTTCTTTTTCGGGCGTTGCATATCAGAAAGAAACTTCTTCTTTTTCTTTTTTCCTTGTCGGTTTTTTTCTTCTTTTTTTTTTTTTCGGAGGCTGTTGATGGGTGGAGTGGGGAGGTTATGAGGGTGGGCCACCCCCGTAAGAAGAAGGGAAGAGGAGAGTAGCTCCCGATTTGCTGGCTCCTGGCCACAATCCCCCCCACTCTCCATGGCATAGACACGTAACGTAACCGAAACAAGAAGAAGAAGAATGAGGGGAGGCGAATGAGATGAAGAAGGCAGTAAGGTGGAGGAGGAGGGAGAGGGATATGTACAAGTGCTGCTGCTTTTTTACCTGTTGCTTTTGGGGAAGAAGACTTTCTTTTATATCATCATCTTTTAAAAAGAAAAGCACGAGAAAAGAAAGTAATATCTATTTTTTCTTATTTTTTTTGAAATACAGGGAAGAGAAGGAGCGAAAAGAAAGATGGGAGCACAAGGTGGAGGCCACAGACTCTCCTCGACATGCCAACAAGAAGGAAAAGATGAGGAAGCTGCCCGTTTCATTTTAAAATTCACGCAGCGGACGGTCGGGGTTCAACTCTTTCGAAAATCGAAACGAAGGAAAATAAGGTAGGCAAATGAAATCAATTGAAATCATTTAGCGTTTTAGTGGAGAGTGTAGACAAGTACATTTCGCCAAAAGAAATCACGAAATTGTTCACGCTCATTTCAAACTAGGCTTGTTGTGGAGGTACGTTGATTAGTTCCAGGACGAAGCCAAAATGGTCCGTTTATCCTGTATTTTTTTTTTCATTTTTTTTTAAACACGTGTCAAAGAAAATCACCTATTTATAAATTACACACCTCAAGTTTTTAGGGGATTTTTTTTTTTTCTGGGGGGCGGAGGTGGGGGGGTTGCTTCCTTTAGTTTCACACAACTGGCAATGATAGGCGAAGAACGCGTTCACCTGATGATTGGATGCTCGCGTGTTTGTCCAGGATTTATTTACACGCTTCATTATTCCATACACTGGAGAACAGGGGGGGCTTAAAGAAAAATCTCAAATGTTACTCTCCTTTTATTACATTTCGTAATTATTTATTTATTTTTTTTTTTTTCATAACAGCCGACCCTGAAACAAGAAGCGAACACTAAACGCAATAACATTTTGAAATTTCGAAAAATTTTAGCGCGGAAAAAAAGGAAACATTGTATTTTTTTATATATTTTTTTTAAAAATAAAATGAATACAGATTTATATGTTTTTGCGTGTAGATGTGGCTTCCTTGTTATGTTGGCAATGGTATAGCGCGTGAGTAACAGGTCGCCGGAGATGCGCGTGCTACCGCCGTGATGTTTTCTCTCGACACTCGTCTATCATGCGCTCTACCCATCGTTTTTTTTTTTTTTCATTCTCATTACAGTTTTTTTTTTTTTTTTACTAAATCGTGTATATCGACGTTTTTATGTTAATCTATAAGTCTGTACTCGAACAAAAAAAAAATGGCTGGCGCACGCCTTTTTACACGGAGAAAAAAAAAAAATGAACGAGATTGGCGTGAAATTTGTTTTACATTGGCAACGACGTGCGTCATTTTGCGTGGACTAAGAGCAAATTATACAAACTAAAAAGCGAATAGGATTGAAAAAAAAAAAAAAGAAAGAAAAAAAAAGCCGGCAGAGAGAGGGTAGAAGTAGTCAGTTTGGTAACATAACGCAAGCATCGCATACATTTTACATAAGCTCTACACATAATAAAACTCGTTTGACGTCAAACCCTCTCGTCCAACTTTATTATTTTATTTTTAATTTTTTAGATTCCCCGAAAAATAACTCAGCGCTCCGACTAAAACGAAAAGTGCTGACGTCTTTTGAGCTTCGACTTTTGTTCTTGTTGCTTCATTAATTGCACATGAGCGAATGTCGTTTCATATGCGCATCGTTCGTCTCGGGATAGAACCAAAAAGAAAACTCCAATCGGCTAAAGAAGAACATTTTGAAAGATAATTCCAATTGAAATGTTAATTTTTTTTTTTTTTGAGGTTGAAATGTTAACACAGTTGTCATGGTGATTGTTTGACGCCATTTTTTTTTTTTTTTACGTAACAGGCCCTGTGTGTTTTATAACGGCACATGAATCAGGTTGATGAGTATTTTTCAGTTTTGCTTCTAGTAAAAAAAAAAAAAACGTACCTGAATATCTGTGTGTAATTAAACGAAGGGCATTTAATTATTGAGGGCGTGTTTTTTTTTTTTTTTTTTCAAAATGATGGGCGATTTATAGTGAAATCCATCACATTCGAGTTATGTTTTTTTCTTTCTTTCTTTCGAGGCTTGTTGAAATTTAGAAACACAAGGGACTTTAAAGACAAGTTACTTTTGCCGCACGCGTTACAGTTTCAAATTCAGGTTTTTTTTTTTTTTTGTCCTCCCCACCTTCGGAATGCAATTAAAAAAGCGAGCAAACAACAACCAGCAAAAATATCAAACGGCAAAATTCCAAAATCAAAAAAAAAAAAAAAAATTGAGAAACGCAGGATCTAACGGATATGAGGAGCCACACATGTTTTGTGAGTACAACGTGTAACCTTTTGACAATCTAAAAATAAAGGCAATAAATTGAAGACAACAACACACACAATCGCTCTATTTAAAAAAAAATAAAATTAAATTACGTCCGTCTTCGTTGTGTTTGCTCGCGACGCATAAAACTGGCCCAAAGTTCAATGGAGACGTAAAATGCAGATAACACACACACACAAAAAAAACGTTTCGTTATTTGTTTAATCAAATAAGAAAATGTCTCTCGGTGTCATAAAATAATGGCCTTTGTCTATTACGACACGGTCCAATTTCTATATTTATCCCGCAAGCCAAACAGACGTATCCCATTAAGATCCGCGTCGAAGCGGTTTACGCACACACACAACACAAAACTGGAGATAACAGCAAGAAGATCTGATTGGAACAATGCACATGTAGACATTTGGGCTGCCCATTTTTTATCGCCTCAACTTCATTTATGATTTTGTTTGTTTTTTTTTTAACCATCGTGAAAATGCTGTTTGTCGTGAATTCTTTTAAATTTGCATTTGAACAAAAAAAAAATATATATATATGAAGGAAGAATTTGTTTGAGATAAATAACAAAAAGGACGGTGGGATAAATGGGGGATGTGTTCTTGATGGCGGAGGGAGTCGACTCGTTTTTCGTTTCCCACACATGCATCCGATGGATTGTGTGTAAAGCCACGTAACAGTAGCGCGCCGGTGTAACAAGTGATGGAACGCCGTTTGTGTGTGTGTGTGTGCGTAGATGTTCATTCTCCAGTCCCCTCCTTTTCATTCCTACCCCTGAAACATCCCCTACACCCGCTCCCACACATCTAGACTACCTATACAGCAAACACAGAGGTCTCTACCTCCCCCACCATCGCCCTCCCTCCACTTCTCTTATATTCATATGTAATTTTCTTTTTTCTTTTTTTTTTTTCCCGGGGCTTTGAAAAAAAAAAAACGCTGGTCCCATCGTTGCGTGAGAAGCTTTTATTTTTCTTTTTTCTACGTAACGCAAAGACTAGACGCTTTTTTTAAAATGTATTTTTTATTTTTTTTTTACCTTTGTACGTGTTGTGTGTGGGAGCGTGTGTGTGTGTGTCTCACAAAAGCCTCAGGTGAAACAAAACTCTTCGTTGTTTTCGAATCAAACGTTCCAATATTTTTTTTTTTTTGCCTCTCTCTCAAAATCAAATGTTTTGTTAGAACCAAATTGTTTGTTTGTTTTTTTTAGTTAACATCCAGCCGCGTGTTTTTCCGAATTGCGATTGAATTTTAAGTTAAAAGAAGAATATTTAGCTACTTAAAAAAAAAAGGCAGAAAGACAAGGAAATGGAATCTTTAAAAAATGTAGGGAGGCTTCGTTTTCTTTTACGTTGTTGAATACTTTAGAGAGAGAACGGCTAAGAGAAGAAGTCGACGGGCATAGAAGAAAACGTTGCACAGCGGGAGCAGAGGCTAACCAAGCAAAGAGGGGTTTCGTGTGCATTTTCGGGACAACGATGAGATGCTTTTTTTTTTTTTTTCGGGATAGAGCGATGGAACGACCTTTATCCCTCTTTTCGACCCACCACCCACACGATGCTACCACGCACACTCCCCCCAATCTTCCTACCTTTTTTTTAAAAAAAACAAAACAAAAAAACTCGAAAATAAAAAAAAAAAAAGGGCGGACCCTTAAAAAAAATATATATATTTATATATCTCCATTCCTCTGCCTCTGTGTGATGGGCTCCTGAGAGAGAGAGAGAGAGAAAAAAAAAGAAGGGCCAAAGGGGAGCTCCTTCGTGTTGTTGAATGCCCACCCGCGCTCCCGCCCCGCCGACGCGCTTCTCCCCTCCCCGGACCCAGGGCGATAGTGGCGGCGGTTGGCGGTCGGTCCCTGGTGTTATAGGTAAAGGGGTGGTGGTGGCTACTGGCAGCATCGCAACCGTCCCCTTCAGTCGTCTACGTACAGCCGAGCTACTCGCACACGCGCACCAAACAAACAACAAACATTTTCGAATTTCACTTTTCTGAAAAATCCATCAGACGAGCTCACCTTGTTGATGGCGAGCGCTCGTTAAGAACGGGACGACGACGTTCAATTCATTTGCGAATTTTTGGAACTTGTGTGTGTGCCGATTTTGATCCAAAATAACTTTGATTTGTCTATTTCAAAACGATTTGATTGTGATTGTGTTTTATTGAAGCGCAACAACGTCAACGGCAACAGGTAAAAAACAAAAACAAACAAACTCTAATTTTATTCATAGTTCAATTGTTTTGTTTTTGGGAGGGTTTATTTTATTTTATTTTTTTTTCGCTAAATGTCGTGCAGTCAGTGACAAGTGCGAAAGAAAAAAAAATTGTTCATCAACGTTGATTGATTGTGAAAAGAGAGGTCCCATTAATTCGATAGGGTCCCGATTTTTTTGTTTTAAGCGTTCGGACGAAAGGCAAGAATCCCGAAGTGTGTCGTAAGAGACACGACACACACAGAAAAAAGAAAAAGCTGACACGAGTTCCTTCTTTTTTTTTCCCCTCTTCAGATAGTTGAAAACTGGATGGGTCGGGACAGAAGAGAGAAAAAAAAAAAACAAAAAAAACGAAGGGTGGTGGCTGTTTTTCTAGCTGATGCTTTGGCTGCAAGCTATGGTACATATACATATGTGTGTGTGTGTGTGTGTGTCTGTGTGTGTGTGTGTAGAAGATGAGGCAAAAAGATATGTGGATAGCCCGGCAGCCACACCGCACAGGTATACACGTACGTGTGTATATCTGATAGATCAGGAGAACAAGAAGGAGAAGAAAAGACGAAGAAAAGAGAAAAGGGGACTAAACAGAGAGAGAGAGAGAGAGAGAGAAAAGAGATGGTCCACCTGTTGCTCTCTTAGACGTGTGCCCTGTAGGGTCTTGTATAGCCGTGTGTGTTATTTTGATTTTTTCTTTATTTCGTCCTTTTTTTTTTTTCTTTTCATTTCCTCTTATTTTTTTTTTTAGAGGGGAGGGGGGGCTTTTTATTTCCTTCAGGTTTCAATTTTATTTATATTTAAATCCTAGCACCTGTACGGATTTTTCTCTTCCTTCAAAATATTGTGATGGCGTTTGATTAATTAAACAAAACGAGACAGGAGGAGAGCGAGACAGGAGATGCTGGGCCAATAAAAAAAAACAATTGCGGACAGCCAAACGCGTTCGTTTGGAGAGCGGGGGGGGGGGGGGACACGAACATTGTCATTGGAAAAATTTTCACGAATGCGAGAGGGGTGCTGCCACCATGACAGGAAACGCATGATTTTTATTTTTATTTCATTTTGAAAAAAAAAAAAAAAGAAAAAAAAATTGTTTTGTTTGTCATTTTTTTTTCGTTCCGTTTGGGGCGTTGCATCGTCTTTCTCTTGCATTGTAGCTTTAGCCCAACGTTGCCGTATTGTAAAGGGCGACAATGATACAATCCCGCACGACACGCTTGTTGAGAAACAACAGCTGCGCTAGTGTGCCGTCCCGTGTCTTTTACACACACACCCATTCGTGAGTGAGGACCATGTGTGTGTGAGAGGGGAAAGAGCGCAAAAGCCAAAAAAGAAAAAAAAAATGTTCACGTTCAGACCGCGCTGAACGCTCACGGTGCGTAGGTGGGGCGTATCAACTCCATCCGACAACATGCATATTTTTTTTTTTTTTAATTTTGCTTTTTGTGTGTATTCACGTCCGCGTTTGATGACGTCGGTCACGTGTGATTTCGTCCGGTATGTCTTTCTTTTTTTTTTTTTTTAATATTGGCGCCATAATTCGAATGTTTGAATTTCGTGTGCGATTCTGAAAACGGGAATTCAATTACAACAAAAGCCGAACGTCAATTTAAATGGTCCACGTTTTGTTTTCCCGCCCATTGACCCCATAGGGGCGTTACCGCATAACGACTGCCGCTGCGCGTTCAGCTGATCGGCTGATCGAACGCCTTGCAGTCGATCCCGCTAACCGCGGCCTTGGCCAAGGCCGCGTCCTAAGCCACAAAAGAAAAAAAAAAAAAAAGTAAACAACGTCCCCCCCCCCCTTTTTTTTTAAAATATGTTTTGCGGGATCATTTCGGGACGTAGCGCTGAACGAACCTCCAATTCAAATTCGAAAAAAAAAAAAAACGTAATGTCAACAGTGATTGTGCAACAGCGTTCGTCTCCAACGGGAAATACGTTAATCAAACACAGACGCGTTTAAATAAATAGCTGCAAATGCCACAAGTGCCCACACAAAAGGAGTCAACGAGATCCTTCTTCGTTTTCACGTCCTTTTTTTTTTTATTATTATTTATTTGTCCCCACGTATGGGCGTCGACCCTTACGATATGACGCAGTCGCATTCGATTTGCAGTTCAACAACATCCAATGCTCGTTACATGCAAATGGACGTGCGTTCGAAAGCCTCAATCCAAACCGCAAATATTAACACCGCGATCCAAAGGAATTTGCTTTTTTATTTTTATTTCGACAGGAGCATTAAAAATAAAATAGTATGATTATCATCATTATTTTTTGTTGTATATGCTTCGGGTGGGGGAGGTGGAAAGAGATTTGTAGAAACCCAAATAGAAAGGAGGTTCGGGATTGATGGCCGCTAGGCGGGGCGGCATGTCAGATGTGCCTCTCTCGGGAATAGATCCCGTTTTTTTTTCGCAGCTAAAAAAAAAAAAAATCAGGAGGAAAAAAAAAAAAAAAAGAGAGTCGGGAATGGAGGATGGATTGGCCAGGACCGACGACACCAGCAGCATTTCAGGCGCCTACGAACCTGGTATTGATTCTTGCTTGTGCTATTGACGTCATCACTTCTTTTTCTTTCTTTCTTTTTTTTTTTTTTTTTTTGCTTTACACTCCCGTTTTCTCCCGAAAAAAAAAAAACTTTCGTCTCCTTATATATATATATATATATATATATCCACCCTTACTGTTCTACCGCCCCTTCAGCTAGTCACGCAAAAAAAGAGGAAGCCGCTGGGTTCGGGAAACACACAAACAAAAAAGAAAGGGGGGGGGGGAGGGAATATACAGCGGAGGAAAAATACGTGAGAGATAGAACTGGAAGAAGCAAAAGAAAAGGAAGGGGTGGGTGGGGTGGGTTTTTGAAAAAGTGGGAGGGAGGAAGCTTGCGTCTAGTTCGTGTGGCGTCGGCGTCGCCGAGGTGTCCAAGTCTTGCCCTAACGTCTGTGGCTGGTAAACCTCCACATCGTCGGTCCGTTTTGGAGGCAGGTGCCATCGGGACGTCGGTGAGTGCGCTTCGGCGTTTGCACGGTCGACTCCCGACGTCTTCGTGTTTTTGTTTGTGTTTTTTGTTTTTATTATTCATTTCTTTGGGACGCAACAAAAACGAAAACGTTTGGGAGTGGCTTTTAATTCTTTGTAACATCTTCTTTATTTGAAAAAAATTATAACGAAAAGGCAGTTGCGTAACCGTGTGATTTAACAAAATGTAAGCGTCGTGTGTTTAGTTGCGAAAATCAATTGTGCGTGTCGAGTTTGCGGTGCGATAGTTTTACGTGCACATTACGAGAGACAATCATCGGAAAACAGAACGCCATGTAAGTGGAGAGGTTTATAACATTTTGATACCGACATTATATCCTTATAATTTGGTGTGTGTGTGTGTGTGTGCGTCCAACACAAATGTTTGTGGTACGGTTAACGTGCGTTAAGCTAATGTTTTCCCATTTGATGAGTAAGGGGGGGGGGGACAAACTTGATCACGAAAAGTTTCGTGACGGATGGCGTGATGGCTTTCTACGGCCGTTCTCTTGTCACGTTAGTGGTCCTTCCTTTTTTTGTTGACACCTGCGAAATCGTCACGCCCTTGCGAGTGGGCAGGGCGAAGATTCTTAAGCTGAGGCACCTTTTTTTTTTTACAAGTGGGTTACGCAATCCGATAGAGCGTCAAACACTGGATGCCAGTACGGACGCCCGCTGACACTGACACGGAAAGAGATGGATGATTGATCACGTGATTTACAGCCATTAAAGTCACGACAATCTCTATATATACATGTATATCAAAGGAGAAAAAGATTGAGAAATAATGAGATGAGCATTTTTTTTTTTTTTTTATTATACACCCCCATCCCCAAACATTTTCTTTTTCGTATTGTGGTTAAACAAGACGAGCGGGAGTCAAAGATTAAAAAAAAAAAAAAAAGAACTGCCGAATGAGATTTTGTTTGATATTTACCTTTGACAGAATTTCGTAGTGCCATGACACTCTGCGAATGTCGACTTTCGTGTCTCCTTGATCTTCGAGAATGTCGTCTATTTCGTTCTCTCACGCGTTCCAGGCTTTGGCTCACGCTAGTGTATCCCTGACGCAGCATCGTCATCATCTTTTCATTTTGATTCCTTTTTCTTTTTGTATTTTGTGTTATCACGAAATACGTGGTAAACTTCTCTGGGCTCTATAATCATTTCTTTATCAGCTACACCTCTTTTTTCCACACGTAGATTTAAAAAAATGAAAAGCTTTTTTCCAAAATGTGGTTCTCTTTTTAATACTATTGGCAACGTTTAAAAAGAGAAAAATCTCTGCACATCTTCAGCAATGGCGCCTATGTATTATTTGTAACACACAGAGGAAAGGGAGAGAGAAAGCAAAAATATTCTTCCTTTTTTTTCCGTGTTTACATATTTATACTAGCCATACGGTGAAATACATATGAGGCCTGATGGATAGAGGCCCATACGGTTGCCTGGAAATCAATACTAGTAAGGCAATCAATAGAGAGAGAAAGAGAGAAAAGAGACAGCCCCCGTTTGAACGTACGTGTACAGACTATGTACCTTTTTGTTTGGACATGTTTTCTTTCTTTCTTTTTTTTTTTTTTTACTTTTCTATTACGCTATGTGGTGTTTTTAACAGTGTTTTGCCAGTTCTGCAACTACACCAAAGGCTGACTCTTTCTCTCTTGTTCTTACTGTTATTGGTTGTCTTGTGTTTATTGGCAACGCTGCGTCTGTGCCAAGTTTAGACTATTTTGACAGCTCGAATTGTGTCGTAGCCTGTGATACCACGTGATTTTAATGAGGAATTCTTGCCCGGAAATCATGTGTTACCAAGAAAAAGCACAATGGCTTAGCCTTTTGGAATTATGCCAACGTAATCAGGTTAGATTCATCAAGCCTTCGCTAATGATTTAGCTTAAATGCAGACAAACTTTCGTTTTTTTTTTGCTACCCAGGTTGTTGTGTTCTGGTTGGAACGATGTATGTGCAGTGCCAGCGTGATGTCTAGACGTTGTCAGCAATGTTTTGTAAGGTTTCACGTAAACTGGCTAGATTTTTCATTACAAGATAATGTGTGGGTGTGTGCTGCATGTTGTTCGCTCACACAAGCTCATTAGTGGTGGCTAATGTGGCAAAGTGATGAGTGACATGCAGTGGCGTGAGAGGCTGCAAAGACGAAAAAATGCCAGTCGTGAAATTCAATGTCACTCATGTTCTTCGTTTCTTTTTCGTGCTCTCACAGGAAGACTGTTGGTGTGCCAACCGGTGGTCTCAGTGGACGCTGCAGGACTGCTGCCGTCTCGAACACAAAGTGGCACAGTGCAGTCGGATTGGCTATCTGTCCAATTCTCGCCCAGCATCAACAGCAACCAGACAGAGTTGTGAATTGTAGTGTCGCGGCCCCGTCGGTGCTGGCCGTCGTCGAAGCTGCAGGGTTTGCTTCAGCGAGCAGAAGTCAAAACAAGAATGATCTCCACCACGTCCGTCGGGCCAAGGTCGGCGACGCAGCGCAAACGCCAAAGATTGGATCAGCTGGTCGGCAGAATTGCTCACTTGGTCGGCAGTGCTCCCATTGGTAGGATCACGAGTAGCGCTAATAGTAGTGGTTGTGGTGGTCCGGTCGGAAGGAACAAGAACCGCAACGGCCACAACAACAACAACAACGGCATTCGTAACAGTAGCTTACGCAACAACAACAACAACAGTGGTGAGGGCGAGGTCGAGAACATCGACCAGCGTGGTGGACGCATTTGCGTCAGTCTCTCCGAAGAAGAAGAAGAAGAAGAAGACGACGACGACGACGACGACGACGAAGAAGAAGAAGAAGAACACGAGGACGAAGAAGAGGAGGACGAAGAAGACGAAGGATTGCCCGTCTCCGTCAGCATGGAGTCTTCCGTTGGCAGTGGCGAGTCTCCTTCTCCTCAGCAACAAGCTTTGATGTCGCGTCTGCGAGTGCGGGGCAATCTCCGGCACATCCACCATCAGCACCTGCATCCGCACCAGCACAGCGGGGGTCAAGTGTTCAGCTTCGACCACGTCGTGCCATCAGTCATGTCGGCGGCCATCTGCTCGTCTCAGAGGAGCGCCATCAAGACGCAGAGCGACGAGGAAGGCGAAGAGGAGGTCTTCAGTCCCGGACTGGGCCTGACGCCGTCCTTCTCCGACCGGCTGACGCTCAGTCCGTGCAGCCAGAGCAGCACCACCGTCGACTCGCCCAGTGGCATCTCTTTCAGCCCGCTGAGCTTCGCAGCCGAACCGCCGACCAACGACGACCCGTCGGCGGCGGCCGCCAACGCGTTTAGCCGCACTCGATCGCTCACGGCGTCGGAAGCGACGCCCCTCAACTTGTCGACGTGCGGAGTCAGGGATCGAGGGCAGAATCACCATTTCTACCAGGCCGTCACTCCGCCGCACGCGTCCAGCTCGCCGTTTCATCATTCCATTAGCGGCCTGGTGGGTCAACCTCTGCGTCCGGCAGCCGCCGGCGTTTCTGGCAGCGGCTCTTCGTTGCTGCTGGACGTGGTGGAGCCGTCGAATCGGAGACGGGCCAGGTCCGATTCCGACTTGTGTAACGATACGGCCGATCGGCTAGCGGCCGGTGCCGAGTCCCTGCATCATCACGTGACGACGTCGGCCGCTCCGGCTTCGTGGGTCTTGACGCCGGCCATGACAGCCGCGTCCCCCCGCCCTCAGTCGGTCAGCGGGAACGGCGGCAATGCTGGACATGGCCACCACCAACAGATGAGCCGGTTGGAGCATTTGCGCCCTCCGCCGCTGATGGTCTCGCTCAAGCGCAATTCTTCCGACTCGACCGACAGCTGGTCGCCGCTTTTCGGACAACAAGAGTCGCCCGTCGACTTGTCGGTCCGTTCCGGCAGCAGCGTCAGCTCAGACAGCCCGAACCAGACGAGTACCAACACGAGCACGGCTTCCGTCTCGTCTTCCGAACTCCTGTCGGCCTTTTCGTCCCCACTTTCCGGCGGACTGGAGACGCCCCCTCCATCGCAGATGACGGTGACATCGTCGCGTCTGGGCAAGTCGCGCGGGTCGCGGCTCAAGGTGTTGACGAGGAGCCTCTCTCTGTCGCAGTATCTCTCGGCCGAGTATTTGTCCTCATCCGTCGACCTGTCCGGACCGGACAGCGAGACCGTCTCGCCCATCATGGCCGCTCCTCTTTTGCTGCCGGGCGTCGGCCATCTTCCGGGCGCAACGACGGCGGCCGCGTTCGGCTGCGACATTTGCGGCCAAATTTTCGACCAACACGATCGACTCGTGAAACATTTGATGTCGCGTCACAAGTTGCCCGTTCAGCTGCAGCGGGCAACGC
Source organism: Daphnia carinata (assembly GCF_022539665.2). Classification (NCBI taxonomy): domain Eukaryota; kingdom Metazoa; phylum Arthropoda; class Branchiopoda; order Diplostraca; family Daphniidae; genus Daphnia; species Daphnia carinata. The sequence continues at coordinate 6,895,425 of NC_081340.1, forward strand.
CGACGTTGCTCAATAATGGCGGCAGTGGCCCGGCAGCTGCCGGCGCAGCTGGGCCCGGTCCGGTCACCGACTCTGGCGTCGTGGTCAAGGGTTACCAGTGCGACGTTTGCCAAAGGCCGTTTGCCCGCAGCGATATGCTGACTCGTCACATGCGTCTGCACACAGGACTCAAGCCGTACACATGTCGGATTTGCGGCCAGGTGTTTTCACGCTCGGACCATCTCAGCACTCACCAGAGGACGCACACGGGAGAGAAGCCCTACCGCTGCCCGCAGTGCTCCTACGCCGCCTGTCGCCGGGATATGATTACGCGGCATCTTAGGACGCACACCCGCAGCGAAGATTTGGACTTGGGCCACGTTTCCGATCCGCGATGCAAAGATTCCGGTTAACACACACACACATAAAAAAAAAAATAAATAAAATGAAATAAAAGCCAAACAAAAAAAGAAAAAAATAAAGAATAATAATAATAAAAAAATTAATAAAAAGAAGAAAGCAAAAAAAAAAAAAAAAAAGAAAAGAGGAGGAAACAAAAACAATGTATTCCGGGCGGAATGACAAAAAACTGTCATCACCCAGTACACCATTCCCCGTGTGTGTGTGTGTAACAATCTGTCATTGATCTTTTTTTTTTTTATGTGTGTGTATATCTCTTGCTTATTTGTGTGTTGCTACACATCTTCTTGCCCTGTCCCTTATCCTATTGGAAAGAAATGCAGAGACCGGGATGGATTGCGGATGGCCAAATTCCAATGCACTCACAATGTTTTTGTGTCTAAACAGCAAAAGAAGAACAAGGAGGGGAAAAAAACGTCATGATGACGATGTTTTTCTATCCGTTTTTTTTTTTTTTTTTTGCTTCTTCTTCTTTTCGTTTCTTGTCTTTCTTGCTCTCGTTTCCTTCCTTTTAGCGAAAGAAGGAAGTTTTTAACACAAAAAAAAAAAGCGCATCCACCCGGAATTTTCTTGTGATCCAGGCTACTCGTTGCCCTTCCGCCTCTTTCTTTTTCTCTCCCTGTTTTTTTTTCTTTCTTTGAAATTTCGACAACAAAAAAAAAAAAAGATAAGAAGAAAAAGATGAAAAAAAAATCTAAATTATAAAAACTCTCCAATTGAATTTGCTCCATTCCATTTCGATGACTCGGTGACCTGAGTGTTTTCTCTCTTTTTTTTTTTTTTTTTTTTTTTGCCATTATTGCTCTGCCTCCTTACCCCGCTGGCCGTGTCTTACAAATATCGCCATTCGCTGATGGCGGTTCAATTGTTTCCATTTTTCTTTTCACTAGAGGCCAATTGCACAGGCTCACGTAGGGAGAAATTGAAAAAGAGCTCTCGTTAATATGATTCCAAATCCCGACACTTCGTTTCTCTCTCTCTCCAATCGTCTATAATTAGCGCAGGATGCGTTGAAAACAAGTCCCCATCGAGTTATGTATAATGTTTGTATAAAATACCTGAAGATTGTGTTCACGAAACTCTTTTTTTTTTCCCCTTTCTAATGTTGTCACCACAGAGCCCAAACAACATCCACACCTTTTCATTTTCTATCCTCCCTCCATTATTTTCTTTTTTTTCTTTTCATTTTCTTGAAAGAATTCTTTTTTCCATCGTTAATGTGTGCTGGGTTGTGGATAAGTCGTGTCATGATTACCCACATTATCTCTCGTGTTCGTGCGAGCGCGAGCGAGATTGAGCTCACCGGCCGCTATCGTCATTATACCGACCTCTTGCTAGTTTTTCTTCTCCGTCTAACCCCGCCCAGCACTCAAAACACAAACAGAGAGAAAGAAAAAAAAAAAAAAAAAAGAAAGATTTTTTTTTTTTTTTTTTCTTTAAAGAAAAGAAAAAAAATGAGGTTAAAACGACAAGGAGAACAAACAAGTGTGCAGTTGCGCAGTGGGTTTTTTTCTAAATTTTTCTTCTTCTTTTTTTTGTGTACGCAACGGACCTCACAAATCAGATCGGATCGTCACCAGATTCAGTATCGGTTCCGCCGGATCAATTTTGTATTTCCCCCCTTTTTATTTGGCTCTCTCTACTCGCTCACATGACCCTAAAAAAAAAAGAAAATTTTAGACGTCGTTCGTTTTTTTTTCTTGTCTCTCTAAAATAGATATACAGAAAAATTTATACTTTATACATATAATTAGTAATACTATTATGCCTCTTGAAATATGTCCTTGTTTCGATGTGTGTGTGTATGTGTGTTACGTATTCCGCGAGCTCAGTACAAGAATTGTATAAAAATATGTGCGCCCACACACACACACACACGTGTAGTTTTGTTTAATTTTTTTTTTTTTGCTCCACTCCACTCTCTATATGGCTCATCAAATTTTGTCCTGAATTGTATGAATAACCCCTTTTTTTGTATCATCTTTTTAGCCCCGTGTGTTTCACTTCCTCTCGCCATCTCCCGCCCATTTATGGGTCGAACAGAGATTCAAAACAATAAAACAAAAAAAAAAGAATCACACGAGGATGGTGATGACAACAGCTTCTGTTCGTTCAAACAAACCGAGAGGATTGAATTGCAAATGTTTTTTTTTTTTTTGTTGAGAGATGTGATTAAATACTCGGATGAGCAGGGCCATGACGTAGTGCGATTACACCTCCTTCAATTAAAAAAAAAAAATAAAAAAACAGCCACAAATAATGTTATATGATATGTGTGATGACTGAAAAAGGAACGCAAACCCGGTCTGACGTGATGAGATGATAAAAGAAATTGAAGATAAGGCTAAATACACACAAACACACACTGTCGAACATGACTGACTTTTCAGTTATTATTTTCACATCACTTCTCATGACAATTCATTGAGATTAATAATCATTTGCACATAAAAAAACAAAAGATCAGTTATGAACAAGAAGCATATAAGAACATGTCGATACATTCGCTGCTCGTAGAGAACATTGCTGGAACAAAGATCTGGTAAAAAACGTAAGATGATAATAGCTCCAACCGAACCTGATCTAAGAGAAGACGAACTAATCGGATGGGAAAGAAAAATCTAAGGGAAAAAACTAAATGCCAAAAGTATATATTAAGTAATGTCGGTTGGCTCGGTGGTCCACCCGACTGCGTGTGGACACTATAGACATATTGAATTAATAAGACGTGAAGAATTTCTGGTAGCTGGAATTGTGTCACTCTACTCCGTGAGCAAAAATCATGATGAGACCGGGCTCTAGTATCATGTCCGGATTCATGTGTCCGTTGTCGCAGGCCATGACGGCCACGGCTTGCTTTCCCGGGATCCTTCTGCAGACGTACGACTCGTATTGACGTCGGTTAAGTTGGCGTATTTCCAAGGAAGACAGTCCCGTCGGCCATCTCCTTTCGTGAGCGTTTTCCATCAGATCTTGAATTATGTGAGGAGGACAACCCGATTCGGAAAGTGCTCTCTTGATCATTGCCTGCAACTTTAAAAAGTTACAGTATCCAATTGGCTTCGGCGAAACTGTTGAGGATATTACCTGTAGCACCGTGTCAGGGGTCGAGATCATGCCGCCCCAACGGAGGACCCGGGCTTTGGGAAGTGTTTCCGCCCAGCGTCGCACTTCGTCGGCTTCCATCTGATCTGCTAAGATCCTTAAGGATGGATTGGCATTTCGCATGGCTAGCATGTAGTCCTTTAAGAGTTGAAGTTCTCGTTTTTGTTCTCCCATCTGAAATTTGCTTTCGGCTACTTCAGCCTGCACTTCAACTAGTTTCGATTGCTGAGCCTGCATCAGTGATCTCAGCTCTCTCACGCAGTTGTGTTCCTAGAAAGAGTTGAAATGATATCATCCTGAAAACAGAAGGAAAAACATGCCTATACAGTTTGCTTACTTTCAATTCATCTTTTGGCACTACTAGCCCACAGCCAAGTTCACATGGTACAGGTCTCTTAGGGTTGAATTCACATTCTTGTACGTGAGACTCTAGGGCATCTAACTTCAATATTGCTGTGCATCCATAAACAGAGTTATCGCAAGTGAGTTGTAGCCTGGAATCATAATTAGAAAGCTTAAAATCTGTTTATTCCTGATTTCAATTTTACAAGTCACTAACCTATACAGGAGATTACGAAGTATCCGTGGCACAGGTCTTAGCTGAGGGGGTGTTATGTTTTGTCTGTCAACAGGACAAGTTGGTTGTCTTGAAAGCCATTCATGAATACATGCAGAGCAAAATGCATGCTCACAATGTGGTGCCTGCAAACAGAAAAGTGTGGTGTCAGTCACCTTGGCCATGTTTACAGGTATTTACAGAAGTGCACTGCGATTACCTGTAACGGATTTTCGAGAACGGAGGAACAAATTGGACACAACAGTTCCTCATCTACTTCACCTTGAAATCTGTTGATTTCAATCCCCATAATAAACGGCCAAAAACAGGCAGGGAAAACGCTGACCTAATTAATTAAATACACTGGCAATATCACAAAAGGTTGTGTTCCTTCCCTTCCTTTAGCAGGCAACAGAAATGACGGAAATCTAAGCGATAGCAGCGCCATCGCGTGGTAAAAAATCAAGGTTGTATTTCACTGCCTAACGGGCATTGAGAAAAGCTTAAATGCGGACTGCCACCTTGTCTAACTCCCATTTGAATCCAGGCTGTCGGCGTAGTAACATGTAAGTAAGTAGTTGATTCAGTTGTATTATATGATTCATATTCAGTTGTTATCAGTTATACCTCCTGCTAGATGGGAATTTGAGTTTTTAAGCATACTAGGTTCAGTAAATCGTGATAAATGTGTAATGTGATAAGTGGCAAAATTTACTTCATAGCCGTCATACTCATTAATTGAGATAATTGACAATTTTCAGGATGTCTGACGATAACTGCATTGGCATTTCAGAAAATCTAATGCCGACTCGTCATCCATCTGCCTATGAGGCTGCATCCCATTGTGGGAGACCTGTACTGGTGAGGTTTTTAGATAATGAAAGATAAATAATGATTAATAAAATAAAATATAAGTTTTAAATTTTGATTTGGTTAATTTAAGTGATTAAATTGTATTTTTCTATGCCTAGTCCTCCATTGCACGGCCAGTGGAATGTTCTCACTGATCAGCATTTCATGGTTGTGGTGAAATGATATTCTAATGTGATAGACCTGAAGACGCATGGTGGCAGTGTTTAATTGCCTTGCAGTCTGGTGTTTTGTAAGTATTTCACATACCTTTTCATTACTGAGTTTAAAGTTATAATTGTATTCTACTTAGTTTTGGGAGAGAGGAAGTCTACAGTGATTTTCTTTTCTTCATGGAGCACTGGAGAAGGCAATTGTGAGTTCGAGGAATTATGATAAATCGTTATTTAAATGTTGATTGACTTTTCTTGTGTCATTTAGGTTTAACAAATCATGGGCAGTAGTTCTGATGTAACTGTTGGGAATCTGCTGGAGTTAGTAACCAACTCATTTCTGGTACAAATTGTTATTTGCCCATTTTGTATTCTTTTATGGTGATGATCTATTTCCCGTGTTTCTGATTAACATGAAGAATGAAATTTCTGATTTTAGATATCTAAGTTATGGTAGGTTGCTTAGTTGGTAGAATTTAACATTGGTTCTTTGATCTTGTATTTTAGTGTGATCCAGTACAGATAGTGGGAGTTAATTGGCATGGCGTATACGTTGTCGATGCCATTTTCCTTGGGATTAGGTAATTATGCCGCAATTCGTTATGATAAATGTACGTTTCTGCTGTGATGAAAACGAGTTACCGTTTGATTTTCGTGAAAATATTCTTTAGGCTGTAATTTTCTGACATTTTAAAATCTAAATATTCTTCTTATTGTCTGGCTTAGTTATCGAATTAAGTTTATATATAATTTTCATTTCATGATATTCCTGGTCGGCAATAGCTGTGGTGAGTTTGATCTTTGGGCGTGACATTGCTACTTGTAGGCATGTTAGCGTTTCCTGTCTGGTATCGGTTGGCCGCGCATCTAGGTTTGGGACACTTCGCTCGCGTTTAAGGTAAAAAAGGAGTAGAGTAAGATTGTTTTTTCTTCGGCATGTAATGTTTCGAAAAATTCTTTGTTTATATTAAATGGGGTGCCTTTTCTGCGGTTGGAACGCCGGATCTAAAGGGGAATGCTCAAGTGAAAATATCGGTGTTATGGAAAATTTTTGTGGTAAATATATTAAAATTTTCGTCTGCAGTCAATATACCAGCAAGTAATTTGTTTAATGTGTATGGATTCGTTAATAGATACATGAATATACTGGATCTTAGGGGACTTCAATTTTTTTGTATATGGTATAATCGGCTTGCCAACTAGAATGATCTGACTAATGGTTAATAGCGAAAACAATTTTAAATTCTTGTCATTTAACTTTGTTAATTACGCCTCCAGTGATAAATTTGAAGTAATGTTCGAAGAATATCTGTAATGCATGTTATGTAGTAGTACAAATTATCTAACTACATTAATATTTTATTTATAAAATAAATACGCATAAGTTTTTTATTTGGAAAAATTTTTTCGTGTTTTTTCATACATTATTATTTTTGAGCTATTTCTTACATACTAATGTACGTTGATTCTCCATCATAACTTAAAATCCCTTCGAAACTTGAAATTTTTTGAAGTGTGGATTTATGAGGTACTTTAGCCTACCAATGATTCAACGTACGGCTGATAGCTTGGAAACTTGTCGATAGATCACTCGGAAGCTTGCCCAAGTCCCCCCTTCCAAGTGGCCGCGTGGTGTTTTGCGGAACACGCTCAGTTGCCCTGGGAATTCGACGTTGTATCCATTGATCCCTACCAGGTAGCCCCCTCCAAGGGGCCACGTGGTGGTGATGGGAAACAAGGCCCTGCTACCCTGACAGCTTTAACGCCAGCTACATGCCACAGTCTGTGACTCATCCCAATCAGGTATTCACACTTGGGCACATTGTTCAGCTATCTTAACTGAGTTTACCTCAAGGTGGGCACTAAAAGAAACATATCTATGACAGTGGTATATTTGGATATCATTTTGTTTAACCATGCAGGGAATTGAACTCTGTACTCTGTCTAGCGTGCAATTCCGATGTGCTACCATTAAGCCATGAATCCTGTTATTAATTGGGCTATTTTTTCTGGTATCTTAAAGACAGCCTTCTTCACTTAGAAGAAGACTTAGATTCACTTAGACGAACGTGATTTTTTCTGATAAAGATTTTTATTAAAGCCGTTAGAGAAACAATGAACAATACAACAAAACGATAATCAAATGTAATAAATCGCCTTCTCTTACCAACAGTCTTCCCTTTAAGCACTGAGTCTATTTGTCTAGTTAAAATGCTTGTAATATTGTTAGAAGAGCAGGTATGGCAATAATTTTTACCCCCCCAAAAAAAAAATATCGGCCTTTTTTTCTGTTTCATTGCTATCGCCATCTAACGGTCACGTTTCTAGTTAATTCTCTACATACACTGACCGAAAAAAATTTTAAGCCCGACTAAATAAGCCGGACTTTCTGTTTTTTACGGTTAATTCAAAAAGTAGGAGCCTGATATAAAAATATACCCCATTTTCGTGATCAGCGATCAATTTCGAATCGGAATAATGTATTTTTAATGAAATCTAGGATTTGAAGAAAATTGGAAAAGTGAGAAGGCTATAGCATTCTTACTTTTTCAATTTTGGCAAAATTTTAGATTTCGCTTTAAATACATGGTTTCGATGCAGAATTGAACAGGCATCACGAATATGAGAGTTGTTTCTCTCGTGGGACTCATACTTTTTGAATAAAACGTAAAAAACGGTGAAGTTGGGTCTAAGAAAATAAGCCCGAATAAAAAAATAAGCCCGACTTTATATTTAAATGACGATTATTTCAAAAACGACTAACATGACAAAAAACAAATGGCTTTTTCTGAATCAGCGTTAAAAATGGGTTATACGGTGGGATTTTCTTCGCATTCCGAGAGATTTCGATTTTTTCCGATTTTGACAAAAGTGAGAAGGCTATCCTTCTCATCATAGCAATCTATGGCAAACCGTTTTACCCAAAAAAAAAAAAAAAAATATCGGCCTTTTTTTCTATTTCGCTGCTACCGTCATCTATCGGTTGGTAGGAGTAAAACAGAAAGTAAGGCCGATATTTTTTTTTTTTTTTTTTTTTTTTTTTTTTGGGGGGGGATTAAAACAGGTTGCCATACATTGCATCAGACTTACCCATTCGCCAACCCAAGTGTGCATATGTCTTTCTTGGACAATTCTTTTATTTTGCTACTATGTTTGGTAAACTGCTATTATGCCCAAGATTTTTGTCTTTGCATTTTAGGTTTCCTCTTAGATCATCTATACCTGATCATGTGTTCTAAAGTGATCTGCTTTCACAGCAGCTACATTTCTGTGTTCTTTTCCGTTGGTCTATGGTTCTGAATTGAGGCAGGTATATCTATTATGCTATGTCACTAAGTACTATAGGAAAAAGAATAACTGAAGTTGATTGAGATCTATTCTCATTCTCCTGGTATCCATCTCAATAGGTTTTTATTTGCTTTTCAACACCCATTTCATAGTGGTACGTGTGGCTTTGATTAATATTACCATAAAGACTGCTGAAAATGGGTGTGGTACAGAAACCCAGAAATGGCATGAGTTCAACATCAAACATGGATTAGGCACTTAACGGTTTTTTGTTTATCGGAAAAGTATTTTTAATGCTATTATTTTGCATTCACAGAATTTTAGCAGGGGATCAAGTCAAATCTGGAAGTGTTACAAGATGGAAGAGTTGCCCTGTAGTTGAAAAAACACTGAGAGTGCATTACTGTTAAGGTATGAGGTAAAGTAATAGAGTAATGCAAATTGTCTAATGAGAAGTATCATCTTGTGTTAATAAATCTGGTACAATCCTCATAGAATCCTTCATAGTGTCACAGCTAGAAGCCTCTAATAATTCTGCTTCTCTGGCTAAAGAACAACTTGTCCTTTACGTTCAGAGTGTTGGTGAAGCTGGATACTTAAATGGCCCTAAAGATGTTTCACTTTGCTGGCATTGCAGCGATGAACATCATACATGGACTCTTTAGGTATGAAAGGAATTTTCTTGAAAAAATTTTGAATTTATGACGAAGCATTTCTCCTCCTTTTTGCCAACCATGTCCAATCTACAACAAAAAATTTATCCAATAGGAAAGGATTTTCATATAGTGGGAACATAACTATCAACAATGCAACATTCTACGGGTGCTATTTTATCATTCAAGAGCCTTATACAATGATGTTCTCTGCAATTTGTATGGCCTTTCCCAGCTTCTGCCAGAAGTTGAATCTATGAGTCATGTAAGTCACATGAGCAACAATTGAGATGCTCAATGGTGTTGTTTTTCTTTTCTCAGTATAGGTTAATAGTAACATTGGATCTGAAAAGATTTTTGGTTGGGGCAAGACACTGAAAAAATTGTATTGATTGGATGGATGACATGACATTGCTATACTTAATTCGGATTCCCCAGACGGTATTTGATATTAAAAAAATTGAAGTGCATATCTGGGCTCCCTTCTTTTCTGAAGCCCCGTTTCCCCTTGACTCATAATAAGCCCGTAGGGGGTCATGCCCCTACTGTACGGTATATATAAAAACAACATATACCGAGGTTTGGAGGGCTCTGTCCGGAAAGGGGACGTGGGGTGCCGCTTCGTCCGATGATGTGTTCACGGAGGGTGACGTGGCTGCCCACAAATCCGAATTAAAGGTTAATCGCTCCTGTAAAAATGTTCCAAATCTTCAGCTCTTCTTCCGGCTTCTCTTAGCCAATCACCGGGTAATCTCCCCGGTGGGTCAACAAGGCAGTGTCTCCCCCTGCCTGGGTTGACGGCAACTTTTGAAAGGGCTATTGTGCCTTTTTAAAGTTGCAAAAATAATTGTAATGTGCAGAGAATTGTCAATAAAATTTTTTTTATAAAATATTTTTTGCAAAATTCGTTTCTTTAATTGTCTGTGTTAGCTTTGTTCACACATTGCATCTATCAATTTTTTTTTTGGCTTTGCTTTATTTGTTTTTGTCACATTAGATGGTAAGGTGACGGGTATTGGTTTATCGTTTATCTGTAAGCATTCTATTACTATCCAGGGATCGAACCCTGGATGTTCGGCATACCTCGCCGATGCTCTACCAATGAGCCACGAATCATATGATTTTAATTTGGCTTTTTTTTCTAGACACTTGTGGACTTGCATTTACACTTAGAATAAAACTGAAATGCAATCCTGCAATATACTCTTCTACATTATTCTACTTCATTTTTACACATCTACTGAGGTTTGAACCCAGGGTAACAGGTATTGCAGATAAAAGCTCTACCACAGAGCTAAGAACCATATGGAAGCAATAGAAAGATAAACATATAGTTGTGAAAGACTGCATAAACATCCTAGACGATAACATATGATATGCGATAATAAAATATTTAGATATATCTCGTGGCTCAATGTTAGAGCATCGGCGTTGCACGCTGAATGTCTGGGGATCGGTTCCCATACGAGTAAAACAAAATACAAAATTACGTCTTAAAATATCCAGATTGTTCCTTAAATCTAAGTTGAAGAATTCAAAGAGTGTAATAAATAATACTTACAGATAAACGATAAACCAATGGAAACAATGCTTACCATCAAAGGTGACAAAAACAATAAAGGTGAATTAAGCAAGCTAAATATAAACAGTGTAACGTGTGAACACAGCGAATACAGACAATGAAAGAAACGAATTTTGCAAAAAATATTTTATAAAAAAATTTTATTGACAATTCTCTGCACATTACAATTATTTTTGCAACTTTAAAAAGGCACAATAGCCCTTTCAAAAGTTGCCGTCAACTCAGGCAGGGGGAGACACTGCCTTGTTGACCCACCGGGGAGATTACCCGGTGATTGGCTAAGAGAAGCCGGAAGAAGAGCCGAAGATATGGAACATTTTTACTGGAGCGATTAACCTTTAGTTCGGATTTGTGGGCAGCCACGTCGCCCTCCGTGAACACATCATCGGACTAGTCGGACCCCCACGTCCCCTTTCCGGCCAGAGCCCTCCAAACCTCGGTATATGTTATTTTTATATATACCGTACAGTAGGGGCATGACCCCCTACGGGCTTATTACGAGTCAAGGGGAAACGGGGCTACGAAAAGGAAGGGAGCCCAGATATGCACATCAATTTTTTAAATATCAAATACCGTCTCGGTAATCCGAATGAAGTATAGAAATATCTTGTCATCCATCCAATCATTACAATTTATTCAGTGTCATGCCCCAACCGAGAATTTTTTCAGATCCAATGTTACTATTAACCTACACTGAGAAAAGCAAAACAACACCATTAAGCATCTCAATTGTTGCTCATGTGACTTACATGACTCATAGATTCAACTTCTGGCAGAAGCTCGGGAAAGGCCATACAAATTGTAGATGAAAATCATTGTATAAGGCTCTTAAAGGATAAAATAACACCCATAGAATGTTGCATTGTTGATAGTTGTGTTCCCAGTATGCTGAAAATCCTTTCCTATTGGATAAATTTTTTTTTTGTAGATTAGACATGGTTGGCAAAAAGGAGGAGAAAAGCTTCATCATAAATTCAAAAATTTTTCAAGAAAATTCCTTTCATACCTAAAGAGTCCATGTATGATGTTCATTGCTGCAATGCCAACGAAACATCTTTAGGGCCATTTAAGTACCCAGCTTCACCAACACTCTGAGTGTAAAGGACAAGTTGTTCTTTAGCAAGAGAAGCAGAATTATTTGAGGCTTCTAGCTATAACAGAACTATAAAGGATTGCTGTTACACAGGATTCATTCACACAACATGGTACTTCTCATTAGACAACTTGCATACTCTATTACTTTACCTCGTACCTTAATGGTAATGCACTTTCGGTGTTTTTCAACTGTAAGCTCACTCTTCCATCCTGTAACACTTCTAGACTTGACTTGATCCCCCACTAGAATTCTGTGAATGCAAAATAATAGCATTAAAAATACTTTTTCGATAGACAAAAAACCGAAAAGTACCTAATCCATGTTTCATGTTGAACTTGTGCCATTTCTGGGTTTCTGTACCACACCCATTTTCAGCCCAAATACGGTCCCACAATTGTTCAATTCCTTCGCTGCATGGACTTATTACTAACAATTCTTTTAGTGCAGCACTAACAGAATTTAACTTTAACACACTGTCAGGTGGTAGACTGAATAACTAAGCAATAAATAATTGTTTGTTAAAATTCTATACTTATTTTGGATTCTTAATTGAAAAGTTTAGGTACCTGACTGTGTTCGCCTAATGCCAATTCATCCTCATGTTCAGTTAGGGATGAGTTTGGAAAAACCTCCTTCACTGTTTGGAAACTGTTCCGTTCCAGTTTGTTCTTTTCCCCTAGCTGAGCTTGTAGACTCTTGCTAGTTTGTTGTAGCTAGCTTGAGCTACAAAACACAAATGAATAAAAGCAAATACATAGAATCATTACGTATTAGGCCTTACCATCCTTAGCTTTGCTGTTATCTAATATTTTGTGTTGTTCCAATAATTGGGCCTGCAGCTTCATAATTTGATCTAATAAACAATAATTAATAATTGAAAACCAATATAATAACATTTATACTTACCATCCTTTTGTTGTATTATCTTATCCATTTTTCAATTGTTCCTACAGCCACGTGTTATTCTCTCCATCCACGCTACTGAACTAACTGCGAATGGCATCCAAGTGGACTGAAATTGCCTACGCCAGTAATAACGAGTCTGAGCGGTAGATGGCTACGTGTCGGAAAAAAAGAAAAAAGTGTGATTTTTTTTTTTTTTTGGCGAAATTTTTTTTTTTTTTTTGTGTAAAACGGATTGCCATATGCCATAACAACCTCTATACTCTGGTTTATTATTGTTCCCCGTATTTTAATAAGGAATTTGCACTGCCATCTAAGCCCTCCCCTTAATTATGACATAAGCCCGACGTTTTAAGCCCGACTTTTTGCTTGCCATATATAGTTTACACAAAAACAAATAAAAATATAGAAAAGTCGGGCTTATTTTAATGTCCTTATTTTATTACTTGTATCTTCTATTGTTGTCTAAAAAATGTCATGAAAAAATCCCATGACAGAGAAACAAAAAATACGTTCTACATTATTTAAAGTCATCGATATTTTAGTCATCATTAAAGTCATCATAATTTTTTGGCTAGGAAAGTATAAAATATATTTCCAAGTATTTGAATCAAACATGCAACTGATTACATTTATCTTACTGTAGCGACTTCATGCTTCACTTGAGTGTTGAATCTCAGAAAATCAGAGCCGTAGGTAAGCACCGTACCTGTCAGCTACTAACCTTACATATGAGCAGAACAGGTTAACCAATAATTTGAGTCTTCAAATCAATGATTTTCAACTTTCGAAGGGCAAAATAAGTGATTTACGGCAACCGCTTTGAATTCGAATAAAGTCAAAATGTAAATTACGATTAAACGAAAACGATCACCTGTTTCTAGAAATTGTATAAAGGTTTATCTAAACTCTACTTTCACGTAACTTGTAAGCCTGCAGAAACACGAATCGTCTATGCGCGGGCAACGTGATCTTAAGCAAAATATGCGAAAAGTGAAAAAATAAAAAAAAAGCTGAAATTAGAAAAGTTTGGCTTTTGGTAAAGATTTTAAATTTTCGGCAATTGGAAAGCTGAAATTCAAAGGAACATTCTTAAATAACTAACCAAACATGATCGATATTCAAACTAAAGCTTTTTTCTTCCATACCATGCTTCACATAAAGCATTGTTTTACACGAATATGGAGGAAACAAGCTTCTACCATGTAATTAGTTTGCAGACTTTTTACTGCAGCCTATAACCATCAGGGATTTACCAAGGGCGGTTACGTGTGCCAAGTGAAAATAGTTACCATTTTTTATAGTAGTTTGCCTTAGAGCCTTTTCCTGGTGCAAGCCAACCCCATTCGCGGTATAAAAGCAGCTCAGTTCACTCAGTCCGTCAGAAGGCGCCTGAACTTATCGTTGGCAAAAGACAGCTAATAAAGCAGCACTTTAAAAATGAACAAGGTAAAAACCGCTGGTTCATAATCTTGTTAAAGGAAACTATTTGAAGTCTATTTGAAGTGTTTACAAAAAGATATCCTTTACCTAATTGTGCACACTCTTTGGTATGACAGGTAACTTTTATCCTCGCCCTCATGGTGGCTGTAGCCGTGGCTATGCCTCAACGGCCATTCCGTCCACGTCCGGGTGGCTTCCAACAACCAGGGTTCGGAGGATTCAATAATTTTGTAAGAATAAGATAACAGATTTCGAAAAATGCTATACATTTTTCCGTGGTTCTGCGGCTTTAGTAACGATCTTTGCTCTTACACAGGTGGTTCTGGAACCGGAGCTGGAGCAGGAACTGGTAGTGCTGGACCTGGAGGAGTATCTGCATCTGGAGTAAGAAAATTCGTGATAGTTCTTTTTATAAAACACAACTTAACTGATAACAATATGTGAAATAATTATCTAGGTCGGTATCTCAAGTGCTCAAAACGGTGGATTCGGTACAGGTTCCGGCAGTGGAACAGCATTTATTGGTCCCTTTGGTCAGGCTGGTGCCACAGGACAGGGTACCGGAAGCAGTGCTGGGAAATAAGCTGAATCTAGCTTATTGAACCCTTGTTATTATTGTGCAAATACTGTTAATTACAACCTTTAAAATTTTGAATCTGGAGTTGAATTTTCAATCAAATACATTTCCTTGAATTGCCAAGCCTACTTTAATAGTTCTTTCTACCACAAAAAAAATGGCTGAATAGTTATGTAACATAGGGATATTTGATTTGTTTTGCATTGCATAGCTAACAATGCATGAAAAGCCTTGGTTTTTTTTTAAGTTTTGCAGAAAAGGGTTTTACTACCATACCTGATTTCACGTGTTCACACCAACCATCAGATAACTACAGACAGTGAAATAAAAAAAGGTGAGAACTAAATGAACAGGCTCACAGGCTGCAAGTCACAACCATAACGACATATCGGCTATTCTTCCAAACTGCGAAATTTCGAATAAACTTAGCCATACATCATTAACTTACTCTGAATCTCAAACAAATTAATCGTTTCTTCCTCATGACGTTATATAACTATCACACTGCATTTACTTGTGACTTTTTGAACCCTGTATAGACGAGCCACACGCCTCCTACCGTTAGAGCATACGACACACAGTAAACGTTGTCAAGTTCGTATCAACTGACCAAAACCCTAAACAATAATATAATTTAGGGCATAATGTTCACAGAAAATTACTGAAAATTATCTAAGCTTGATCAATGATAGAAAATTTTCAACAAAAACAAAAAAATGTTTCATATAAAAAAACAACAAACAACCCTCGCATCAAAGTAATAGCACTTCCTTATCTAGAGATTGGACCGACTGGCAATGTCACATGAGGCGTTTCATACAAATTTGTAGAAATCATTTGCACGACTTGGGTTTTCCCTACTACATGCTGTGAATTACATATTTTATCACGACCTTACTGCAGCATGTTATTACACACAATATGAGAACGCAAACTAGGGAAGGCATGTAACTGCGCAGTTCCTCATGTGCGGTGCGCCCCAAGGTATCGCCTTTTCCTTTTTCCTAAAAGACTTTATTAGTTTATAGCTAGCGAAAAGAAAAAAATCGCGGTTTGGGTATCCCCCATTATATTTTTTAAGGTTGAATAAATTAAGGAGAAAAAAAAAATGAAAGGAAAAACCATTCTTAAGCAATTCTAGCTAGTCATTAAATATTCTTTAGGAGAACATTAACATCCGGAATTAAGTGATGTTGTCGAAATTCGTGACTTGCAGGTTTTAACACTGAAACTTGACAATCATGTCAATAGCTGGCCGTACCTAATGCAGACGAATATCTGCCGATTATAATTGTTTATGCACATGTTTTCAGTCTTGTTCGATACGGAATCAACGGCGTTACTAAAGCTGAATTAATTTACCATTCGAAAACTTTGCTGCTATCTTAACGGCAATCGTAACACTTGTTGTGTTCAACAGAACTTCGGAAAACCCCAATTATACGGGTTCGATGCATGTCCTACTTGTCATTGTAGAATCGTGAGATAAGTGTCAAAAATTTCAACCGATCACGGGTATTCCCAGAACATGATTTCTCTTTGTTCTGCCTTTGGCCTGTATTAATAGATGACGGAGCAGATAGAGAAACTGAGTGCTGGCTAATGGAACTAGAAAACCAAAGGTGAAAGACATTCTGCCCTGAATCTACGTTTTTCTAGCAAAAGACGAATCAATTAAGGCCATCCATCTGAACCAAGGCAAACATTTCTTTATGGATTCACGTGTCTTACCTTCGGAACGTAGTTGGTCATCTGTGGTCGCTAAACTATGTCAAGATCAATCCTTGAATATACCTGGTTTGTACCCTGCGACCCCAGATGTCACGGCGAATTCGTGTCGTTAACAAGTATTGGCAATTCGCCAACGTTCTTCTTAGGACATCATAATTTTTCAACGACACCAGCAAGTTGGCAGCCGCTGCGTGTTCTTCTCCTTGAAAATAATATTACCCCTTCCATAAAAGTAAAATCTGTTTTACCACCGCAAGAATTAATGAAGCTGTTTTGACGTAGAAAAATGTTTTCCAAGCAATCTGAAATGCTGATAAATTGTCGAACATACGAGTGCATACACTTACCTTGCTAATATATAATCTCAATATTCGTACGCACAAATAAATAAATCTGCATATCGTGTCACTTTTCCTGAAACCAAGATTTCAGTATTATTTAACACTAGCTTTAAATTTACTAAGCCTTCAGGTCTTACCAGTTAACTTGATTAAAGCAAGACTTGCCGAGGTGTAACACATCATCGCTGCAGGAACTTCACCCATCGTAACGCAAGCTTAAGAAAGTTGTTTTTCTATCAGCCGAATGACACGCATCAACTGACATGTGTTGTATACAAACAGAACAGGTATTTTTGTTTTTGTTTTGGTCTGACTACCATTACGCATTTGGGAATTTTCCAAACGTAATTTCTGTAGAGGATGTAACCTGTTTAGGTGGTGCAAGCCAGCTCAAACCGGTTCGGGCCTGTTTCATTCTTTTTTTGTTTGTCTCATTAATCTTCCGTTTATCAAACATAGTCTGGCAGTTCGGAAAATCCTAGCAAAAACAGGGCGTTATTCTAAACCCAAGAACCTTTCACGTAACACTTTGTGGCACAGCTAATAGCCGGCCCTTACCTGTGGTGTTTCTGCCTAGCAACTGCAAGCTTTCATATGTCGCTTTTCATATGCAAGATGGAAAGCAATAATTTCTAGCCGAAAAGAAGCAATGGCCCCATTTTTCTTTTTGAAATTATTACCGTAAATATCGACACGCGTCTTTACGGATGGTTACTCAATAAAAAAATCAAAAGGAAAACTGATGATGTCAGGGCTTTGTTTGGAACCGGTCATTGGCCTTCTGTGCTAGCTACGAAGAAAAAAAGAACGTGACGGAGACTTAAAAATCGAGAAACACGATTACCATCTTGAATGTGTTAAAAAGCTGTTTGTGCCACAATAGACAGTTCGTGTTCAATTTATCCTTTAAGATCGCTGTAGGCTGTAAGTATCTTACAGGAAAACAGAGGCTGCAAAAAGAAGTTGTAGGTGCCCTTCAAATCCAAGATAAAAATCCGCATACGCTCTAAAATAAAGAATATTTTTTAAAGCAAAATTTTCTGAACAAAGAAACTTTAATACCATTCATTATAACCTCGTAACATAACAATCCGCATTTCCAGTTATTTACGTTATTCACGTAACTTTGATGGATTAGCTGCTTGGTAATTAAATTATAGTAGAAAAACAATCCGTGAAAAATTGCAAAAGAAATAATTTGCCAATTCATTGTTGTGGTATTACCATGGTGGCAGCAACCAATCGCGCTTCGGCATGTCGACAAAGGTGATGTGCAAAGAACCAGGAACCATTTAAAAAAAAACGTGACTGAAAAAAAAATCTTGACCGTGATATCAAGGTTTATTTTGCAGGGCCCCAAGCATTTTACTAGTCCCGGCTGGTAAAAACAAGCAGTCAGCATATAAAAGCATATGCATGGCGCTAACATCCAGTCATATGATGGTTGAGCCTCCTTCCTATCAGTAAAGCAAAGTTTAATCAAAAGCGGATGCACTTGAAAATGTTGAAGGTACAGTGAAAAGTACCAAAATGCAATCGAAGTTATCTGGAAGTTGTTCATGGAACTCACCGAGTGCGAATAAATAGTTACCTTATCCTTCATTTTTTTTCTCTTTTCCATGACAGGTTACAATTATCCTCGCTACTATGGCTGCAGCGTTGGCTATGCCTCAGCGGTACCGTCCCTTCGGTGGTGCCTATGGGCGTCCGCAAGGCGGATTCGGGCAAGGTGGATACGGCCAGCCTGGTTACTATCAAGGCGGATATGCACAGCCAGGATTCCATCAAGGTGGCATAGCTCAGCCAGGTGCATTAGGTTTGTCAGTTAAATTAATACAACTACATTACCTACGGAAAGTTGCATAACATTTCGTCGTTTTACGTAGCCGGTGTGGGTTCTGGAACAGGAGCCGGAGCTGGAACTGGTAACGCTGGCCCTGGAGGAGTTTCCGCATCAGGCGTAAGAAATTTTGTTGATATTGGACAAGTGGAGAGAGGAGAAATAACTTATCGCTTACGTTTATCAGGTGGGAATTTCCAGCGCTCAGAATGGAGGGTTTGGTACGTCTTCGGGCACTGGAACAGCCAACCTCAACACTTTCACAGGAGAAGCTGGAGCGACAGGCACTGGTGACGGAAGCAGTGGTGGTGCTGGTCTATTAGGTGCATTCGGTCGTCCGCAGGGCGGGTTTGGCCAGCCCGGTTTCAATCAAGGTGGATACGCTCAGCCAGGCTTCCAGCAAGGCGGATACGCTCAGCCAGGCTTCCAGCAAGGCGGATACGCTCAACCAGGCTTCCAGCAGGGTGGCGTTGCTCAGCCCAATTTCGCAGGATTTCCAGGTTTCGGTAAACAACACACTTTTGAATGTTACAAGTGTTCTTTCCTGAATGGCCTTTAAACATTACTGCATTCTTGTAAATCGTAGGTGGTTCTGGAACCGGCTCGGGAGCTGGAACAGGTAGTGCTGGACCAGGAGGAGTATCAGCATCCGGCGTAAGACACCTGCAATGTTTTGTTTCTTTCATAATTAAAAGAATGCAGTTATTCATTTGAATATGTTTTTTTTAGGTTGGTATTTCGAGCGCGCAGAACGGCGGATTTGGCACGGGCTCCGGAAGCGGATCGGCTTCCCTCAACACCTACACCGGTGAAGCAACAGCGACCGGCGAGGGTGATGGAAGCAGTTTTGGAAAATAAATTAGCAATGCTTGCTGTTATGCGTTCTTATTGATAATTACTTTGAATTGTTGTTATACTCTTTTTTGAAAATGTTTCGCAAACGAACCAAAAATTCTAAAATATACATACGTCTAATGGTGTAAATCGGTGGTACATTAACTCAACTAGTTCTACTTGCTTCGCGACTCTTCTAAACACGAATGGCCGTTCCAACACAAGAGGAGTGCTAATTCCTTTTTTAAAGATGTGTAGCATACACAAACATTTAATGCAACTTTGAATAACCATTGTTTTCGGTACTGAATCTTAACTATCGGTTGTGTGTCGATAGCATTTTACATAAAAAAAAAAAAGCAATAATTAAAATTTTGATATAAAAAAAATTATCAATTCTTACTCAACGGGCACTTCGAGTGCAGTGAATGGAGGAATACGAATTGGTACCGAAAGCGCATTAGCACGTTTTAGTCTTGTGACACGCAAAACTAGATCAATCTGAAAGATACGCGGAAGTCGTATTGGCAAACAAGTCAACCAGATGTTCCAGTTATTTTTTTTTTTTTTGTAATCGTGATCGTGTTAACGATATACTCTCCATTCTTCTTTTACTGGTGGATTCCGGTTTTAACATGACCCTACGCTCGTGTCAGAATACGTTTTTGGGAAAGTGGGAAAACTCCGATTACTCATCTGGCATGATACGTTGACTGTAAAATATTCACAGCTATGTAATTTGGTCGCGACCGTAGCTTTTCTTAACATTAAACTTTGTAAATAAAGCTGGGAACTCGGAAAATTTGCATAAACCATTTTAGCTTATGCTAGTGTCAGAGACGGTAAGATTGATAAGATAATGCTTGTCCAGTCTTATCCCAATACAAAAGCGGCTCTGGGCACATGAGTGCGCCATAAATGAACACTTACAGCACAATCCTTCCCTTCCCCATCAGAAATAAATTCAAGTTTCTTTGTTATTGTTGAGCCCTTATGTAACTTGCTGGATATCCACATCCGTTACAACTGATTCGCAAGAACTTGCACGTACGAAGCTCGTGAAAAGTTTTGGCAAATCGACCTCAAGCTCGATATACCTTCAGGCAGTTGTGGAGTGGTTTCGCAACACGTACAAGACGTATAAAAGCAGCTTTGCAAACCACAGTTTGTCAGACAACAGCTGAATTTTAGTTTTAACTACACCTAGCTTATAAACTAGCATTCCAAAATGTACAAGGTAAACTAAAAACTTTACTGCTCATCTTTAAAAAATAAAAAATGTTTTACCATTGTTTTCTGTAAAATTGTAGGTGACGATTGCTCTCGCTCTTCTCTTGGCTACAGCCATGGCTATGCCACAGTTGGGTGGACATCGTCCTCTAGTTGGTAGTTTCGGTCAATTCCCTGGTTTCGGTAGGTTAAGAAAAAAAAACTTTTAAAGAAAACGAAAACTCCATATCAGAATATAAAGGTTCCTCGTAATAGCTCATTATGTTTTAAACAGGTGGTACTGGAAGCGGTGCTGGTGCTGGAACTGGTAACGCTGGACCAGGGGGTGTTTCTGCATCAGGCGTAAGATATTGTTCATCCGTATTTGTAGCAAAACTGTGATTAATGACAATGATTTCTCTAGGTCGGCATCTCGAGTGCTTCGAACGGAGGACTCGCCACAGGTACCGGTACTGGAACTGCGTCGCTTAACGCCTTTACAGGCCAAGCTTCAGCAACTGGCCAAGGAAGTGGAAGCAGTGTTGGAAAATAAGCTAAACATTGCCACGGTTTCTCTGAACATGCACACAAATTTTGTTTTCGATGTTACTTTTTTTTTCCTTTTTACCTGATTAAGTTTTGTCAATAAACTGTTATTTCATATCAAATAACCTTTTTCATCACCAGTGGAAACTGATTTGATAAAGTCAATGACACTCCAGGCTGCCTGATCTGTCAATGAAAAGAAACATGAGAAGCAAGAAAGCTTTCAAATTAGCCAAAAAAATAATTTTTTACCTGCAAACTGTCGGTTGGTTGCTTAAACAATGAAACAGAGAAGTCGTGGACAAAAAGTAACAGATGACAAACCCATAGGTCATTCACTTTCAGTATTAAGCTACCCTGAACACGAACACCTACTGTCCCATGGGAGAAGCATTGAACATTCGATTGAGAACAAAAGTTCCGATTCACATTTATCCTCTATAATGCATGCATAAATTATTTTATATTCAAGTTGTATAAACTAAGCGTTAACAGGACAAAGTGGCTGGAAAAACGAAAACTTGTTGGAAATGTCGACCACGTTGCAAAGTCGACTGTAGTTGTAGGTGCCACTGGCAAGAAAGCTAAAGTTATTATGGATGGGTGGCTCTAATTTCATAGAGACGCATCAATTGGCATATGATGCGTAGGCGTCGTAAAGGTTTTTCGTTTCAGATAGAAGTTCACCAAATAGTGAGTTGGGAATTAACAGCTTCACTTAGATTTGTAATACCCTGGATTTTCCAAGATCAAAATGGCAGCCATCGAAGTTCAACTAATATCCTGTCAGATTGGCAGTGCTAGACCCAAAGAAAGCTTGACTGTTGTCAAATCTAAAGACATCGTATGTCATCAGAGAAGCTAAATCTGCAAATAATACCTGAAGTACAATTAAAAAAAACGTTCCTTTAAGCCTTTGCGGTAAATGCATAGCAGGATAATAAACGATTTAATTCCGTTTATGCTTATCCAATATTTGGCAATCTACGTTTGATTAACATCAGGTCTGCAGGGACGATCGCCATCGTTTTACTACAAATTAACAATGCAAATTGGTGGTTAAAGCAGGTTAGGCGTGGCTAGATTACGAAGCAGCAATCGCTTCATGTATTCAAGCATAATTCCAGTTGATGAACCTGTCTTAGTATGTTGTATAGGCAAATTGAGAAGAACATGGGCTAGTCATTGCGTGATGATGATGGAAAAAACGCGAAACCTGAAGCCAAGGTGACGCTGCCCTCCAGCGTTCCGAACGCTAGTCACGCGGTATATCTATTGGATTTCTCACCGTATAAAAAGACGTCGGTCCCAGTTGCCAAGTCAAACCATAGCTGAATTTCAATCTTAGCTATTCATTCACTAAAGCAGCTAACACTCCATAATGTACAAGGTAAACTTAAAAATTGATGCAATGTTGGCCATAAAACTGTGAACATTTTTAGTTGTATAATAAGCTAAATATATTTACCATCAATCTCAGGTCACTCTTGTTCTCGCTCTTCTCTTGGCTGTTGCCATTGCTAGACCTCAATTTGGAAACCGTCCTTTCGGCTTCCAGCAATTCGGTAAGTTTATCACCGTCTTCTTCTCTATTTCCAAATTTAAAAACCAAACCCATTTAGGCACTGGAAGTGGCGCTGGAGCTGGAACTGGTAACGCTGGACCCGGAGGAGTATCTGCATCAGGCGTAAGAAATACTATAAGTTTACTTACGTGATGACATTTTAACATTGAAATGAAATTTTTAATCAGGTTGGCATCTCGAGCGCACAGGGCGGCGGATTCGGCACTGGTTCCGGCACTGGAACCGCCCACCTCAACCTCTTCTCTGGTCAAGCTGGAGCCACTGGTCAAGGAAGCGGAAGCAGCGCCGGAAAATAAACTTGCATCAAGCTGGGACTGTGTTCTTTCCAACATTGTTATTGTTTAACATACCTGATTTTTTTTTTTAGATACATGCCTGTGTTTCTTTATCAAAAATACATTTGCCTATAAAAGCAACTTTAATATTTTGTTTTACTGCTAATGGTGACGTAAGTAAGATCTACTCACCCATAAACATAACATTCATAAAATGAGTAAAAAAAAAAATGCATCAGCTGAGTGCTACACTTTCACGAACGTGAAACGTTTCACTGATTACAATAATTCGACTTATTCAAAAGAATCATGACGCATGTTTCTTTCCTGCAGAATATGCAAAACAAGTTATTATCATTCTATAGCTTACGCCCCTGTAAACACGAGCCGTAACAATGATTTTAAGGGTAGCGAATAGCGTGAAAAAGCATTTCTAGATAAACTGGCGATAGTCCAATATTATTATTTAACCGGCTATAAACTGCCCGAGCTCCGGTAGTTGACCTTTCCTACCTTGAAACACGTTGGACTGCATCCAATTCTTTCCTATTCACGTTTTTCTTCAGGCAGTCACGACCGATGGCCTTCAATCGCAGTCCATCTAACAAGAAAAATCACTTAGCAAGCCCACCCATCGCAAAATAATAGTAAATATATTTAATTTCAGCGAATCACGTGTGTTTAGCTATATTCCTCCGGCTCATGCGCTACGACGTAAACATTTACTAGTTGTAGAACTGCATGCTGTTTTACGATGGCGTTTTAGATTAATTCCAAGAAATTTTAGTTGCGCTCGTTTGTTGTCGTGTTCTTCAAGGTTAGCCCTATTTTCTCAAGGTTAGCGCATTGTTTTGCTACCGTACAAGGAACATGATTTGTTTTCCCCTTTGCGTCCAGTATGGAACGCCCATGTCTTTTTAGTCTATCGCGGTTTTACTAGTCATATCGGCTGGGAAAAACCCAACAAAACTCCATGAGAATGGCCCAGTCAAGGACGTTATTTCCTCACGTAAATAGAACAGACATGTAAGAAAAAAAAAGGAAAATTTAAATAAAAGGATTACTTTATCAGTTTCTATACTTCCCAACTAAGTGCGCGCGATTCTTGCATAACTATCCGATGAACCAGCTCTTTTCTTTCTTTTCCAAATGGCTTTTCTGGCCAAGCTCTTCCTTTGTTTATGGTCGAGGATCCCACATGGCAACAAGAAACGTCAACAAAAATCGCTATTGATGTCATGACATTGAACTGTTGCTTTGATGCCGTGCAAAGGTGGATGAGCTCTAGTCCATCACTGTCAGCCAAAAAAAAAAAACAACGGGCGTGTTTGTAATTTCACGTAGGCTATCTTTTGTTGTTTGAACTGAGGTCAATCCTTTACTATTCCAACAGTGTCATTGCCTCGATGTATTCGTTGCGTTAAAAGGACGCAGTCGGTAGGTTTGTAAAACTCCAAAGCCAGTTTTTTCACAGTGGACAATCCGGTTTGTAACTAGACTTGAAATGTCGGTTTGTAAAACATCAATTGATAATTTCTCAGAGTTCCACAGGGGGGAATTACGCCGGAAATCCAAACCTTATTATTAGAGACAATCCATCAAAAGGTAACTTTTCCTTTTGTGAAATTGTCGGTTGATTGCAACATCAGACTACCAGAGGGAAATTCCGGTGCAATTTTCTTTAAAATGGTAAATCCAAACTTCTTTTGGAAATCTGCCAACAGAAAAAAAAAACAAACAAAACAAACTGTTTGTATACATACGCAAGCACATGTCGCTTGAGGCAAAACGACAAGGCCAGGTAGACAAACAGGCGTGAGCTATAAAATGGATTCTTCATCTTGTGGTCCAGTACCAGACTCCCAACGATTTCCATTAGACAACAACCTCGTCCACAAACAATCCATACCTCTCTAAAAAAAAAAATGAACAAGGTATAATTGGACGTAACTGGTTTTACACTTTTAATTAAACTTTTCCTTTGCTATGTCATAGATGATTACCATCACGCTGTGCGCTGTTCTCGCTGTGGTTACTGCTCGTCCTCAAGTGTTCCAAGGTGATGCTTTATAGTACAATATTGACATTATTTTGGCTTTAGCTTATAATTACTTGAACCTATGGGTAAGTCACAGCGTTAAAAAAATGTTAATGGAATTTAAATTTACGTTTTGCAGCAACTGGAACTGGCTCAGGCTTTGGAACTGGTGGTAATCCTTTGTTTGGAAATGGAGCTGCTCCTCTTTTAGGTGGGGCTGGAGTTCTCCCAGTACAGCCAGGTGGCCAACTAGCTTTCCCTGGTTTGAATTGTAAGACACCAAACTCATAAAATGTGCCGTTCAAATTTTTAAAACTAATATTTGTTTGGTTTTTTGTTTCAATTACATAGTTGGTACGGGATCCGGAGCTGGAGCTGGAACGGGTAGCGCTGGTCCTGGAGGAGTGTCAGCTTCAGGGGTAAGACATCAATAGAAGGCATTTATGAGAAAGTATTGAAATTTCATGGATATACCATTCTATTGTAGGTTGGCATTGCGAGCGCACAGGAC
Organism: Daphnia carinata; assembly: GCF_022539665.2. NCBI lineage: Eukaryota > Metazoa > Arthropoda > Branchiopoda > Diplostraca > Daphniidae > Daphnia > Daphnia carinata. The sequence continues at coordinate 6,920,959 of NC_081340.1, forward strand.
GGCGGGGCTGCAACTGGATCTGGAACAGGCACGGCCGCTTTGGATCTCCTAAGTGGACAAGCAGCAGCAACTGGTACTGGCAGCGGTAGCAGCGTCGGAAAATAAACTCCGTTATTTCTAAGTCATTTCTTCGGCAATCACTGTGTGACGCACATTGAATATTTGTTAATCACTTCTCATTTCGAAAATTGTTTGACCTCAATAAATTTGTAGCCTGATATTGGGCAAGTTAAATTTTTCTATCGTTTTCTTGCTTTCTCGGAGTCCTAAAACAAAAATGCATAAATCAGGAATATTACGAATTGTAAAGTATCAGGATTAAGGCAATTAAATTAGTAACAGGATTTTGCTATATATAGTTAATTCTAAAAAAGAGATAATTGATAATGATCTAATCTTAGCGCATTGGAAACTAAATATGAAGCTCAAACAAATTTCACTCGTCTGTGTTGTAACTTGCTAGGTTTCTTCTTAAAAGTACGGCACTAAAAATATAGCCTTAGCAACACAATGACTTGGAATTAATTTGGCAGTTATGTCAGCTTTCTCTGGTCGTCCTCGTCGACCATGTCATCAGGGACGTTTAACAGTTAATGGGTACCTTACCACTAGGGGCATATGTTGACAAGCGCCACCTTTTTTGGTAAACTAATGCAAATGGACAAGTCAGCTATCTGTTCTGCCTTGAACCTTTATGTTTGAACAGATTCGACCTCGAAACACTTGCTAGTTCAATTAACATCTGTTCCCTCATTTGGCGCTAATTTATCCGTTCCGCTGATAAACCCCAAATAGCACAAAGTCCGTTGAATGGGTTTTTCCACGTCTCCAGTAAAATCAAAGATTTTATGGACTACAATTGCTACTGGCGAATTCGAAGAACTGGTGTCAAGGATGGCTCATGCCAGGGTGACACTCATGACCATGGGCTCGACGCTGATTTGCTTTCCAGCTTTTCTGGTTTGGTCTGGTCTGGTCAGCAGGGCTCTCCCTATAAAAAGCAAGTCGGCGGGCAACTACCAGTCAGACGACAACTGAACGTTAACTTCTTAGCTACCTAATCAGCCAGAAAAGCTACATTTAGAAATGTACAAGGTAGTCATGATTTGAGCTAAAAAAGTACAAAAATAAGACTTTGTAGTTATTCCTTACTTTAGATGCAATTTATGCAATAGCATTTTAACTTCTTTTGCAGGTTACTTTGACTCTTGCTCTTCTCCTGGCTGTTGCCTTGGCCAGGCCACAGTTTGGTGGATTCCAGCAGCCAGGTTTTGGTGGGTTCCAACAGCCAGGCTTTGGATTCCCAGGCTTCGGTAAAAAAAAAATTCTGTTTCATTAAGTTTTTGTCAAACTGAAATATGACCTCCCTCTTTGCTTGTCATAATCTCAAACAGGTGGTACTGGAAGTGGTGCTGGAGCCGGAACTGGTAATGCTGGGCCAGGAGGAGTTTCTGCATCAGGAGTATAATACATATTTTACTGTCAAACATCTGAGACAAGTTACTAATTATAACATTTGATTACAGGTTGGCATTTCAAGCGCACAGAACGGTGGAGTCGGTACTGGTTCCGGTACTGGAACAGCTCACCTCAACGTTTTCACAGGCCAGGCTGGAGCAACTGGCCAAGGAAGTGGAAGCAGTGCCGGTAAATAAGTCAGCATTCATCCTCTAAAGTCACTTCACGAGCACCACTGATCAACCCAACATACATCGATCTTGAATTTTGTTTTCGCTTTTGTTTGTTTTCTCTTGTTGTTTGACTTTGTGTTTGACCGTGGTTGTTAATACAGCAGTAACCCAGTACGATACTGCCTAGACTTTCTTGATTACACTTACACACGTGAATGACAAACAATAATGCTATGAAATGGGAGCTGCACTATTTTAATTAAATGACAGATCGATCTCAAATGCCAGACGAACCCACGATGAGTTTCATTTCGTTTTTTAGGCTTCTGACGTTGATTCTATATAATTCCGGTTTCAGCTGGAAAGCTCTCAACAATACTGCATGTAAGATGTAGCTTTCTCTGACACGAATCTTAACTCCGAAGTCTCTTTACACACATTTAATGGAACATTGGACTAAAAAGGATTCTGACAATAGAAATCGTTTTTACCTTTTAAAGAGTTTTATTGAATCGGTGGAAAAACTTTTCATGCCGCTCCTAGACTAGCCAGCCTTTATATTGGGGGGAAACCATCGTGTCACACCATATCCATTTCTCCAACAACAAGCCAACCAAGCACACGCTTTTATTCAACATGACTAAGGTAAAACGTTCTTTTAAACTAAAATACCAATTGTTTTTAATATATTAGAGTTCTTTGAAATAATTTTTCTGTAACAATGTAGTAACGTTCGGTTTGCCATTAAATGTAGATTTCCGCCATATTGATTTTGTCCCTGTTGCTAGCAATTTGTTCTGCTAAACCAGCTCCTCAGTTCGGTGGATTTGGTGGATTTTTCGGTAAAATACTTTTCGTTTTTTGAGTAATCGTTCGTAAAGTAAGTTCCTAAAAACATGTCTACGATGTGAAATAATAGGCGGCAGTGGAACTGGTGCTGGAGCTGGAACAGGCAACGCAGGGCCTGGCGGAGTTTCTGCATCTGGAATCGCCATTTCCAGCGCTCAGAATGGCGGTTTTGGCACTGCTAGTGGAAGTGGAACTGCTTTCTCCAGTCCCTTTGGCCTAGCAGGAGCCACTGGGACAGGCCATGGATTCAGCTTTGGAAAATAAACTTTACATTTCTTTAAATTTAAACTACCCAAAAAACCATGTACAGATAGTTATTCATATATTCCATGCATCTGAAAGCGATTACACATTTATCAAACATTTTTCATTTCGTATTATTAATCGAAGAGTAAATGTTAGCGTTTAGCGTTAGACGAAGGCTTCAATCTAGGGCATTCTTTCTAAATTCAATTAGTATGATCAAATAATTAAACGAGTGATGAAAGACAAACTGTAATTGTATCCAGCATTGAAAGCTAACCCTAAGCTTTACTAACAGTATTATTATTAGTATGAATTTAAGAGGAAATAAAATTTAAAAACAAAAGCTGAAATGACAAAGTTGTACCGAGATAACAGTTTATTGTAATTCTTAATAGTCACAAACAGGTGAAAACAAAGTGTTCGTATTTAAATGGCCTCAATTCTTGTTTATTTTAATTTTTTTACAAAATGTTGTTGCAATCTTTTGAGCTATTCTTGGTCATCCAAAACCAACACGTAAATGTGCTCATGATTAACTGTGTTTATGGATTCTTTATAGCTCCAAGTCCCTCATATTCATTTACGAGAGGGTCTTCCTTGAGATACGCCCGTCTGAGCGGCGAAAAAAGTCTGGCCGGATGGATTTGTGTTTTGTTGGGCTGCAGCAAAAGAAGATACTCCGCCTGGGGGCGGCCTTGCGAAGCTGCCAGGCTGAACGTTAGGCACAGCCGAGTTGATGACAGCAAGAATAGCAGAGTTAACTATTCATTAAAATTAAAATTTTGTTATGACAAAAGAATGAAGTTTAATTTGTAGAAATTAGTTCTGCTGGGCTTACTGTCTTGTGGGGCAGCAGAGACCATGGCAACACCGAGAACTAGGAGGACGAACGCGAAGACCTGCAGAAAATAAAAAAAATTCAATTAAAACAAACGTACATTAACAGTCGGAAACTTTTGTTTCGTCTATACCTTCATATTTGATATTGTGAAAAGGAGCTGAGGCAAAAGTGGAGACTGTTGGTAGGTTGGATTGCAAGTGCTTAACTGGTCTGTCGTTCGGTTGTCCCGCACCGTATTTGTAAGAGCCCCCAAGTCCCGGAGAGATGAGGGGAGGTGGCTTAACCGCCCTACACCGGTGCAAAGGGGAGGTAGAAACGGAAGGGCATGCCAAGGTTGTTTGTGCCACTTTTTTTGTCTTTTTTTCAAATTGAGGCGCAATTTACATAATTCTTCAGAGGATCAGTGGCATCAGTATAGCAACCTTGGCCGGCAATGACAAAATGACATTTAATCAATTTCTCCCCAAAAAGTTGGTGGTTAGAACCAGTTTCGCCTTGAGAGAGTTTTTTTTTTAAATTTTCACCATGGAAAAACCATCATATGATTTTCCATTTTTCTACTCGGAGTCCAATTTCTAAAAATGGCGAAGACCCTCTTTTGGAATCGCCTATCAAAGACGGCACAATCTCATTTGTTTACGATGTCTCATTTGAAACAAAAAAAACTGCCATATTTGGATACAACACAATGCCCCTCACAGCACAGTCGATAGATTAGCAGAAAGGCGAAAGCTACCGGGAGTGCTGTTCCATTAAACAACCACGTAGATGGTTAATCGATTCCTAGAACTTTTTCCCGCAGTCTGCAATGAACCAAAACAACTACAAAAAAACACGTCTTTAATTTATTGCGATCTGTTTTTGTTGGTTTAAGGAAACGAATTGCGACATTTGTTAGAAGACTAATAACTGGAAAGTATGTCCGCCAAACAAAACAAAAAAAATGAGGAGTCATTGAACGCGGTTCGTAACATTCGCAAACCTGATTTTTGGCTGGTGAAAGGCTATTACTCCATAACGATGAATGATGGCGAAATTTTGCTGTCACCTTTCATTTCGCATGATTGCCCATCTCAACACATCCGCTCCAAGGATAACAATTAACTTTCTCGAACTGCGAAAAGAAACGAACGAATCAAAGTTAATGCGCTTTCTTGGCTCTGTCAGAACACATTAAGTTTCTCCCTCAAGTCCGTTGTACCATCCAAACGTTCAAGGCAATCTAATTCGATTTGCTATAATACTACGCACTTGCACAGCTCTCCTAGAACTCGGTACGCCATCGCCTAAGTCCACGCTCTTGTCCAAATTCTTGTCCAACCCACACTGAACACCATCTAGTGAACAGGCACGCAGTTAAACAAGCAGATCTGTATTTCCCGTTTCCCATTGCATAATTTCTGTCCTTCAATTTTTCACGAAATCGACCGTTTATTTCGAAATCGCATAGAAAATTAGCCCACTTAATTGGGTGGAAAATCCCCGACGTACGTGCCAACACTGGTAAGCAACCCACCTGGAAGTGCGACTAAATTACATGTTTTTCTTGTACGTACCTCTTCTGTTGTCTTGAGGGAAAACCGTAAGCCAAAAGAGATTAGATGGATAAAAAAATTTTCCAGCTCTCGTTTTCAGGTGGAAATCTTGAGTATAAAATCGAATCACCATCATCACGTTCGACAGCAGACTTCCAAGTGATTTTCACTGTACAACAACTCCGTCGAATTCAGTCTAATAAAATCAAGAAAATGAACAAGGTAGGTTAACATGAATAACATCAATAGATTGATAATGTTTACCTTTTATTTTTAATACCCTTCTAGTTCATCGCCTTCATGCTGTGTGCCGTCCTCGCTGTGGCCGCTGGCCGTCCTCAGGTGTTCCAAGGTGATGCATTAGTTTGCAATAAAATTTGCTATTTAATAATTTAAAGCGTATTAGTTTTTCGTTTCATTCCTGATTATATTTAAAACAATAATAATAATGATATTTACTCTTTACTGTAGCCACTGGAACTGGTTCGGGATTTGGAACTGGCGCTGCTCCTCTGTTTGGCGGAAATGGAGCTGCCCCGCTTCTAGGTGGAGCTGGAGTTCCTTTTGGTGCAGGACAACCTGGTGGACAACTCGGCTTCTCGTCTTTCGATCGTAAGATATCAGGGTTTCCGAAATTTCTCTTGAATTCTAAATTGAAAATATTAATTTGATTTTTGTATTCAATGGAAACAGTTGGCACTGGTTCCGGAGCTGGAGCTGGAACTGCTAACGCTGGTCCTGGTGGAGTGTCTGCATCAGGGGTAAGTAAATAGGGATATTTGTGGAACCAATTAAAATAGCATACAACATTGAATTATGCAGGTTGGCATTTCGAACGCAAGCAATGGCGGAGCTGCAACTGGAACTGGAACAGGCACCGCCGCCTTGGATCTTCTAAGTGGACAAGCTTCGGCAGCTGGTTCTGGTACCGGAAGCAGCGTTGGAAAATAAATAAGTCAGCTACATTATGAAGCTTCGTTGCACGAAGCTTCAATCATATTCCATTTGAATTTTTAAGGAAAAATTTGTTGAATTTAAAAATAATAAAAAAAGTATCCACAAATTCACTCTTCAAACAATTGAAAACAAATCTTTTTCTGTACCTGCCCACAAAATTTGAATTTAACAAACAAGGCTGGGAGACTATGAATAGAAGATTACGTTGTTTATCGAATCAAACGAGCTATGTCGTGTCAACATTTACCTAATTATAAATGAGCTAAAAAAATGAGATAGTAACACAGGTCACAAAAGCATTGTGTTTTCAAATAAATTTCGCAGAATTTTAGGTTACATTTAAAGTGTTAACGGTCCAATAATTGGGAAACGAACGCGCTCGACTGAGTGCACATTTCAAGCAACCAATCGATAACGGCCCAAAAAAGGAAAACAAAATTGATTCTACCTGTTCTTTTCATCAAAATTTTTTTTCATCAAATATGGTTTGCATTTCTGCTGCTGTTTCGATTTCTAGACGGTCTTCCTGACCGGTTGGCTGGCCGACCTTGCCTGGACTTTTGCTGATGAATGCTAGTCGATGACGAATGAACCGATGCAGAAGCTGAAGCAGCCACTGGCCCTGAAGCCGAAGCTGAGGCATGTTGCCACATGCTTCCCGAATTGTGGGCAGAAGAAAATTCACGGCCAGCTCCAGCTGAAGCTGAAGCACTAACAGGACGTCCTCCTGCTGGCCACATGCCTTGTTGATGTGCGCCTTGCTGGGCGGCTGCCGATGCAAAGGTATTGGTCGCCATTTCGTTAAATGTTCTGGAGATGCTGTTGAACGGATCGTTTCCTATTTAAAGATAATTCAGTTATTTCAAAGATTAGTGCATTAGATAGTACATTTTATTTACAAACCATGTTGATGAGGCAAAGGGGCACCTTGGGTCATGTACGCTATGACAGTAACCATCAAAACAGCGCAGATCTTTATTGACAAGAATAAAACAAAATTAATACCGAGCCTATTTACACATGTAAAGCTTTTAAGTTGATTGTACCTTCATTTTACAGCTGGTTTAAATTTCAGATGAGAAAAAAGATAAATGCCACGAGCTATACCATACGATGCTGGCTCCAATAGAATACGATTGCAATTGAATCCTTTCGTAACCACTCGCTTGTTTTATGTATTACACCAGTGTTGGAAGATTAGTGGCGCTTCTCGGTCAATGTACGCGATATTCGGTCTGTTTCAACTTAAAAAGAAAAAGGGCTGCGACGCACTTGCAAGTTAAGAGCAAAGCTCTTAAAGATTTAAGGCTATCTACGAGTCACATTGAATTCAGGCGCCTTTACACGGAAACTTGAACTGCTTCAAGCTCTTCGTAACTGCCGCTTTTGCAAGGGGGGACTTGAAGGATCGTCTTTATCAGCAAAACAGTTCCCGAAGTCAACACAACGGGAAAACCAGAGACGCTATCACCAAAAGGAGTAACAGAGTGAATGGGTACGACTGACGCTCCGGATCCATCCAAGTTGCCCGAATTTCTTATTGTTACATTTACGAAGACCGCATGTCTATTCAAAGTTTAAGCCACCATTGAATTCCTGCTACTATTAATTTGTAAAACATTTTCCGGAGGGGGGCTGCAAGTTAATTCCAAATTTTTGGGACACGCTTCAATTGATGCATTAAAGCTGCCACCTGAATGAAACAAAGGACGAAATTAGAATATGTTTGGAAATGAGAAAACAAATTTATGATACTGACGTGTTGAAATTGGGCGAGGGCGTGCCTTTTGTACCAATAAAGCGCAGAATGGAGATCTGGCAAGGTTATCCATAAGAGCGATTACTTTGACATTGGTCATTAAAAACCTGCAAGCGAGCAAAGTGCGTGGGTGTTGCAATAGGCTTAGTTCAGCAATTTCAACTCGCAACGCAAAAGTTACATATTCGAACATCTAACCGATGAACAAGCTGACTTAGGTTTATTTAATAATTTATTTTAAATGTAAGAAAAAAAATGAGCAATGACTTCTTTGATCATTTGAAAATGTACGACACTGAGCTGAATGAAAACGTTTTAAAGGAAGCGTCTTCACCGTAGCCAAAACCAGAGCCATTAGGAAGCCCAAAATCAATGCCAGCTCCCCAGACGCCATTGTCTCTTGATAGGTCTCCGTTCCGTGCATCCACAACGGACTCATTGTTGGGCTTCCGGAAGGGGAAGATTTTCAATTTTAAGAGGATGGAAATGGCTGCCTCTTCGACTGACAAACTACCATCGTCGTTCAACGTCCGCGATTCAAGAGTAGCAAACGGTCGACTATTGGCACCAACTTCAGTCTTGGCTTCAGTGGTTCGACTTCTATATTCAACTGCATCCGTTGAATGGTTTGAAATACAGTTTCAAGGAATAGATTTGAAAGCACAGCGAAACTTACAGGGACGAAGTTGAGGTCGACACATCACAGATGAAATGCAGGATAATAAATAGCAAAGGAAAATGACCTGCGTGTAAACCGGGGAAAAGAATTAGTCGTATAAGTTCTATTTCACCAGATTGCAGGTTACCAGTTTACTTGCTGAATCACACTCATCCCGGAGGCTGCAGCGAAGAGGTTCTTTAGTGTTAAACTTTTCGTGTCAGTAAGTCCGAACTGCCCAAAGTACGCGTGATGGTCGATGTAACAACAAATAGTGATTGGCAACGGCCAATGCAAGTACACTCCTGTTTTATATACACAGAGCCAAGCTCTCATTGCTGCATCCATTACCTCGCAGATTCATCGGTAGATTACATCCTCAAGCAAAACCTTGGTGACTGATGCGCAGTGGTCTGCGATACTAGGGTTTGCCCCTGTTTGGGGTCGCCATTAATATTCATAGCTCGTTCAATTTACTTTGACCGGACAATGTTTCTAGTCTTATTCGATTAAAAAGCATCTTGTTTCTCGCCCGGATGGCCACAGACAAAAATGCCGGCAAAGTGGATGTTAAAAAAGCGATAAATTTAACGGAATAGATCGTCATCCAAATTACAAAATCAAAGTGAGTGGTAAAATGAAGTGCCTTAACGCTAATAAACTCAAACCATATTAGGCGTTGGTAGCTGGATGCAAATCTCAATTGCATTATTTTGGCATGTCTGGGTAGAAATTCTACGACCATTTTGGGGTGGGGACAAAGCACAGTTCGGCACGTCTGTGAATGCATTATGCACCGGGGTTTATCTTTGAACAAAGAAAAATTTATCCCCCTTTCAATGTAGCCAACCACCGCTAATGTTTAGCAACTTAAGAGCCCATCGCTCACGAAGCTTTTCCAGCACAACAGAAACGCTTCAGTTGTTTCTCGCTCCAAACACTCCAAAGTGTAACCCCATTACATATTCGATCAGCCATTTAAAACTACGCTAGTACAACTACCCCACGATTATGAAATAAAAGAAAAGAAAACGTAATTTCAGTGATGGCTATAAAACTTAAACAGTCAAGTTCCTTAAAGCCACGGAAGGCAAATGTAACTTTTTATAATTTGAAAACAAGCCATGACTGACATTACGCTTTGTATTAAAATCAAGCAACTTCCATAGTTTTCTCATCACTTCTTTCCACATCCTCTTCAGCTATAGAAGGACTGTCTGATGGGGCATTAACACCCTTATCCTGTGGTTTTCTGAACCTTTTGAGTGTAATGTTTGGAATGAAGCGTAGAACACCAGTCCAAGACAGTAAATACTCCAAATTTTTTGGATTGGAAAGATCAGGGATTTCTAAATGATACCATTGTCAGCAACAGGACTAAAAAAATGTGAGTTAGTTTCGACTCACCCAGTCCACATCCTTCATACTCGTCTTTTTCCAATTTTTGTGAATGTTCAATGGCATCCTCTCTGCTTGCGTGTTGTCTTGAACTCCTCTGGCCAATCTGGTTTTTCAACTTGATTTGTTCAAGTTCTTCATCAAATCGGCCCAGGTACTGTTCAACTAGGTCTGCTGTTTGTTCTGTCGAGTACACAGTCACTTCTGGTTCCAGCTGATCACGAAACCAAGCAATTTTCTCTCCCAAAGCTGTCATCTTGTAAGCAGTTTCTTTCTTTTTGTGTTTGACACGGACTTCACGGTGCCATTCCCGCGATATTTGATCAGCTTTCCTACTTTTTGGATGGATTAGTTTATTCTCTTGACCAAACTTTGTCTTGACCTTTGGCTAAAGTAATAAAATAAAAGTTTAATCATCTTTTCCTAGAACGAAAATGAGTTACTAGAACTGACCATGATTTAACTTTGATTTTTTTTCTCCCACACGTGGAAACGGAGAGAAAAAGCAGACGATTCTGGCAATCAACTTCGAAATCGAGTCCTCATTATTGATCCAAAGATGGCGCAGCAGTCTGTAAATACATGGAAAAAATATAAAAATAATTATTAAAGATTTTCTATAAAAAAAAAAAAAACAAAAAAAAAAAACACAACAGCGTTCTGATAAAAGTTGATAATTCAAGCGAAATCTTGCAATTACATCAACTGGATCAATGAACTCATTCTGTTACTTGGCCCTGGTAGAAATAGTAACTGCATGATATTACCAGTCTAGCCATTTCTTACTTTCTGAAGGGAGGGATCCCAAAGCCTTCCCTCCCGTTCTGTACCACGTCTATTCCATCGATATCCCTCATTCAGAGATAAATTCGGATAGACGTTACACAAAGGCTATATAACCGAAAATTGGGGGCATTATCTTTTTCGTGACTGGCGGAGGGAGTAATAACTTTCTCTTCCTAAATGCATTCCAGTATACACACATATCCAATCTCCAACAACGACCAATCCATCATCCGACTGACTTTACTAAGATGACTTAAAACTACCTTTAAAGACGCACAATCTGATGCTCCTTTTTACCCAACGTTCCATAGATGTTTCATTTTGGACGTCTACTAAATTCACAAACAAGTTGTCTCTTATTTTCAAATACATTCGTGATCCAAAAAAAAGCCGCTGTTCCGTACAATATTCACAAACCATAGGTACATACATATATATCTGTGCGGTTAGTGACAGAGACAAATTCAGTGAAACAGAAATGATGCATTGCGGACGGTGAGGTGACATTTTTGCACTTCCTTTTATTTTATTTTTTTTTGTATTTATTGCCCTTCCGGATGAAGGAGTCCGTGGTCACGGACTTCGGGGTTGATTGACTCAGTATAAAAACTTCCATCGTCCCACGCACGTAGACTTATGTGAATGGAATAAATTTGATACTCGGCCAAAAAAAAAGAAAAAATTGAATCAAATTGAAATATTTAAAAGAAAACGACCGATGTTATCAACCGCTTTTATCGACAGCTTCCGGCTGTCATCCATTTCGATTTGCATGTTGGTTCGCGTGACCCACGACATTTGCACGCCATCCGTTTTATCCCCCCACCATTTTCTTTTCGTAATAAATTTTAAGTCCATAATGGTTTTTTAACTCTAACAAAATGTTTGTTTTCTTTTTTCTTTCGCTGTGTTGGTTCGATCAACATCGCGAGTCAAATAGAAAAGAAAAAAAAAAAAATTAAAAGCGACGTCTTCCACCAGACTTTTTTGCGTATATATAGGGGCTGTGTTCATAACGGATGAGGTGTCCAGAATATACCGGACCCTCTCAAAAAAAAAAAAAGTAAAATGAACCTGTCCGTTCTCTGTGAGTTACAATCAAACTTTTATATCTAATGCGAATAGACTTCTACTATTCCAGAATGCCCCCCCCCTTTTTTTTTACCTCGAAAATTATTCGTGAATATGGATGAGCAATCTACTGTGATTGCCGTGCGACTCTTTTTCTAGACAAAAAAAAAAAAAAAAATAGGATTTCCATGTAAAAAACAAAAAAAGAAAAGGAATCCAATCGTATCGGTTGTAGAAAATAAAGACCGTTCGAGCCGTCGTCGGGACGCCCAAAGATTTCTATTACACAGGCAAGGCAGAGAATAGCAATCGAAGAAGACGTGCTGATTTATATATACACACTGTATATAAATATCTCGATATATATGAAGGGGAATGTCTACCGCAAAAAAAGAAAATCAAGAACTGAAGACAGAAAAGGCTAAATGGTCGATATACCGACGCCGCTGCTCATCTAGACTAGGTCGAAGGAAGAAGGAAAAAAAAAAGCAGTTTGCCAGATGTCATACACAATGAGAAACGACCGTCTCGATGACCCTTTTCCCTCTTATTTCCTGCTTCGAAAAATATATAGATTTTATTTTAGTTTCGGCGGGCTATGTCTTAACACTGTGCGAAAGTCTTTGGCGAAACGAGTGAAACAGAAAATGAAGGCGATGAATGACGAATGGGGTCTGAAATCACACCAATCATTTTTATGGAATTTCACGTTGCAAATAAAAGACCGTGTCGTTTACGAACTGATTTTGCTAACGTCAGTACATAAATACAAAAAAACATTCAACTTAAATAATAGGTACATTCAAACCGATAAAGATAAACTAGCACGGACGTTGTCGGGAGGGAGTATGACGTCATTTAGTGCGTGCGGGGAGCCTAACGAGGGCCCAACGAGCACGCGCCACAACAACGGCCCCGGCTTATTCATTTCCCCATTTTCCTTCGCACATGATCGCAAAAGCTTTTCGTGTGTACAGTTTTGACGTACGATTGAGCACCCCCCCCCCCCCAAAACCAATTGGCGTTTCTATTCGAATAGAATTACCGACGATTCTTTACATCTATTTTTTGACAACGCTTCATTAAGCCACAACTCACGTCTATGCACGGCCGACGACATCCGAATCGGACATCATCTCTGACGCTAATTGTGCCATCAAGGCTGTTCCCAAGCCTTTTCTCGAAAGCCCAAAGAAACGAAAATAAAACGATTGCTAACAAGCTCTCATTATTTAACAGCACCGATTGATCTTCACCGCAAAATAAGTCGATGGCCAATTGAAAAAGTCAACCTACCCGGCCTTTTGCTACGTTCCAGGGAAAACCTTTTTAACTGTGTAAACATCTTACAAATAGGAGATTGCATATCAGAAGGTCACTCGTGTTATCAATTCGCATTTATTTTTCTTTCGCCCCCCCCCCTTTTTTTTAAACGTGTTGAAAAAGTCGGTCAAACGTCTCGCACACCTTTTGATTCGATCTGTACGTGTAGACACGTAGATATCGCACCTTTTTTTTATGTTATGCAGCCGAAAACATAAAACAAAAGTTTGGGTTGCGTGATCAAACATTTACGCCTGCGGGTGATATCCGCCTTGGCGTCATGCCTCCTCTCTTTTTTTTTTTGTTATTCATTTTCGAAAAAAGAAAAAGTAAATGGATGCGAACTCTGCGTGATCGTCAGACACATACTACCACACGTACACACTCACACACACACACACACACACATTTTCTAATGTATACCACCCCTTTTTTCTTTCCCCTCCTGTCTGTGTTAATGCCCGTTTATTATGAAAAGCCGTTCAACTAACCAAGTCAAGATCTTTATCACAAGGTTGCACGGTTTTAAATTGAACCTTGTTTTTTTTCTTTTTTTTTTTTTTTTACCTGGTCTGTGTGTGTGTGTGTGTAACGGTGTGGGTGCTGGGGAGCAGCGGGGCGGGTAGACGTAATTAGACTTGATTACTTTTTCGACTGTAATAATTTTTGCGTTCAAGCATCGTGAAGAACGCGGTCGGAAATAATAGACGCACGCTTATTTGAGGGAGGAGTTAGGGAGAAACAAAAGAAAAATAATAATTACGAATATAACATGCAAACGAAGCAACACAAACCGCGAACCTAATCACACGAGCGCTCGCTATTCTAATGAAAAAGTATTTCAAACGCGCATTCGTTCGCGATATTTTGTTAAAATAAATAAATTTTTGTTTGATTTAAATATTTCCCAATAAATCTCGAAAGACGATGACTTTGAAAAAAAAAAAATGAATACAAAAATTTTTTTGCCTCCCACAGTCGTAAAAGCCGTCGGCTTGACTGCGCTAACATTCAATTGAATCTCTCGAAAAAAAATCTTTAAAATAGGGAAAAGATATTTCTCAATTTTTTGTCCTCCCCCCCCATTCGGTTTGAATGGCATCTGCTATTTGCTGGCATCATCTTTTCTCTTTCTCTGTGTGTTAAAAAATCGGGAAGTTGTGTGTGTGTGGTTTTCCCTTTTTTTTCATGCCTCAGTGGCACATTCAATCACGAAACTGGCGGATGGAGCGAGAGAAAAAGAAAACGCGTGGAACGACAGATAAAATGAATATCAATCTCAGAGTCCAAAAAAAGGGGCAAAGGAGGGGGGGCATATATCTTTATATATGCACAGTATGTTGAATGCAAAGTGTTTCATACATGCTCAAACAGATTTGACGAGATTGATCCCGCCGGCAGCCACACAACCTTTGCATACCACGTCTGCGCACGTACAATCGCCCGTTCCAGTTCAACAATCGTTTCTTAAAAAGAAAAAAAAACTGATAAAGCGAATACATCTGCACAGTTTTGCGTCGTACAATTGTTTAATGTTTCTAAAAGAAAAAATAAAAGGATTATTTGTTCTCGTTTCTATGACAACCCGCCTTCTTTTAGACAGCGCATAAACTAACATACGAAATGTTCGTTCCCTGGCATCTGATACCGTTCAATTATAGCGAGGCGCTGCTTGTTATCAATCGATCAGTTTTTTTTTTAAAGATTTTGTGAAATACTAATTAACTAAAAATAGTGTATCAAAAACACAATGAATCGTCGATTACGGTGGATTTCTATAAAAAAAAAAAAAAAAAAAGACCACCCTCAATGGATGGCAGATGTGCGCATGCGTATATTAATCAAATCACAAGCTGGGCTATTAGGGACATTGACCTCAATTTGCGTTATAACTCTTCATCATTTATGTAATTTCTTCTTTGTGATCAAAAGAAACCTCGACTATAAAAAAAAAAAAAAAAAAAAATCGAAAGTAGATATTATCGGTGCGTGCTGGAGTAATCTTTGAGAGGAGAAAGAATTCAGGTCGGGAGCCGCTGCATCATCATCATAAATATAGAGTTGGGTAAGAGAAAAATTCACGATGAAATTGGAGGTATAGAACAACTGGGCTACGGTACGACGACCGGCTTCTCTTTTACATATCATCCTTCACTGTCAAGTGTATACCTGTTATTATTTACACACACACACACACATACACGTACAGCATTTTCTTTACGGATGCACTGGAACGGGCTACAGGACTGATTGCTCCACAGTCCAGTTTTCAGAAAGAGTAAAAAAAAAAAATATGAGGGTGCCTTTCGAAAATCATTTCATTTTTTTTTTTTTTCGTTTTTTCCAATTTAAAATGGGGTGGAAAAAAAGTCATACATTATGCAATTATGCAAATAGCATCTCGCCAGATATACTGCTTTAGACTCGATTATTTTTCTGTTTGTTATTATGAATAGCCGCAGAATTGCGCTCGTTTTCTCCTCTGCCAAAAAAGTACCGAAACTAAAAATCAAAACAAAACCAATGGCCGGTTTGTTTTAACTGGCCAAAAAAAGTGTTGGTGTTCATTTGCTGATAGATTACGCATCAAAAACCAATGTCAAAGCACAAGCCAACATAGGACAAGAGAACCCATTTTCAATCTGATATTTTTGGAGCCCGTCTCCCCTCTTTTTTCTGACTCGCGATGATGGCGGCCATCGACGAGATGGATGGCCCTCAATTTCTGTCTTTTTATTCGACTGCGTCCATCGAAAAATGTGTTTTGAAAAAGATAAAAACAAATCAAAAAAGGAAAAAAAAAAAAAAGGGAATGAATGAATAAAGACGTGCGCGTTATGGCCGAATGAAGAAAAGCCGCGTGATGCGTGAAGCAGCTCTGATGGCTATATAAAAGACCCTTTATATAAAAAAAGGACCCTACATGAGCACCGAATTCAACCAGAGGATGAACCAAAAAAATAGTCAAATCATCTACAAATTTCCTTCTATCAACCAGACATGCCATAATGGGCAACGACTCGGGCGTCCCCTTTTTTTTTTTTTATCAATTTACAACTGGCCCTTTTTTTTCACACCCGGAATAGATCCGACGTTTCACTAAAGTCGTACACGCAAAAAAAAAAAAAAAAAAAAAAAAAAAGAGGCGAGTATAAGATATCTCTTCTTTCCATCATTCTCTTCCATATACGCAAATATTTTGCTTTACGATTACAGCTCGACAATAGGAAAATGGCATTAAAATATGCGTTGATGCGCATGTCTTGTAATATACGTTTAACAGTGTTATATAGCGTGTCGGGGAGAATGCAAGATAGTAGCCATTTTTTTCCCCCTCACAAACAAGAAAGAGAAATGTCAATTGTTTTGTGAACTTTTACACGAAATTTCACTCGTTTTTTTTTATGATTAAAAATGGGGACCAATGATCAGGGACTTGTTAAACAGTCAGAGAAAAAGAAATGTAGATGACTCACTGGGATACGGTCGTAATCATTTGTTTTAAACGACCTAAAAAAAAAAAAAGGAGGGGATAACTTCGAGGTCAACTGTCGTTACGTAATCAGCACTTTTACAAATCGTGAATAAATTGAGAACGCATCTAAACAAAAAAACGATTTGGAGAGGGTTAAAAAGATTAGGTCCGTCTTCCAAGAAAAATACATTGACTATCCATTTAAAAAAAGAAAGATCAGTTGGATCGATGGATCTTCGATCATGTAGTCGCTATGGAACACCAAATGCTTTAAAAAAAAAAAAAAAAAAAAAAAAAAAAAGAGGGTCCTCCACACACTTTTCTTGTCGTTTTGTTGTTTGGCGTTGACCGTCATCGCCGATCTTTTTCGCCATCCGCCAAAATGGCGCATTCGATTTTTCTCCCTTCTGTATCGACGTAAAAAAAAAAAAAAAAAAAAAAAAAAAAAAAAAAAAGAAGTGAAGTGGCAACGACGCAAGCCAAAAAAAGAAAGCGGAATATATAGACACCTAACGAGAAAATAAACAAAGAAAAAAAACAAAAACAAGCGGCTGTAACAGCAGTGCTTGACAGTGAATATACTGGCGTCACAATCGGACCCACCGAAACAAAACAAAACAACAGTTGTCTTCTAGAACAACAACAAAAATCTTTTTCCTTTAGCAATCCGAAAAGCTATTCATCTGTGATTTAACCGCCGGAACCCCAGATGCCGAACCTGTCCGTCGTATATTCCACGCAAATTCTAGAAGGACCATTCAAAAAAAAAAAGAAAGAAGTTCAGTGGCTTGCGTGATGGGAGCGCTCGTTTCTATTCATTTCTCGTGTCTCTTTGAATGGTCTATAGCGAAGCTGCTGGCCCACAACAATCAGACGTTCTAGTGAAGACGATCGATTCGACTATCAATCTTTTCCCATGTCTTTTTTATTTGAACAAGTAAAGAAGCAGCTCTTTCGAGGAATGTTCCTCAAAGATTTTCACACGCTAATAATCACTTGGCTAAAGAGAAGAAGCGATTCAGAAGACTCGATTTCTAGACAAGAGTGTGGTGGTTTTTTAAAATCAATCGTGTACAGTGGCGCCAGATCTTCAATTGGAAAAAGGAGATTGTTTAAATTTCGTTGCGGCGATGAGAGATGCTACATTGTTTACATCGATTCTCAGCTTCTTGATACAACAGTGTGGGCAATGGTGGTGTATAATCAGAGACCATTAACACGCACGACCCCTAACCAGCATCCTCTGTAATTTCATGGAAATTCTATACTTGTGTAAAATGATTGCAAAAATATTCATCGCCTACAGACTGATAAAAACCAATAGTTAAAAAAAAATAAGAGGGGGAATAGAAAAGTGTAATAAAGCGTCTAGATGATATGTCGAGTGGGTAACGATAAAAGAAAGAAATGGCGTCTGGGTTATTAATCACAGCCGTTAAATAGAATTTCTTTTTTCTTTTTTAATTCTTTGAGATATGAACAAACTTAAAAATAAAAACTGATAGCTGCTTTCACCACGTTTCATACAAACAGGCTCAGCAGATTGGATTTTTTTTTGTGTTCTTCATTTATATCCAGTCATTGCCGGTAATCATTTCTTTCTTTTTCACCTGGACATGTACACACACACGCTATTGCCATAAATAGCCCGTTTCCCAATATACCAGAGGCATTGAAAAAAAACAGGTGAAATTTCAATTAAAAGCTCATTCTGACTAGAATTGTACTTGTGATAAATCGTGATTCACACAAATCTTGCAGGGCAAGGCCAAACAAAAGAGCACAAAAAAAAAATAAAAAAAAATAAGAGAACTATAATTAGAGGTACGCTGTCTGGGATGATCTTTCATCATTTGCATTCCATCCATCAGATGAATTCGAAACTGATGATGAAACGAGAAGCTTATTCACGGTTGGGGTTACCCTCGTTCGTAGAAAAAAACGTATCGACTCGCCGTTATGAAATCATTTGAATAGATTTATACTACGCACGAAATTTCGTTCGCGGGAGGCCGATGAGGTGAGATGCACCGCAATTTTTTTTTTCTTCTTCCCTTTCAAGTGGATGATTGAGAGAAAAAAAAATCCAAAGGATTTACCATGTGAAAGAAGGCGTTACATTAAAAAAAAAAAAAAAAAAGAGCTTCTTTTCTGCACATAACGAATGAGTTTTTGCGGATGAGATAACAAAAAAAAATCGAAAAACAAAAGGAGCATAGAGCGCTATGTTCTTTTTATGCACGTCATCACAAGTTGATGAATGACTCCCTCGCCGCTTTCGCCATTCTCCCTAACCAATAAAAGACTGCGGAATTTTTTTTTTCAAATCTTTTTCCAAGAGAACAAACAAATAAAAAAAAAATTTAACGGCCTTCAAATCACTTACACGTACGTAACTCACATAGATAAGATAAATGTCTGCAACATTATACGACCTTTTAAAAACAAAAGAAAGAAAAACACGGCGAATAATATAAACGGCTCTTTAAAGTTGATGTCTGATACGTGTCGACGACCTGGATGTCCACCACTTTGCTCACACGTAATCAACACACACGAAAAAGAGCGGTGGTCTGATTGAACGACGACGGTTGATGGCAAACGATATTGCACGGAAAAAAAAAGTTTGGGCCAGATCCCGCGTGATCGGAAGCCGTTCACGGAAAATCCCTTGATGTGATGCATGTCCTTCTACGTTGTATAAAGGGCTGATGATCGAGGGAAAAAAAAACAAAAAAGAAATGGTGGGAAAATGACGAGCATAAGTATCGTCGGCGCCTCCCCGTAATCCCGACCGAAATGTTTTTGTGGGATGATGCTAAAAACAAGAGACGGTGCGTTTTCATCGACAAAAACCTGAAATTCGGTGGAATCGATTTCAATTTTTGTAAGAAAAAAAAAAGAGGGAAACTATCAGAAATAGCGTTGATGGTCAACCGTATTCATTTAAAGGCCGGACTGTTTATACTTTGATACGATTGCGTGTTAACCAAGTCACGATAAATAAAAACAGGACGAATGAAGAAAGACGTGCTTTCTTCTAGCGTCTTGTTGATACGTCCCTGGCAACAGACACGGAACCATTTAAAGCAAACATGCCGTGATCGTTCACCATTCACTAGTGATACCCCTTTTTGTTTTTAAATAAATATACTCATAATAAATCTGCACGACCCTTAAAGATTGTATAATTGGCTTCCTCATTCGTTTCGTCAAATGACGAAACACAAATAAAATTGAAAATGAAAAAAAAAAATAGGAGAGGAAAAGTCAACGTGAACGAGGCTCGATGTAAAAGGGCAGGCGGGAAATACGAAAATGGAATTCGAAAAAACAAAATCATCTTCTCTTTTTGTTCCATTCTCGAAAAGGCAAAAGCTGTGAAAACAAGCAACTCGTGGCCGTTTGGGTCGCTCGACATGGGCATCGTGAATGTCCCCCCCCCCCCCTCTATCCCTTTCTTTGTATGCGTCTTAACTGGCACGCTGGGTGTTAAGGCAAGGCGGTCTGCGTACTGTCCCGACTCCCTTTTTTTTTTCCCGTCCTACCCATGAAGGCGAATGATGAACGGTTGGCGGAAAAAAATTACACGCGGACGCGTTAGTTAAAAAATTCCCAAAGAGAAAGAACGAATCACGGCGGGCACATCAGTATTCACCTGATGGCAGGCACATTGTAGGGCTGCTTTGGCTTAATGTCGCCGTGTTTAGACAAAAGGAGAGGTGGGCTGCTAAATTATGGGCGATAACGTGAAACCGTTCCCTGAACGAAAATCGTGCTCAACAAACAGATGATTACTTTAACGAACAAACCATTTCTCTTTTGAAGACAGAAGCCCTATCTTTTCGATTCATTTAAAAAGAAAAAAAAAACGGGTCTGCGGGATTCCCGAACAATGCGAACCCACCTCCCCCCGGCTCACGCTAATTCAATCTCAGAACACTCGAATCTGATTCTAATAAAATAAAAAATGTCTACAACGAGGATCTATATAGACACTCGTTTTGTGTGGGGGATAACAAGATGGATATGGATTGTGTATACGTTTTTTCTCCTTCCAATAAATTGGCCATCTTTTTTTGTGATGAATTTTTTTCCTCTTTTTTTTATACCGTTCTTCGTCAATAGACGCATAGATCGGAATCCACTTTAGCGCGATAGAATTATATCGGGGAGGAGGGCCCAAAACAAGACTTACACCACACAACAGCACTTTAATCAGCTTTTAATCAGACTGATGGCACAGCAGACGAAATGTAATCTGATGATGCCCTCCGGTTATGCTATTGGCAGCAACCAGATGGCGGCCAATTTTCATGCATCAATAACTCCCCCTCCCCTCCCATCTCAAACTCTCTTTTGTCGATTGCTCTTTTTTTTCCCTATTTTAACAGCTTAAAAAAAAAAAAGAGTTGAGCGTCTTTTAAATCAATCAGAATAAAAAAGAAATGCATGTTCCAGTCGGCTGGTTGCTGGGCAAGCCCAGTGTTCCAGGCGACGAGGTCCATTAGCGCTGAGAAACAGCCAGTCGTTTGTGTTAAGGTGGTGCATAGAAAACAAAAAAAAAAGGAGGCTCGGTAGTTTTTCAAACGGCCTGCGACGAGTTTCATCGCCAACTGTGCCGAAGTTTTTCTCCAGGAGACAGGCCGTCAATCTTTCAAAATCGGCTGGAAAACGAGTTGCAGAACGGCAAAGAAAAAAATAGCATGACGTCAGTTGTTTGTCAACTGTGAAGGCGCCATGGAGAGAAGGAACCCACAAATTATGGAGGCAACAAACCTCACAAAAAGAAATGCCTGGAATTTCACCTTTCAAAAATTGAAAACCGAAAAGAAATGAAGACATTTTTTTTTTTTTTTTTTTTTTTGGTTTGGCATTTTCGGCATTTTTGTCTCAATAACGTCGCACGCACACGACGTTTCCGATCAAAAATTATAGGCTAAACAAGGTTAATAAGGTTCGTTTAATGCAAATGATGCAAGGTTTTCTCCAGAAACGTTTCAAAACGTGAGAACAAAAAGCAACAAACAGCTGTGTTCGACATGTGCACGGCAGAAGCATCACATCAAAAAAGATTCTTTTTTTTTAGTAATCACGAAAAAATGCGTGACTTGCTCACGGCCTACTGTGCGTATCGTCCTCCCAATTCGTGATAACTCCATTAATGCCACCCGAGGCCATTCACGATCATTGTCCTAGGTCACGATTGACATACCTACTCATCCTTTAATCACAGTGTTGCCAATCATCCGCAGATAAAAAAAAAAAGCCCGCCAAAAAAAACAATTGCCCCTAGTTACGTCATTCTAGAAAGAAAAAATCGCAATGGCGGCAGACTCAACACCAACAAATAAAGAAAAACCAGATGACTCTAAAACGCACAACGGGTGTTCGAAAATATGAGAACAAAAAATAATGAAAGCGTCCCAAGAAAAATGTTTCGTTTCAAACTGTTTTGAACCGACGTCTAGCACCCCGTTGACGAAAACAAACATTCCGTTGTGCCGAAACAAAAAAAAAAGGGGGCACCTAATAGGCATGCGTGTCTCAGAGACTCCTCTTTCTATGCTAAAACGGATGTAGCTTAAAGCTCCTTTTTCTTCCTGGACATTTTTACACTTTTTCAACTGCTGCAAGGCGTTTATATTTACATCTACGAGGGAAAAAAAAATGGAGACTTACCAGCAAGATGTGCGTTGCTGGCTTGATGCGGAAGAACCGCCCACTTTCTGTCGAGTCTTCAATCAGCACACGGTGAATTGGACAACAGGAGCGTGGTGGATCGTCGTCGAATAGATTACACAACTGCAATAATGCACGAGTGCACACATTTATTTCTACCACAGTCGGAGTCTTGCACTCGCCTACTTGTTCCTGACCTCCCGCTGCAACATTGTTGGCATTCTCCAGTTGTCTTTATTCGTTCGAATAGTTATTGTTTTTTGTGTGTCTTTGTTAGACAATAGGCTTTTACACTGCCACTTGTAATTATCTAAATGATTCAACCTCACTAACACCTACACAGTTGATTGAAGAACAGATTTCAATCAGCCACGGTCGCACGCCGCACATGTGCACCGCGCCAACTACGAGACTCGAATGATCTTGATTGCTGCGTGGTTGTCATTTCGTCAATTAAAGAAATATGGCATCATGGGTTTTTGATTTTTTTTTTTTAAGAACAATAAAGAATAAACAGTTTCTAAAATTATTTTGTTCGTTATCACCTCGTTTATTTAATATTACTAACTTAAAAAAAAATTTACTTTTATGTTTCGTTTTATGACATTAGCATTTTGACATTGTTGCCTTTTGAATTTGCTTACCCAACCCCAATTTTAGAACATTCTCGAACAATTGTTGTTCTCGAATCTTATTCTGCATTGGGGGTTGGAGATATGAAATACCCTTGGGAAATTGAATACAAAAATTTGTTTCTTTCTTTGTCCGCACGTGGTTTCCCACAACCTTGACAACTGATTTCTTACCCTGCCTCTTTGAGGTTATCAACCTGATGACTCATTATTAGGGGTACACTTTCCAAAACACGTGGTTCTATATGCAAAATGGATTCAAAATCGCACTAAATAAATACCTAAATACACTTTGATGATTCATTTTGACTAGTCATTTTATTGTTTCGCAATACAACAATGGAAGTTCGCCACTTTTTTTGAAGAAAGACAACTGAAAACTACAGAAATAAAAAAAGAAACAAAATAAAAAAAAAGAAACAAGAAAACCTTCCGGTCCGAGCCAATCCATCACTGTCCATCGAAGCGTCGGATCATCCATCACCCACCACCCCAATTCCGTCTTTTCCCCGCATCCGCACAAACGGGTCGTTCTCATCTGGTTTAGATTCATGCATTATGATCTGTGTTTTCTCTTTCCGCCCCATGCCCCGTAGTCATTTGCCATCAAATGCGCAGTTGCACGATACCCAAAAAAATGATCACAAAACAATTCATAACACAAAGAAATAAAAACTAAAAACAAAAACAAATCGATATCTAATTGTTTCGTCATTTGTTAGTAGCTCATCAAATGTGATGTGTGTGTGCTTCCATTTTTGTTTTTCCATAGCGGTGGCGCCCGGCCTGCGTTCAACACGCGCGTAGAGAAGGCGGTGCACATCTAGATGGAGAGAGAGGAGGGGGGTTTAGTGGAGGCAAAAAGCGGGCACCGTCTCCAGTTGATCCTCAACCAGCTCTCCGGTTGGATTCTAAAAAACTCCTTTCTCTCTCTCTTTCTCTCACTCTCTGTCTTTCTATTTTCCCCATGTCTTAAGTGTTTCTCTTTTGTTTGTTTTTTTTTGTTTTATATCTCGCTAAGAACACTCGAGTGCGTGGCAACGCTGAAAAATTCGGAAGAATCAATCAAATCTAGGTGGGGGGGAAAGATTAATAAAGAAACAAAAGATTTAATTGTTCAGTGTGGATTAGGCGGGATGAGACCAATCGTCAGAGCAACGTTGACACTTTTCGTCGTGGATTTCTGCTGGGCCGATTCAACTGAAAAATAAAAATCATTTCGAGGTGAGTTTTTTCTTTAAATTTAATTTTTCAATCAGAAAAAAGATGGCCACATGCGTCTGCGATAGTGTCACGCGTTTCATTTCCTTGGCGCCTTGTCGTATCTGCTGAATGTGCGTCATGTTCTACCCCCCACTGCGTTCTCTTTCCAGTTCACGTACAAATTCGATATCGAAAAAAAAAAGGGTTTCAAATGTAAATAAGCCAGGTGTTTGCGGTAACGTCTTGTTGACACATTATCTCACTAAACACTTGAGTTTGTTCGATATCATGTTCTTTTCGTTTGCTGTCTAAAATCGTTCAACACAAACTCGTTTTCTTCAATCCAATGGAGCTTCAAAGACTGCAATAAAACTTTTGTCTATTGTTTGCCAACGTATCGTAAAAAACGTCGGCAAAACTTTAAAACTTTCACGACTCTTTCACGTTCAACATCGCGATTGTAAGAAAGATCCCTTTTCTTTTATTATTTCGTC
The DNA here is from genome assembly GCF_022539665.2 of Daphnia carinata. Lineage (NCBI taxonomy): Eukaryota > Metazoa > Arthropoda > Branchiopoda > Diplostraca > Daphniidae > Daphnia > Daphnia carinata. The sequence continues at coordinate 6,945,499 of NC_081340.1, forward strand.
TATCAATTCGGTGCTCTATCAAAGTCTTTTGTCATTTGCTACTAGAATAGTTTGGACGCGTGCTGCACAACCTGTTGTGTGTAACGGGAGTCGTTTGACACTGGCGCTTTGTATTCGAGCAGGTCTCAGAGACAAGAATTTTATAAATGACGTCACTTGTCGAAAAACGTTTTACCCGTCCAAGCTAATCAGGAAGTTTGCAATTGAGGAGAGAATGTGTTATTGGCTCTCTGTGTTTTATTTCGACTGGAAATTCTTGCAGAGAGAAATTGCATTCTGGTATTTTTTTTTCAGTACAGACCGTCTCGAATGTTATCAGACCCTTTGCTCTGCGGATGTAGTGTCTAATAAAGCCGAGGCTGCCGTATATATCTACTAGTAGCATCCCCCCATATTGTCTCGTGATACTGGATGCGGAATTCCCCCATCGGGAATTTGTGGGCAAACAAACTAGGCATGTTTCACGATGACGACTTGTTTCCGTTTTCTGCCGAATGACTTTCCGATAATGTCGCACAAAAATTCGCTTTTTTTTTTTATAATTAAAACGATTGCGACATTTCAACGACATTCGCACAATTGACCCCCGATTTTTTAAAAACATTTTTTGAGATTTTAATATTTCGTGGCAGCTGCAAAAACGGGACAACTTGAATAAATTAATCGATTTTTTTTTTCAAAAGCGCGAAAAAAACACGTTTGATTTAAGATGCTCAATTTGGAAAACATCTGTTTCCAAGTCAACTGATCGTTTCGCCTTTAAAAAAGGGAGGAATTCTATAGATAGATTTATATACTGGATGCATGAGAAGCTGGGAGACGGATGGATTCATAAACGGCTTGCACAAGTTATGACGGAAATCCTCGATTTTCCTTCAGGTCTTGGCGGCTTTTGTGTCGGATCCCGCGGGAATCATGGCGAGGTCAGCTCACGTTCGTGCCCTACATTTTTGTAGTACACTGGGATAGCCGATAGTCCCTTTGGGTCTCATATTTATATAGTCTGTATGGACATCCCAGACGTGTGTCTGTGTGGCCTATTGGTTTTCCAGGCTCGCGAGATGTTCTCACCTTAGACAACAATGGGAGGGGGAAGGATTTAAAAAAAAATTTGTCCAGGTCAACGGTCACGGAAGAGCGGCCAGGTGCCAAAGATAACGGCCCCGAAAAAGGGACACTCGGGAAATAAATAAGTCTGGGGATTGTTCCAGTTCCATCCGTCTTTTTTTTTTTTTTTTTTCGTCTGTTTGGCGGACAGCCTAGTTCTAGTGGACTAATAACTCCCAAAAGAAGAAGAACATTGTGTCTTTCGTGTAGGGCTATTTCCGTCATTAGCTTAATGATGGCGCGAAATATTTTCAAAAGGCTTATTTGTTTGCAGTCATTTGTTTATGCCAAAATCAACAAGCAACTCACGCTCAGGGCTCGGACATCATTTTTCAAGCCGATACATCACGCGCGCAATTGATTTTTGATTGTCAACATATCCATTATAGCCGCGGGCAAGAACCGGCGTGAACAAAATCAAGCTTGGGGCCAGCAAGTTGTTTGATTACCAACGAAGCAAAGTCACACTCAAGGGAATCACGCGTTCTTTTTTAGCCGTTGGTTTTTTCATGTTACTCAAGAAAATAATAAGGGAGCACGGGAATTATAAGGAGAAGAAAAGGGCAGTAGCGACTAGAGGAGAGAGTTGCGCCGCGAGGGTTCATCGGTTCGATCGTGAAACACGCGAGAAATGTGTGGACTCGATGCACGCGTGAGTTTGGAGTCGATGGCATTTCACAGCCAACGACGTGCCCGGAATGGAAGACTCATCTCCACTTCTTTTATTTTGCTAGAAGAATATTTTTAAAAAAGAAAGGAACACAACTAAAAGGAGCTCAATTCTTAACACGTAACGTGTAATGGAATTAACTCTTCGCTGTATTCGTTCACCAATTAGGTCAACATTTGCCAAGTTATTGACCATTTAAAAATCGTTAAATTTTTCAGTGAATCGATTGAATCGGGTCATCATTAAAAGCGTAGCTACGGATATATACGAAGAAGATTCTCGACTTTCTCTTCTAATGGCGTCTGGGAAGATGATGATGAGGGAGGCATGGATCGATTGGTTGTAAGCCACGTACTGGCCGCCAATCAGTTCGACCTTATTCCGACTTTCTTGTAAAACTTACGTTGATCGTGTGCTCCCTACTCAATGCACTTCTGTCTTTTAAAGTTTGAAAACTTTTTAAAGTCATTGGTTTCTTACTCACGCGATAATGTGTTACTAGAACGTGATGTGTGTCTAAGTACGGCCGTCTTATTTGTTTAGTATGGCAAGTTATTCTTGTAGGACAGAGAACTTGTCCTTCTGGACAAACACAATCCTTCAATCAATATTGTCTGATTCTAATGGACCTATTTTCTTATAATACAGATGATACACTAAAAACCTACCATCTTCAACCCAAACAAACTGCTTGTTGAAAACGGAATTTTGCCTTTATTATCGGAAAAAAAAGGGATTGATTTGTTGGGCATGGAAAGTTCACTAACGGGCATCATCAATGTGACGGACACTGAAAATGATGACGACGGATGCCTGGAAAGGACGTGGTTCAATAGCGACCAATCGGCCGGTGAACTGAATTTATGTCCGAGTGCCACCAATTCGAGCGAAGATGATTTCAACACGTTTTATTTCTACCAGGTAAATAACATTTTTTCGATTCTCGCTTGATTGCCGGCTTACGCAACACAAATCAAAAGACATTGGATAAATAATCTTGAAAGTTTTATCGGCTCATCTCCCACAATGCACGCCTTCGGCATAAAAAAGAATTGTATATATATAAAAAAATAAATATATTTTTTCTTTGTGGGAATGGGCCGTGATCCTAGAGGGTTTGATCCTCTCTAGGGCCCATTGCCGGAGACCGTACTTGATTGAGCTAGCAGTTCCGTTTATATTCGCCACTAGTAAAACAAAACAAAAAAATACTTGTTGGGCAACATCGGACCGATACAAATCAGAAATGATTGGATAATCTTAAAAAAAAGGGGGGACCTGCTTCAAAAGATTGCGTGGATTATTCCTCAAAAAAAAAAAAGAACAATTGGGGTATAAATTCAACAAGCCCCTTTTTTTCGGACTATCTTGTCTGTGGCGGATGAAAGTGGACGACATCCATAAGCCCATGGCCCATTCTGCACGGCCTCCCTTTCTTTTTTGGATATCTGCCCATCCGTCTCAATCGAATAAAGCTCCGTCGTAGGCACCCGGTAATATTGCAACTCTTAAACAACAACATTTTCCGACCTCTTTTTGTTTTTTGTTTGTCTTCCGGCCACCTTATAGAACGTTTCATTGTTTACACTATCGAATCGTTTGTTTGTCCGTAAAGCGGCGGCACATCAGTTAACGCGTGTTTAAAAATCTGTTGTTTTGACTCGACACGTTGAAACATGAAAAGTTTGAGGGATTTGTTTGGATGATCCATCGATGGATGCAACTCCATAATATACGAATCTAATGAATTCATCTAAACAGAAAAATCTGGGGTGCTTGAAAAACTGTGCGGCTAGAAACAAACGAAAGGCTTGCGGGCTTGTTTGTAACGCTGGATCGATTTCGGATCGATAGCTGGGCAGAAGAAAATAGTCGACCTCTCTCGCAAGATGGTCGGACGTCTTTTCTTTTGGGGATCCTCTGGTGACTTTTTTTTTCCGGCATCCGTTCAATCAGACAAGGTCGTGCCACTCGACTCAAAATGGGAGAGCCCGTTTTTGCTCTTTTTCAATTTTTGTTTGATTTTTTACTTGACAGAGTTGGATCAGCGAAAGAGAGATGGAAAAGTTTTCAAACGAGTTGATCCGTCACTTGAATGGAGAGGCAATCGAGATGATATCTTCTTTTTTGTATCCACATATTAGACGGAGCAGTTGGCCTTCTTGTGGATCCTGCTCATCCTCATCGTCGTCGGCAACATGGCCGTCTTGTTGGCGTTGGGCATGTCCAGCGCGCGCAAGTCACGAATGAACTATTTCATTAAACACCTCGCCATCGCCGGTGCGTCCTTCTTTTAATTTTTTTTTTTTTCAAATAATTCAATAAATATTTTTGAAATGCAGATTTAAGCGTCGGCGTTATCAGCGTCTTGACGGACATTGTTTGGAAAATCACCGTTGCCTGGCATGCTGGAAATATTGCGTGCAAAGTCATCCGCTTCTCACAGGTATCATTTTGATTTTGGCCGGAATTTCAATCGAATTTCTTCCGTTTAAACGGAAAATAGGACGTGTTTTCGAATTAGTTTTTATGTTGATCTTAATTCAAAGCGGCTTTTTTGTTTTTCCTTTCGGTTTGGCGGAGAAATGCAACAAAAGGTTCTGGTCACGTATTCCTCGACTTACGTCCTGGTAGCGCTCAGCATCGACCGGTACGACGCCATTTGCCATCCGATGAATTTCAGCCGAGGATGTGAGTCCATTTAAAGAATTGGAAAATTTCAAAAAAAATCTGAAATTTGAGACGGACGAAAAAAAAATACAGGGAGAAGAGCTCGGATTTTGGTGGCCGTCGCTTGGATATTGAGCGCCATTTTCTCGACGCCGATGTTATTCCTTTACGAAGAGGGTCTGGTGCAGGAACAGGTGCAGTGCTGGATCGACATGCCGGAGCCGTGGCAGTGGCAACTCTACCTGACTTTAGTCGCCGTCTCGCTGCTCGTCTTACCCGCTCTACTGATCTTCGCCTGCTATGTCATCATCGTCCGGACCATCTGGGTCCAATCGGCAGCCCTTACCGCTTCCATGCCATCGGCCAATCGCAACAATAATAACACAGCCGGTAAAATAAAGACGTTCTGCCCATTATCGATTTCTCTTTACACGTCTACTAAACCCAGAATGAAAAAAAAAGGAATTTTTTTTATTTAGCCGCAATTTTACTTGACACAAAGTGGATAGAGTATAGAGCTGTGCGCTATTAAAAAAAAAAAAGACGATAGATGTCGGATCTGCTGACGCCTATTTGGTTGTGCATCGGTCATCAACCGGAAGCTTCTTTTATTTACTAGACGTCGTAAAATAATAATAATGCAGGGGAAATGTCAGAGGACGCTAGTAAACTATAATTCTTTTTATGTGCGCAAGATCTTTTTGATTTGAATTCCGTTTTCCATCAGGGACGATGATATCCTGTCATTTGAGAATGTCTCAAACAAAAAACAAAAAATGATGGAATTATTATTTTTTGGCAGGTATTAATCGAACGGGCGGAAGTGCAGGAACGGCCATGCTGGACGAGGATCAGGAAAGTCGAAGGGCCAGCTCTCGTGGCATCATCCCACGCGCTAAAATCAAAACCGTCAAGATGACCTTCGTTATTGTCTTTGGTGAGTCCTTTTTTTTTTCTAATAAAAAAAAAATGAAAACATTCTCGAGTTTATTTTTGAATCGTATTACGAGATAATAAAAAAAAAACTGTCGGCCATATGCCGATATGCTTTCCAGTCTATGGAATCTACTCAACAAATCAAAAATGATTTGGAAAGGGGAAATATAATAAGCCATCTGCCTGTGTTCTCAAGATCTGTCGTAACATGACATTTTTGTGATGTTTTCCTTCCAACTGCATTGCTCTCATTAATTCCCAAACAATTCCAACAATGCGGACCTACGTCTTCTCTAAAGCTGGAAAAGAAAAATGTTCTTATCGCTATAAGATAAACACTAAATCGCTTATCTTTTACAATTGAGTTATTATAGAACAAAAAAGCCACACGAAAAATTTCGTAAGAAAAACAATTGACGTGATGGAAACCATCTTTTTTGTTTTTTGAACGAGTAGAAAGCTAAAACGGCGGAAAAAAAGTTTATGTCACATATAATTTTTGTTGTTTCGTCGTAGACGGTGAACGAAAGTAGTTGTTGTTTCTTATCCCCCTTTCACTGTTGGTTACGATAGAAGATTGTCAAGATATAGGCCATTTTCAGACATGGAGCTCTTCTTCTGTTTGTTTGTTTTCGGCAGCTATTTCAGCTGTCAGATCTATAAAAAAAAAAATGCCAACATCTGCTCGTTTTCATGTTTACGATACAGCTGAGAAACAACAAACAAAATGAAATGTAGTGGATTTTTTAACTATTGAAATGATTTGGCTTTTCTTTTTCCGAAAATCGCTAGTGTTTATTCTGTGCTGGGCACCGTACATCGTCTTCGACTTGCTCCAAGTCTACGGCCACATCCCTAAATCGAAGACGATGATCGCCGTTGCAACTTTCATTCAAAGTTTGGCGCCACTCAATTCGGCCGCTAATCCGCTCATCTATTGCCTCTTCTCCACTCACCTCTGCCGCAATCTCAGGTACACGTTAAACTAACATTTAAACGTACTGTACGTACAACTTCAAAAGTCGCAAAGAAAAATCTAATTCAAGATGGGACTTTTTGATCTTTCGTGACGCGCGTGATGACGATACTAAAACCAGTGAGCGCATACATTACGTATGCCCGCACTTGCCAACTGGTCGAATCGATAAAAAAAAAGGGGGAGGGAATTTGCTCTCTCTCTTTTTAAGTCTCCCAACGCAATCGGATCAAAAAAGTCTTAAATACCAGAGTGGAGGAGGGCTAAAAGTAGTTGGAAAATATTGATTGTCCATTTCGAAACGAATCATTTGCTCAGGCCTTTTTTTTTATATCTATAAACCCTCTCGTTGGAAGTAGCCAAAAAACTATGCGATGCAGAGACAGCTCGATAATCTTTAATTGTAATAAAAAAAAAAATTTTAAATCGAAATTTCATATCGTTTTGTTTTGCTATTTCTCTCTCTCTCTCTCTTTCTTTCTTTTCGCCATTTATTATTTCGTACCCCGCCTCGCCCGTGTTGTTGAAACTAGAAAGATCCCGGCGCTAGAGTGGCTAGCCGTCAAACTGGAGAACGCCGTCCATTCGATCGGTCTGTGTCCCGACTGGAATTGCTGCGCTGCCGACGGCTCGGTTGACCATCCGTCGTTGCAGAACCGGACGACATCACGCGGTGGCACTGCCCACACGCGGACTAATCACCGCAATAGTCACCATAGCCGCCAGATGACGCAGAATCAGTTCCGCGGTCATTTCCATCGGCTGGCCAACAACAGCAGCTCAACGGGCACGACTGTTAACACCACCACTACCACGGCAACGTCGCAAGTCGCCAACGCTGTCAAAGACAGCGGCCGTCGTGACGGCAATTTGATTCGACGGCTATCGTCATCGGACGTAACGGAAGTCGTCGCTGTGCCTCCTCCGGCCATTGTTAAAGAACCGCTTCCGGCCAACAGTCGCAGTAGTCAGTGGGTTTGATAAACTTGACGACATGAGAAGAAACATGAGCGCCGAGGAGCTCGTCAATGAAAAGACGAATGTTTATCTCTACAGGGTTTCTGTCATCTTGTTTTACATCATCTTACAAGTCATAAATTTCATCTCATTATCTACTGGGACACATATAGCCATGCACCAAATAATACGCAATCACGTTCGGATGGCAGCCCTTGTGGGAAAACGAAAAAAGGACGCCATCTAATCCAGTGAATGAAAACGACCCTGTTGACATGCAAGTCACGGTTGGAATTCACGATAAAACTATAAATGTGCTCTCCGCCTAATATTGGATAAAATAACACTATCGTATATAAATATTCTTGAAACGTACATACGTAATGGCAGTTAGGACTACTTTTTTTTTCAAAACATTTCTTTGACGTGTCAATCTTGTTTTATCCCTAACTGCAACGCCGTCATGTAAATTATTGCATATTGTGTTTAATGAGCGTCGGCGGGCTGCAGCAAACACGTAGCGACCATCAAGAAAAAAAAAAAGAAGAACGCCTATCCCACTGTCCTATGTTTAACACATCCGCTGTCTCGATTTTTTGTTTTTTCTTCTTCTTTCACTCCGCATTATTTCACGCGGCCAGTCGTTTCTACCCGCCCTCCCGAAAACAAAAAGGGGAACGACTCACGGTCCATTCTCTTTTTTTTTTTTTTTCTTATCTATGTGGTCTGTACAAAATAACTGCCATATGATCTTTTACTGTCATCACGCTCTCGGTCCTGGAACGCTTGTAAGCAGAAAAATTCTATTGGCACAAACTGGGGAATGGGGAGGCAGAAAACAAGAAGAGGGGGGGACAAAATAAAATAACGTAATTCTATGTTAATATTCACGGCGTGTCCCGCACAACCCGACACAGCACGATCGATATACACGATACTACAAACTATTATATTAAATATAAAAACTTATGATTTCAAATGGCAAATTAACCGAAACAATCTTCCCTCCCTCTCAAAACTGACAAAAATGAAACAATCCAAGTATTAATATATATTATTATTTGCAAAAAAAAAATATGATACTCTCGTTTCTACATTCAATGAGGTTATGGGAAAATATACTATTGTTCCAGACTAATTGACTCTCTTTTTCTAATAGACACACGTCTTTATTTCGCAATGATGATGTGCCATTTTTCATTTCGCCCTTCCTAAACGCTACGTAAATTACACCATTCGAAATGGACAATAAGGGCAGTCCCATCATCTTTAATGAATCCATTCGGTCAACATAGCAGAACAGCGACTGCCGTTTGCATGGGACATCGAGAACAGCTGGTCACTAAAATCTTTGTCATCAACTCGAATAGCAAAATATAATTTCGCTACAAACGCACAGCCATCATCATTTAGCTGTTTCTGTTTAAAAAAGGGCTCGCGCATTTAAGTGTTAACATTGTCAGCTGTTTGGCTCGTTGCCAACGTGATCACGAAACAAAAGAGAGAAGCGAAAAATGTTGGACTGCGAATAAGCAATGGCGCTATATTTCCATTTGAGCTGCGTTCCAGCAGTGTGTGTGTGCTTCTACTATAACGAACTACGACCACTTTGTCTTCATTTACACGACTTGTTGAGTGCCGCTCGTCGTGCAAGATGAAACAGATCGAGACGAGAGTTAAACGGAAATGTGTAGAGCTTCTGCCTCACTCCACCCGATGGTTCGCTTTCAGTCCGTCTCTTAAAAATCTATGCAGCACTTTATTCTCGTAAAATTCGAGACTCTCATCACGATATCGAAAAACAAAATGCCCATGGTGCACGAATTGCTTTCGAGCTGAGCTCGAGCCAACAACTATGTTATGTCATATGGAATCACGACGATGGAATGAATTGACTGGGACTTACCATCGATAGTTGACAAGTTCCTATGAAAACGATGAATAATTGAAAGTAGACTGGCGTACGACGCAGCAGACGACATTTGTCGATTATTGACGGGCTGAATGAATTCTGAAAGATCATAGAAAAAGACTAACGTCAGTTGTGGTCGGCCATGATTTTACACAAATCAACGAGCTAAAGACTCGGCTTGCATTTGGCAAGCAACACAGAATTTCTCCGAAACAACCAGCCCATATAATAACTGTACTATCAAATATAATAAAAGACCAAGAAAAGAATAAAGGAAAAACAATCTTTCTAACAGCAAAAGTTTGCCCTTCCAAAATGGTTGCAACTGCTGTTCCATAGTTATTTGTTCCTTTTTTGTATGCTATACTTTCCGCCATGAATACATGTCGTACATTACCATTTCTTTTGCTATTGTAGAGTAGCACAAGAAATCGTTCCATAAAAGACTTGCATGTTATTTGGCCATGTTTATCTACAAAAGAACAACGTCATCGTCGGATTACCGTGAAACTTTTCAAACGCTCTAGAGTGTGAAGACTGACGACATTCGATCAACATAATCCATGTAACAGTTATTAACAGCTTTCTCCCACTAGAAGTTTGCTACGTGAATTCGATAGGCCCACGTCACGCAAACGGGAAATAGTTACTGAAAAAAGGAAAAAAAAACAGTCTGTGTTGACAAAGACAAAGTGTTGTTTTTCTTTTCCCTATGGCTGGGCGAAACACTTGGTGTACACTTTGAAACTAAACGGCCCACATCGTTGCAGTAACCAAAGTTCCGTCTGCTATTCAATAAGTGAACCCAATTGTTTTTCTTTTTTCACTGTTGTATGTTTGTTTTCTTTTTGATTTTTGTGACGCTCGATCGACATCTTTTTTCAAGGTTGTCGTCAATCATTGGATAGAATCAATGACGTTCGCTTGAACAAAGTGGAAAAGTAGAAAAGCTGATTTTCCCAGTCAGCCATTTTTTAAAAGAGTGATGGTGAATTTCCTCAGAGACTAGTCTCTTCTTCCTTCCGCGCAAACCACAAGTCACGACATTTTGTATACATTTTTTTTGGCCATTAATAACTGAAGAGAAATATTATCTTTTAAAGCTTGACTTGAGATTGATGATTAAATTGCATCTGATTTTCACAGACCCGATCGAGTTTTACAGCCACAAAATGTTCCAGCTGGAAACACAAAGGAGATCACGTATTCAATCTGAACGAATTTATTAAGGTCGGTAACTGAAACGTCTATTGTGCTTGCAAAACTTTGTGGGTGGTGGAAGATATGAGAGTCTGTCACGACGTGGACCTCTTTTACAGGTTCACTTTCGTAACAACACATGACCAGAGGACCTATATTTATGCTCTTTGTCGGTTCCCATTCGTTGAATTGTTTTGTGTGGGTCTTGGCAGGTTTCATTAAATCTATTATTCAAATTCATGTCAAGGAGAACAACACATCTTCAAACGATTGATTTATGGTTTTTTACATATTATTATTCAAATGAGGCCATTGCTCAGACAAACTCTTTATAGATGGCAATAGCTTTTCTTGCGAAACTTTTGTTTTGAAGATTTGAATAATATTTTTGATTTACGTTCTCAACATTTACGCCCATTGACCTGTCAATTGTGTGCCTTTATTTGTAAGTTGGCTCGCTCCTCTCTGACCAACGATGTAGCCACAGTATACTATCATCATACCCACCGCCTGCCATCAATCACGCTATATTTGTCTCGATCCGGTTTCCTCAACACAATAAGGACGATATATTGTTTTTCCTTTTCTTCGAGCGTCCATCATCGTTCTTTAACTACATATCTACGTTCTATTTGCTGTCCTATAAAAAGAAAAGGACCAAGTCAGTAACTTCACATTAGTTGATCATTTTCTCTTGCCAGATTATTGTTCCACATCCTTTTTGCCAATATCTTCTGCTACGTGCTCATTCGTCCGAGGCAAACTCGATGAACCCATTCCATATTACATATCGTAACCATAATTGGAAAGTCCAGCCAGGTTGGCATTCGGTTATGCCGTTTGTACTGCTCTAACGATGTAAATAACGACGAATGTCTCCATCAAATGGATAAATTTGAACACAATCAAAGTTAAAGTTTGGGTCTGTATGACATTTCGAAAAATATCAGATTCTATATGATAAGTTTGGTATTTTTGTGTTATCATGTTGAAGGTAGGCCATGGCAAGGAGATACCCCAGCTGATTGGAAGAAGAGTGGATTAAAAACTTAATTATTTCAATCGACCTAGATTGTTCAACTCTGTTTGAATAATTTGCAATCACCAGAATGCTCTTCTTTAGGCTTTCCAATATTTTCAGACTGATACCAGCCAATGACGTCATTTGTATTTATTTTTAAATGGAAGATGGTAAAAGGATGCCAGTTTACTAGCACACCGATTTTACATCATAATGCGATTATTGGAGCTCTTTCTTGATAGCAGCTGATAGTCTTTTTCAAACGTCAAATTTACCGGTATACAGGGACTCTGCGACGTCAATCTTTTCCAATGCATTTTTCACGAATTGGCCGTACAATTTCGCTCCATTTCCGTTGAGTTCTTCGTAGTGAGCGATCTCCTTTTGGCATCGTTTAAGCCACGTCTGAATGTGCGAATATTTGTCCAAGATCCGGCTGTCGACGGCCTGTCAAAACAAATGACATAAATACTTCTCTCACCGTCTCCAGTGCATATGCAGATGAGTCAGACTCTCTAAGCCAGACAGAGACAACAACTCACGTCGATGGACGAAATAGAGGCCACAAGCGCTATATCCGCAATCGTCAAATGCTGGCCAGCTGCGTAAGCGCTGTCAGCTAGTCTGATGTCAACGAATCCAATTCCGTCATGAAAGTTCTTCAAAGCTGCCGGATCCAGCTGCTTGGCGCCGTGCATCACCACGGGAATCTAAACGTATATTTAACCAACCGTGACGTTAATGTCCCTTCTTTGGTTATTCTATGATTTTTATAATTAAAAAAGAGAGTTTAGATTAGACGTACGAATAAATCCCTGGCGTTGGCGAACAGGACGGACGAACCGAAATTGAGAAGCTGGTCGATGACTGCACGCTGCTGGGCCTCTTCTGGGTAGAGATGTTGAGCTTTATGGCCGCCATAACGGTTAATTAAATACATACAAATAGCCTGGCTTTCGTTCAAACAGAATCCATCCTCGTCGACGATGGTAGGCACGTTGTGCTGCGGATTGATCTTCAAGAACTCCGGTTTCAACTGGTCACGGTTCATCAGATTGAGCATTTTCAAATTGACGTCTACTCCGGCCATGTAGGCCGTCATCATCACAGATCGACATGGTGGACTCAACGAAGTGTAATACAAATCAATCGGCATTGCTGCTTTCTTGGTCAACCGTAAGCAAATTAAATTTTCCAAAGACTGGCCCTTAAACGCTTGACGAAATTGATGAATACTGTAACTGCTATCGACATAAGTCAATGAGGTTGGCTTCTTACTTTATCAGATTTGATAGATAGCCAACGATACCAGTCGTCACTATCACTTGACGTCTGTAAACAGATGTCGCCACTGCGAGTACGTATCAAAGGTTATCACAGACAATGATAAGCAAATCAGCTCGCAATTTGACTACCACTGACTGCATAACGCCGTTTATGATGCATTCAATTTGTTTAAAAGGTCTTGTATTCTCACGACAAAAATGAGATTTTGTTCGGATGTATACAAGGACGGGCGAATACCCTAAATGTATCGATTAGATAGTGAATGAATGGTGTCTGTCATTGAGCAGACATTTCAGCTGCAGTTTGATCAACATGATCTTCTTCTTGATGTCAAAAGCTATTGGCGAGAAGAGAGGCATTTGATCGAATGTGATCTTTTCTTTGTCGTCGAAAAAACTCATGGAGAAATCGTGCTTATCCAGAATGACATCGATGACGCCCTGACTGTGCAGAATGATGTCGACAGTATTCCACGGGGGCGGATTCAATTCCATGTAGTGCAACAGGCTATTTTTTAGCGCAAAAGAGCTCGGATCTTCTTTCATTATTTGGCCATCTTCTGTACTATTAGAAGCCGCTATAAGAAGTTTGACCAACTGGAAGACTTGCAGAGCTGTTGAACCGGAATGTCTGATGCTATCTCGTTCCACGGCCGGATAAATAGACCTCCAACCTTCCATGCTGGGTTTAGCACCTAAATATTCCATTTTCTCGTCTCTTTCGGCCACTCGACACCACGAAGGCAATTGGCTCCGACGAAGAGTGTGGCCTGGAGCACGTTCAATAGCCAACGAAAGTGAGACGGCCAAACGCATAGGTGCCTGGTTGTTCTTCCCACGATACACTAAATAAAGAGTCGTATTGATTTCATCAAAACTCGAAGTCCAATGCTCGAAAATTTCAAAACGCTGAATCCAACTGGCAGCCGTTTCCAAAATTCCATTGTAGTATTGACTTAATTTGCTGGAAGAGATTTCGCCCAGCTTCTTTCGTGAAGCAAATTGCTCGACCAAAGCCTCGTCTCCATTGTAGCGAACCGTTTGCGGATGTAACGGGTCTTCATACCAATCAGCCAGAACAACAGCGTAATGATACGAATCCTAAGAATTCACGCAATGTTTTTTAGAAAGGGAAATGTTTTTAACTGATTAAATTGATTATGTTTACCGGTGCGAATAGTTTCGAGCCTTCAGCCAATGAACCGTAAACTATGACGGATGATGGCCGGAAACGATAATCCATCTGGCCAGCCTTGTCCGTGAGAGTTTTCACATAGCTGTGGACAGTGCCGATGGTGTCACACCATCCGCACTTGTTGCGTCGTGGCGGAATTAATGGTGGCAATTTGCACGGATGAGTCATGCCACGGATGAATCGCTGGACTCGCACAATGTCATTTAAAGACAACGTTTTGGAATGGTTCCAAAAGTCCAAGAATTCCATCCACTTGGGCGTGGCTAATTTGAAGAGATGATCCTCGTATAGAAAAGTGACGTAAGGAGACGTATCCAGCACGTATCTCCCTAACTCTGCCAGACTAAATCGTTCCGGATGACGAAGCCGAACTCGTTCTTTGCTCGTTAAATTCATGACCAGAGCTTGTGGTAATACGAAAGAACCGACAGCTTGACAGCAAGAACAAAGAGGACGACCCTTTCTTTCGCCCAACTCTTTCAGATATTCCAGAACATTTTTCCCGAACGAATCGGTAACATTTTTATTTGCTTTTGGAATTAACTGACGAAGAGTAGCAACACAACCCATTCGAGCCGCTTGTGTTAAAGCTGTTGTGCCTTGAACTGACACTTCGTCCACTGTATGTTCGTTAAGGTGAGGCAATATCAACTCAACGCATCGACCCACGTTCAAATTAACCGCCGACGCGGATGTCAAATAGTGCAAAACACTACGATTGTGTTTGTCTAGAAAATTGACGTTTGCTCCATTTTTAATCATCAATTCGATGATCTCAGGTAGCTCAGTGGCCTGGTAAAAATTTAAACAAGCCTGGTGAAGGGCAGGACGTCCAAATTTCAAGTCACGTCTTTCTAAATCTGCTCCCGAACGAATCAGGACTTCAATAGCTTCTTTCCAACAACTAGAACGGTTATATTGCAGGAAATAATGGAGAGGAGTTCGATACTTTTCGTCACTTTGATTTGGATCGGCTCCTACATTTGAAAAAAAAAAAAAAAAAATTAAATAGTAACTGACTAGATATTTATCAAAAAAGAACCTAACCATGTTTTGTAAGCATAGACTCCAGAAGTTCGGGCAAATTTGCGTGATGGTAATGAATAGCAATCAGATGAAGAGCTGCTCTCTTGTGCATAGCCGCATAATTAACACACGTCGATTTGTTACTTAACAACTGGTCAATTACGCTGCTTAAATTCGGCTTTTGGTAGAACAGACAAACTTCATGAAGTGCAGTGAGGTTGTTGTCATCACGGACATTGGCATCAGCACCGTGACGGACCAAAATAGTAACAGCACCGAGAAGATGTTCATCGCGATGGGTCCGGCACAAACAATGCAATGCTGTTCGATTTTCTGAAGTTTTGGCGTGCAGACTAGCACGATGAAGTATGAAAAAGGATATAATAGGATCCAATTTCTTCTTCGTGTTATAGTTGCAAAGCAGATGCAATGGAGATGCTCGAACTCTATACTCTTTAGCGTTGATATCCGACCCCCGGCGTATTAGCATGCTCAGTCCTTTCAACTGGACTTCAATTGACAACATGGCATTGAAGCACATGTAGTGAAACGGAGTGTAGCCTCTTAAATCGATAGCTTTCAAATTCGCTCCTTTTTCTAGTAATAGTTCCAGTGCTTCCACGAAGTAAATTGATCCGTTAAACCCGCAAAGCAAATGCAACGGACTTAGACCAATAGCATCTTGCCAATTGATTTCTTCTGGATTGCTCATGTTGTCCAAATGCCACTTGATGGCACTGACTAGGTCATCTCCATGGTTGCAGAAACATTCGTGGTGAAAAGGTGTCAATTTACTAGCTTTATCCTCAGCCGGAGCATTTGCCAAATGGGAATCGAAGGGTGGTGCATTCCCACCAGCTGACAAGAAAGTATGGCGGATATGATCATGCTCCGACTCATTTAAACGCCGGCTGACCTGAAACATATGGAATACAATGAAGTTATAGTATAAAAAAAAACATTTAAACAGTGAAATACCTTAACTCTTGTAGCTTTGTCTTTAACGGTGGCCATTTTGCTTCCCTGTGCCATGCGTTTTAAACTCTTGGTGTTACCGTACCCAACTGTAACTGCGATGAAAAGATAAAAGATTGGATGATGGACATCTAAATGCCTTGAAACAGATAGCTTATCTTGTTTCGAAGCCCTGCGAAATGACCACAATCGTTGACTAGCTTTTCCTTTCTTATTTGACACACAGTGAAGATGTCTGGAACAAAGAATAGGGCGGAGATTCCTGTTCAAACAAAGGTATGGTAAATAAACGCCTTCTACATTAAATAGCTCAAGGACAATTTTCTTACCCACACTTTCTCGTTTAGCCACGTAGTGCAACACGTCTTCTCTGATCAGCTGTTTGTAATAACAGTTGCACATTTCCGGCGTTGTAACCTCTGGTGAAATGTTAAAATGTATGCTAGAAAACATTTGGTTTATTTGGCTTGATTAATTATACAGGTAATTAATACGTTAGAAGACGATATCACTCGAGATGAAATAAACACCTCTTTTGTACGGGATATCACGAGTTTAACGAAACACGTAAGGAAATGGAACTGAAGATATATCGCATTTCTGAATTGGAAAATGACCACCTAATGCTCCACAAGGTGTCTTGATTACATAGTAAAATTAATAATACTCAGATATAACCAAAGTTGACCATTCCCACTCTTATAAGAAGTACAGGCGATTGGACAATTGGTGCTGTGGTTCTTTGCGAATATTTTCGCCAACTAAATAGGCCAATTTGTGTGCATACTTATGAGAAGGAATAAAAGTTTGAATTAATTACCAAGGTATGAAGGCCATTTTTCATTTGTAAAGTACCTGACAAGGGGCTGGAACACGAATAGTTCCCGGCCAGTTGTAGTACATGTGGGTCATCTTGTACGCCAGTTTCTGAAGGTTGTCTGGCTTCATACCGCCATCATGGACCACGATGAAATGAGTTGGAGAAACAGTGCCCTGAGTGACGAACTGTGAAACGAGGAAGAAGTCCCACCAGTCACGCCGCGTTACCGTGTGATCGACAACGGTTCCCGGGGGAGGATTGTTTATGGTGTCCCTCTGTACAAAGAAAAAATAATAGTAATAAAAATTGGGCATGAAATTACTGAAAATTTGGAAGGTCAGTAATCCAGGAAACCAACTTACAGCGCTATGGAACAAACGAGTATTGATTCTTTTCTGAACGACTACCATCGTAAATTTCGGTTCAATTGGCGGAACCAATGACTGGAATGCTGACAAGAACTGTGTTGCTTCGTGTGCGGCAGCGAATTGCAGTTGCCCGTCTCCCACTCCGTCACGAAAGAGAACAATTTGTTTCGGATAGTCATGATTAATCTAAAAGAACAATATTCATTATCCGTCTTTCAACAAATACTTTAGAGAATCATGTTGAGAATGTACCTCGTAATACTTTTTCAACGACTCGAGAAAACATATTTTCAAAGTGTCGACCAGTTCCACTCCCGGGCCTTGGCATTTAGCCCGACTGAACCATCGTGTGAGGCCAGGATTCACTGATGCAACAAATCCCACCACTGACTGGCCGCGTCTCGTAGGGTCATGGTACACGTCCACTCCGCAAACCATCAACGTCTTGGTCGGGATGCTAACGGCCCAAAGTTCGCCACCCATTTTACAGTTGATCTGCAGTGCAATCTTTTGAACAATCGACCGAAGTTTCGTCGGATTCGAGATCGTTTTGCTATTGATCATCTGAGAAGGAACGGCGAACTGTGCAGTGCATAAAGTCTTGACGGCGGCGTAACGATCGTCACGTGAAGTAGGGAAAATGGCAACAACTAACTGGAGCTACATAATATTACATTTGATAAAGATATTGTTCTATGAAAGCTATGAATAAAAACGTACCGAAGAATTGATTTCATCCCGTATACGATTTACATATGTGTCTGTGCGGTCGTTGGGCAAGACGACCATTTTGGGTGGATTAATGCGGATGCCCATTTTTGATGCAACATCCAATAGGGTTTTACTGAAATCTTGAGCAATGTTAAGCTCTCTCTCTATGTAAACCAATATCCAAGAATCAATTTTGACCGCAACCAAAACGTCGTTGCCCAAATTTCTTGTCCAGTCACACTGAGGATTGGTAGGAAAACTAGATTTGCTCAAGTAAATTCTTTCCGGTTCGAGCACTCGACCTTCTATGGATAGTGGCATAGGAGCTAGAGAAAGCCCCCATTGCGAGAGGACACTTGAAGCTTTTTCGTTATCTGTAGACATAGGGAAATTAAAAAACATACCCACACAAAAAGATATTCGTAATGAAGTTGGAAACCTTACTGTTGACAGAATCTATGTAATTAGCTAGAGCTTTAACTCTTGCCATGGGTGCTACTTTGGTATGCGTCGCGAGGGATCTCATAATGGTGAAATTATTTCTTAAACGGTCATCCAATCCAGTTAGATAGCATAATTCTGGTACGAGGCACACAAGCACTGTTTCATCTTCCTTGCCTTGCATTTTCTTTTTCAGCCTAAAATTAAACTCAAATATGATTAACACAACCAGGCTAATTATTTCGAAAGCTCACCTGTTAAGCAGCATTGGTTGGCCTTTATCTTTGATATCGATATTGTACTGCTTTTTGTAGTAGTCCACATACGACCTATTAACACGAGAATTTTTATTTAAAAATCTAATCAATTGTTCCAAAACCACTTACATCGGTTCACCTTGGCACTCAAAGGTGGATTTAGGATTCTTGTCGAAAAGGATTTCGTCAATACGGTACATTCTGTTGTTGTAGCGTGTAAGGACCGAAAGACCAATTAACACATCTTGAGCTGTTTGGTGAAAATAGCCTCCCTTTTTACTCATTTCAACTCTGTAAACAAAAAAAAATATAGTTGTTACAATAGCTACGAAGATATGTATCCAATTCTTACAGCTCGTCCAAAACAGTGGTTGTGCGTAGCACCCGAAATGATACATCGCAACACAGCATCAATCCGTCTTCGAATTCGTTGATCGCTGTTACATAGCCAGGCCAAACTTCCAGCCTGTTAAGTTAACATCTCTATCCAAACAGTATTCTATTAAGAAGGTTAAAGCTTGATTTACTTTTCAACAGGCATGATAATTGGAGAATTCGGGTTGAAATAGTTTCGATTCATCTGAACCATGCCCAAAATTCGGGCAATTTTCCGAATGAGAACATTGTAGAAATGAATGCTATCTGCTGCTCGCCTTTTCTGTCTTAATGCAATATTCACGGTAACAGCTTCATTCGTTGCAGGATGCGAACTTTGAAACGATGTAACCTATCAAAGCAATAATTGCAGACAAATTAATATTGTTTTCCATGACACATAAACGTATTCCTTACAGTGTTTTCGAATTGATATGGGAGGTACAAGGTTACGCCATCAAACGTTTTCGCCGGACCTAAAACCTCTCGGTGTTGGTTTAACAATTCAAACCGAATTTGTTTCGAGTCAACAGATGGGGAAAAAGAGACTTCATATTCATAGATTCCTTTGCCAGGATCAATGTCTACTCGGACATAGTTTGCAATAACATTAATCCTTGATACAAATAAAAGGGGAAGAAGTCAAAGGAAAAAATAAATTAGAAATTTTATGACCATAGATCAATGTTAATGTACAACATACTTGTTACCCATTTCTCCTTTTTTTGTAATGGGTGCATTTTCCTGGTGGATCAAAATGGGCTTGGCATACACTTTTTCTGTAACTGCCTGAGACTTCTGTTGTTCCTGAACTTGTATTTGTTTAGTAACAACTTCCGTTGTAGAGCTGAGTTTCAGACTCTGCATTCTGGCAATTGCTCCTCTGCCAACAGGATTGATATTGCCTACTACTGAAGTTACTTGGCTCGTGGACTCGACAGAAACTTGAGAAACCACTGAAGGAGAGGTAGGAGTTGGAGCAGGAGTAAGGGCTGAGGAAGAAATCTGTGCTGTGGTAGAAGCAGTTTCAGGTGAAGACGTAGCAGAGCCAATTACACGTCTAGATAAGATTTGTCCAAATAAGTCAACAAGAAATTGAATCTTTATCTCAAAGACAGGTACCTTCTAGCTAATAGCTGTATTAACGCTGATCCTCTCCCTGCTGGAGCTCTTGAAGCACTGGGTTCTGAAGATACTGTTGGATCTAATGGTGGTTCAACTACAACAGAAGGCTCTCCTGGTCTGAGAAATTAAACCATTTGTCAAAATGATTTGCTTATAAACATATTAAACTGTATACCTTCGACTAGCTTCCAAGGCTGCTAGAAGTCTGGCTCCTCTACCACCAGCCACATTGCGGCCTCTTCCCACTCCTTGTTCAGACATTTTTTATCACAAAATAATACCTTAATTTTACTCAACTGGAATGACTACTGGCCATAAGTGGAAAGAGACAGAATGTGGACAACTCCCAGATGTAAAACTTAAACTTTGAAATTAGCAGATTGAAAAAAAACTATCATGAACACCGTTGAACTTTTCTATAATAGGATGTTCAGAAATCGTTGCTATTCAAAATTGTTTTCTTTCTGGCTTAGGTACACGTGTAACGTTTGAAAAACAGATCCCACATGCTGTTTATCTGATTGCGCAATTTCAGTTTGCAAGTTTTCATTAAAAAAATTCGGAAACGAGAAGAAGTTGCCAGTTTTTGCGAAAGCTGTTCATGAATCTTTACACAAAAATTTTTTTTTTGTTCGACGTGTACCTGAAAATTATAGATTAATTTTCTTCTTGGAATTCTCTGAGGTATTTTGAGCATTTTTTAAAACTGTAATTCTTCGTTAGTCCATAGTGCGTAGCATGCATTCACTGAAGTCAAAGCAATTCCTGTTACTTATAAAAAAATGTCTAAGTTTAATTTTATTGACCTTGCAAAATTTGTATTAATGAACGGCTCTTAAGATCTTAAATACAGGGATAAAGGCAACAAGGATTATAAAAAAACGGGATGAAATGAAATGACAACCTATATTCGCCATTCTGAGGGGAATCATAAAACTCGTTAAAAATACCGATACCAACGCAACAGAACCTGCATGCAACGGCTTTCCGTGAGGCTACCTTTTTTTTCTTTTTGACGTTCACAATCGAATTTTGTTATGTAAAAGAAACAAACCAACAAACAAGTAACACGAAATCTCGGGGGATATGAAGTTTCAAACATCTCCATAATAAGAATGAGAGATCATTTTAAAACATCAATGGTCGGTGATGGGTTCAAGATGACAAACGCAATTATGTTATCTATTGTACAAGCAAAAAAGGGGTTGGCCCTGCTTCGTTTGAAGCCTCTGTAAGGTGACGGAGCATTTCATGTAGAGTTTTGCATCGAAGGAGCCGTTTGGTTTCCTGTGTAGAGCTCTAGGGTCTAATTTAACCAGACAAACATTACAATCGTTTAACAATTTTGGATCCTTAGAATCAATTTTGGGATCAGTGAGAAGAATCAAATTCTTTTTGGGTTTTTCACGACTGCGACGCTCCGTTTTTAAGTGTGGAGTTTTATTTTTAGACGACGATCCACTAGAACGCAACTCGGACACTTTCGTGGTTCTAGAACGTCTTTTAAGTGAGATAGATTCCCGGTTTAGGTTAGACTCCCGTTTACCTTCCTCTATGTCAGCAGTGCTTCTATCGTTTGTGATAGTGAATACGATATCCGGCATATGTGAAGGATCATGTGGTTGGGTACACCTGGACTCCAGCATACAGTCTGGATTTTTGCAGTGTTCGATGGGAAGCTTACCGGCATCTAGACTGGAACAAATACATCCCAATTGACACGAAAGTTTCTTATTTTTGCACGGGTATGCATTCGAAGGCACGACATGCAAATGGGTTTGGGCATCTGCGAAGAAAAATTTTTCGTTTTATTGTTGGATTTCATTTGTATATTGTATTATGTATACCATATTGTTCTTCGTAAGGTTCTTCTAAGATATCTTCCGCCGTGGAATAAGACTCGTCTCCAGAAGTGATGGGTATTTGACCGTCTTCTATAGGAATATGATGGTAAAGGGGTGCCGAATCGAAGGCTTTTTTTGCGCCACGGGATGGAATAAGCACCTCAATTATCAAAGGACCGCCACTCAGAGTTTCACTTGATTCACCTAAGAATTGTTCTAATTAAAAAATACATTAACCACACATCACATTTGCAACAACTTTTCGTTTACAAATAAGTACCAGAATGTAACTGTTGTTGTTTCTGAATAAGTTCATCGTTTTGAAACTTTAGTTGAGAATAAGTCGACATTAAATCACAAGCCTGCTGACGCAACGTCGATATTGTGGAAGTGGCCTAAAGTGAAACACAGACAGGTAAGAATAATATAATGAAACGCAGTTCTTTCGGATTTCTACTTTATGCAGGATGTTGGCGTTGTCTAGGCTGTTACAATGGATAACGTTCGCTAGCCGGCTAGTCAGGCGTTGAAGTGATGCTTCTTTTTTCTCCTTTTCCAAAGCAGATACCTTTTTGGGTGTCACAAACTGTGATTCTCGTGAAGCTGTGGGGTGCGCCACTTTGGCAGGAACTTGATCCAAGTTGCTCTTATCGACTGACTGATAATGTAAAAATGTGGAAAGCGGATCTGAAGATATTTGTCGATTTCCAATCTCTTCTGCTTCAAGTTCCGCACCGGTTATTACAAGAGAATGTGGCTTATCGTTTTGTCGTGGAATTTTTGGCTGAAGATCTTTATAAAAGACACATTAGATTAAAAAGTATAAATCTGCGTTTTTTTTTCATGCATTACCAATCTTGCTTTCAGTCCCCATCATTTCCCAAAGCCTGTTATTTGCATCAGTATCCATATTGCAAACTAATTCGTCTTCCTCATATTTATCTGACGAAGATACTTTGAACAGCAGATTGTCTAAAAAGAAATTGTTAGTAAGAGTTTAACACACATCACATCCTTAAAACAATAAAAAATATACACATTACCAGGGCATCCTGCAAATGGGCTTCCCAAATCAACATCCTCACAGCTATTTTCCAGTTCTAAAACAAGGTCTTCTAATGAATTTGATGGGGATGTTGATGAATTGGCTACTGAACAAGCCCCATTTTGCTGAAAAGCCAAAGGAAGAGAACTCTTCCATTCATCAGGTGACATCATGTCACAAAATATGGTGCCTGAATGGTGAGTTTCAAGCTCCAGCTGGCTTTCCGTAGACATCTCTGAAGGCTTTACCAATCCGCTTTCTGTTGGGTGGTTCTGGGAAATCCAGATACTATCTTCAGTAGTGAGATGATTCTGGACAGCCCTGTAAAAAATAGAGTTTGTATAACAAAATTGACCCTAGGCAATAACAACAGGTAGTAGTAGCTCATTATTTTTTTTCCGTTGTGCAAAGTAAGATTTTGAACTTGATTCAAAAAATTTCATTTAGTAGATAGTGTATACAAAAAATAAACAAGAAAATATTGTTAAATGCAGAGTATGCACAGAGATCTCCTATGAAATGTAGGGAAAAAAAAACTTAAGGAAAACTTCAGGCAATCCCTACCTAATGGAACTCACTGACCGGTCCTACTGCATAGATACTTATGAAACCAAAGATGAGAAGAAGTAACGTTTAAATACGTAGAAATGGTTGAAAATATTCCAAATTTTAAACTCCAACTTTCGACAGGCTTTCAACACGTGTTTTCGTTTTTTTTTTGGGGCCTCCGGGATGTCTTACGACTAAATGCCACAAACAAACAACCGCCCTCACGTAGCATTAATTCATGTTTTCACAGTTTTTAAACAAAAAATCTAATTTTAATGCCAAATTCCTGAGAAATAAATTTATGATTCATAAAATATTACGATTTGATCTGAATTTACGGTCGAAACTATATTATGATTTGATTTGGCAATCAATAACTACTACCTTGTCCAGACGTGTTTTGAATCGAGCACGAAGTCCAAGTCAGATAATGATTGGTGCAAGTTTTGTGTGAGAGAAACAATAAGATAGATAGCCCTTTAAGCGGGAATTTTTTTTGTAGATTATAACGACTATTGTAGTTCTCCTACAAATAAATCCACATACCCAAGAATACATTGAATTAGCCCACTTAGTTAGTGGATAATGTAATTCTTTGTGCAATAGTATTTTGGGTACTTAATATGAGCTATTGATTCAAGGGCCAGCACGGCTTTGTAGCTCATTTAAGCTACAAATAGTCAAATGAACCATGAAAATCTTAAGACTACGCCCGACCGCGTAGCCACAAAGGCCTTCCGCACTCCTGTGAACCAAAAATCTCCAATATGGAGCCCAATCTTCCATGCAACTACTCCAGATTTAAATGCTTCCGCCTCTGTTTGTAAAGGCACTCCAGCTCTAATAGAAAGTTTGGGCATTAATCAAGAACTTGATGTATCTTGGTCAGCTACCATGGAAACCCCCCCAAATGCTAATATGAGTATCCCAGGGATCATAAAGCTTGATGTAAACAAAATGCTTGAAAATGAAGCAAAGGTATTCGTGAAACAACTTTCATGTCTTTTTATTGATTATTCTTGCTTTGTTTTCATGATTTGCAGCCATGTCACTTATTCCACAACAAGGAGAAAATCTCATGTGCAGAAGATGATGTGAATAATTCAACTAAGTTGACGGAGAGAACACATATTTCTGGAAGAATACCTAATTTAGAAAGCAAAAAAATTAATGCTGACTTAAAGGCAGAGAGCTTGCTCAGCCTTCTGAAAAAACCTGCCTCAAGGTTCATTTACCCTGAGCCGATTTACATCAACATTGTTGGAAACCCCCAGATGACAAATCCAATTAAATCCTTGAAGCAACAACAGTCTGGGACGACAGTGGCAAAAGAGTTAGCACCTAGTGCTCTTGTTGAACAGAAGTTGCAGAAAAATGTAAAAGAAGTTAGAAAGAGTCTTGACTTTTCACATGATAGTTTGATCAAGAGTCACAAGGATATTTCATATCACACGTCGCATTATAGCAACCTTCAGCACAAAGAAGCTACTGAACCTCGTAAGTTATCCATTAGCAATTCAGAAGTTTCTGCGCAATGCCTCTTGGAACCTTCAAATACCCTTTCCGAGAACAACTTACATGGCCCGTTTCATATGGAAACCGATGACGTTGAAACGCTTACCCAACCAAAAATCAATGTCGAAACTATCCACGCACTACCTTCGTGTATTCAACAACAATATTGCGGCAATATTACCCCTCGAATAATATCAGAATCGGTTGAATTCAGCACTGCCAAAGGGCAAAAAGGAACAGTCTTCGAGAAAGCTATTGGTCAATCAAGACGTAAATTGGAAGAGTTTAACAGAGAATATAGAATATCATTACCAAACCCATCAATTAAAACCAATTTCAATGGATTATCTAACGGAAAAGAAGTTCCTGAACAAGCTAGGAATTGCGGCAAAGTTTTGCTTGAAAATAACCATAACAATTCAAAGACGGCAGGGTTCTATGCGGCCAAAGCCAAGGATGGTGTTACTTCTGGCGAAGCTAATGTCTCAACTTTAGACAACTTCGCGAATGAAACTCCATCGTCAAGTGCAACCGAATATCCAGAATTGATTGGGTTCAGCACCGCCGGTGGTAAAAAACTGACCATTTCAGAAACAGCTATGGAACAGGCAAGAGCTAAACTCGAAGAAATCGCTAATGGTGATTTCAACTTTACAGTTAATCATAATAAGCGCGAAGACTATCAAAAGCTCAATGATTCGTTTGGTGTAGGGGTTTCGAAAAAAGCCTGGAAATGTGATGAAACATTGCTTTGCAGTTCCAATGAAGCAACAATCCCATTAACAATGGGTTTCAGTACCGCAAACGGAAAGACCATTGCGGTTTCTGAAGAAGCAATGAACAGGGGACGAAGTATGTTTTCTGAAGTCAGCGAAGCTACGCCGCCCTATGCCCCCACCCCGAAAACTGCGGGATTCAGTACTGCCGGTGGCAAAAAAATCGCCGTTTCCGAAAAAGCGATTGCGCAATCTAGGTCTTTTTTCTCTGAGTTTCAAGACTGTGATATAGAACCTATTGACGTTCCTCTGGCTAGTTTCAGCATGGCTAGTGGCAAAAAGATAATGGTGTCTGAAGAAGCTATCGCTCGAGGTCAAGCGCTGTTAGATGATGTTTATGGAACAAACGCCACAGAAGAAAATACCATTGAATCGCAAGCAGAATTACGTCCTGTATCAGAAGTTAATGAAAAACCCACAATTGCCTACAAACAAACTTCAGCTACTTCAGCGGGTTTCAAGATGCGGTCCAGAACTTCGTTCAAACCTCCCAAAAAATTAATACCTGCACCTAAATTAACATCTCCATTGTTCGAAAATCACCAGTTTAGCCCACTGCAAGTTCCACTAACTGTTGGATTTAACACAGCCAGCGGAAAAGACGTAAAAATAGCAGAAGCGTCATTGTGTAGAGCTCGTAAAATTTTCGAAGAAAATCTTTTGATGGAAGGCATTAATAATTCAATTGAAGAAGGAGAGCATACACAAAAGCTCAATCCGAACGCTCGTTCACCTGGTTTATCCGTGAGAAATGAAAATATCGATACGAAAACGATAGTCGAAGATGACAATGACAACAATTACTGGGTGTCATCGCCAACCATTGGCAAAAAGACGAAAAGATCAAAGAAAAGAAACAATATCACTCAAAGCCCTCAAAAACAACTATCTCCAACACCCATTTCAGGAACACCATCGGCATTTGAATCTTGTGCGGTGTCAGCAAAGATAAGAGCTTTGAGGAGAATTGCTCGTCAAGAACAAATGTCGCTCATCCAGTGCAAACAATCGAAATCCGTTAAATCCTCACTAAAAGCGGGATACCTCTATCGACTAAAGAAAAATGGAATTGTTCCGAAGAAAACGTGGAGAGAGTTGATTGGTAACTGTTCGTTACCGGAGATGCTGCCTCCATACAAACTCTTAGAAGATCATGGTGTATTGACGTCAGTCTGCCTCGTCCGAGCTTCAAATGCTTCGGCATTTAATTTTTGTGCCTGGGATCATTTCCCGATAGATGACTGTCTTGAAAATTCTGAAGGAATGCAAATCGGTAAATTCTAACAACAAGCGTTTCCTTATTAAATCACATTTGTGTTATCATTGTGTTTCTTTACAGGAGAATTTTTGGTAATATTTAGTGATGAAAATACCATTGGTTGCGAAGAGATTGAAGCAAGCTTCCTTGCCTCTGAGAACGTTGATCCAACTCTGATCAGCTGTGAATGGATACGCAACCATTACCGCTGGATCGTTTGGAAGCTTGCTTCTATGGAGCTAAGAATGCCATCTCTTTTTGCTCGGAAAGCACTAACACTGTCTAACGTGCTTGAACAGTTAAAATATCGTTATGATAAAGAAATCGACCATTGCCAAAGGTCTGCCCTTAGACGCATTATCGAGCAGGTTTGCTTACAGCATAAACAGCCGCCTCGATAGATATTGAAATTTATTATTATTATTCATTTTTCTCTCTAGGATGATACTGCTGCAAAAACGATGATACTCTGTGTGGCTGAAATCCAATCTTCTACAGTTTTGGAGTTGACGGATGGATGGTACAGCATAGAAGCCCACTGTGATTCTGCAATGCAGCAACTTATCGAAAAGAACAAAATATTCGTCGGTGTTAAACTAGTAATTTCTGGCGCCGAACTCGTATCGCCTGGTCCATCCGCTCCCCTAGAAAAAGGATCTGATACCTACTTGAAGGTAAAGTATAGTAGTTGCTATTTATCATTAACGTTGGTGTAAAGTTGACGGTCTTTTCGAAGTAGATATCAGCAAACTCAACTCGCCGTGCACGTTGGGATTCCAAATTGGGATTTTATTCCAAACCGTTACCATTTCCAATCGCGTTAGCCTCCATTCTACCTGATGGAGGTGTCATCTCTCATATTCAAGTTCATATCATTAGGGTATATCCCGTGACATACATGGAGAAGGCACCAGATGGTAATTTTAAATGCTTTTTTAAATTTTATAGTTTTCATTACATTAACATTGTTTGTCTCATGTTTTAAGGCAAAACGATATTTCGTGGTGAGCGACAGTACAGGCGAATAACAGAAAGCGCAGCAGTACGCTACGAACGTATGATGGAAAAAGTTGTGGAGGACATTGAACGAGAAGAAGATGAACAAGAACGGAAGCGATTGCGAGGTGATGGGGATCGCCGCAATAAGAAAGGAATCAATCTCACAGATGAAGAAAAGCGATCTCGGATTCTTGTCGAAGCTCAAAAACGAATGCAGATGAACATGAAATCAGTACGCAAAAAAAAATTATTATTTATGCTCACACGACTTCAAAAGTATTTTATCGTTTTTTCACTGATAGATAGAAGGAGTGCCAATGCTCAAAGTACGCGTAGTTGATGTCCGGGTCACTAGTTCTAATTCTGCAATCGTTTCCATTTGGAGGCCTACCGAAGACTTGCAGCACTACTTGAGGGAAGGACGAGTATATCGTTTGTACAACGTTAATGCTGCGGGTTTGCGATTCGGAGAATTGCAGCTCAACGCCACGAAGAATACTTCATGGAGTGAAATGAAGCAGACGAGCGCCACACCCGTAAAGAAACTCTAATGCGTTTACTTGTGAATTTGAGTTTCATCTTATCGTTTTTCATTTTAGCTACTCCAGAGTTTGGCCCGGAGTGTCACACCTTTTTCTGCAGCAAACCAATTTGGATTCAAACCAATGTTTAATGAGTTGGATATTGTAGGGCTAGTAGTTTATGTTGGTCAACAACAAAGCAAAGGCCCGTTTCAAACAGCAATACTTTCAGATGGTAACTTTAAAATTAAGTAATGGCCAAACTTCGTATTGTTCCTTTCATAAATGGTGTTATCTTTAGGTACGACCTATTTTGGCGTGAAATGTTGGGGGAGCCTAGAAGATTATGCCCTGGCCGACGTCATTGTTGTCGGATCTTTTTTGGCCTTTTCAAATTTGCAGTGGAGGGCCACGGCGTGCAGGACCGCTTCCAAGCTTCAGTTTGCGTTTATTCATGAAGGCACATTGGTTAGCTCCAGGTATGCATACTCGTAGATAAGATATATATATTATTCAGTATGCGTTAACTTAACGCTCACGTTTTTAGACCCGCACTCAAGCATTTGGACGCCGCACTCCAAGATCTTAAGCAATCAGTAAAAGATCCAAGTGGCTGTGTGACTGAAGCCGAAGGGCAGGTGGACGTTCTTTTGGGAAACGCCACTCCTCAGCAAGCCACCCCGAAATACGGAAATGAGGTGTCTGGGAGACGTGGAATGTTTACTCCAACTGGTGTCGTCTGCTCTACTAATGGAAAAAAGAGTGAAACGCCCACATCAACGAACCACACAATAAACCGTGCAAGACTTCTGGAGAAATATCCGGAGCCACCTGCCTTGTCGCCTTGGAACGGTTGTGCATCACCGCTTGTTCGCCAAAAATTCAAACCCCCAGCTAGGAAACCATCTGCCACGTGAAGTATTGACTTATCATTAAGTATAACGGGTGCCGATTTAAAAGATCGATCTAAAGTTATTTGCGTTTGGGTTTTTTTTATAAGTCCTAGTCTGTTATTTCCATTTTTCTCGGTTTTTTTTTGTGGTCATTTGCGTTCAAAACATTCCTTACCTAGACTTTGTTCTAAAGATATCTGTGTTCAAGTTTTGCTGTTCCCTGTTTTGCTGTTTACTCTGACGCGTTATAGAATGTAATTTAGGCCCAAAGTGTCAATTTCGAGCGTGGGATTCACGTGCGCTTGCTGTACAAAGATGAAGAAAAAAATCCCAAGGTTCATATGGTAAAAGTGATAACAGTATTAAAGCTAATACGGCAATAAAAAAATTTTTGTGATAATTGAAGTATTTGTATGTAAGCATTTGGTGACGTTATTTCTTGTCTAGACTGCAGTTATCACGAACAGGATGTTTTATGGTATAAATTCTTCAATAACTACCACGACGATGAAAAAGTACGTTTCAGTCTAAAATCCGCTCTCTGATTACATATCATACTAACCGGCAAGTCCATCCGTTCCCATAAGAAACCGGTAAGTGCTCACAAAAATTCCATGAGAAAATAGCTCATTAAGTTAAAGCCGTAGGGTATATTGTTGTAACAGAATTGGGGGAGGGAAAAATCAATTCCGGATGTCCAAGCTTGGCGCGTTTGCCGCTAGATGGCCGGAATGCACTGAAAAAAAGACTTCCGGTAAAGGAAGAAGAGAAATACGTGAAACCGTCATTTCGCTACCTTTGTTTTAGCGTCTCGTAATCAACTGTGGCTGCAAGTGTACGTTAAATAGGAATTAGTTTTGTATTTTGTGCGAGAATTTACGTTTGTACTACACAAAAATTAGTCTTAAAATGGAGTGTTTGTTATGAGAGCTGGTCTCATCTCATGGGCTGGGCAGCTATATTTATCTTGGCAGTTTACGCTCCCGAGCTTTTTCGAGCCCTTGAGCCGGGGTTGAGCAAAAAAAAGAAAAAATGACCTGGTAATCACTGAAGATATTTCTTCTTGAAGGTTTTCTACAATGGAAGAATGGATGCTGAACGACTTGCTGGAATGCTCTGTGTGTCTTGAGCGACTAGACATTTCCAGTCGAGTCCTGCCTTGCCAGCATACATTTTGCAAAAAATGTTTGGAGGAAATCATAACCACTCACAAGGAACTAAGATGTCCAGAATGCAGAGTCCTTGTTTCAACAAAGCTGGAAGACTTGCCTCCCAACGTCCTACTCATGAGGATTCTGGAGGGGATGAAAAATGTTCCTAGGACCAAGCAGGCTGGAGATACTCAAACAACTGGCCAGCCTCAAACACAAGATACTTCTCATAATGCCAATATACCAGTTGCCTGTGTCCTTCCTCAGCAGCAGCAGCAACAACTACACCCTAAGATTCATCCAGATGTCCATGGAAAAATAGAATCTGCACCAAAAAACCCAGTTTCACTACATCAGCCATGTGCCAAAGCGCTTTATGACTATGTGCCCCAAGAGCCTGGGGATCTGGGTTTCAAGAAAGGCGACATTATTATTCTAAAGAAGAGAGTAGACGCCAATTGGTATCACGGCGAACGTAATTCAAGCCAAGGCTTTTTCCCTGCTTCTTACGTCCAAGTCCTAACTCCTTTGCCCAATGCAACTGTGCCCCAATGTGTTGCCTTGTACGATTTCAAGATGAGTGCCGAAGACGAGAAAGATTGTCTAACGTTCAACAAAGGGGCTGTTGTGACGGTTATTCGTCGAGTTGATGAAAATTGGGCCGAAGGAAGACTTGCTGAACGAATTGGCATCTTTCCTATTTCGTTCGTCGAAATGAACAGCGCCGCCAAACTACTGATGAAAATCTCGACGAATTTTCAACCAGGCCCATCTCGTTCGGCTCCAGCCTTGCCCGTCACAGCCAATCTTCAAAATTCGCTCAACAGTATGACGCATTCAATTTCAACTTCTTCCGCGTCAACTACCCCAGCGACTACAAGCTCAGATTCGTCCCCATCAAGCGTAACAAATCGTGTTGTACCGCGTGAAAAGCGTTTTAGTCTAAATGTAAACCAGCAACCACATCAAACTCAGTACAACCGTCGATCTGTAGAAATATCATCCCGCCATCGAGGTCTTGCTGTAAGCTCAACGGAAAGCGAACTTCAGCCGCTGGTGAGTTTCCTGAAAAACATACAGCGTTTCTTGGAATAAAATAATTAAAAATTTACTTATTTTTTGTTTTCTTCGTTTAAGGTATCGGGTGTTAATTCACCTCCTCCATCTGGTCTACCATCATTCATGACTCCTCCGGCCCTATATATCGCCCTGTATCCATACAAACCTCAGAAAGCTGACGAATTAGAACTCCGGAAAGGTGCTCTGTATACCGTCAGTGAAAAATGCCAAGACGGCTGGTTCAAAGGGTCCAGTGTTCGCACACAGAAAATCGGGGTATTCCCCGGCAACTACGTTCAGGCTGTCAGGTCTCAGCCACATCCTCAGGTTAATCCGCCTCCTCCGGCTCCAATCACCCCTCAGGTTATGACCTCAACTCGGTCCAACAGCCAGGCTAGTGTAGTTCATCCGCCTCCAAAACTCCCTCCACGGGCTTTAAGTCCAGCTGCACAGAATAGTGGTTCCGTCATGGGTCCCATATTATCATCACAAGGCTATAAACCCATGTCAGTTATAGCTGGAAGTACATCCAGCTCGGCTTCAGTTCCTGCGGCGGTAGTTGCACGATTAGCTACAACTCCTGCTCCCGCTCCGGCACTATCTCCCCGGGCCACAACGCTAATCAGTCCACCTCCCAATGTAGCCATAGGAGGAGGTGGAGTTGAGCCGGCCAGCACACCAATTCAGCCAGAAAAGAAAGACAAAGAAAAAGCGAGCGTTAGCTTGATGAAAAGATTCACGTGTCGTAAGAAATCTTCACCTCCACTACTCCATCCGTACTCGATTGACAACCCGGTTTTTGAAGATGGTTTTAATACATCTGTTTCCAAGACAGGTAGTACTACTCCGACCGCAGCTCCGGTGCATATTAGGTTCGCTTTTTTTCTATTACCTTTCTTACATTTTTCCGTGCCCAGTTTTACCTTCAATCTTAATCGAATTCTTGTTTGTTTTGGTGCAGATCCGGTTCGTGCCCTAGCCAGTTGTTGCAGGTCGTCCCAGGTCCCGAACGTTTCGACCGGGAAACGGAAAACAGAGCACAGGAAAAAGGAAGACACTCAATGGGAGGTTCGCAA
Organism: Daphnia carinata; assembly: GCF_022539665.2. NCBI lineage: Eukaryota > Metazoa > Arthropoda > Branchiopoda > Diplostraca > Daphniidae > Daphnia > Daphnia carinata. The sequence goes on from NC_081340.1 coordinate 6,978,213, forward strand.
CGACTCCGCTCTAACAAGCACCGGCCCAACATCCTCCCCGCTTCGGGCAACATGTCGGTTTTCTCTCGTTCCATTTCGGCGACTACCCCGGCAAGTGCCTCAAGTCACGAGGCGATGGCTGCTGCTTCCGTTGCTATTGTCACCCCTCGAGACAAGGACAAGAGGGTGAGAAGCCCGGCTTCGCCTGTTGTGAGTGAGAGGTACGTCAAGTGCTAGTTTCCGTATGAAATGTCGAACTCTAAAGGAACATCATCTGTGATCAATTTAGGTTCCGCTGCATCACGCCATATCCACCCAACAGCGAGTACGAGTTGGAGTTGCGCATTGGCGACATAGTTTACGTACACAAAAAGAGAGACGATGGCTGGTACAAGGGAACTTTACATCGCACGGGCAAAACAGGTCTTTTTCCCGCTTCGTTCGTCGAGAGTTGCTGAATCCGAGCCGGAAACAAAAATTATTTGTTTTTTTTTTTTCGTACCCTTCTTAATCTCCTCTTTCCTAGAAACGCAGAGTAAGAGTTTAGAATACGCCTCCTGTTGTCCATGATGAACTCTTCTTGAAGAAGAAAACAACAGTGTGCAATTTAGTGCCTTTGAAAAGATTCGATCTTCTCCTTCTCTCAAGTTGTTGTTTGTTCGCTGTTAGATGCTTGTATGTTGGAAGGAACCGGTATGTTCTCGCTTTCGTTCACAATTTTTTTTTTGCCGTAAATGACTGATGACGTTCAACTTGTTGCTGAAAGAATTTTTTTTCCCTCAATCTGATTCGCGTTCTATATTGATCTTTCTCCCCCGTTCTTTCCCTAGTTTTAGGGCGTTATTTTTTGGTTCGTCTTTGGTATGATAAGGTATCCGCACACTTCAATCTGTCCCAGCTTGAATGTCCGATCGATGTATTTATATCCGTCTGTTGATTCTCATCTTCAATACACTGATTCCACTTATTTGTTTCAAGAGCAGAATTCCAAATTCCTGGGGGGAGAGCCAATTTTTGCCATGTTTGTCAATTTACCAGTCGTTATCAGTTTTTAATACTTAAGATTTTTTTTCTTTGAATCAAGCAGAGTAATAGCTTGGAAACTCTAATTTATGAAGCAAGTAAGCAAATTTTATGTGACGTTCCTTTAAATCGATATGAAAATTAGTAGCAACGCTGTGTTGTACAGACATCTATCTTGGTTTGAACTTCCGACCATCGATACGTACAGTACATCGACGTGTACTGGCGCCTTTTTTTGTTGTTGTCAGTTTGCCGTAAGTTCATGAACTTGTACAGAATGTATTCATATTATATCAATTTCAGCTTGCAAAGGTACAAATTGAGTACAATAAAGTTAGTGCGTCACAAAGTGCTATTCAAGATTAATGACGTTTTTTTTATGATTTGCTGGTTGGGCAACCTAATAAGGTCACCATCTGTTGTGCTAAAACTTTAGATTGCACTTTTATATTACACGAAAGGCGATTGTAGTATCCTAGGATGTAAGTTGGTAAAGTTGTAATGACATATATTTTTATTATAGTCTGCATTCATGGACATGACTGTGCATGAACTTAAAAGTACCTTGTCGGGATACATCATGATGGATCAGTAAAACTTTATGGTAAGCCATCTTTGAATTCTCTGCAATCATAAAAGTAATATATAATGTGAATGAATATATTATCACACAGCAAACAAATTGAAGTGAAACAAGCATGTTCTTGGCTTTTACGTGTGAATGATTTCACCAAGAACTCTATTACATTTATTACCGTTGCATGTGAACATGATTTAGGTGGATGGAGCAAACATCTATTACCATAAAATTTGGGGTCTGTTGTTCAATCGCATGTCTTGCAAAAAAAAACACCTTTTCAAAATCCTTAAACTGGGCTTGCTCAATTTCTTATGGAAGATCAATTAATTAATCGATTAAACATTTGTATAGTTTTGTTCTGCAATAGGCAATTCCGGTAGTCGAAGCAATTGAGAGGGTTGAACGCACGATTCAATTTAGTTCCGTCTTCCATGCAACATGCATACCTTCGATCTGGAATAATCTAACTGCCGACTGCCCTGTCTGATTGACGGGGCAAAGAGAAATCCGTGGTGGAAAGAATATGCATTTGGCACGAGAACGCAGTAATCTTGTAATCGTGGTAAAAGCTCAACAAATCGTTTAGAACAAACTCTAAGCAGCAGTTTTCTGCAGAATGCTAATCGATCTCTGCATCGCTTTTGATTACCAAGCACTTTCTCCCCTAATTGTTTGTTCTATCGATCCACTTTTCACGCCATATTATTATCCATTTAACTTGTCCCAAGTTCGTGGCGTCGTATTTGGTTGTTGCATAGGAACGTTTTGGCCAAAATTTCTTTCTTTATCAGCATTCAATTCTATAGCTGTTAACCAACTCGGTTCGTGTCAGCTGGAACTTTTTCGCTCCAAAAACTCAATTCGCCTAACAAAAACGTCTTCTAGGATTTCGTGCCAATTTCCAAATTATTTTCAATTGAAATATTCACACGGGATTCGAAAGGGAATTTGCAATTTATCTAACAAAAGGTATTGTACGTATACCCGTCTTCATCTTTGCAAGAGGCTCTGGTCTATTGTGTAATGCGACAGTAAATAGAAGCCTCAATGTCGTCGAGCTCATTATGCGACATTCATCCACCAGCGCCATCGATCCATCGTCGTGAATTCGAGAAGCTGGTTGATTTGCGGTCGTGGTGGTTGGGATTTAATGGATTTTGCATAACATCGATTGTTTAATTGCTGTTTTCGATTTCGTTATTAGGTTGCATTCTGAAAACATAGTAAAGATATAAAGGTTGAGAACGGCTTGTTTATTCAATTAGAACGTCCTCGCTTCTATTGTAATGCTTATCGATTAACAATCGATATGGTGTGGATGCAAAGAAAGTATTGTGTCATCGAAACAATAGAAAATCGCGTCTGATCAGCGCCCTTGTAAACGACAGTGTGCCCCCCGCCATCTGTCTTGTCCTACGTGTCACTTTAATTTCATTACGGTGTCACATAAGTGGCGGATAAGGCGAAAATAGATCCCACTCCGCGCAGACACAAGAGGCGAAATAAAAATGAATTACGGACAAAGGCATTTAATCAGACTGGGTAATGAGAAAGTGTAAAACTTCACACAGGAGAGGAGCGTGTAATGACATTTTCTAGATATTTACGTTTTGCTAAGCAACAGCGAGACCATTACAATAAAACTTTGCGCAAAATTGTAATAGGGACTCGTTCCCGAGCACCTTAATCTTGTTTTTTATGGTCATGAAAGCATTTTTCTTCGATGTTGTCTGTGAAATTAGATATACTTTTACACAGTACAAGACACTGCATGGGTTATTCACTCTAGCATTGTTCCATAGCTAATGTCTGACGTATCATTTGATTCGACTTTTAATTTGATTCTAACCGTTCTATTTTCCTTTTTTCTGTAGTGGATCGAGCCACCCGGGTCGATGGCGTCTTCGAGAACTTGCCGATGACGATGGAATAAACAAATAGCTGTGGTACGAGAGGCTCCACTCCAGTGTGTCTCTTTCACAGCTCTATTTGCTAAACCCTCGAGCACGACTGGAGACGAATTGGTAAGTCTTTCTCGATTCTTTGTTAAAAAGTGCAAAAAAAATACGGTCATTCGATCGTTATCGATCACCTTTCGCATCGTCTTGTTAAGAAACAGAAATGGGGAATAAAAAGGAACGTCGAACAGAGTTGACCTTTGAACAAAATATCTCGGGATCGATCCTTTTGCTCTAAAGACCTTTACATCAACTTCAAATGCCTTGCCGTAAGTTCTAGTAGGTTCTTTTAGTTCCAGGTGGGAGATTCGTTCGGTTTAACGAACGGAATCCTTGTTGAGATCAAACAGGGTTTCCAAGCGGGCTAGGAGGCAATGCGTTGGAACCCTTCAAACAGAAAAGATCACAGTAATCAGGTTTTTTGGGTTTTTGGTGTAGCAGTTACCACCGTTTGCAATTCCTTAATCCAATTATAGTAGGAATGTTGGTCGTGTTTTAGCACTATCAATTTTCACCTGGCGTATTCCGTTTCTGGAATTTATGAAAAGGCTTGAAGTAAAATCACATGATGATAATGTTGTTGTTTGTACAATCGCTAATGGTCTTGTTTGTGTAGACCGCTAATTATTGCGGATGAGCAGAACGTAAGACGTGCTGTGTTAGATTAAACAGGCTAACCGCAGCGAGTTGAATATCTTTTACGTCAAAGTATTGTGAAATTCTTGGTCATTTCAATTTTTTCTTCTATTCCATTCCAGACATTTTTACATGTTGTCATGTCAGGCGCGTTTGCTTTGAGTGGCTAGAATACAAAATGCCTCTTACTGTGAATACCCAACACCTGATTCAATTACATAGGGCACCCAGTCATGTCAGACTATGGGTCACCGAAAATCGTCATCAAGGATATTGCCATGGAGAATGTCAATTGTTTTGCTTTCATATCTGCACCAGGATGTTTATTTTTATCAGCGTCAATTGGTTTTATCACGTCATGTCCGTAAATTTTTTTAAATTTAAATTTTCCTTCGTCAGCAAAACATCTGCATTTGATTGACGTAAAAATAATAGTGTGTTAACGCGTAGAATTTTGATGCAGAGTGTCATCAGGAGTTTGTCGCAAAACACATCCTGTTATTCCAGTGTATCTGGACACGTTTTTGACGCGTGTAATGACATACAGCTTCCCACATAGCGTTTAATAGGTTTAACATTTGCACGCTTTAACTTAAAATGCTGTAAATATTCTAGTTTCATAGTATCAGCGAAGGAAGCTTCGTTTTTATTAGGAAATGAATAGGCCTGTTCCATTATTATGGAATGATAGGCAGATTGCATAATATTTTATGATACGTAAATTGACGCAAGTGTGTACGTAGGCTACAGTGTAAACGCGAGAAAAGTATTTTGACATTTATTGACGTGTGCAAATCTGTCAGGGTAATCATTAGACATTAAGTACTTACAAATAAAATATACGAATCATTATTACTAATAATCGCTGTTCTTTTGATAGGTTCATGTTGGTCAGACTCTGTTACGACGGCCAATGTTGTTTCAGTGACTTGTACATCATCACCCGGAGAGTGTCGAAATGGCAATGGAGCGCTCATTCGTGACGATGTATCATGTTACATTGATCCCTTGTGCCGTTGGGTTAGGGTCCTTGATCGTTTAATCGACCCAATACGATCCGGATATTACCGGCTGAAGCGCAAGCTACAGCTTTCAAAGTCACGTTATCGATGATGGTGAAACTTAAGGTAGGATCTAATGAGCGACGACGTACTGCGAAAAAAAAATCAAAAATTCTATCTTTGTTTTCGTTTTTACGTAAATTCAGTTCACTGGTGTCTCTTCCCTCCCATCGCCCTAGTTTGACATTTTATTTGTCTCCGTTTTTCACGAAGGCTTTGCAGTTGCCCTTCCACGTCATTCTCATGGCCACGAGCGGGAACAGCGCAGTTTTTTTTTTTGTTTTTTTTTTTTTTAACGGTGAGATGATGCTTTGTCACGGGATCCAGATGCCCTCCCGGCGGGAGAAGCCCACCATTTCAAAACTGACTGATGATGAGGATACTTTCGGACAATGTCACGCGCTAATTCAGCCTTCGACTACTACTATGCTGCTCCATCCACGGTCCAGTGTGTGACATTTATCCTTGTCCTTATTTTTTCGTCAATCATTTTATTTGCCTTTCCTTGTAGGCTTACGCTATTGAAGTGGAATCAACCGGTTGCGTTTTCTCAAACTAGAATAAGATTTTTTTGGTCTAGTTTAAACGGTTCGGGAAATTGATAATAGGAAAAAGATGGTATTTTTTTTTTTGTTTTTGTTTTGTTAATTAAATTTAATCTAGAGGAAAATCAAGGTTGATGTCGACTGCACTTGGCCAGTTTTCTAATGAATTCTAATTTTGTGTGTGTGTGTGTGTTTGTAGATGCAGTAGCAAGGCGCAATGACGTGAGCAGATCGTGACCAAGCACGTGGTATGTTTCAACACGCAGATTTTACTATTTTATAAATTTTGTTTTCCCTTATATAACAAGGTCGTAAGGTCATTTTTATTGCTATTGTAGCATAATCAATTTTTTCTTTATATGAAGGCAAATAGCGGCAGCAGAAGATGAAGTGTCATAAGGTGACAATTCTCCATTTCCGTTGACGTCAAACTTCTAATTGTTATTTACAAATTGGGTACAACTTGGTGCAAGAAAATTCTAACTTGGATTAGCGTCTTATTGATAAGCTCAACGTAACGAATCGACCGGTCACGAAGAGACCTGTAAGTATGCCACTAGCTCACATCCAATGTGTGAAATTTTTTTCTCCATGCAATCTTCTTTTGTTTTTATGGTAGTTGCAACAGACCAAGTTAATTATGTCCATATGATCTCCATATGCCATGATGCCGAGCTTCAATTGCCCTTCGGGGGGGGGGGGGGGGGGGCTATAGCTGCTCTTGTTCTGCAAACATTAGTCGAAAGAGTATGGCGTCACCTGTTTGACACCATTTGCACGTTAAACCCGTAAGTGCTCATTCTGTTGCACCCGGGAAAAACCGTAGAAGACTGGCGGAGGTACCAGCCCGTTCTCGTCGCCGCCAGGTTCCACCGCTCAATACCCAACATCGCAAAAAGAAAAGCAGAATGCCAAAGAAAAAAGGCAAAGTAATAATTGAATTAAATTCAAGCATATCGTGTTTGTTTTTTTTTTGTTTTTTACGTGATGGCTTTCTGAGAACAGGTTGTACTCTCGTGGTCATTCCTGAATTTTTACAACTGATTCGAGTAATTTTGCGAAGCCTTGGTAACATTCCGTTCATTTTGAGATTATTCTGTACTGATTTTTTTTTGTTCCTTCTTGCGTTTTTTTTTTAGGGTCAACCTTCGTAATGCGTTGCTGCGGGCTAGCTAACTAACGAGATCCACAGACTGCAAAGACTTCACGAAAAGGAAATAAAAAATTATGAAAGGGCCTTCATTGCTAAGGTGAACAACAACGCAAACCAAGCGTATCCATTTTTAGATTTTGTTTTGGTTTCTTTTCTTTTTTTTATTAACGTTTTTATAATTGTCACGCAGATTATCGTCCCGTAAAACCATGCAGGGTTAGCGGAAATGCGCTCACAATGTTTGAGGCTGTGTCAAATGAGCAACTGCAAAACGAGAATCGGGAATTTGATGTTCTGCTTCCGTCAACCCCCTACATTTAGAACTTACACCTCGGATTGCGCCATGTGAAGGTAATACGGTCTCATCAAATAAGAAACACACATATCAGTGCCGAGTGGGCACGATTCGATGTGACAGTTGATTAATGTTATCGCGCAACTGGGAGGGATAATCGTGAGGCGATAGAATGTCATGCAAGATCAGTTTACAATAATCTCGGCAAATGCCCAGCAGGAGATAGAGGAGGAGCTTAGCGTTGGAAGGAGAGAAACCTTGCGCTACACTTAGGCTGAGAGTGAAGGTGGAAAGGAACGAAGCAGCGTCCCATTAAGTCAAGGTTGCACCTGCTTATTTAACCCCCTAAAGACTACGTCGTTTGCCGTCGACCCATATATCTATTTTAACATTATCCGAGAATCGCGTTTGTTTTGGTATTGCCGTAACGTTTTTCGATCTAATGGTGAGCATCCTCGAGAGTCTTTTGACCTTGCGTTTGCCCACCCTTGGGAAGAAGAAGTGGATGAAGACGACCTCAGCAACTGGCCCCGACTGGTTGTGTAGGTCTAAGTCTTTGTTGAGTCTTTGTTTTTTTCATCCCCTCTTTCCCTTTTTCTCCAGGTTATTCCCGTATCAATCCCTGTGAATATTTTATATCTTCCATCGGCCATTCTTCTATGGCGTATATCTCAGAAAACAAGGAGGAGGAATGGCCGATTTAAAGAGCAATGTGTTCGTCTTCTTTTCTCTTTTTTTTATTATTTTTTTTTTTTGATGGGACGGTAGAGCGATGGGGGGGAGGTGGGGTTCATGGTGTAGATGTAGTGTCTAGTTGTTATACCACACGGCTCTTCTTTCTCCCTCCCTTTTGATATCCAGCCCCCTCCTTCTTCCTCTCTTGTTCGTCTTTTCTCTTCTACATATTTCCCTTCCGGAATCTCTCACTCTGCGCTTTATTTTTCTCTCTCTCTCTCGCTCCTCCCTCCTTCTCCCCCACCGTTTCTCACTTGGCTCCCTCTCTTATCTATCCTCTCCTTTTCCCTCCTACCATTCTATCCGCACGGCCGGCTTAAAACCAGACCCGAATGCCGGTTGCAGACTTAGTCGACGCTGAACCACGTCCACCGGCGCATCACTCCGCTGGATTCCCTCCCCACTTCTATCCAGCACCAATAAAAAAGAAAGACATTTTTGCCAAAGCATAACAAACCTCATCCCCGTGTGTTGTTCTTCCTCTCGTTTTTTTTTTTTGGGATCCATCCTTTCTAAAAACAAGCTTTCCCCCCTTTTTTTTTTTTAAATTCACCTGATCAAATTTCCTTCGGCTGTTGTGTGTGTCCGCCAATTTAAATTTAAAGAGAAAGAGTTGCGCTATTTTTTTTTTTTTTTTTTTTTTTGTTGCGTACAATTCCCAGTTTGGGTTTTTCCCTACCTTGTGCCTGTATTTCTTCGGTAGCCGAGCAATATCGCAGACATCCAGTAAGTAGTGTTTGACATAACAAATTCAAATGTATGTGCCTTCGCGTGTTTCGCATTATCGTCGGCTCCATGTAAGGGCCGACCGAGTTCAGTTGCACTCGCTCCATCGTTCTCGATATGGCTCACTAATGTCGTTCAATTTTTCAGACGTCCGTCACATGTCATTCAAAGCCAGTTGCCAAAAGGCATTGCATAGCCCGACACATAATATTATGCAATTTTCTTTCGTCATTGTAGTTCCTTTTTTTTTTTTTTTTTTTACTTAGTAGTAAATTGATTACCGTCGAGATTTGGTTACTCGAGAGCCAGGAAGTGAAAGGCCTTACGCTATGTATGATTTGTTTTCCATTATTGCCCTTCATCGGTAGCCTTTCAATTGTTGTGTGCAACGTGCGCCTCATTGGGTCAGCCAGTTTTCTTAATGACTTGTTTATATTTTTTCTAAGAAAGTCAATGACTTGATTTATTTCTCAACCAACACCGGAATCGTCTCGTTGTCCAGTAACGAGAAATACGAACGAAGGTCAATCAGTGTATTGTCTTTTTGCGTTGTTTATTGCTTGGCCGTTTCTAGAAATGGGAATTCGCTTAGAATGGCCACTACCGCGTTTAGCAATTGGCGGAATTTCTATATCGTAGGATTAAAAAAAAGACCGCGTCCGTGTTCGGCTAATCAAATTCAGGGCAAGGTTGCCATTCCGTTAGATGCTGAGCTGTCCAAGGAAGTAGCCACGAGCCTCGTCAAACGTATTCTACTTTCGCTTTCTTATAAAATTATTACCTTCGCGGAGGTCCGCCAGTAGCTTGACGTTCTTGGTCGTAAACGGATAGTTTTTGTAATCTGATTCTTAAGTTGACATAATCAAGAGAAACTTTATTTGGTTGTAAAACTCTTGCCACATTCATTTATTCTCCAGTTTCAAGTAAGAACTGCGTTTCGTGATTTTATGTTTAAAAAAAAAAAGGAACGTTTTTGGTGAGTGATGGCCCTATAGATCTTGAATCTTTTTTTTTTTAAGTTTCGCCTTTTTTTTGCTCTGGTCGGTTGGTTGAGTCCAGGAGTTCTGTCGCTAGTAAAGGGGGGGGGGGGGTTACCCGGAGACATGGTTTCCATTCACGATCGATAGTCTACAGCACAAGTCGTGACTAGCAATCGTTATGATCTTCTCGCGCCTTTCTGTATAAAATTTTGTTTTTTTCCCGGTTCAACCAAAATCCAGCTACTGTATATTTGCATAAAAGAAAACTATCTGTTTTATCTACGTGTATCATTAGATTTGTGCCTACATTCATTTTTTTTTTTCTCGTTTTTCAGCATGTCTTCCCGTCATTCAACGTTACGTAGAGACGTCTTCGTCGTCGCTTCCATCTTGAGTTTAATGGTGACTGGTAAGTCGATTGATTCAACTATTCTCTTATGGGATAAGATGTCGGAATTTCCCCCCTCGTAATAATGCGCTCGTAAAGGGATAGAATTTTTTTTTTATTTGGATCACAACTCTCCATTTCGTTCGTCAACGTGACTAGACTAAACAACACGCCAAGGATTTTGAACCGTAGCTTTACCTACTTTTTGCGTTCCGGTCAGGAAATATTTCCGAATGAGCGGGCGCAGTTTCTAACTTTTTCTACAGTTTATTACGGTACACGGACACGCACAAGTTGACCTCCATGTTGAACGTCGCGAATTCTAATAGACAAGGCTTACAAAAAGGAAAAAAAAAAACCTCTTTCTTTAAAAGAAAAAAAAATGAACTGGTAAATAAGACAGTAGTGCCAATTATCTCAAAGTCTTTTTTTTCTTCCGGCTTTGCCATGACCGAATTTTGGAAACTGACTGTGAGGTTTAATGGCCGCCGGTGGTTATTGTGCAGTCCTTGATTGCAATCGTCGTTATTAAAGCATAGGCATAACGGGGCCACTAGACACGCACAATCTTTTCTTAATTCGTTTCCTAGACACGCGGTTAAGCAGTACGTGTGTACCTGTCTTATTTAAAGCTCTTTAGAGCTGCTAGATAAACATCGACGATTTGATTACGCATTTTATTGTATCTCACGCCGGTTGGTAATTTGCCAGCCGGGCGATAACCTTGCGGGGTTATGTAGCGGGCGGAGAGGACGGAAGCCTTAAAGGAATTGTCAGGACGTGGAACGAAAAAAAAAAAAAGAAAATAACGACAATCACGCACGCATCCCGTCCCAGGCACGGACGAACATTGAGCAAGGTCGTTGTTTATTTTGTTGGGGAGTTATTATTGTCTACAACCAATCTAGCTCGTCTCAAATCGGACTTTGCGTCTTCTGTTTTAATTTATGCAAATAATCCGATCTCGGATGTCGCTCTGCGGTTGGGAAAATCCGGCGGGGTTTCGGATGGAAAATGTCGCAGTGGGTTTGGTTTTGACATTCGTGTTAAATTTGAATGTTTTCCGCCATCGCCCGAAGAAAATTGTAAATTTTTATTTTTGTGTTTTGTTATTTTCTTTTTCATTTCACGTTCCGTTTTCCCCCTTTCCTCGAGCAATGGCATCGATAGAAAACGCTCACAGTTGATTGGCATTCCGACATTTTTCTTTCCTCGTTTTACGTTTTGATTATTTGTCCTTTCTACCGAGTCGATATGACATGGCGGGCATATTTCCGATACAATAGAATGCCTCTCGCTTTTTTTCCTATTTTCTAGAGAAATTCTTTAAAAGAACGGCCAACCTGCCACCAATAGGCCAGCTTTTTGTCTCGGCGTACACACTCGACGTACGTGTGTTATGGTTACATGCTAAGAATTGTTCTTAGTTTCGATAAATGTTTCTTTTTAGACGAGTACAGCTATTACCCGAACGCGGGCGTGACTGCTTTCCGCTTGTGACAGTAAAGGGAGTTCCATTCCAACGTTATAAAAGAGAGGGGAAAAACCCCCCAAAAGAAATGGGGGGAAAAGGTAATTGAAAAGAAGTCGAATATGTATAAGACCGAAGCTTCGGAAATCTGATCGATAACGGTGCCAAACGAATGGAAGCTTGTAAAACGAAAAAAAAAAGATGTATTGTGTATACCCAATCGTGTTTATACGGCCCTTTTTTTTTAGTGTTATTTACAACATTGAGAGCCAAATATTTGAGCATTGCGTACTTTTGTTTTTGTTTTCTCGGTACTTGCAAAAGAGAAAACGCAATTGTAAATATTTTTTTTTTTATGCAACGTGAAATGGAAATGGCGGTGGTCTCAGTTCCGCTTTAAGCTCTTTTGAAAAGTAGATTGAATAAAAATAGAAGCGGTAATAAAAGGTAACTCCCCGCAAGGCCTAGAATCATAGCAATTTCTTCTTTATTACGTGGCTGCCTTCCAAGTTTCCCAAAGAAAAAGGACGTACCGTTGACGTCTCATCCGCTTGCCCTAGAAATGTTTTAACAGTTTCCGTCTCGATAAGCGAATCAATCAAATATGGACGCAGGCACGAGTTCCTTTTCGGCCAAGAATTGTTGTTGGTTATCCAACAGATTGCCAAGTTCTTTTGTGAGGGAACGCAAGAAACGACTTTTTTTATTGAATTATACGTTAGTTGATTGTCAGATCTCGAAATTGGTTTTCATTTTGAGAAAAAAAAAAGATTACATTTAGACTTGTTGACACCGAAGTTCACTGATGGCATGTCCATAGTTTTTATCATTGATTGTCGATAGAATCGGAGTTATCTTCTTTTATTCATCTTCTAAATGTATAGCCATAAAGCAAACAGTTTTGCGGGGCAGTTCCTATAGCCACCATCAAGCCGGTTAAGGCCGGATTGAGCCGCGTCCGAAATGAAAGGCGATTTAAAAATTGGCAAAGAGACATTCGTGTCGGCTTTTCTGTTACGGTGTGTATTTCTCACTAGGTCCCGTTGAACTATAAAACGACAATAGACCAATAAAAAAAAAACAAAGAGGAAAAGAAAGAGCACTCGCAACTTGAAAATGTCGCATGAAAGTGTAAGGTGCCTCTCAGAATTCGGTGCCATTGTTTGAGCTTAACTTTGAATCAACCTCGATGGAAATATAGCGTGTCGTGCGAACAAGATAATATGCCATCGTTGTCGTGTTGTAGCGTTTGTCCCGTTGTCATAGACACACATCGGTAGAAATGCGACTCCTAGTAACATTCATACCGCTATTACTCCCACCTCTTGGCAGGTCAATTTCACGGCCAACAGATGAAGGCCCAACCGCAACTTGCCTCCCGTGTTTCTATTTTGTTTTTTTCTCGTCGTGGTATCGAGAAAAATGTAACTTTAAAAGGATCAGTTTCGCTTTGTCGCCCGTCCAAAAAAAAACAAAAAAAAAAACAGAGATATTAGATGGCAAGAAAGCTGGCATGTCCTATCTTTCGTTTTTAGCTGCCGAGTTCTTGCCAGTGTGTCTAGTATTGATCGGCTTGCATCTCTTCATCTCTGGGAGATGTACTAAGCAGAACCAGTCGCAGGGCATAAAAGAAATGGGTAGTGGGGAGAGTTGGGAGGGCCGTCAGAAAGGCCACGTACCACATATGGATGAGGCGGATCGCTCGGCCATTTCGAACTAATAGGCTAACACGGCGGTTGTCAAAAGGAATTGATCCGTTTTGTGTTTTTTTTATTTTTTTATCGTAGATCTCTTTGCACGTGACGAGATTCCTAGCTGACATCTTCTGAAATTCTTGTGATACACTCCTTTGTTAGTGAGATCAAAGTGTAGTGAATTACGATACTTGTTTATCGAGGAATTGAGCGTCGAAATCGAAAGAGGATGTCGGTTCGTGTCTGGCATTGATTTTTTTCACAACGAAAGATGAGCAGATAGAAGAGGAATTAAAAATATTCTTGAACGAGTACTGCGGTAGGTTTCTTGTTGGGTGGGGCTAAAGTATGACGGGGAAAACCCTTGGACGATCGATAAAAAAAATCCTCTCGATGAAAACTATTTCCTTTTTTTTATTTTATTTTATTTTTTACCCTAAACATTTTGAACGTTGGCCAAAAGGAACAACACAAAAATGGAGTTTCTTTTTGATTGCCTTTTTGGATTGAGAATAAGGTTGCCCTGGAGGGAGATAGAGAAAGCAATCCAACAACTCTCACGGCCATCGGTTTCTCCATTTCTTTTCACGGCCAGCCGAATTTTTTTTCAATGAGACCTGGCGACATTTTCGTATCGTTTCCAACCGCAGGAACTTGGGAAATGACAATCAGCGACATCTATTAAATGGATGTCCTGTCGTCACTTCATAATGGAAGTGGAGCTAACAAAACCTCCATGAAAATGCGGACAGGGAAATTCTTTAGAAGAGCATTTAATAAACATGACGGGAATCTTTCATTTGTGTGGTATTTTTGAAGCGAGTTAAACATTCGCGTCATAAGACAGTAAGGGGGAAATGCAACACTGCTGGAAATAAGGTCAAGATCTTCGTCATCTTGGATCCCACTAAGGAGCCATAAGAGGAAGAAAGTGACGCCCAAACTACAGGCCCTTGAGCCAACCTTGCGCTAAAGTCCTGTTGAATCTAGTTTTATCCGCTTCGTACCATCCGCACCGTATGCGTACAACAAGGACGTAGATTCCCCAAAATTCCCTGTCCACTGATGCAAATCTTTTTATTTGCCAAACCAGTCCAGACGAAAAGAAGAACATTTAAAATCAATGACTGAAACATGAGGTTAGGAATGAGATTCGAAATGGCTTTACTCGATGGTTGGTATCGTGACGTAATGCCCATACTCCTGGCGGATACCACTAACGCGGTTTGAAACACGGGGGAAATGCAGCGCCGAAGAGTTGCTCTTTTGTCCTTTTTTTTTTTACACGCGCTGTTGAGATCAATCGACGATCGATAGATCGTAAAGATCACCAGGACGAGTTCCCTAAGTCTCTGACAAACTTTTCTCTTTTGATGTGTTCTCTGTCTTTCCCTTTTTAAACAAGAAAGAGCCATTACTACAACGTTCCCTCCTTTTGAATAATCCTCAATTCGTCCCGTAATTACCACCTCTTTGGCTCTTCATCGAGCGGAGCAATCAGCGCCCGTCCGTTGTGTTCACAGTGTGTTGTACCGATGCCCGTTAATAGGAGAAGAAAAGAAGCTGACGTTATTTCATTTATTTCAGGTATCCTGGCGAGTGGCGGTTCACATCATTGGGCTTATTCCGGCGAGGATGGTGCGTACCCGATTTTTGCCTTTTAAACACGCACCCTACCTTTTGAGCAAAAGCGATTGAATTATTGGTTAGGCAATTTAATAGGAACGAATTTTCACCTGTTTTTAGATCCAGCGCATTGGTATAATTTCTACGATTTGTGCAACGGGAATAAACAATCGCCAATCGACATCGTTCCATCTTCGGCCAAGCCTCAAAATTTCCTGCCCATCCATCTCGGCAATTACGACACAAGTGGCAAAGCATTGACGGTGATCAATAACGGACACACGGGTATGCGATCTCGAATTTCTTCGCCAATTCGTTAGTCTTTTCTTAGATCCGATCCTAATTCACGCTTTTGTTCTGTTACAGTACTGCTGAGTTTGCCGAAGAATTACGCCGATTATCGAATGCCGTTCGTCAGGGATGGCGGTCTGACTAATCAATTCATCTTCGCTCAGGTGCACTTCCATTGGGGCGCCGAAGGCGTCCGTGGCAGCGAACACACCGTCGATAACAAACAGTATAATGATTTCTTTCAGCAAATGTATCATTTAAGGTTTAGCAATGAACACCGTTTTGTGTGTCACAGTTACGCTGCTGAATTGCACTTTGTCCACTACAATAAAAAGTACGGTAGTTTGGGCAACGCCACATCGCATCCAGATGGCTTGGCTGTCCTCGGAGTCTTCGTCGAGGTATTTAAAAAAAAAAAAACAAAGAAATGATTAGCCGGCAATCCAGGCTTGTCTAATTATCATATAAGGGCGTCATTGACTTTTCTTATATTTGTCTGCATCTGTTTGGTCGCAGGAGTCCGAAGAGGATAATCCGGCTTTCGAGCCCATCACGTCAGTGCTGGATCACGTGGTACATGAAGGCAACGAATGGCAATTGAACGACACTCTCTCATTGCGTGACCTTATGCCGGCCTCGACTTCCAAGTTTTATCGCTACATGGGCTCTCTGACTACACCCGGCTGCCAAGAGATCGTCGTGTGGACGGTTTTTGCCGATCCCATCACGGCCTCCGAAGACCAGGTCCGCTTCGCTTTTCTCTTCGTCTCTGCTGCCCTTGACGTTCAAGCAGCCGTGCTATTGATTAGGCGATCGATGTCAAACGGATTGTTACGATAGGCAGAAAAACTAAAAGTGCTGATCTTTTTCTTTCCTTCGTTTGAATACTTTTAGTTGGCCGAGTTCCGACAGTTGATCAGTGAAGACGGAGACCCTCTAGTCAACAACTATCGACCGGCGCAGCCACTGAATGGGCGTACCGTTCACGTCCGATCCGCTTCCACCAAGATGGCCGCCTCGTTGGCCGCCTTCCTTGTGCCCATTGTTGCATTTCTGGCGCTGTAGTCCCAACTGAATGAAACGCCATCCGGATGCCAAAAGAGCCTGTCATCGCGTACTATTTTTAGTTGGTATATTTAAGAAATCAAACTGCCAACTAACGGAGAAATTGAGCAAGAGAGACAATAAGGTAGTTCTTTTAGTTTTTTTTTGCAATTGAAACACCTTAAAACATCGGCTGAGGAGGAGTTTACAGTGGCCCGGAGTACAATTCCCCCTCGATTTCCATCCAAAGTAAAAATTCCCTGTGTCACATAACTTGATCAGGTCCTCCATATTTTTCAAATAATGTTTCAAAAGAACAGAGGAAATGCGTTTTCCTTGCCTAAAATGTCATGGCCATCGTGAAATACTTTGGAGAATCGACTCTAAAGCATTTTGTACATAAATAAGCGAAATCTTTTTTCTTTGATCGTTTTCCTTAAGCCAATAGTGATAGTAGATGGTGATCTAACAAATAGTTGGATAAGGAATTCCGTGACAAGTGAATAAGAATTTTCGTCATCTCGTGTTAGTGATTCAAATTAGTAAAATGAAACTATATGTAAAAAATAATTTTACAAAAAAAAAATTGTTTTGAGAAGTAAGTGAAACCCTTACCGGTTAGGCTCAAGTAGATGTGTAGACACAATCTTTTTCACAATCCTTCCAACGCGATCAACTTTAAAACTAACCACTGTTACGTTAACGCGTTACGGCTCTTCCACCCGTTTCCCTTTTTTTTTCAGAGTCTGTTACAAATTGAATTGGTTCATTATTGTTTCCTTGACTTGTACCCGTCCTTTTCTCGTTTCTTTTTTTGTGCTTCTGCTGACATCTATGAGTTGACACGTGTCGGGACAACGCACATTCACAGAGAAAAGGTTAAGATCCGTGCTGAACACAAGTGGCCAATGATTCTTCCTATGCAATACGCAATGTGTGCACGGGTAGAAATCTTGTATAGACTTTTTTAAGTATTGATAATATATACATATGTACATAGAAAACTAAAGAACTTACCACCCCATCTTCCCGTGTCAACTATTCTAATCCAATCGAATTTTAAAAGTGATTGAACGACGTGTTTTGATTCCATTGTCTTCTGATGGATTGTGAAAATACAAACCGTCAAAAGATATATCTTCGTTCTCGTCATTTCTTTTTACTGCATTCAAACTCGGTAACTCGTCAACAGAGTTACCTCTTATAGGCGATTGGATCGTCCTTTGAATGCTAGTCGAACGTATTCCGCACTGGTTGACACACTTGTCAGTTACACGACAATGAACGCAGGTTGTTAATCGCCATGATGGCACGTTCTGGGGGTAAGAGATTCGCGATTGACTATTCATACAGCGTGGTTCAAAGAACGCTTTCGGTGGTGACGTATTCGTCTGGATGACGGGACGTGCGGAGATCAACGCGAAATCATTTAATCAACATCACGACGATCTTGTACGTACTTTTTTTTGGTATCATTTTCCTTGTTCTGCCTTTCCATTTTCCAAGGGATACTAGGCGGTTCAGGAAAGAGCAACTTCGCATTTAGTTAAGGCTGTTGACGTGACTGGCCTTCCAAAAAAAGTTGAAAACTTGTATATTACTTGCCTGCCCAACTGCGAACGTACACGAATGCCTAAAAGGTAGGTAGCAACGGAGTGTCAGACGTCGATAATAGTTAGGTTGAACGTACATACATCGCGTGAAAAATGATAAGTCTCCGAAATATTAGAGAACCTACGTTGATAAATCATACAATTTAATAAAAAGGCCTTTTTTATTTTGAATTTGACTTTGTTTTCCTTACATAGTTTAATTTACAAGCACAACTTTATGATTGCTTTCCCTCTTTCGTTTAATTCACTGTTATGATGAACACATTCTGCCTTGTATCCAATGTGTTACCCTTCTTAATTTTGTGTAATAAGTAACAATGCAAAACGAGTAGCCTGGTCGATGATGTGCATGCACTAAGCCCGCCATTTTTGCACAGGAGCACTCTTATAGAGCCTCCTAGCGGAACTTGATTTTACCACTCTCGACAAGTGCAATTTCTTCTGCTATTTGCCAAGTTCTGTTGCTTTAACGTGCGAAGCAAGGTTCCCTAGGTTTTCTAATTCGTTGGCGATATCAGTATTCTTAAACGCTTATCTTGTTCTTTATTGCATAAGATACCAATTGTGCTGTCTAGTTCCATTGGGGGTTTCTCAGTATGAATGATGGAAATACTCATAATGAATCTGATCAAAGGTATGATGTTATATAACAATGCCTTCAGAAGAAAGGCCAAAGAAAATCATAAGTTATTCTGTGTTTAGTGTGGTGGAGGAAATTGAAGCTTTGAAAGCCATATTATTTTCTGAATTGGATGTCACGTACACACAAAGGTAATGGGAACTGTTTTTGCATCAATTCACTCACCTGTGACTGCTGTGGTAAATGGCACTTAAATTTCTTCTTTAGTGGAAGGCCCCTGGAGCTTCAACATACATTATACCCATCTACAGCTGATGATGCCAATCAGCATTATGTATGTCTGACACTAGTCATGAAATTTCCACCAGATTATCCTGACCAACAACCAATAATAGCCTTGAAAAATCCCCGAGGCCTTGGAGATGATTTTTTGGCCAATGCTCTTAAATTATGCAATGAAAAATGTGCCCATTTTTCTGGAAGCCCTGTTATTTATGAAATCATTGAGGTAGTGTGACCCTAGTTGCTATACTTCAAATTTTTCAATAGTAACATCTTTTCTTTTTTTTCAGTTACTTCGTGAATGTCTCACGAATAGCAATAGACCAACTGGGCATTGCACTATTTGCTTGTTTCACTTTCACTCGGATGATGTGTTCACCTATACTCAATGCTATCACCATTTCCATTCACATTGCCTGGCTCGTTTCTGTGAAAGTCTCCAAATGCAATGGAAAGAGGAAGATGACCAAGAAGCTGTCAACAACCCCAGGGGCTCCAACTGGAAAGAGAAGAAACTGAAACAGGTGAAAATATTTAATGCTGACTTAACATCGTTCCAGTCAAACTTCAAATGTTATCGACCATTTATCAATCTGTAACGGATAGTTTACTTGCCCAGTGTGCCGTGAAATTATTAATGTCGAGTTAGCTGTGCTCAAACTAGCACCGCCTCCACATGAAGTTGAAAATTTCCAAGAAAATTTCCCGAGGGATTCCAAGTATACTGCATGGAGAAAAGAAATGGATAAAGAATACCAAAGACAAAAAATTAGAGGAGGCATCATAGATAAAGATATGGAGGACAGTCGATTCCTAGTTGTCACAGAAAATACTTCTATGATGCCCTCATCAATACCTGTGGCTCATTCAATTCCAGCGGAGGAAGAATCACAATCACAGAATCAACCACACATCAAGGCAACTCCAATGCAAGCTTCAGCAACAATGAAACTTCCAGTAGCGAGTAAACCCGAGTGGTCTCGTTCGCATCAGCGGAGACCTCCGCGAGGAAAATGGCTTCGTTCGTCTGAAAAAAACATGGAAGAACGTCCAATGTCTGCTCAAAATGTCGCACGCCCATCGAATCCTCCGAACCGGCAAATGTCGACAGAAAAGCACAATTCCCGAACTCGACTTCGTGCCGAAGAGCCGACTCATCCCACCACGGCTCATTCTAGTGAGACCCCTCCTTCGCGTCAAGCTCATATTCGTCCACCTCCCGGCTTCGCACCCAGGTAAGACGAGCCTTACGATACTACAGTTACGTTTGCGAGCTTTGTAATTCTATACTTTTATCATTCGATGGAATCAGATGACTAAAGTGGATACAGTCGGAGCTGCTTCCAGTTCGACAGACGATACTATTGCAGCACTGTAGATATCGTTTATTGTTATTATCCGATATTTGGTGTATCGGGATTTGCTCCTCCTTTCGTTTTGGTTACTACCTGTTGGGAAAAGCCGATTTTACCTAAAAATAAATGTCATCGTTGTATGCAGTAACGGTTAGTGAATTTATCTATTTTAAATTTAAAGTTCTCTTGCATGCGACTGAGTTTCTATGGTTTAATCAAGACGTATGCCACCTTGTTTTTTGGGGAAGTATGCAATGGTGGGCAGACTTGCTAAACTTTTAGGTTATCTCCTGCTGGGCAGTTGTGGCCTAAGTGTGCAGCTAGAAACGCCACCCGTGCAAACATTGGTTTCTATACGGTGATTCATTTTCTCGAATCAGCCGCAAGTATTTTGCGTGAACATTAACGTTCGATGTACATACATCGCATTAACACAAGACTACGGACGAAAAGAGTTTTTATGTCCTCATTTGAACACAGGTGTAGTAATCGAAACAGTACTATCTTAGCGGGAGTTGCCAAATTGGCCGGGGACTATCGTAACTGAGATCTTATCTCTGACTTACTGTGGTCCTAACGTAGCACTTCCGTTTTCATTTTGGACTGTTCCGCCGTTTCCTATCTCGAGTTAGTCGCTCGGTTGTTCGCTTTCACAACGGGCACATCGTTTTCCCTCCAATAATCAGCCAGTAATTTTTCGAAATCTTGTGGTGGAGAAACTTTGCAAAAAGGAAACTTTGATATTGGTTATTTGAACATGGAAGTGAACCAAATGATTGATGCATCTGATCTCGTTAAAGGTACTATTTCCCATTTAAACGTTTTAAATATTAATTATGTGGTTCTTCCCTTGGTGACATCACATCTGTTTTGGTATTCATACACAGGTGTGAGAGGCCGTTGCACTTCTATGGAAAGTGTTATTGCGACCTTGTCGAAAGGTTGTCAGTTTTGGAAAGTTCGGTCAGACAGAGGTTGGTACCTGCGGCGGTTTTGGCTGGATGTCGACCGCCTGTGTCTTCTTTATGTTCCTTCACAAAAACCGTTCTGGAGTACCTCACCGACTCACGGTAAGTTTATGCATTACTTTCGACCTCCTGTGAAATTCTGAACATTGACAGGCATCACTGTAAGGAAATCAACACAGGCTTCATGTATCGCATGCCGAACTTTAGCTGCACTAATCTAGTGTCATCGTGCATTACTATCTCTTCACTAATATTTCGTTATAATCATTCGATGTTTGAATGATTGATGAAATTAAATTTTTAGTCGATTTGACGGGAATCACGGATGTGCGACGTTGGAAATCCGCTTTTTATCAACATATTGAGAAAGGAGGACATTCAAAAAGGCGTTTAGATTTTGCACTGACCAATGAATTGTGCTTCACGGTCGTATTTGGCCAGCATGAATATAACCTGATTGCGCTGGACGAAGAAACCGCCGAGTTTTGGTTGACCAATCTGAAGAAACTTGTTTGCATTGTTCGCGCTGCCCAGCACGAAAATCAATATTGGATGTACTAAGTGTCTGCGTTAAACCTTTTCTTTGTGTTTTTTATTTAAACATTTCTTTACTTTAAATAAAATTTTAGGTGGTTGACGCGGCAGTTTAGAAAAGCTGATAAGGACAAAACAGGCGCTTTGAGCTTCGTACAAGTGCAAGATTTACTTGAGCGAATGAATGTTAAACTTAGTCGGAAATATGCCAAGGAGCTATTCAATGTAAAATGTTTTACATAATTTTGCATTTATTTCATCCTAAATTCGAATTTTCTCTCTGGGTAACATTCATAGGAGGCCAATGTAAATAAGAACAAGCAAAATGGAAAACAAGTACTGGACTGCCGGGAGTTTGTGCAATTTTTTCGCGTCCTCACAAAAAGAAAAGAACTGGATGAAATTTTTGAGAGGTGAGAGACTATTTCTGTTAAGTTCATATAAAAGACAGAAAATAACGTAGCGTGGTTATTGAAGATATGCCACAACGGATTCAGCAGCAATGACCGCCGAGGAGTTGAGGGCTTTTCTTTCTCAAGAACAATTTATAGATGTTGATTATGAGCAAGCCAACGCTTTGATTTCCAAGCATGAGGTCTCTACGGCCAAGGAAGAAGGATTACTCACCATTGCTGGTATAGTATCGTAAAAGAACTCATAATTCGATTGTGTGAAATAATAAGCGGATAAACTTTTTACAGGTTTCACGGCATTAATGAAGTCGTTTGGCATCGCCATTGAAGAACATAGCACTGTATTTCAAGATATGAATCAGCCTTTAACTTCATATTACATTGCATCGTCTCATAACACGTAAATAATCTGTTAATTATATCTATTTTTGCTTTGTTCAATTGATTCATGACCGTGGAAAATTAAAAGTGAAATTTTTTGGTTTTTTTTCTTAATAGATATTTGAAAGGAAACCAACTTACTAGTAAGAGCAGCGTACAGGCGTACATCAATGCATTAGAGCAAGGCTGTCGCTGCGTTGAACGTTCGTTTCGAAGCCACAAGTTTTAATTTTGTTAAGTTATCAAAGATAAATAATTTTAACTAAACGCAGTGGATCTATGGGATGGACCGGCCGGAGATCCAGTTATCTACCACGGACGCACTCTAACGTCTGAGTTAAAACTGATCGATGTACTAAATGAAGCAGTAAAGCCATACGCTTTTAAAACATCGCCGTACCCTCTGATCCTGTCACTGGAATGCCATCTTTCAAACAAACAGACAAAGAGATTAGCTTTCTTGCTTAAGGACGTTCTCGGAGGTGAACATTAAAAAAAAAATTTGTTTATTTAATTTTTTTCTTGTATCTAATTCCACGTTTCAAATTTACAGTTTTCTTTATTTTCTATTTTTGAATAACAGATATGCTGTATACCACGCCTGTTGATGATTCAATGAAAATACTTCCTTCTCCTGAAGCATTGAAAAATAAAATCATTATTAAGGCGAAAAAACCATCTGGAACAAGTGACTGTGAACCTGAAGAAAATTATAGCAGCGATGACGATGATGAGAGAAATTCGAGTGACAACGACAACTCGGATGATGCACCTTTTCAGACAAAACCACCAAACAAAACTGTTTCAGTTACAACTTCAGCAACTGATCTTGTGCAAAAATATGGGGCAGAGCAAAGCTATTCATCGAATACCGCACACATTTCCGAAGACATCCCAGTCACTGATGGAACAAAAGAAATTGAAATGCCGAGTCAAATAATGGGGCATGCCTTGTCAAATACTAGAAAAGAATCATATCAAGATTTAGTTGAAACAAGGGACACTGTAACACTACAAAAAAAAATATCTCTGTCTATTACGTCTTAATAATTTAATGTAATTTTAGGAGGAGAGTTCCTGCCTTTCAGATCTTATAAACATTTGCGAAGGGAAAAAATTTTCTGGTTTTCATCAAAATCTAACAACTAGTAAGAATTATTTCGATATGAATCAATTACTTTGCTAAACCGTAAAACCTTATCATGACAAATTTCAGGCCGATGCTACCATGTTTCGTCGCTTTCAGAAAAAAAAGCCAAAAAGCTGATTCGTGGCGAGAGATCGGCTGTTATACAGCATACTAATAATCAGCTGGTGAGAATTTACCCGAAAGGTTCAAGAACTGACTCGAGCAACTATGATCCTGCGCAGTTTTGGAGTTCGGGCTGTCAAATTGGTATACAATATAACATGATACGTTTGACTGTGTTTGTTGCACGTTAAAATGTGAGATGAGGAGTTCTGGCGAAAAGATCCGTAAGATAATTATTGGTTATTGCAATTGATTAGTTGCCCTGAATTACCAAACCGGTGGACTTTTTAAAACTATCAACAACGAATTTTTCCAGTTCAACGGAAACTGTGGATATGTACTTAAACCAGCCATTCTACGTAACCCAGAAACAACTGAAACTTCCGGAGCAGCTGAAGTGTGAGTTTAAAGCAGACAATCGAGACATCTCGTTGTTTTGAGTAACCAGTACGTTTTTGTGTTCCATAGCAGGCGAAATAAAATTGTTCGCCTTCAAATCATAACGGGGCAAAATCTTCCTAAAACTGAAAAAAACGTTATTGATCCCTATGTTACAATTCAAATTATGGGTCATCCTGCGGACCAATATAAGTTTAAAACTAAACGTGTAGAAAACAATGGTATGTGGGGGAAACTTTCAAAGTAAAGTTCGTTCATAAAATACCGTAATTTGATTCTTTATAGGTTTTAATCCTTGCTGGAAGGAGACGGCTGAGTTTCGATTAACTGTACCAGAATTGGATATACTCGTTATCGCGGTAATGGACAAAGACACAATGACGGATAATGATTTAGTTGGTGTCGGAGTCTTTCCGGTAAAAAGTTTGAAATCAGGTAAATGAATAAAACAATGCAAATTTTTCGTGGTAAAATTGCTAATAGTATATACATTATTGTTTAAGGATATGGACATATTTGTCTAATGTGTCCGGAAGGAAATATTATGCCGTGCGCAACCTTATTCGTCCATGTATCGATTCACGAAGAAACACCTGTGAAATAACTGTTTTTCCAGATTTTTGGTGCCAATAATAAAGATCATTTTCTCCCGCTAAAATGGCTATTGAAAGTGGCAGTACTCTTCGATAGATATATGCAAAGTAGATTAAATTTGCTCGGAAAATGTGTTTTTAAAATATACTAACAATTTTCGTATCAATAAAAGAAATCCCTGAATGTTACAGTCACGATGAAACTTGAAAATCGGCTTTCAGTGCTCTATCTCGTTACTTGACTACTTGCTTTTGACAAGCCCGTAGTCGTCGAGTTCGAATACAATGTTTATGTGTTCAACATCGTCTGCTACATATCTGTTCTGTCCTTTGTAATAATTCCGGGGTGTCTTCTCTTCCAATTCATACCATCTCTTACCTCACGATGGGTTTACTGAGCAATCCATCAGATAAGCAACTTTCTCCATTAGTGCTAAAATTTATCGCAAAGCAAAAGGCGCTATCTTTCTTGCTTTATGTAGGAAGTATAGTTTGGCTTGCGTGTCTTGCCTATCGTCAGTTTAATGCCGGTAAGCTTCCTATTTCTTTTACAAATATATTTATCTTTGCATAACATTCAAGTCATGTCCAGGAACTTACTTCTCGGAAAACGCTTTGTTACCTGGTCTTGTACATTCAAATTTCAAAGAAGATTTTCTTGCCCGCCAGTATTTAGCTGCTTTGAAAGTAAGTGACTTACAAACTAAAAATTTGTATCATGTAGTAAGAGTTAACCCTTCATATTAATGGACATTTCTGTACCATGCAGGGAGAAGCAGAAAGATATCCTAATGGTATGCCTCATGCATTCATTGCTGCCCAGTTCAAACAGCTTGGATTAGATACTTACACCCACAACTTCTCTGTTACATATCCATTAGATCAAAATGAGGTTTTAATTTGCATATGATTATTTGAAACTAGAGTTGCTTTAAGGATTTCCATCTGTAGATCTATTCAGGTAAAAATGTTTATGGAATTTTAAGAGCCTCGAGAGGCGCTAGTACAGAATGCCTCGTCATGTCAGTTCCATACCGACCTCCCAACTCAGTGTTAACTGGAACTAATGCTGGAATTGCTATTATGCTTTCCCTGGCGGCTTCGTTCCGAGGTAAAGAAAATTACATTTTTCTGTGGTGTACTTGATTTTCACATTTTTTTCTTGGTCTATAATTTATATTTTTTTAGCTGCATCGTACTGGGCACGAGATATAATATTTCTTGTTACCGAACATGAGCAACTTGGGGTGGAAGCATGGCTAGAAGCGTACCATTATACGTCTTCCAGCTCCAATGCAATCCATTTCGGACAGCTCGATGCCCGTGCTGGCGCGATACAAGTAGGATAAACGGACATACACGAATAAAGAATGTGTTAACCTTCTGTTGATTAGGCAGCAATTAATCTGGAGTTGCCCTATGAAAAAATATCTCATATTGATGTGCGAATGGAAGGTCTTAATGGGCAACTGCCAAATTTAGATCTCGTGAACCTTGTCCACAGATTGTTCCAACAAGAAAGATTTACCACTACGTTGAAAGAGAAAGTAAAATATTGAACATTGGCTAGCTCTACCGTTCTAATTAACTAACATAAAGTTATGACTCCAGGAGGACCATCCCGACCCTTTTAGTATGGAGGGTTGGATATATTCTGCTTCGTCGTTATTGTCACTGATGGTCTCTCAAGCCACTGGAGTACCCACAGGAAACCACGGACTCTTCCACAGGTTGTTAAAACAGAATTTTCAATTTTTTTACTAAGCAAATTTTTAACATGCTTTTCTAGGTTTGGAATCGAAGCCTTGACAGTTGCAGCGTCTTACAAGAAAGGATGGCATGGATCGAATTTTCTCTTTATTGGAAGGTAACTGTACTATTTAAAAAATGCAATGCGTACTCGTTACTAATTTTACAGGCCCACTGAGCTAGAGCAATTGAAGGCATTATGAGGAGTCTGAACAACCTACAAGAGCGATTTCACCAATCATTCTTCTTCTATTTATTACCTGCTACGAACCGCTACATTTCTATTGGTAGAGCATGCATCTTTTGATGCTCAATAGAGATTACACATTTTTTAAATTTCCAGGTGTATACATGCCGCCATTTGGTCTTATGATTGGTGCAATGTTGCTGCAAGCCGTTGCACTTTATATTTCTCGAAAAGAAAAACCGAACGAAAATGAAAGTTGGAACTTCCTCAATCTAGGATCATTTCTTTTATACAGCACAATCTGTGGACTGATTTTTCACTCTGCCCCTGAGAAGCTTACCGGATTTAATCGGTATATGGCATTAGGGCTTAGTACTGAAGACGTTGTTTTTGGAGGATTTTGTATACTTAGCATAGTTCATTGCATGCTAACTTCAACGTTTGGTACAAGGTAATCATTGCACCTAAATTATGGTTCAAATTTAAATTCCTTTTTCTGTGTAGGACACTGTGTACTCAACGTTTGTCGGCCAAATGTGTGCAGTGCGCTATTCTTTTACTGACATCCACGTTGATGTATGCAGTTGCAATGGGTAATGTTTCCCTTGCCGTTCTCACCTGCTTAGTAATCAGCCCGGTTTTTTCAATCGCAAAGGCAGTTTCCCAAAGGTTTACATTGGCATGTTTTAAAAAGTTTCTAACACTATAGTAAAAGTTGTTTCGTCTATTAAGGTTTTTTCAGTATTGTCGCCGTCTTCTACTAATTTTAGTACACCCACTTTGTTTGCTATTTATCGCAACATTTATCGACACATACAGAGTATTTCCGGAAGAAATTAATCAACCATGGAAACTTTTGGGGAAAACGCATAGTGCTGCTCAGCGTGCCCTGGTTTACGCAGTAACTGATGGAATGTTTTACGGAAACTGGCTTTTTTTGGCTGGAACAACTCTTTATCTGCCGCTGTGGTCCCTGGCATGGGCGAACATGAGTAATTCGTCAAATTAAATTTCAAATTTTTAGAATATCCCTTTACATTGTTGTACTAGCTATTGCCAATTACATGGTTTCCTCTTTTTGGAACATCTATTGTGAACTTTACTAAAAAACAAATGATGTCGTAGTAGAGTTATTGAAACCTCAATCTAAAAAATCTAGCATTGATAGTTTTCTATAAATTCTGACAGTAGTAATAGTACTGTACAATACTATCTGCAGAATCATACATTTGAAATCAAATCTATGACCATTGCTTTCTGCTTTGGTTGCGGAAACTTATAATGCGTAATGCCTTTAACTTAGAAACAGATTTGCGTCTGCTTCCCCTCTGCTCCCCAATCAGTTACCAAAGTGGTTCAAGCCTTCATAATTTGTTTACCAAATTGTGGCAACAGGCATACGAAGCCTCCATTTTATGCTTTCATTTTCTTTAGGAACTAATATGAAAGTAAATGAGAAGAACCTGATTGCTATCGCCAATGCACCAAATTTGGTTGTCGACAAGGAAGGCTGGCTCAATAAAAAAGGGGAAAACAGTAAGGGTTTCCAAAAGCGTTGGTTTGTTCTGAAAGGAAATCTTCTATATTATTTTGAAAAGAGAACTGACAAAGAGCCAGCTGGGGTGGTTATAGTTGAAGGATGTACAGTAGGTAAATGTGGTTTATTATCAGAATGTTCTAATGCTAAGTTTAATACTAGTTAATAATTGTGTAATTATTTGTTCAGAATTGTCAGAAGATGATGAAGCATACAGTTTCAATATTACATTTCATGGAAATGGAGATCGAACATTTATTTTAAGTGCTGAAACTCAAGAATCCATGGAAGAATGGATGAAAGCAATCACTTGTGCTAGCTACGACTATATGAAAGTGATGGTTGCTGAGCTACAAAAACAAGTGGATGAACTAACAGGTTAACGTTCTAGAAACATTTTTGTTTTTCAACAAGAATCACAAATGTTCAATTTAATCAGAGCTTGAACGGTTACGGAAACTTGGATTCAACAGTGTGATCGATGGATCTACATTACCCCCTGTTGTACCTTCCAGACACCGTCACAACCCTTTTAACTTAGTAGAAAGAGAGGCCAATATTAATGTTGCAACCCGGAAAGTAAACAAAAAGCAAAACTTTTCTTCCATTCACAATGAGTATGGGCAACAAATAATTAGAGAAAGAGATGTTTGGAAGAAAGATAAGAAATCCAAAGAAACTAGTGGAACCAGCATAATTAGTGAAGATGTCTTGGTTGTTTTATAAATAATCAAGTTAGTTGTAGTTTGAAACAAAAATTGACTATTATGAAGTCATATTGCCTTCATTTATAAACTTTTAAAAAGCATGCTATGTCTTTAAGGTCCCTTTTGATCTCCTGATATACAGTGATTCAGCTTCACTTTGTGGCCTCCAATTCATGTTTTGAATCATTGCATTTTCATGTTTCCCATTTAAGGTCGTTAACTATATATGAAAAAATTTTCAACTTACAATACACAAGAAAGTAAGATGTTTATTTACTGATTCAATTGAAGATGGATATTTATACACATATCAATTCCTACGAACTGCACTAAGATAATACAGCCTTACTTATTTTAGTGCAACAGCATTAAACATTAAAACACAGCATAACCATAGCGGGCTATGTTAATTGTAACATTATCAGCAATTATTTTAACTACTGCCAAGCTAACTAGCAAAATTCAGTCAAATGGGAGTGGATCGCCTTTGTGTGACCCGCCAAAAAAAAAAATTGGTTTGCTTTCCAAATTCGAAAGTTAAAGCATTTATAACTGTGTAATTCTTAAATAAAAGGGGGCAATATGTGAATACATAAAAGTTAATTCTTGGTAAGCAATGTAATACATTGAATCTAAGCATTGGAACTAATATTCTTTAATGGTTTAGCTACTACTTAGTCGTTTGTTATCTATTTATTTGGAATTTCAGTACTTGGTTCTTACATCATTTGCCTTGTATTGTAATTGTTGGCTGGTTCTGACTTATATTGTGTCACTATTGTTCTGAGCAACCCTGGTTGCATTATTTGCTTCATTCTTTAAATGTTCTTGTTTTTATTCGAGCATCATAGAACCATTTAATAATACGAATATTAAGCAAATTGATTTTCGACCATAGTTGTAAAACTGTATTTTAATAAATACTCCTGGTTCCGGTTGCCTGTTGGCTGTTATCGTTTGCCGAATCCCGATTGTCCGCTTCGCTTTAAAAAATGCGAGATAATTTATAGCCGTAGAGCATCATGTAGTACATGGCATTAGCCCGTCAACTTACCACTCAAGTTTTTCTCTCTGAATGCTAAGTCATGGCTCTCTTTGAACTTAGTGGCATTAATTCTCGTGCTAACTTTAAAACTACTGAAGATGGTAATTTAAACGACGAAGTGCATTCCCTAAATATTTTTGGGAATCCTACTCAACTAGCCTTGCCGCCACTGGGTTGCGTAAGTTTCTGCTATACTTGCTGGCATAGTCTATTACCGTTCATTTAATGGATTTTAATTTCACGCTATTTTTTAGCCCAATCACAAGAACCTTGTTGACGAGCATGGCAGAGAAATGAAAATAAATTATGACCATGGTACCACAACATTGGGCTTCAAATACCAAGGGGGAATTGTTCTTGCTGTAGATTCAAGAGCTACTGGAGGACAGTACATTGGTAAGAGAGAAAAACCATACCAAGCAATGCAAGGGAACTAAAGTATTTCATGTGCATTACAGGATCTGGATCTGTAAAAAAAATCATTGAAATCAATGACTTTTTACTTGGGACTATGGCTGGTGGAGCTGCCGATTGTACCTATTGGGAACGTGTTCTTTCAAAGCAGTGCAGATTGTATGAGTTGCGTAATAAGGAACGCATCTCTGTTGCTGCTGCATCCAAACTGCTTGTGAATATGGTGTATAATTACAAAGGCATGGGGCTTAGTATGGGAGTAATGATTGCTGGTTGGGACAAGAAGGTATGTCAGCAACTAAATATTTTGTTGTCATTCAAATTTGGTTTCTTTAAATCTTTATTTCTTAGGGCCCTGGTTTGTATTATGTTGATAATGATGGTACTAGAACCCCAGGACAGGTCTTTTCTGTAGGATCTGGATCCCTATATGCGTATGGTGTCCTTGACTCTGGCTACAGGCATGATCTTGAAGATGAAGAAGCGTACGAACTCGGACGTAGGGCTATCTATCATGCAACATATCGTGACGCAAGCAGCGGTGGTATTATTCGAGGTGAGTTCTGAATATTTGATGGTTGTCAAAAAGATTTTGTGTAAACTATAGAATTGTTTTACAGTCTATCATATTAAAAGTACTGGATGGGTCAAGATTTCTGAACAAGATTGCACAGAGCTTCATTACCAGTATGAAGAAGCTGAGCGTGGCTCTAAATAATTTCTTATTATTTCATTCAATCTGAACTTCTTGATTCATTATGGTAAATGAAATACATTTAATAAAGTTTGATTTAATGGTTATTGATTTGCAAACATCTGCTTTGGGCCATGATGTCTTAATAAATGTTAACGGTTAAAGTGTAATAGTAAAACTGTTCGAGTTTCGGACAGATTAGTACAGTTTTGCGATCCTACAGAAACTGCCTATACTATATTATCATATCTACCTTCTGGATACAAGATAAAACAGTGAAAATCTGTATATGATTAAGGGCTAAACATTTGACTGTTGGCAGAGCATGTTAAAGGTTTCGATATGGGTGCACTAATGAGTAAACTGAGAATATAATAAAATATATTTAAAGGAAAATATAAAAAAATTGAAAATAATTAGAACTGATTCCGCACTATACGGAAAAGATAACGAGGTACAATCGTATACAACAATAAGCTATTCAATTCTTAATTAGAACACCAACATTAGTAATACAAGGACAATCTACAACTTTCGAAGAACTAAAGACGAAAAATAAAACGGATAGAGCATCGTTCAAGATAAAAAATAAATAATAAATATTGTTGAAATAAAAAGTTTTTTGTGTAAAACGGATTGCCATAGCCGTATGCCATAACAACCTCTATACTCTGGTTTAGGGCGCATTTTGGCGTCTACTTTTAGTTCAACTTTTTTAGTGAACTTGTATTGTTGTGTCAACTGCCCGGTAGATGGTTCAACTAGGCGACCGTTTTAGCGACAACGCCAGTGGGAGATTCAACTGAAACAGTTGAGCTTTTTCAGGGCCCATTTTGGCGTCAACCTTTTGTTGAACCTTTTTAGTTCAACTTATCGTCAAAGTTGGCGCCAAAATGGAAGTTCATCGCTACAGTTGAGAAAGGGGAGGAGTTGCAGTTCAGTTGAAGGTCAACGGTGGTCTGGACCACCGTTGAAAAAGCTCAACTGTTTCAGTTGAACCTCCCACTGGCGTTGTCGCCAAAACAGTCGCCTAGTTGAACCATCTACCGGGCAGACCACCGTTGACCTTCAACTGAACTGCAACTCCTCCCCTTTCTCAACTTTTGCTCAACTCTTCCGTTTTGGCGTCAACCTTGACGAAAAGTTGAACTAAAAAGGTTCAACAAAAGGTTGACGCCAAAATGCGCCCTTCAACTGAACTTCAACTCCTCCTCTTTCTCAACTGTAGCGATGAACTTCCATTTTGGTGTCAACTTTGACGAAAAGTTGAACTAAAAAGGTTCAACAAAAGGTTGACGCCAAAATGCGCCCAAAGAAAACTTAGATGAAGACTTCAACCACATTCTTCAGTCATTTGCTTCAAGACTTTCGTCGATACAGTAAGTAAGTAAACGGTTGGTCAAATAATTGGATATTGATTTCTTCTGACTAGATTATTCACTTGGTTGGTAAGCATTCACTTGACCGAATAGTAGATTTTGTTTATCTTCTCTGGTTGCATCTGATATAAATTTTTTCAATACGTTAGGTATAGTTAGTAAAAATCAAGCACTGAACGTTGGTAAAAACCTATACTTGACAAGTTATTTTACCAGTATGTGGTTGTCAAATACGGTGTATTCTGATGATAACGTAAGACAACAAAACATGTGTCCTGATTATATATTTTCCTTATTTTCAGGGGCTTGGATATCGGACGACTGCAATGTGTGAATTGTTTGTTGCTTAATGTATAAAGAAGTGCACTGCGAATACCCGTAACGGATTTTCGAGAACGGAGGAACAAATTGGACACAACAGTTTCTCATCTACTTCACCTTGAAATCTGTTGATTTCAATTCCCATAATGAACGGCCAAAAACAGGCAAGGAAAACGCTGACCTAATTAATTAAATACACTGGCAATATCACAAAAGGTTGTGTTCCTTCCCTTCCTTTAGCAGGCAACAGAAATGACGGAAATACAAGCGATAGCAGCGCCGTCGCGTGGTAGAAAAATCAAGGTTGTATATCACTGCCTAACGGGCATTGAGAAAACCTTAAATCGGGACTGCCACCTTGTTTGACTTCCATTTGAATCCGGACTGTCGACGTAGCAACATGTAAGTGGGTATTTGATTCAATTATATTTTATGATTATGACTGTTCATATTCAGTTGTTACCAGTTATACTTCCTGCTAGATGGGAATTTGAGTTTTTAAGCATACTAGGTTCAGTAAATCGTGATAAATGTGTAATGTGATAAGTGGCAAAATTTACTTCATAGCCGTCATACTCAATAATTGAGATAATTGACAATTTTCAGGATGTCTGACGATAACTGCATTGGCATTTCAGAAAATCTAATGCCGCCTCCTCGTCCCTCTGCTCATGAGGCTGCATCCCAAATAATGATTAATAAAATAAAAAATAAGTTTTAAATTTTGATTTTGTTAATTTAAGTGATTAAATTGTATTTTTCTATGCCTAGTCCTCCATTGCACGGCCAGTGGAATGTGCTCACTGATCAGCAATTCATGGTTGTGGTGAAATGATATTCTAATGTGGTAGACCTGAAGATGCATGGTGGCAGTGTTTAATTGCCTTGCAGTCTGGTGTTTTGTAAGTATTTCACATACCTTTTCATTACTGAGTTTAAAGTTATAATTGTATTCTACTTCTCAGTTTTGGGAGAGAGGAAGTCTACAGTGATTTTCTTTTCTTCATGGAGCACTGGAGAAGGCAATTGTGAGTTCGAGGAATTATGATAAATCATTATTTAAATGTTGATTGATTTTTCTTGTGTCATTTAGGTTTAAGAAATCATGGGCAGTAGTTCTGATGTAACTGTTGGGAATCTGCTGGAGTTAGTAACTAACTCATTTCTGGTACAAATTGTTATTTGCCCATTTTGTATTCTTTTATGGTGATGATCTATTTCCCGTGTTTCTGATTAACATGAAGAATGAAATTTCTGATTTTAGATATCTAAGTTATGGTAGGTTGCTTAGTTGGTAGAATTTAACATTGGTTCTTTGATCTTGTATTTTAGTGTGATCCAGTACAGATAGTGGGAGTTAATTGGCATGGCGTATACGTTGTCGATGCCATTTTCCTTGGGATTAGGTAATTATGCCGCAATTCGTTATGATAAATGTACGTTTCTGCTGTGATGAAAACGAGTTACCGTTTGATTTTCGTGAAAATATTCTTTAGGCTGTAATTTTCTGACATTTTAAAATCTAAATATTCTTCTTATTGTCTGGCTTAGTTATCGAATTAAGTTTATATATAATTTTCAGTTCATGATATTCCTGGTCGGCAATAGCTGTGGTGAGTTTGATCTTTGAGCGTGACATTGCTACTTGTAGGCATGTTAGCGTTTTATGTCTGGTATCGGTTGGCCGCGCATCTAGGTTTGGCACACTCTCGCGTTTCGCGTTTAATGGAAAAATTCTTTGTTTATATTAAAGTTGGAACGCCGGAGTAGAGTAAGATTGTAAATATATTAAAATTTTTTTTTATCGGCATGTAATGTTTTGATTTAAAATTTTAAAAAAAATATAAAATCCTTTGTTTATATTAAATGGGGTAGCTATTCATTTCTCTTTTTGCGGTTGGAACGCCGGATCTGAAAAGTGGGTGGGAATGCTCATTAGTGAAAATATCGGTGTTATGGAAAATTTTTGTGGTAAATATATTAAAATTTTCGTCTGCAGTCAATATACCAGCAAGTAATTTGTTTAATGTATATGTATTCGTTAATAGATACATGGATATACTGGATCTTAGGGGACTTCAATTTTTTTGTATGTGGTATAATCGGCTTGCCAACTAGAATGAACTGACTAATGGTTAATAGCGAAAACAATTTTAAATTCTTGTCATCTAACATTGTTAATTACGCCTCCAGTGATAAATCTGAAGTAATGTTCGAAGAATATCTGTAATGCATGTTATGTAGTAGTACAAATTATCTTACTACATTAATATTTTATTTATAAAATATATACGCATAAGTTTTTTATTTGGAAAAATTTTTTCGTGTTTTTTCTTACATTATTATTTTTGAGCTATTTCTTACATACTAATGTACGTTGATTCTCCATCACAACTTAAAATCCCTTCGAAACTTAAAATTTTTTTGAAGTGTGGATTTGTGAGATACTAGAGCCTACCAATGATTCAACGTACGGCCGATAGCTTGGAAACTTGTCGATAGATCACTCGGAAGCTTGCCCAAGTCCCCCCTTCCAAGTGGCCGCGTGGTGTTTTGCGGAACACGCTCAGTTGCCCTGGGAATTCGACGTTGTATCCATTGATCCCTACCAGGTAGCCCCCTCCAAGGGGCCACGTGGTGGTGATGGGAAACAAGGCCCTGCTACCCTGACAGCTTTAACGCCAGCTACATGCCACAGTCTGTGACTCATCCCAATCAGGTATTCACACTTGGGCGCATTGTTCAGCTATCTTAACTAAGTTTACCTCAAGGTGGGCACTAAAAGAAACATATCTATGACAGTGGTATATTTGGATATCATTTTGTTTAACCATGCAGGGAATTGAACCCTGTACTCTGTCTAGCGTGCAATTCCGATGTGCTACCATTAAGCCATGAATCCTGTTATTAATTGGGCTATTTTTTCTGGTATCTTAAAGACAGCCTTCTTCACTTAGAAGAAGACTTAGATTCACTCAGACGAACGTGATTTTTTCTGATAAAAATTTTTATTAAAGCCGTTAGAGAAACAATGAACAATACAACAAAACAATAATCAAATGTAATAAATCGCCTTCTCTTACCAACAGTCTTCCCTTTAAGCACTGAGTCTATTTGTCTAGTTAAAATGCTTGTAATATTGTTAGAAGAGCAGGTATGGCAATCCGTTTTACCCCCCAAAAAAATATCGGCCTTTTTTTTTCTGTTTCACTGCTATCGCCATCTAACGGTCACGTTTCTAGTTAATTCTCTACATACACTGACCGAAAAAAATTTTAAGCCCGACTTTCTGTTTTTTACGGTTAATTCAAAAAGTAGGAGCCTGATATAAAAATATACCCCATTTTCGTGATCAGCGATCAATTTCGAAT
Organism: Daphnia carinata; assembly: GCF_022539665.2. NCBI lineage: Eukaryota > Metazoa > Arthropoda > Branchiopoda > Diplostraca > Daphniidae > Daphnia > Daphnia carinata. The sequence continues at coordinate 7,014,172 of NC_081340.1, forward strand.
CGGAATAATGTATTTTTAATGAAATCTAGGATTTGAAGAAAATTGGAAAAGTGAGAAGGCCATAGCATTCTTACTTTTTCAATTTTGGCAAAATTTTAGATTTCGCTTTAAATACATGGTTTCGATGCAGAATTGAACACGCATCACGCATATGAGAATTGTTTTCTCGTGGGACTCATACTTTTTGAATAAAACGTAAAAAACGGTGAAGTTGGGTCTAAGAAAATAAGCCCGAATAAAAAAATAAGCCCGACTTTATCTTTAAATGACGATTATTTCAAAAACGACTAACATGACAAAAAACAAATGGCTTTTTCTGAATCAGCGTTAAAATTGGGTTATACGGTGGGATTTTCTTCGCATTCCGAGAGATTTCGATTTTTTCCGATTTTGACAAAAGTGAGAAGGCTATGGCCTTCTCATCATTGCAATCTATGGCAATCCGTTTTACCCCCCCAAAAAAAAAAATATCGGCCTTTTTTTTCTATTTCGTTGCTACCGCCATCTATCGGTTGGTAGGAGTAAAACAGAAAGTAAGGCCGATATTTTTTTTTTTTTTTTTTTTGGGGGGGGGGGGGGGGGGGGGGGGATTAAAACAGGTTGCCATACATTGCATCAGACTTACCCATTCGCCAACCCAAGTGTGCATATGTCTTTCTTGGACAATTATTTTATTTTGCTACTATGTTTGGTAAACTGCAATTATGCCCAATATTTTTGTCTTTGCATTTTAGGTTTCCTCTTAGATCATCTATACCTGATCATGTGTTCTAAAGTGATCTGCTTTCACAGCAGCTACATTTCTGTGTTCTTTTCCGTTGGTCTATGGTTCTGAATTGAGGCAGGTATATCTATTATGCTATGTCACTAAGTACTATAGGGAAAAGAATAACTGAAGTTGATTGAGATCTATTCTCATTCTCCTGGTATCCATCTCAACAGGTTTTTATTTGCTTTTCAACACCCATTTCATAGTGGTACGTGTGACTTTGATTAATATTACCATAAAGACTGCTGAAAATGGGTGTGGTACAGAAACCCAGAAATGGCATGAGTTCAACATCAAACATGGATTAGGCACTTATCGGTTTTTTGTCTATAGAAAAAGTATTTTTAATGCTATTATTTTGCATTCACAGAATTTTAGCAGGGGATCAAGTCAAATCTGGAAGTGTTACAGGATGGAAGAGGTGCCCTGTAGTCGAAAAAACACTGAGAGTGCATTACTGTTAAGGTATGAGGTAAAGTAATAGAGTAATGCAAATTGTCTAATGAGAAGTATCATCTTGTGTTAATAAATCTGGTACAATCCTCATAGAATCCTTCATAGTGTCACAGCTAGAAGCTTCTAATAATTCTGCTTCTCTGGCTAAAGAACAACTTGTCCTTTACGTTCAGAGTGTTGGTGAAGCTGGATACTTAAATGGCCCTAAAGATGTTTCACTTTGCTGGCATTGCAGCGATGAACATCATACATGGACTCTTTAGGTATGAAAGGAATTTTCTTGAAAAAATTTTGAATTTATGACGAAGCATTTCTCCTCCTTTTTGCCAACCATGTCTAATCTACAACAAAAAATTTATCCAATAGGAAAGGATTTTCATATAGTGGGAACATAACTATCAACAATGCAACATTCTACGGGTGCTATTTTATCATTCAAGAGCCTTATACAATGATGTTCATCTGCAATTTGTATGGCCTTTCTCAAGCTTCTGCCAGAAGTTGAATCTATGAGTCATGTAAGTCACATGAGCAACAATTGAGATGCTTAATGGTGTTGTTTTTCTTTTCTCAGTATAGGTTAATAGTAACATTGGATCTGAAAAGATTTTTGGTTGGGGCAAGACACTGAATAAATTGTAATGATTGGATGGATGATATGACATTTCTATACTTCATTCGGATTCTCGAGACGGTATTTTATATTTAAAAAATTGAAGTGCATATCTGGGCTCCCTTCCTTTCCGTAGCCCCGTTTCCCCTTGACTCGTAATAAGCCCGTAGGGGGTCATGCCCCTACTGTACGGTATATATAAAAATAACATATACCGAGGTTTGGAGGGCTCTGGCCGGAAAGGGGACGTGGGGGTCCGCTTAGTCCGATGATGTGTTCACGGAGGGCGACGTGGCTATCCACAAATCCGAACTAAAGGTTAATCGCTCCAGTAAAAATGTTCCATATCTTCGGCTCTTCTTCCGGCTTCTCTTAGCCAATCACCGGGTAATCTCCCCGGTGGGTCAACAAGGCAGTGTCTCCCCCTGCCTGGGTTGACGGCAACTTTTGAAAGGGCTATTGTGCCTTTTTAAAGTTGCAAAAATAATTGTGATGTGCAGAGAATTGTCAATAAAATTTTTTTTGTAAAATTTTTTTTGCAAAATTTATTTCTTTCATTGTCTGTTTTCGCTGTGTTTACAAATTACATTTTTATCAACTTTTTTTTTATTTAGCTTGCTCAGTTCAATTTTATTGTTTTTGCCACCTTTGATAGTAAGCATTGTTTCCATTGGTTTATCGTTTATCTGTAAGTATTCAATTATTATTTATTACACTCTTTGAATTCTTCAACTTAGATTCAAGGAATAACTTGTAATATCTGGATATTTTCTGAAGTAATTTTGAATTTGTATTTTATTTTACACGTATGGGAACCGATCCCCAGACATTCAGCGTGCAACGCCGGTGCTCTAACATTGAGCCACGAGATATATATAAATTTTTTTTATCGCATATGATATGTTATCGTCTAGTATGTTTATGCAGTCCTTCACAACTATATGTTTATCTGTCTATTGCTGCAATAAGGACCATAGCTCTGTGGTATAGTCTTCAGCTGCGATATCTGTTACCCTGTGTTCAAACCTCAGTAGATGTTTAAAAATGAAGCAGAATATATGTAGAAAACTTTTGCAGTGTTGCATTTCAGTTTTATTCTAAGTGTAAATGCAAGTCCGCAAGTGACTAGAAAAAAGCCAACGTATCATTATATAATTCATGGCTCATTGGTAGAGCATCGGCGTGGTATGCCGAACATCCAGGGTTCGATCCCTGGATAATAATTGAATGCTTACAGATAAACGATAAACCAATGGAAACAATGCTTACCATTAAACGCGGCCCAATGCTTACCATCAAAGGTGGCCAAAACAGTAAAGTTGAATTGGGCAAGATAAATAAAAGTTGATACATGAAATGTGTAAACACAGCGAAAACAGACAATGAAAGAAACAAATTTTGCAAAAAATATTTTATAAAAAAATTTTATTGACAATTCTCTGCACATTACAATTATTTTTGCAACTTTAAAAAGGCACAATAGCCCTTTCAAAAGTTGCCGTCAACCCAGGCAGGGGGAGACACTGCCTTGTTGACCCACCGGGGAGATTACCCGGTGATTGGCTAAGAGAAGCCGGAAGAAGAGCTGAAGATTTGGAACATTTTTACAGGAGCGATTAACCTTTAGTTCGGATTTGTGGGCAGCCACGTCACCCTCCGTGAACACATCATCGGACGAAGCGGCACCCCACGTCCCCTTTCCGGCCAGAGCCCTCCAAACCTCGGTATATGTTGTTTTTATATATACCGTACAGTAGGGGCATGACCCCCTACGGGCTTATTATGAGTCAAGGGGAAACGGGGCTACGGAAAGGAAGGGAGCCCAGATATGCACTTCAATTTATGAAAAATTTAATACCGTTTTTAATTGAGAACCTGACTGAAGTATGGAAATTCCATGTAGTGTATCCAAACATAATAATTTATTCAGGACCTTGCCCCAAACAAGAAACCTCTTCTGATCAAAATTTATTGTTCATCTATAATAAGACAGTAAAACACCATTAGGCAAAAAAACTCTTAATTCATATATATAGTTCATACCTTACATGATTCGTGAGTTGATTGCGAGCATATTCTTCTGTCAGAAGCTTCAGAAGAGACATTTACGATTTTCGTTTACGCTCACCATGGATGCTGGTAGACTAGACATTTAAAGTAAAGACACTTTTCCCAATTCCAACAGTTTTGATTCTTACTTGTAAGTTGTTATTGCACGAGAATGCAGCGACGAAATCCGCGGTCTTTTTGCTGTTGACAAAAAGAGAGTCTTGGCACCACCGAGATCTTGTAAAACTTCGATCAGCTTAGCTCTCTTATCTCTTTTCGAGCACTGAAAACACAGCTGTTCAACACCCGGATTGGTGCCATCGACAATGCCTGTTGTGACGAATATGTAGTCTTCCATGTACGTCGCAGCCAGCTCTTGCACTTCATCTGGGAATGTAGCCGAAAACATACAAACACGACGGATTCCCTACAGAGAAACAAATAGTATTACATCAATCAAATCTCATACTCAAAAGCCATCGAGGACATACTTTCGGATGCATCGTTGGATGATTGACAATTTTTTCAACATTGGGACCGAAACCCATATCAAGCATTTGATCAGCTTCGTCCAAAATTTAAAACCTGACTCCCGAGAAGTCAAATACTTCACGGTCGAGAAAATCATTGAATTGCCCCGCGGTCGCGACAAAAATATTGCACCCAGCTTGAAGATTTGACCGCTGATGGCTCGTGAGAGTTCCTCCATATATAATCACTGACTTTAAAACCGAACTGTAGGAGAATTTACACGCCTCGCGGTGAATTTGAATGGCCAATTCACGAGTGGGTGCGACAATTACAACTTCTGGCTTTTGCCCCATGGCATGAGACGCACCAACAACACCTTGTTCTAACAATATGTTCATAACCGGTACCAAGTACGCCGCCTGCATGAAAAAATGTAAAATTTTAGATGACTTAATCAACGAATATCACGAAGGGTTTGTTGAGTATCTTAGATGCAATTGGACCTTTTAGTAGTCGCAATCACCGGCGTGCCCACTCAAAATTACTTTTACTTCAACTTACCCAGTTCATACCGACCCATTCGAATCAAGTCAGTACGAGGGCATCAAGGTTTCAAAATTACACAGCGTTAATTAGTTGGATTACCGTTTTCCGGAGCCCGTGACCGCACAAGCAATTAAACCTCTTTTGGCAAGAATAACTACAACTGAAGCTTTCTGAACAGGTGTTGGTTTTATGTAGCCAGAATTCTTAATGTTTTGAAGTAGTAGTTGATGCAGGCCGGCTTCTTCGAATGATGTTATGTATTGAAGTACATCTTTTCCTGTAGCCTAAAGCAAACACAATAGATATTTTTTAAAAAATACAGTTTCGAGAAATGGCTTACATGGAGGACAACTTTTTCAAAATTGTTAAAGCGTTCCCACATAGACAATGCCCTTAAACAGTTCCTTTTCATCACATGTCACAGCTTCTGGAATGTATTGCTCATGTTGCTTTCCATCTTCCGTCAATTCACTGAAGAGATTCGGGCAGCCTTTCGAGGTGTGGTCAGCTTCATTACACTAGGAGTAAAACAATGAACACTGGAACATAAAATAGTTTTGTGAAGATATAATTGATGTTTACATCATAACAGTTGCTGCCACCAATGCTTCCTCCTTGAGGAAAATCCCTTGCTATATTGTCCTCTTCTTTGTTAAAAATGAGCACTAAAAATGATGTTTTTTTTGTTTTTTGTTTATCTCATGGCAGGTACGACTTCCACCACCGCCGCGACCCTCCTGTGGACAATCCTTCGAGAAATGTCCCCCTTCCCCATACTATAAAAAGCACCAAGAAGTTAAGTTCGAACACATGTTTCGATATTTTCATCTTACTTTGTGACGTCAACGGACCACTACCGCTGCCCCCCCCAGCTTGTGGACACTCTGGCAAAATGTCTTTCATACTGTTAAACAAAACCATAGTTTAAAGTAATCACGAATACAAGAGCCTGGACAGAAAAAATGTAGAACAGAATGAAACAAATAAGATTATATAGAGAGGTCAAGAAGTTAGCGAGGACGGTCTATCTTAAAGGTGGTTAAGCCAATCGCTGAAAAAAAAACTGTCCGATGAGCCACGGTTTAAGGCGCCTCTTGTGGGCGCAAAAGTCATTACGAGAAATTTTATCCGCCACAAACTAAATGTTTTTAAACATTTAAAGTACTTATCCAAATGAAAATTTAACTTAAGAAAATTTATATGTTTGAGTAATATAAAGACGTTATTGTGTATTATTTTCACATCGCAACAACCAATAATGACTTTATATTACTCAAACATATTATTTATACCTAAAACAAGCAATTATTCTCATTGCTATTAGAATTACATTCATTATAATTGCTGCAGCACAAAATGGAAAGTTAATAGTTAATAGTAATAATAATGAAGTTAAGTAAGTAGAATATAACAAAATAATTATTGTATAGTTATATTTTAATGAAATAAAGTTATTAGTTAAAATTAGAAAACTAAACAAACTCAGCGGAAAAGCATTACCAAGGAGGAACATCTTCCATGTTGACAAAGAATACTAGGTTTATCATGTACAGTACATGGCAGAATATCCACATTGGCTGGATGGCGCAATCCTTTGCGTAATCACACAAATAATAAGTAAAACATATTGAATTGAAACCAAATTTAACTGAACTTTTACCAAACAGCCAGCTAGCACCTCTGAATTCCAAAACTACGCCTACACATTCGTATCAAGCATTTCCAGCATGTCTCACCTTTGGCATTTGTTTTCTTTTTGCTGGCATTTGTTTCGGTTGCTGTCACCATCTACCGACCGGTAGATAGGGCTGACAAGGGAAGTGATACATGACGCTGTTGGGAATCACATACAGCTCATAGAGCACAGCAAGGGTAAATGTTATCAATGAAAACAGGATAACCATGTGTTTGGAAACAATCAAGCATATCCTTCTCACATTATTCTCTTATTCATAGCATTTCTACAGCTTAAGGATTTCTATTGCTTCCTCATGCTTTGTTACTATTTATCTTGTTTTGCTATTATTACTTACCTCCTATTGCTTTCTGAATGTACCATTGCTGCTTCAAAATTCAAGTGGACTTTATCCACTGATAGTATCCAACAATCTTGCAGCAGTAGATCCATCAGCTATGCCTGTTTAAAAAAAGTACTTAACTTTAGCTTTTTGCTATTCAAGGGCTGTGTGTGTCAAATATGACATATGCTATGCTGATTACAATTTAACACACTATCTGTTTTTCTTGAGGGTGATCTTTTGCTTCTACGTAGTGGGGGTCCAAACCATCACCTCTATAAGCAATATGAATGTCACTGGTGGAATTTTTTAGTCATACCATATTGGCAACGAAGATCTCCAAAGAACTTTACAAATCATCATTGCATATATCCTTTAAAAAAAATTCACAAAAGTAATTTGTAATTACAATAATTATAAAAATTCTTGCTCATGTAACTTATATGATCGACAAAATTCATTGTTTATCCTGTTCTTCTGGCATACTTAAAAAAATTAATTTCTGGCAAGAGCTTCTGAAAGAATAAACTGATTGCAAATAAAAAACATTACGTAATGTTTCGTAATGCCATAAAGTTCGTAATGTGTCATAATGCTTGACAGGTAAATTAACCCTATCAGAACTTTCCATCTTTGCTAGATACATTTCCAGCTTGATCACAACTCTTCTTCTTGTGGTGTTACTAAACTATGGACTTCAAAATAGACTTCGAAAATTTCGACTTCCTGCTGTAACTATGGAGTTCGTCAGATGGCGTTCGCTGACTAACTTTACCTAACCTGGTAGCCACCGCCATCTTACGATTGACATTTGTTGATCCCAAAATCACTTGAACAAGACAATACCGCCGCTTTGGTCGGACCGTAGAAACCCTTAACCGTAACGTCAGTGTTTAGCTCTCTAACTATAAAATGAAAATAGTTTATTATTACGCTAGGATTTTAACTCAAATAAGGTAGACGACAGCTGCAAGCGTGAATAGAGAAAAGATAGCCTTTTCGGAATGCAGCTGAGAACTACCATTGCAATTGTCTGTGTCGCAGGAACACACGAGCTGCGCACCGTCTTTATGCATTCCTGTTTTTTGGCAAATATTCATAGTGGTATTCATGTACCCGCACTGGCGAACAACGCGAGTCTCTACTCCACCTTTGTACGAAAAAAAGACAGGAAATATTAGCGAAAGGATGGCGTTTACATACTAAAACCAATAGCTAACCTTCATGAGAAAACTGATGCACCATTTTTCTGCAATAGGTATACCGTTCGCCATCAGGAAGTTCTGTACAGTTAACGTGAAACTTATCAGAAGCCACCAATTTGTCCGTTGACGCGCAATCTTCTCTAAAATGAAGTGAGTTGCAAACGTAGCACTGCAACGACACAACTATGATTCACAGCGTAATGTTATATTATTGTAAGCGAACGTTTGATTTAAGTACATTACCTTCAGAAAAAAAAAAGAAAAAAACCGTTATCCAGAGCATGTTGTTCATGATGATCCGTCTGGGAAACGTAAGAAGATGAGGCGTTTACGCAACCTCTCAACATGGGAAGTTGGAATCTTGTGGGTCAATTTCTTTGCGCTCGACTGAAATATATGGCACACAGCGCTGTAAAAACGTTTCCAGTTACTATGGTTTTTCTTACTGTTGCCAAGCGAAAAAAAAAAACATCCCAATCCCAAGCGTCCACTCTACTGTTAGGTTGTAAACAAGAATGCCTAAGGGTCAGCAATTCTACGGAGATAGAGGGGCAGGAAGGTTCGTCTAACCCTTATCGGTAAATCAGTAAACAAAAAGACACTGAATTCCTTTTAGATGTCAGGCAGCTGAAAATTCAGTAAGGCAATTACACGAATACGTAGGTAATCCAACTGCGAAAAATAAAAGCCATTAATAATTGTATGAAAGCATAGTATTGGTAATTTATTATGAAAACGCATTATGTTAAACCTCTAACGGTTATACCTTAGGAGAACGCGGTAAATTAAGGATTCTACAAAAATGTTAGAATTGGAACAGAAAATTGGAAATGTTTTACCAATCATTTAAGGAGAAACCAATAAAAACCTAACTTCTTGAAACAACTGCGATGACTTTTATTCAACATTATAGATACCCGACAGCAACACGCTAATACCATCCACACCTACTTTGACAAAAAGTATTAACGAACACGATTCAACTGCAAATTACCATAACATCTAATCTAAAACCGAGGAATAGCACTTCCTTTAACAAATAAAACCTGAAATAAAAAAGAATTATCCAAAAAAAGCTTCATTTATCCTGAATCAAAAGGAATCTAAAACAACAAGTACCTTGCTTTCTTTTAAATTCACTTTGTAGTCTTTACATAAAGCCGTTCTCCTTCAACCAGTTTTCTAGATCGGGTTTGTTCACTTTCAACCACTGAATGTTATTTTTTACAGTTTCAAGCGATTGTTCCCTAGCACGGGCGCCTGCGCCAGCATCAGGATACTTTGCAAAAAATTCTTTCATCTAAGACCGTTAAAAATCCATTACATAGTGTACATCCGCCATGAACGAAAACTGTATAGATATACCTCATCCAGACGAATTTGTTGTGTAAACTTACTCGTCACTGTACCCACCATACGACCCAAGTAACGGTTGTTCGTAGTGAAGCGGTCAACTAGATACTGCCATTCATTCCTGCGATGAAAACCTGGTTAGCTACATTTACGTACAGGAGAAAGAAACAAAAATAAATTTTCATAAGAGACATTTTACCTTACAAAATCCCAAACGATAGGAAGCCCAACTGGGTTGGCCGAAATGTACTCTAAGACAGTAAAATAATCCTGGGATCGGACTTTGTCTGTCTTAGCCAAATCTAGGTATCTAAAAATGTGGGTAGTGTGGGAAACCGACAATTAAGCAAAGAAAGAGTAACGGAAAAGAAAAGAACAATATAACTTCTGTGAAAAATCTAAATATTATAATATGTTACTGATGAATAAGCCAGGGTTCCTTTGCAAAGGCCAATCCATAGAGCAGCTTGATTGCCTCATTGGGATCTGTTTCCTTAGTGTAGCGGTCCCACATCGCATTCCATACAGCGGCATCACCAATTTGAGCAATACCGTAGCGATAGACCAAGTTCCGGAAGTTGGGGGGAATGTATTCGTCTGGGTTGTTTATCCACTTGGTTAGGCGTTCGGCAGCAGTTTCCAAGCAAGGCGTATAGTCACTGAGGCAGGCAAGCGACAAGATGGTAGTCTGCAGATTCCTGTTAACACCACCAAGTATTAATACATGCTCAACTAAATCTCTATGAAAATTCCGTACTGGTCTAAAAACGAGGACTGATTGTTCCATCCTAATTCCAAGTACGACGGCTCCACAAGCGTAATGATAAATTCCTGAAGAAAAACGTTTAAAATAACCTATCGACATCTGATGAATTAAAATCTTACTCACCCTGAATCCTGGGTAAAGGTTTGTAATGTATATTAAGCTCGAAATATAAGAAAGCTTGCCAGATGCGGCACTCCATGGAACTGGATGACGGTCGTTCTTAACATACTGAACAAGTTCCAGGGACGTGCTGTACGGCAAGGAGCCTGCTGCTGACAAACTGAATGAATCGTCAATCAAACCCCATCGATCACTGGGTTTCATGGCAGAGACGTTCTTTCCGAGAGAGGCAGCTAAGGCGTTCCAATGCTCCGGAAGATAATTAACACGGAAGAAACCTCTTTGGTCTGCATTCAGTTTCACCCATGTAACGTCATTCGGTAATTCGATTGTCACTGCAGAAGTGGAAAAAAGGGAAATCAGATAAGCAATAGAAGCTGATTGTTTGTGGAAATTACCGGAATCATCAGCCATATAGAGCCACTTCTTTTGCAATGTTGAATCTTTGTCGGTAATGTAGAAAACTGGAACATCCCATTTATACCTAGCAACCAATTACGCGTCAATCGAGCAATACATACCAAAACCGAATGGACATTACGATACCCGTACGGCGACGGTGTTACAGTTGCATTGCTATTGGGATCAGACAAGAACCGAGACTGTTTTACAATCAATTTGTTGCCATTAATTGTGTAACTCAAGACAGGGTAGCCCATTTGCCGTGTCCAAGTATCCATGATACCGGCAATATCCAAATCAGGCGTAACAGCCTGCAATGAAACCAAGAGTTAGAAGGAGAATTATTCACTCACTTCCTCGTACTTACTTGTAATGCACGCCATAGATCAGCAGTAGCTGCATTCTTGAATTTGTATTCTTTAAGGAAGTTCTGGATACCCAGCTGAAAATTTGCTGGTCCCATGAAACTTTCTAACATCATGAGTACAGCCGCACCCTAGATTTATTAATTTTTAAAAGGGCATAAATTTTTCAGTAACCTAACATTCCCAATGATGATGTTTCTTTACCTTGTTGTAAGAAATTGCGTCGAAGATTTCAGTAATCTCATCCGGATGGTTTACTGTAACAACGATTGGGTGTGAACTTAGCTTCGAATCGAGGTCCAAAACTGGGCCAACATCATCGCTTAGGATGAATGTCATCTATATATCCAAATTCAAAAACAAAGCGTTAATAAAAATGTACAGCAACAATCACCAATCATTAGAATACCATGTCCCATGTTGTCTCGCAAGCGTCTGTTGCTTTGAATTCCATGTAACTAGCGAATCCTTCGTTCAACCTTAATTGTTATCAATAATTGGTCAACAGTTACAAATCTCAAACTTAGTTAACTATAGAGACTGATATGCTAATGGTAAAGGAAAAATTTTGCTTGCCATAGATCGTCCCACCAGATGATGGTCACTATAAATATTCAAATCGTTATAAATTAGATTAAACGCAAAAAATTATTGCAACTTACTTAGGTTGCCGAACCACTGATGAGCTAACTCGTGGGCAACAACAGTTGCGACTCGTTTCTTATTGGACGTAGAGCTTTCCAGAGGATCATACAACATGGCCGTTTCCCGAAACGTTACTAAGCCCCAATGTTCCATCGCACCGGAGACGAAATCAGGAATGGCAATCAAATCTGTCAAATGGCTTCAATTGTAAACTTGATCTGAAGAAGTTCACAGAATTAACAGCATACCTTGCTTTGGCAAAACATAATCAATATCGAAATACTCTTCATAGTAATCAGTGGCTTTGATTCCGATCTCCAACGGATATTCGGTGCTGTTAAATTGGTTGGAACGCGAGATCGTTCTGATGGGCACACCTCTCTTAGTGTGCCCAAGCCTTTCTTTGAAGTCACAGACAATGAAGCAGGCCAAATAGGTAACCATTTCAACACTCTTTTGAAACTTTACTGTAGTTAAGCCAGTACTCGGTACATCATCTTCAACTGACTGTAAAAACAAAGGAAATTAAAAAAGTTATTATTAGTTTGAAAGAATCAATGAAATGAAAACCCTTAAAATCGTAATAAAATCCCGCCGAAAGCCTTAGGCATCCATTCAACGTTTTGTTTCGTACCCATCCCTCTCGTGCTTTCCTAATGACACGGGCGTTTATAAGGAACTCGAGAAAAGACGATCAGGCAGTCGACTATACCACAGTATATAAAGGACAAGATGTGCAACTAAATGCATCTCATTCCCTTCCCAAGTCTCAACATGTCACGTAAGTAGAGCTCTTTACACCATTTCTTAACCAGATTGAAATGTTAACTCCCTGTAAATTTTCATTAAAAATAATAGTAGGTTGCCGAATTTTAATTTTGGGACTTTTCCTTTTCGAGTCCATTTGGTGGGTGAATGGAGCTGCAGTTCCGTCTTTCGGAAATACGCAATCACAATTCCCAAAAGATGCAACAGACAACGCACGGAATGCATCGTCACCATCTGATTTCAAGTAATTTTTTTTTTAAAATCTAACCTACACCGAGTACAAATCTAACGGAATTTACGTTCAGGTCATTCACGCCAATGGAACAAATGCGCCCGAATAGTCTACCATCCCAGCCACCCGTAAGACCATTTGGAACTATGCCTAGCATGTTCCAAATGCTTCCGCAAAACGCACTACCGAGCTTCGTGATGATGCCGCAACCGCCCCAAACACCGCAGGCCGGCATGGTAATGATGCAGCATACACCCCCTCCACCAAGCATGATGAACAATCCCAGTCAACAACAAGGACAACCACAACAGCCTAAACGCGAAATCCCTCCAGTGATGAATGCCACCATCGCCAGCCACGCACCAATTTTAAACACCAACAATACCCGCCCTAATAACAATACACGTCGGGAAACGGAGCCAACTACAGTTGCGCCAGCAACTACTGTTCGTCAACCAGCCCAGGAAACAACTCTAGGTATTTCTTAATTCATAAAGATTCTGTGGAAACCAAATTGATACGTTTGTTTGCAGGTACGGAACAGAAAGAATCCGACGGATCAAAACTCAAACAAGCATCAGTGAACCCATTCATAATTCCCCAACAGCCCCCACAACCCATTCCTATGGCGCCGTTCAACCCGATGATGCAACAATTTAACCCGATGATGCAGCCATTCGGTCCGATGATGAATCAACCTCTCTTCATTGATCCGATGGGGCGTTTGATGATGCTCGTACCATTCGATCCTTCCCGCTTGAATCTAGCTGCCCAGGCAGGACCTCAAGGACCTCAAGGTCCCCCATTGCCCATTCAAAGTACTTTCAAGAAGTTTTGAAATGATTTAGAATTATATCTAATTAACATTAATTTACAGTCCCTTTCGGCCAACCTCAACTACGCCCTGTTATGCCCGACTTTAGCAAGCAACCCCCTCGAATGCCAGTGGCGTCCAAGAATGAAACTACTTCAAGCTAAACATCTAATATCTAGAATATCAACTGTTATCAAATTTGTAAATTTACTTCCATAAAAAATAGAGAAATACACATGCTATGTAAAAAGAATTATTTTAGAGCAAGACTTACCATTTCAGGCATGTTAGAATAAGACACATAGCCATCTCCTTTAGGCCTTACAAGGGTCACTCCAAATGTAGACTTGTAGCTTGGCTCATCCAAACAAGGGAAAGCTCTTCTGGCATAAGTTGGCTCAAATTTGCTTGTTGCAATTGTTCTAATTTCGATAAAAAAGGTTGGAATTATTTGAACATAAAGATTCTTTTATAAATATACCTTGTTTGGTTTGTGTCACTGTTGTAGTAATTGCTTTTATAAAAGCCAACAATATCCTTTGTCAAACTCCCAGTAAAATCCATATTAACTGTGTACAACCCTGGTTGCATTTGAGAACGCAGCTTGACAACCCAAAACTCATTTGGTGCATACTCAAATGTTTCACCAAGACTTATTTGTTCTCCATTAGATTCTATTCCTTTATGAACTGATGTGGAGCTAATAGTGAGGTATTTGATGTGGATCAGAACGAAATCTCGTGGCTTAGTGACATTCAGGTGGATAGCCACTTTCCCGGTAAAGGTGCCACTTACAAGATCAGGATGTAAGTAAATTTCATAATGCAGCGGTAACGTGTCACTTGGAAGTCGGTAGTCCAACTCCCACGGCTCGGTCAATTGAGGTGTCGTACTTCCAGCCATTGTAGTACTCTCTACGATTGGTGTCGTTTCGACTGTTGTTGTCTCGGTTTTCAGTGACGATAACTCTGCATAATGACAAAATGTTATACTCTCTTCGTTTTGCTGATTAGAAAATTTTACCTTTGTTCGCACCAGACAACGAGACCGATAGGACTATGGAACAAAAATGAAATGATAGGTAAACAAAACGATTCAAACACGTTAAATAATCGAAGTTAACTATCGATAAAGTATATCGAAACCAATGTTAAGAAAACGCAAAGCAAAGTAACAAATCTGAGAAACACTGCTTAAATACTGCACTTATGACTTGCAATTGTGACACAAATACATACACATACTATATGACATTTACTTACCTATGACAGCTATCGCCAAAGCTCCAGACAAGACTGCAAGCGTTACCAATGGAAGATTGAACCCCATTTTATCGCGTGCCTTTGCCTTCTTTAAAGTGCTATTTAGGACGAACAGCATTATAATTAAATAGTTTACAGCAGTAAAAAAACGAATATAGAGAAATATGACTAGTTTTGAAGAACTTTCTACGTTGCAGCTAAGGAATTCAATGGCCCCGAG
Organism: Daphnia carinata; assembly: GCF_022539665.2. Classification (NCBI taxonomy): domain Eukaryota; kingdom Metazoa; phylum Arthropoda; class Branchiopoda; order Diplostraca; family Daphniidae; genus Daphnia; species Daphnia carinata. The sequence continues at coordinate 7,029,246 of NC_081340.1, forward strand.
AACTGAAGAGTGCCCTGGTTTTATGACAGGTATTTTGGTGCCAAATTTGCATAGTTTATGTGCCTTTACCTTCTCAAGGTCATTTTTCAGAGAAAACTAAGAAATTTACAACATACTCAATAGAGAGAAATTTATGCAAATATTTGCTTTCCCTAGCTATTAATTGAAGGTCAGTCGACACACGTTTTCGTTTTCCGAACCCTACCTTAGCGAAATACCTAAGTCGCATTATTTTAAATCAATTTGGTTGTATGCAAACGAATTTCAATTGAAAGCACGTATGCCATACCTTTGTTTAAACAGTGGTAAACATAAAGCGTTAAAAACTAAATGTGTAAATGAATTCCCTTCATAATCAACGTCAATGTACATGGGTGCATGCTCCTGTTCATTTATGGCAAAGAGCAGTTAGCAATGACCACCTTTCCAAACCTAATCTTTTCTGATCAACTTACATAAAAACTTCGTGTCTTCTTTAGAATAACCTACATAATGCTATTTTCTCTTTATATAGAAAGAAAAAGGTCTGCAGAGATAGTTTCACCACAGGAAAAAGTCGTTTTGTTAATGTTCCAATTTGTTAACAAAATAACTAGAGTGGTATGTAACCCATATACAGATTTAAATAAAGAGTTTCACTTTAGTCGAAAACGAATAGCAGGGTAGAAGAAAGAATGTCTAAAAAATATCAAAACTCACGGCTAAGTCGTGAACGACGCAACCAAAGGTCGTAGTTGTAATCCACTGATAGAAAATGAAACGAACGACCGTCGACTAGACTCTCCACATGCACGACGGCGACTGTGGTTCTACGTTCAGATTTCTCCCAATTTAACGACTATGCTCTCTCTTTTTCCATCCCATGTCCACATTATGTTCCATAGGTCCACGTTCAGGGAACTACTGCTTCAGGCGCCAATTTATTTCATTAATACCAGCAAAAAAAAATTCCATCAACAGATAAATTTGGTACCATTTTTTTTTCTCTTAGGGCGACTTGTTTTTTTTAAGCATCGTTTCACCGCTCACATTCCTCTGGTCCTGTCACGACAACCACTCCCCTTTGTTCTGTATTTGACATGTCACTCTAAAACAGTTTGATAAAAGTCAGTATGCAATACGATGTCGTTGGCAGTTCCCGTTTCGTGACGTTCAACTCTCTGTGGGATTAACTGAGACAACACGCTCTTTATCAACTGTTGCTGGATAACATCGTCAAACTCAAATGAACTAGCTACTAGACGCGACACGCATTAGTTCAGATACATGTGATAAAATTTTCCGAGCAAATTATAAAAAAGCCTAAAAAACAGATCTGTACTAGTTACCCTTTGAGTAATCTTGGACCCTAAAGTAGCATTTGATCCTTTGAGACGGTCGAAGCCAAATACGAATAATGCACGTACATTCCTTCGTACGAAAAATATAGCTTTAAATGATCATTGCACAATTCACGACCACGATTCGTTTCAATTCCGTTCCGATTGTAAGATGCCAAGACTATTATTTTGGAACCAAATAATGAAATCAAGCCGGCACATGATACGTGTTGGCAGGAAAGCTTGTAAAACAAATTCATCGTAAACAAAGGCAACAATCACGACGAAGTAAGCAAAATAACGGCACATATGTTCGGTTGGGCAAGTTAAAAGGTGTCCTTCTAGGTCCTATTTCATTTTCTTTTTAACATAGGCCTACAGACTCTAAAACTGATAGGAAATTTTGTAAGCCGGCCATCTGGAATATATACATTTTGTCTCTAAAGACCAAGGGGAATTTTTCATTTTATCAGTGAAATATATCTGTACATTTGGGATGTCTTCGATTTATACTATGGCGTTCGTTGATTGTTGTGGAGATGACACGTCAAGCACAAGAATAAACAGTCTTGTTTGTGTTGCACGTTTGACACTGGACTTGACAACACCTAGCCAAGAAAGTAAAGTACAATTTCTCTGCCAACAAGATATTGAAATACAACCGAATGTGCTTACCACTGGAAAGTACAGTTGCACGAAGTCAGGACGGAGATGACGCGCTTCTTGACTTTATGGCCGCAGTTCTTGCACAGATGGATGCAGCTGCGTCGTTGAGAGGCCGACAGACCTTTACCTTTGTCTCTAGAGCACGTCCGCCCTTTCGTGCCACTCGTTCCTATAAAAGCAGAAAATATATAGAACGTTACATCTTACATAATTAGAATTAGAGAATTGAAAAATATTTTTCTCCTGTACAGTTGGAGATAAAACGTAAACGAGTTTAGAGGGAATGAAATAAATACCAGCCGTAATGTTGGCTCGACAGAAATCGGGCGACAGTTCCAAATAGACGAGTGTTTGTGGCGAGACGCGCAGAATTTGCGAAGAACCCGATGAGGTCTTGGCGCCGTTAGCTGATGAGCTGCTGCCGTCGATCTGAAGGATGCCATTGCTGTAGCCGACCCTGTTTACAAGACAAACAAATGGCAAAAACAAAACAAGATTTAACCAGCTGATCATTAATGTTCATTGTCAAACTTATCATTTTGTGGAGTTATAAAAGAATAGCGACATGATATCCCTTATCAGAAGCTGACAATAAACAAAGGTCTGCAAGTATCAATGTGCTTCTGTCAGGATACATGTGCCTTATCCCACACCCAGCCGGTAATAAAACAAATGATAAAAAGGCGACCCAATATCTGGACCGATTGAATGGGTGATGGCGTCGCAAAACTTGGCCACCCGATATCATTCACACTTTGAAACCTTTGTGTTTATATGTGCACGATTCCCTGTAGACGACTTTGTTCTTGACCCCCCCGTCATCATGACTGGCCATCTTGAAGTCGCCTATAGCCCTAATGAGAGTCTGGGTCTTCTTTCTTTTCTTTTTGTCCCCTTCCCAAATGTTTTCCCTTTTTACCTCGCACTGGTGTCATACTGTCGTTTCAGGGCCTGGCCGACTGTTCGGAATGGAGGCAATTGGATCCAACAAGTCTGCATGGCACACGAGCCGGACACTCCATGGCACTTGCACGCTTGGTGCATTGAATGTCGAACAGCCTGTTTGCAATGAAATATGTCAATAGAACATGTTGCTTGGCATTTGGAACTAATGGGTGTCCTACCAAACGGCCAGCGAAATTGTTGTGCAAATTAGCTAAAGCTTGGGCGTCTTGGCCTGATTCGAGTGAATCCAGTACCCGAACAGAGTACTGTTCGCCCATTTTTATGTTGTCACTGCAGCCTCCCCATCGCCACGTGCTGGATGCTGAAAAAAGAAATTTATTTTATTTTCTTTTCAAAAACGAATAACAAATAAATTACGAGATTCGTTTGGATGCTGAGAAGAAATCGTAGCGCATCCGCATCCTTCCAGTTGGCCACGAGAGCAGTTACGCGTCAACGTGTATGTGATTCCGGCGGATAGAAACGAGTGAAGAGCCGCCGATTCTCGAATCAATGAACGAAACACTTTCCTATAGTTACAAAATACCACGAATTAAATAACTTAACAGACGAACACGAATGATAAGTCTTACTTCTTGGTGAAGGCGCTGCGTGGACATGCCCAACGTTCCCACCTGAATTGGTGAGAGCATTCCGCCATGGCTAGTTCAGCACCGGCCGCCACTGATTCCGCCATTCCCAAATTGATCTAAATAAACAAACGAGCAAATGAGAAGAGTTCTCTTTGATTGCGTAGGTTTATGTGATTGCGCCACTATTTTCCACTGCAAGTAATAAGACAAAAAAAAGCGGAATGACGTAGCACAATTTAGCGACGACACTGTCGACGGAGTAGTATTGTTTATATGAAATAGAGTGGATAGAGAAAAAACACACGAATTTGTGCTATTAATACGATAAAGACGATTGGGACTTTGGAAAGGAGGAGCCTGGATATCATCTATCCGGGAGAAAAACAACCTACGCAATCGTTCGCGGATCTCGCACGCCAACGTTTGTTATGATGTTTATTTCTTCGTCGTAGAGTTCATAAATCACTGTAGACGAGCGACGACAAACAGTCGACACATACTTGGAAGGAGAAGCAAATAGTAGAAAAAAAAAAGTAGACAGTTTGCCCTCCTCCGCATCAGTTTGTTTCATGTGTTAAAGCAAACGGATAACTTCATTTAAGAAATATGGAAAAAATAATAAATAAAAATCAATCGTCAGTCGAAATAGAGTGAGAAAAAAGGTGATGCTGAAAGACGAAAAGACATCGTCAGGTAGAGAGCGCAATCCCCAAGTGTAAGTTTCCGCCCGCCTATTCCTCGCTTTTCCGTCCTCGGAGTCTCTCGGCACAGCCCTTCGGTGGCACGAGAAAAAAAACCTTATCCATCGGGGATTTGCTAAAATGACCCACCGTCTATTCTAGAGTCCATTTCCGCCGAGATTGACTTAATGAGCTTTCTAGATCTGGCTCCCTTTTATTTCTCCCTTCTCTTCGGTGATGATAAACAGCTTCGTCCCGCCGCCTACGCTAACAAGAAACTATAAGAAAATTTTCTCCTTCCGGTGGCGCCGGACTGTCGGGCCAGCAAGAGCGGTGCATCTTTGAAAGGGAAACCCCCCCAAAGGATAAAGATTTTAAAGTGGCAATAACACTTACCCTAGTGCTGGTCATCAAAAGGTTATTCCAAGACCTGCAATGTAATATAATAAATGAATTCAGTAAAGAAATCAAGTACTTTAGTAAAAATCTAGCAACAATTTCATACCAGGCCGATGAAGAAGCGAACTTGCACAACAGCAGCAATGCATAAAAGCATGGAATCAAACAAGACATCGTGGATGTGTTGGTACTTGTATCACAGTACCAGTGTGGAACAAGAGACTAGGATGTCTTGGCACTGCAGCTGGCTGACGAATAAAAGTTTAAACGCTGTGCTGGAACACGAATATTAGCGAAAGAAGAGAACGTGTGCTTGTCATTGACTCGACAGAAGCGATAGATACACTAGAACTAGACTTTTGTGGTCGGGGTCGACTAGACTTCTTCTTCTCCATCCTCTTGGCTCAAGCGGTCAAAACTCCTCCCATTTTCTTTCCTTCAGTCCAAAAAGGTGAAAAAATGCTGATACAGTATTAGAGGATGAGGGAAATGTGGGAGGAGGAAAACAGGACTATCGGGCAAGCGGCAATTATCCCTTCCATTCAATCCCGGAGCTTTGATCCGATTTTGGCTTTGATGGTGTTAAGAAAGAGAAATCCATGTTTTTTGATGGTTTTTCTCTTTCCTTAAATTTCTTTTTTTTTAGCGCTTCTAGAGTCTTTTGTCCATTCTTGATTTAATACTCTTAAGAATGTCTACCAACAAACAGAGATTCCTCAGCCAATAACCCCAAGACAAACTATGCTTCACGCTATTTGAACCTTTCGTACTTCTAACAAACCTAATTGGATTAGTTACTTTCCCCTCTCCTATTTTTTCTACGCATCTACTGGCAAAACGGACTTTTGCCCGGAAATAGCATTTGCGCGACGTCACAATAACAACAAACTGTCTAAAACAGCAACAGAATCCAATGGTACCCAATTTCGCCTGTCATTGTCTAATACCTTCCCCATCTTATTTAGGAAATCCTGCTGTTTTTGAAAAGCACGCCACAAACAACTGCAGATTGCCATTACATGAGTCGGATAGTAAAACTAGCTGTTAACAAACATTTACAATAATACAATTCTAAGTGATACCCACGAACGCCGGCAAATTCGCAAATAGATATTTTATTAACACACGTTAACCTAAGAAAGAAAATAATCTACCTGCCCAACATTTTCCTATTTTCAATATCGAAAATGAACTTTAAGGGATTTCACGGTAGGGACAAAGAACGAACACGATTTAGGCAATCGTCGTAGAAGGGAGAGGTATCGAGGATTTTCTACAGACTTGATAGAGTCGAAATGTAATCTATACAAAGCTTGCTATTCAAGCTTTAGCTAGGTTTACACAGATTGAAAGTTTTTTAATCTCCTATGGTGTCAGAGAACGGGACCAATAACAAAGGAAAGGCGAAGAGCAAGGGGGGTCAGATAGTTCACGGGAATGTCCTGATTTGGCAAGAAAAATAGGAAACATTGTGGTCCGACTTACAACTTAAGGATAGTCAGTTCCGTTTTCATAAGAACATTACACGCGATAGATACTGCATCTGACCAAAAATTAAGGTATAGTAATACTCATGAAGGTAGGAATGCAAGTCTCTGCTGAAAAAATTTAGAGCGGAGTCCGTGGCCACGTTTGAATCTGATTCAGACGATGTAATAAGTAAGAAGGATATTGTACCTTGTCGATCCAGACTCCACGTAATCTCAAGCTGGACAAACCACGCTCGCTGACCTCTGGACAACCATCCACCTTCAGCGTTCGTACTGTGTGACAGTACTCGCCAAATTTTCTGCAAATCAAAACAAGGTATTTATCAATAATGAACTTTGATGAAGTGTTATGTATCACAGCTTACTTGATTCCAGAATCTGTGATCCTGCAACATCTGCTTATGTCAAGGTAGATTAGTTGTGGGCATGACTGAGAAATTACAATTAGTGTTTCGTCTTGGAGGCAAGATAGATCACTCAGTGACAATGATTTCAGTCTGAAAATATTAAGTAGATTCCAAAAACTCAAAATGTAAGTCATAAAAAATGTGTATGATTATATTGTACTTTGGTTGTCTTTTAATGAAACAGACAATTGATGCTTCACTAATCCCTGTGCAGCCACTAAAGTCCACTACCTGTAGTAGAAAATGATTCTCTTATCTACTGCTTAACAGTGTTACTTACACTGAAAAACCTTGATCGCTTCTGGATAATGAAAGGCTAAAATTTCAATAGCTCCTATGGTTAACCAAAAGCAGTTCTTCAGCAGGATATTTTCCAATTTCTGAAATTTGGTTAGTGATAGTACATTAATATCTGTAAACATCACCTGAAAATTGCTTTGTAAATAACTGATAAGAAAGCAATTACTTACTTTGCAATTAACAACCAGTGGCTGGAGGGCTCCATTCCTCAGATTACTATTTGATAGGTCCAGATGAGTTAAATTGTGATTATTTTGGAGAATATTCTTTATAGCTTCATCACTGAATGCATTGGAATTTGAAATTTTGAAAAATTGTAGACTGTGACATTGGAGAGGCAAAATCTGAAATACACAATACTAAGTAAAACCATGATAATTAACACAAAAAGCCACAGAAAAAATACCTGACAGAGGGATTGTGGAAACACTTGGTGATGTGAAACATCGAGGTACTTCATATATTTGAAATACTCATGGACTAGAAAATAGGTTTGTTTACAGACAATTCGAAAATGCAACCAGTCCGTCGGTGAAAGATAGCCTATGATTTTCAAAATAATATCAGTCCCTGGTAAATCCAGGAGATGCATTTTGAAAGGAAGGTGCGCTTTCATTTTTTCTTCACCACGGTCACATTTACGAACAAATTTAGACACTACATTCACTTAGTGTAAACAACTTGCTTAAATGATTCACCACTGTTGTGATTGCAAAACAACAGGGCGACCTTACATTCACTAAAACGCGGGATCCTGTGCGTAATCGAAGGATGCAGTAAGTTGTATTCTAGCTTTGCTCATGCTCTAAAAATAAAGCGCGCGCTTTTTGAAAGTAAGTTTTAAAAAATATCAGTTTTATATCCTGCAGTATCAACGTTCACTTAATATGTTGCCATCATAACAGCTGTGTACGATACATCACAAGGACATGGACCCAACACCTGTGAAAACGGAATCTGGATAGGTGAACCACATGGCGGAAATACGTCACAAAACGCTCCAGTGCTGAAAATGAAAACAAAAAAAGAAGTGAAAACAGAACTTTTTATTCAGTGTTTCGACCAGACCGGTCATAGTCAAACTTACATATGCAAAATAAAATAGAATAAGAGAGCTTTTATTTGGTCAGTCAACCAACCACTCACACATTTATACAACGACGGCAATCCACCACTGTCACTGCAACACTACGTTTCAAGTAAACAACGTTGTGATGTGCCGTTTCATTTACATCCTTCTCCTTTGGAACTGGGCGACGCAAGCTAATGCAGCTTCCATCGCCGACGTCCCTTCCTTCCGTCCAAGTCGAATAGTCAACGGGGAAAAAGCCCGAAATGGTATTTCTGTCTAAAAAAAATTCACATTCATTTCTTCCGGTGCACATCATCCTTTTCATGGTCTTGATTGATCTGTAGGCGAGGAGACGTGGCAAATTTCTTTGCAGTTATCAACTGGCGGCGTCGGACCAAATAGACAAAGGACAATGTCTCATTTTTGCGGAGGAACATTGGTTAATGACAGATGGGTTGTAACGGCTGCACACTGCGTTTATAAGAAAATGTACATCACGTAAGCGGACCTAAATCAAAAGCAAGGGAAAATAGGAAACAATTTTGATTAGAATTTCATTTTTACAGGTCCGACAACTTATTTGTCGTCTTTAATACAACGAACATGAAACACCCTGACGTTCCTAATATTGGCGTGGAAAAGATCATTTCAGCGGAATACAATGAGTAAGATGCGTTATTTCAATAACTTGTTCCTGCTTATCAATTTTTAAGAATCCCAGGGTGACTAAAGAAAACGATATTGCTCTGATAAAGCTCGAAGCAGCAGTGCCAACGTCGGGCGCCGTTTCACTGCCACCTGCTTCTTATGAAGCCAATGGTAATCGAACGCTACATAATATAAAAAAGACATAACAATATTGCAGTTTACATTACAAGGGACCTGCACGGTAAGCGGTTGGGGCTTCCACAAGGTCAATGCTGGGTCCACACCTAACCATTTGATGGCCGCGAATGTAACGATTTTGACTAGAGAAGATTGCCAAGCACGTTTCGGTTCCCAGTATACAATCTATCCTGGAATGCTTTGTGCTGGTGGTGGAGAGACAGATGCTTGCCAAGTAACTATTGCTAATTCGAATGGTAGTAGATAGTTGAATCATTTCTATTATTTTTAAAAAGGGAGATTCTGGAGGTCCTCTAGTATGCACAAATTCAACAGGTGAAAATGTCTTGGCGGGAATAGTGAGTTGGGGAATCGGATGCGCAACACCTAATATTCCTGGTGTTTACACTAACGTGGTTGAATACGCTAACTGGATTCAGCAGATAATGAAAAACAATTAAGACTCTCAGCTCCACATACCGTCTTCAGAAATTTCTAGCTGTCTCTTCACCAACAATTTATTAGCAATTTGATACTTATTATTCACAAATGACTTGATTTTTTTCTGGATTGTTTGTCGTTTTGTCCTCTTCGTCTTCACTGTCAGACACGGAACTGGCGCTGGATAAACAATCAGAATCGTTTCCTGCATCTACAGCTTCTGCTGCTGACGATTTCTAAAACAATTTCATTAAAATATAAGTACAATTTGGCACGCAATAAAAAGCACTTATTGGCGATATATATGAATAATTGGTTTAAAACAATAAGATTTCTACTGCAATTGTTTAACTATTACCCATCGAACTGAAGAAGACTTCTGTTTGCTGGTCTGAGCTTTTCTCTTCCGGCCTCGACTCAGGGTTTCGGCTTTGGGTAAGAATTTTTCGGCCTGGGTCTGAACCCGCCTTATGTCGAAATCCTGATCAACGCGAGTAACCAGTGTTTGCCTTGGCAACATCAGACAAAAACCATTAAAACTTATTGGAACAGTAATAACAGAAGAAAATTTTTGAAATACAGAATACCTTTGCTGTTCATTTTCTATGTAAACATCATCACTTTTATGAAAAAGATTGTGATTCTCATATGCCCTCTTGTTGAAGAACAGAGCATCACACATTTTACATTTAATGAGTTCCCTGGTGCCAAAGAAATAAAACGAAAATAAGAAAAGAAGATTTAGTTTCCAGTAAGTAAAACTTACTGAGGTAATGCATTGCGTTCCTCCTCCTTATGTTGCCTCTCTAGATGAACTTCAAGGTTGTACTTCATAATATATTCAGACCCACATAAGTGGCAGTAGTAAACACTTTGTGGTTCCTTAGCATTATTGCACTTAATCTTACGACTGGGTGGAGGTGTTTCAATTGCTTTTATAAGTTTAACAACTCTATGATGAGTTGGTTGTGGTGATAGAGGGAAATAGAAATTAAGAGTTTAGGGTAGTGTGGTCAGATTACTTTAAAACAAGCAGCCTACCGATTATGAATTGACTTTGAGTGATACTGTAAAGCAGTGTCATTGTAGAATGTTGCTTCACATTCAGAACATGAATGTAGTCCACTGCTTCCTCCTTCATTTTCATGTGATAGGACATGTTTATCTCTACAATACTAAAGCAAATAATTTTTTTAAAAATTACTAAAATAATTCACTGAAAATAAACTTCAAAACCTTAATAGGAAACTGCATTCCACAGTAGGGGCAATAATGTTTGACACTAGATTGCCTGTGTTTTCGAAATTTGTGCTGTATGGCCGCCGAGACGGTACTAAATTCTTCTACACACTCATCACATGTAATCTTTTCAGCTTTGTCGGCCATTTACTCAATTTAAAGGAATTGACTGACTATACGGAATCTTTTACTGTTTTTAATGAGAAAGCGGTATTGGATGTTTTTTTAGTTAACTTATTGGGAAAATAAAAAGGAAGCGTCACCATCGACCCATTGTCGTTTATACTAGCGCCCTCTGTGATTTCAATCTTAAATTCTAAAGGAACCAACAATTTTGATCATTTCAGCAACCATTGAAAAATTTGGCCAAAGTTAATGTAAATTTTCTTCTTCCTCCCTCCCCGAAATCAAACAAAACTATTTAATTCCATACTTGAGTCCAATCACGTGGTTAAAGATGAATCCGTTTCCCGCACTTTTTCAGCTGTGAAACTATGGTAAATCATAATAGATGACTCTGGATTGTTTTGATTTTTTTAAAGACGACAAGATAAAAAAATGACCTGAAAAACAGTTTTACATTCACGTAGGCAAAAAACGAGCTAATGTGGGCTAATTAATCTGTTGCAGAATTTTTGTTAGTTTCCTCATTTGCAACTTTTACCAACTGAGGAAGAAGTAAGGGAAACTGACTACAGTGGATAGCATGGTGCAGATGATTTATTTACGGCATAAGTGAGACTGGGTGATTAAAGTTTTATGATTGCATTACCAGAAAAAAAAACAACTTTGAGTGAAAAATAACAAAAACTGCTCCTTCATTGCAATGTACAACCAATCTAAGCCAAGCTGAACATGTAGCTCTTTTTTATGTTGGCTCTTTCAGACTGAGTTGGTTGGATATTTGCCCATAGATGGCAGGTATGAATGTCAACAAATTCTGAATAGAGGCGGACAAATTGGTTGATTTGACAGTACGCTGTTATAACTCAGAGCACGAAAATAAAATGGTGCCTAAAAGAAAAGTGAAAACTGAAGGCAAACCATCGGACAAAAAGCAAGGACCAGGAGGCACAACAAAAGTGGAATGCGCCGTACATTCAACATCTGATGATAATTCTGGTTTAGAAGAAGCATTAGATTCTTCAAAGTACTCCAGCAGGAAACTGAGCAGCAACTGGAAAAAATACGACGACGAAGTTAATTTGGTGTCTGAATCGAGAGGTCTAAATTTTTCAGATTTCTCCAAACAAAAGCCAACAACCAGCACAGATTCATACTTTAGGTTTTCTAGTGAAAAAAATTGGGAAGTGCTTGACAAGTTTGATGATTATTTTAAATTAAATGTCAATGATCTATGTAGAGAGATTATGTGTTTACCTCTCCATGAGAGGCTGAAATTAGAACCGTGTTTGTTGACAGCTGAACAAATAGAAATGTTTGACAGTGATGCCAAAATGTATGAAAGTCGAATGAAAGAACCTCTGGCTCCTACTAAAAACATAACTGGGAAGATGTTATCTTTATTAACAACTGGAATTGAATCTAAAGATGAAGCTAAATCCTGCAGCACAGGCTGGCATCATCCAGATGAAGAATTTGCTGACAAGCAGCAGAAGACGTGGGATAACAACTGTGAAAATTTTTTTAGTCTCAGTGGTGTTGAAGAAGAATTAGATTTAATATTAGCAATGCCAACAATGGCATTACCTTCCAATGCACCTGATGGTATGTTACAATTTTTTTACCTCTTTTTTTCATGAGTAATGATTCAAATTTTTTATTCCAGTTTCATCCAACACAGAAGATGTTTCGGAAGAATCATCTGTGATCCACTCTAACCTTGAACTTCAAAACGATTGGCTTGATTCACTGTTAGACGAGGACTGATCCGATTTGAAACCATGGCTATGAATAGTCTTACGAAATGTCTTAAATTTATTCATAAAAGAATTGCATTTTGCTAACACGAAAACAAAGAAAATATACGGGCCATGGAAGTTACTTACATTGATTCTTTCGCAACTGCGTGATCTTCTAACTTTTCTATTCCCATATTTCTCATTTAAAGGATGCAAAACTAAGTTGATTATCAGACCAAGTTTTTTTCTATACACACAAGTATACTATAAAATAAGTTTTCTAGCGTACTATTGTTCCTTTCGTTTTTGACTTCCTTCCACAGTAAGTTGTTGATCCTTTTAGTTTCATACGCAGCAAAAAGTTGGCGATGCGCTTTCGCGTTCCGCCACAAAGATGAATTATGAATGAGTAGACCATGTTGCAGTTGTGATCGTCTCGGGGCTATGTTACTCTTGGTAACCGCGATCGTAACACGACAGCCATATTACGATAACGAGCGGATGCCAGGCAAAACATACAAAACCACTGTTAATACTGAGAAAGCCAGACAAAACATGTTCTATTCCTGTAAAGAATCTGTTAACATTCTACGTAAGTAAATTCTCTTCCGCCAAAACAAATTTGTGTTATGCATCCTTTATGCGAACAGTTAACAATTTTCAAGTGCCCCAGTCTAATGGTTTGCTACGACAGACCACAAAGGTAAGGTACTCAGGGGCGACAACGAGAGGAAAGACATTCAATCGTTTCACGCATTTTGTTAATGGCAGATTAAAAATTACCTGTTCAGAGAACGTTCTCACGAATTCCGTGCGTCTGCAGCGTGGAGGATGAAATAATTGATTACGTGCACAAGGACTTGCCAGACGTATTGAGAGTATTTCTCGATTCGCTTACGTTGGTAGATGACGTCAACAGATCTCGAGTTGCTGCAGCTACGTCAATGTACTACGTTATCTGAAACACAACACTGCACAGCATTCAGTCCCTCGTGTAGCCTAGAGAATTTGAACTTTTGATTCAAGGAATCATAAAAACATAACTTTACATTTTATTGATCCGCGTACACGTGATTCGGCTAGACCGTCACATAACTTGACTCCAACTTGTAATACGACGCCAAGTTCATGTTTATGTTTCAATTTTTTTTTGTAGGCCCGCACATTAACCATTTTTTCCCCCGTCACGTACAATCGTTTGGGATTTAGTAATAGTCCCTTACGCAATTAGACTAATGTATTAAATAGGCAAGTTGCTTTTCGGTTGGACGCAATTCTTGGCAAAGCAAAATGGCTTAGCATATTAGATGAGGTCGTATTTGTTTTTTGTATCTCTCTTCTTTTTTCCATTTTACTAAGATGTTATTTCGATGTGGTGGCATGAAACTCAAATGGCCAGCAGACCGGAGGGAATCGTTTGTCTAAAGTTAGCGCCAGAGTTGATCGCTACAGGCCAATACTCGAGGCGCTTGTTTCAAGTTCCACGCTCTGCCCATATCTGCTGGCCCAGTCCTTGCAAATGCGATTGCTGCTGGAAAGCGTCGCCGGCAACGAGTTCTTCTTGGCATAAACTGAGCAAGATTTGAAGTAGGCCCATGCGTCTGAAAAAAATAGATTGAAAATCGAGTCTCTCGATTTTCTTCGAAAACTGATCCCTATTGAAATGAATTACGCAGTGTCTGGTGATGGTAAGCACGTGCAAGTCAAAACTCCTAACGTATGCATAGTTATACACTGTCAGGGAAGTTTTGTGCAAAGTCTGGGTAGTTGGCCCTTTCGTCATCGATCGTCGTTTGATCAATATCAATCCTGTAGTTACAGTTGCTCTCGTAGCGGTTGAACCACCTAGCCAATCCATCATCCACCGTACGGCAAAGAGGGCAGTACTACTCTAATTGACTATTTCACTACAAAGTTGAAAGAAAACAGGGAGAAGAAAACGTCGCTTTGAGAAATGACATCCGTTTGAATAAAAATGTCTTCCTACCTGCCGTGTCTGTCATTTACTGTGCATCCAATCATCCGCAATCAATTCCGTTCAGCATTACGAGAACTATGCTAATAGTTAGGTAATTCAGGACCGCCGGGTTGGCAACGTGGGCTGCAGTAATTCGCTCGAACACATCAGGTAATGCATTCAAAATGTAACCAAAGTAATCCGTGGGTTGACATCACCCCTTTCATAACACGCGTAGCTCACACCAGCCATGAGGGATGGGAGGTGTTGGATACGGTGCCAATTTTCTGTCACCAAGACAACGAGGTTACGATCGTCAACAGCCATCTCTTCGGTCACAAACATCGGACACGCGGATAGAAACATTTCGGCGAACGTTGCCAACATTGATTACGAGCAGCTGCACTCACGATGATTACGATTACGGTGATCTGTGATAATTTGAAAGCAGTTTCATTAAATTCAATCAATTTGTTAGGTACTATATTTTTCTGTCAATTCCTTTCCTGTTCATAAAAAAATTTGTTTTTTTGTGTGTGTGTTCTTTTTGTTTTTGTTTTTTTCCCATTGTGAATAACAAATCATGGCCGTACAGCACACATTCAGTAACAACGATGAGCTCTATGAATTGAAGAAATAATAGAACGGAAAACACGTAAGATGTGAGCTATTCTGGAGCCGTGCCGTTCTGTTTGCTACTGCCGGGCAAGTTTGTTTTTACGAGGGGCGGAGAGAGACACACTGAATGGAAATACACACATGGCACAATAACGGAATTATAAGTTATTAAGTTCTGCACACACGCCTACACACGCCGTGAAAATGGGTGTCAATCGACAAGGTGAGAAAAAAGAACATGTCGATTTTCAATATTACCTTTCCCTCTTTTTTTTCTAATTAAAAGGTAACACAATTATTTTTGGAAAATTTTGGATGGTTCCTATCGGGAAAGACGAATCGAAGAAAAAAACAAACATGACTCATCACCATGTGACACACATATCGCCTTTAAAAAAAAAGCTAAAAATATCTCATCTAAATAAATAGATGCAAACAACAGTTGCATACGACTGTGGGAGATTTGAAGATTATTCTTCAATCAATGCCAAGACAGAGCGGGGAAAAAAGAGATTATGATGAATGTATAAAGAGAAATACCAAAAATGAATTTGTTGTTGCTATTTTTTTTAAATGGAATAGATTGGCTGATGTACAACATCAATCGATCCGAGTTGTTCACTGCGACGCCGAACGTACACATCGACCATCTCGGATGTCAATAGAAGATTCAAAAGCCGAAATCTCCACCAAAGTCCATGTCGAAATCATTATCCTGACAATCGTCATAGTCTGGATCGTAGTGATGTTGTTGGGAACATCCGCTGCCCATCTGGCGTGTATCCATTGAATCCCGTCCGTAGTATCCATCATCGTAAGCCATGTTTTCCAAATAACCACCTGATAATAAGACGAAGGCATCGAGCAAGAAAAGAGATGAAATGAAGAGACAGTCACGAGCAAGAGGCGAGAACAGAAAAAGTAAACAGTAAGTGATGAGACGTGACGATAGAAAAAAATCTCATTAGTGTCTCGTCAAAGTGTGGCGTGTGTGTGTGTGTGTGTGCAAAAGTGGGGGCTTTGCGAGTTTCCGGAGATCAACCTTTTTCAAACTCTTTGTATAACATGTGGGACGTTTAGAAATAAAAAGAAAGGAATCTTCCCTTTTTCTTTTCTTTTTTTTTTTTTTTTTACCTCTCGAAGGCAAGCAAACATTCAAACTCGATAAGAATTCAGAACATTCTTCGTTCCCAAAAAATCCAAGGGATCAAGACAAGGATTTCTAAACCTTTCTCGGGAAAAAATAAACAAAAAAAAATAAATTCAAAAAGAATTTCCTCTCCTTTTTTCCCTGCCCTTGACAAGACATGTTTAACAATAATGGAAGACATGCGAAAGAGATTGGATGAAAAAAAGAAAAAAGAAAATGGTAGCAAGCCAAAAAAAAGAGGAAAACTCACCGATGATGGACTTTTCGGGCTTGTTCCAGCCAAGGCCGTAACCCCAACCCCAATGGGCGAATCCTGTAGCCAGCATCATTCCCGTGGCTATTTCGCCCAGCGAAGAGTTGACGCTCGTATCCTTTTTTTTAATTGCCGCCGTAGCGGCCGTGATGGCGGGAACGACGGGTCCCGTTGTTGTTGACGCCACAACTCCGCATCCATGGCCGGAAGCGGCGCACAAACAACACGGTTGATGACTGCCAATCACGTCAACTTGATCCTGCTGTTGTAGGTGCTGCTGTTTTTCTATGGCCTTAACGGCTGCAACTGCTGCGTTCACGAGACATTCACGACAAATATTAACTCGTCAAACAAAGACAATAAAAGAAAAAAGTTGGGCGACACACGCGGACACGTTAGTGCGCTCGTCTAGCTATCCAGTGCTATGACTGTGCCATATATCAACGAATGTTTGTTTCGGCCAACCGGAAACAACTGTACACTAACCCTCCTCTTCTCCCCCCTGCCCACCACCACAAAGATGAAAAGCTGTTGACGAACTCTGCCGGCCCAGTCACGAAGGTCTCCGTGTAATACCGGAACAGCATAAGTAAAGAAAAAAAAAAAGTTTTCATTGCGAGTTGCCATCATTTGGAATCGAGTCACTACCAACACCGACGACACTAAAAAGAGAGCACCACAGAAACCTAGGGCTCAATATAAAACACGATACTCCCCATTAAAAATGCTCGCGAGTTAACTAGCGTCTGGCGCAAAATTTAATTACATCTCAGCCTGCCTTTAGCAGAAATTCGGTGCAAATCGATGCTCAGAGTGCTGCATTGGCTGCTTGTGAGCGTCATCATGTTGCGTCGTTCGTCTTCGATTACATCTTGCATGGTCGTAGACCGCAAGACGAACAAAAAGAATTGACTCGTAGATGTTTGCGTCTTGGAAACCAGCCATGCCCAATTAAACCCCCCCCCCCTTTCCTTCCACGTGCGGGCTGTGTATAACAAACCCATATCTACTTGTATACAGACGAACCCACACAGGGAGAGACAGACATAAGGATTGATGTACTCACGCTGCAGATCGATACTCTCGTAGATGTTGGACGTTATTTCCTCTACTGGCTCACCATAAACAGACAGGCCGGGCGGGATCGGCAACTGAAAAGGAAAATGGCACTGTTATTATTATTCTTTCACTTTCATGAATATCAATGATCAAACTGCGCAGTGAATAATGCTGACGGTGTAAAATGCTGATTTTTTTCCCCCTAGCCACTCTCGCCGGATTGAGGTGATTCAACCAAAAATCGTCGTACATAAGACACGCATCGCCTATATATGCTAATTCCCAGTTTCGCCTTTTATGACGCGCAGTTTCCTCTATTTAGCGGACCTGTCTGTGTTTAGATCAATATTTCACGAGAGAACTGCACAAGAAATACGGAGAGACATCGAGATGGTTAGCCAGGAATCGCGCATATTGGTTATCAAAGATATGCTGTAGGGAATTAAATAGGAGGGAGAGTGCAACTCAGAAAAGGCAAAAATCATAATAATAAAAAAATGGTGAAGGAAAGAAAAGCGGAAGCTCGTTTCGTGGGCTGGGTCTATTGATCCGATCACACGCTTGATAAATATGAAACGGTCTCATTTTCCATTTCCTCTTTTTGGCTTCGGCGTCTGGTGATACAACCCATCTCTTTCTCCTATTATCCTATAGAACTTCTTTATCGAAATGATTGACTCGATGGCTCCCGTAAAGCCATGACCGGAAAGGCAAAATATATGCGCGCGGACCCTATCAATACATTATGTATTATAAACTATGTCTATAGAGTTCTAAAAATTCAAAATTATTCATTGAAATTCGATCGTTTGAAAAGGAAAGGAAAAAAAAAAAAAAAGAAAGGGAAGAAATGTTGACAATACTATTGTCACCATTTTGCCGATTCGACAGGATATTTCTCGGAACAAAACAAAAGACGACACAAGTGCATTGGATCGAAAACGAACGTCTGCAAAATGAATTCCTTTCTTCCTTTTTGAAGTGCGGCGATAGACACGGGATGAATCAAAGTTGGTAACTTTTCGACACAGCACACTTTCTGTTTTTGTCATCACGCACAGCTTTTCGCCGTTTTCATCGATCGCTGATGAATGTCTATAGACTTGCAAGTCAAAGGAGACGAGAAAAATCATGAAAAAATGCGCACTCTCTCTCACTCGTGTGAGAGGTGGAAGAACACTTCATGATAGATGTCTCCTGATTAGACGGAAGGCAGTCTGGGCTGGACGGCCAAAACGATGGATTGGCCCGGATTGTCCAGCTCTCATCGTGTCTCTCAGGATGTGCCTCTCACCACTAGAAGCCTTGCTGATGGAAGGACTTCATCTTAGAGACTTTTTTTCTGATGGGGCTTACGTATCGACCGCCACATTCCCAACTCGCTTACCGTCAGCTTCCCCCCCTCCCCCCCCCCCCAAAAAAAAAGTAGAGAAAAGAAAAATATCAAAACGAAAAGAAGAATACATCTTTTTTGCCCAGTTGTTGCCATGCCCGCCTTCCGTGTCCACACGCTTTTGATCGTTACCGGAACCCTATATAGCTCACTGAGACGGCCATATCGCGAACTCTAGTTCAAAGTGCGGGTCTGGCGCTGTTTTCGAAGTCAACAAGGAGAAGGGAATGAAAACAGAAACGAAAGGAGAAGCAAAAGTGGGAAATAAAACAATCATTCTTTTCTGCCCTCTTTATCTCACGACCTGGGCTGTTAGTAGCAATCGATAAGAAATACCCCCCACCTCCATTTTCTTTTTTGTTCAGGTAGCAGTACATAACTCTTGGGACTGGATTCAATCAGGAAAGTGATCGAAATTTCCGCTTCACGTTCGTGCACAATACCGCCATTCTTTTTTTTATTCAATAAATATTTCTTACTATTAAGAACCGAGTCTATTTTTTTTTTTACCGCTGAAAAGTTTTCAGCCTCCAATTATTTCACGTCGTTAGGCGATTGACGGTTGATTCAATCAAACAAGATTTGGGGAAGTGATTAAGTCATGCAAAAAGCCGTGAAACGATGGCCAACTTACGGTATTGCTGATGGCAGTCATCCAATCGCTAGCGTGGAATAAAGAGATAAAAAGAAAACGACATTTTTTCTTTTTATGAAAAAGAAAAGAAATATATGAAGAAGGAGAATAGAATCAATCAAGACACATTCGGGAGCTAAGGTTGAGGGAAAAAAAGGGGTGTTCAAGTGGCGCTTTAGAATAGCGAAGCCCGAACAACTTCGCACAACTCGATTTTCCCATGAAAATAATAAGAATAATAATAAATCAAAAAGGCGTCGACATTGCAAGAGATGGATGGAAACACATTTTGATTGGGCGCTACTCCAGGAAAATGCATTCCATTATTCATTCGCATATTGTAAAAAGCTAAGCAGTTCCGGCTTCCTCCCCACATAATACAAAAATAAATAAAAGAATACAGATTGCTTTCTTTTTTGAAACCCTGGAAAGCTTCTTGCTTTTGTACGTGTGATTTTTCCCCTGGAAAACTAAGTGCTATCAAAGTTCATAGGAATATCCCAATCAAGAAATAGCCGGACAGAAAAAGAGAAGAAGAAGAAGAAGAAGGATTACTTGATCTCATCCTCGGACTTGGCGACGAACCAATGGACTTTTTGCCGGTTGGGCGTGCCGAAAGCCATGACCTGCCGTACGGTGCAGCCTTGTGGTAGACTGCTCGGCCGAGGATGCGGGATGCGGAGCGTGTATTCGCCCATGGCCATCAGCTCGGGAGCTTCTTTCAGCATCAAGGCTCCCTATAACAAAAAAAAAAAAAAAAAAAGAGAGGAAACACGTAATACGTACATGAACATTGCCAACGTAATCAATTGCCAATCCAAACCTTAAAAAAATGATGATGATAGTAATAATAAAGGAAACAAACAAAATTACCTCCGGGTCGGAGCGTGACTTGTCCTTGAACCAGGCCATCGACGAATCCTCGTAGAGGACGATAAACTCCTCTCGCCAGTAACGGCTGAATAGCCGACCTATACGGCGGGGGGAGGCCGTAAAAAAATCAATCCGGGAAGAATATAAAAATACAATATTAGCCTACACCGCGAAAATTCAATAAATATGAAAAATATTGAAGACGGAACATAAATTTCAATCGCTCGCTCGCTCCCACGACGCATGTTAGCGGACCCCCCACCCCCGTTCCGTAGTAAATCTCACGAGAGAAGGCCAGTTGAAGCGGAACAGATGATCAAAAGGCATCGCGTTAAATCGATTCTGCTTCTCCTCTTCCACTCTCTTTAGTTTTTTTTTTCTTCTTCTTCTTTTCTCCTCTCTTATTCGGCAGACTTAATACGTAAAGACGAGTTATGCTCGCCGTTATCTTGGCCTCCCCGGTGGTGGTGCATCTGGACTGCGCGCATTGATCGAACTGAAATAAATAGCCAAATTTGTTGGCAACATCAGACAAGGATGCATCAGTGAATCGTCCACTCAAGCGACGCTCAAGACGATCCCCCTTGGTGAGTTCCTTCCCCCGCGCGACTCTAAACCGACGAGTTATAATTTGCCGACATTTTCCCTACCATCGCCGTATAATGGCGTTACCAACATTTGCAAGCTCCAGTCGATAACTTCAATCAGTTTTCCCCTAACCTTGTCGAATATTCACACACCCGCCATTTTAGATTCGGGAAATAAGCCTATTTATAACTGCGGGATAACGGTTAGCTATTGAATAACTGCTCGAGCAGCAAATGTGCCCCGTTTTCTTTATGAGGTTCCTCCCCGAGCATAAGAAAAGCGGGTTCGATTTTCCTGCAAGTCATTGAAGCTGCTGGCAATGACACGTTCCCAATCAGCAATAGTCAGTGTGTGAGATGATCGAATTAAAAGATGTAAACACACACACACACACACACAAAAAGAGGATGGAAAGATGAAAGGGGAAAACAAAATACATCCACACGCAATCTACTGAAAGATAAATGGCATTCGTGATTACTTACGTTTGTATCTCAGTAGGTAGCCGCACTTCAATGCTTTCGTCATGGCTGCTTCGTCGAAGCAGAGAAAAAGAGAAAACACCCACACAAAAAGACAAAAATAAATTAAATAAATAGATACAAATAAAATATGATTACTGAAAGGATACTGTGCGACGCGAGTTAAACGGGATAGCATCGTTTCCTGATTCTTAAAGACGGATGGTGATAACTGATCAATAGCAACAGAGACGTATAGGCCACGTTAACACCCGTGTCACGCAAACGAAAAAAACAAAAATATATGGTCAACAATCTCGCCACCAGACAAGGACGTCGTGTCATCGATCGATCAAATGCCGACACAGATATGAAAACTGGCCCCCCTACGCACGATCGTTGCATTCATTTCTATGGTGTGCGAGCACAGAGACGAAAAGAAAAGGAGATACACACACACACAAAAAAAAGAGGTAACATCCGGTTGTTTGATTGGACGACGGGTCGGACAAGATGAAACCGCTCTAAGGGATACCCCGAGTAATACGCTATCCTCTCGAACTTCCTCCCTGAGAGTATAGGGAATCCCTTTTTTTTTGAGTTTGGCGGTGATGGAAACGGAACATGAATCGATGATGAGCTAGTCCTCTATTTTCTTTTTTGCTTTCAAATGTAACAAAAAAAAATAACAAGATAGTGAATGCATTTTGCTTCTATGAATCATCGGGGATTCTCCTCTGGAAGAAGGGGGAAAAAAAGAGGGGAGGAGATCGATATCTGATTGGTTGCCAGCTTCCTATCTCTTTTTCTTTTATAAAATAAACCAAGCGATAAAAGAAGCAGACTTAATTGATAGGTCTATCCAAATTTCGTTTCCCCATTTTCTATTCTGAGCGGATTGGCTTCCGACCGTGGATTCGACACAATGAATCCCCCCCCCCCTGGTCCTTCGTCCGTCAACCTCTTAAGTTGCAATGGTGAAACTCTGTTCTTCATCGTTCACTACGTTGATTGGAGAAGAGCTGAGAGGTTTTCGCATTTCGTCTTATTCGCAACACGACGGAATCCTACATCAAAAAACGCGTACCCGTCCACTAACGAGGCCCACAGCTGAGCGAGTTGATCGATTTAATGAGAAAGTCAAGTTTGAAAAGGAAAAAAAAAGCCGAACCACGAGTATTCAAAATGTAAACCCTCAAGAAGTTTGTCAAGTCGCAAGAAATTGTGGCAGTCGTTCTGAAGTTTGCCAATTAAACGCTGATGCTCGTCGTGATAAACGGGAATTCCGCTGGAAAAAAAGCGTCTACAAAAAAATAAAAGGTTGCTTAACTCTTAGCTCCTTACGTCTCGCCCTGCCATCCATTACCCGCGCACACGGAGTGAAAATATCTAATAAAAACCTGCACCCGAATAGCGTTAAGTAGTGCCAGTATACGAAGCACTGCACTCACATCGTTAATCACCATTAAGAAAAAAGCCACGAACATGTGCGCAAAAAAAAAAAGGGAAACATTTAACTCCTCCCCCGTCTTTTTTTAAAGCCAACGTGACCTCTGCTTCGCAACCACATTTCATGGGCTTTCAAGAAAGACAGATGAATCTCAGTTTCACACATCCATCAATTCTTGGATCATATCGCGCATAATTGCATAACGATTTCTAAGCCTACAGGGATTTGCAGGGATGGGACTTTCAATGAATATAATTGCCTCACGCTTTAAATCTCTTTAAAAATACACGAGCAAAAACTTCAGTCCCTAATTCTTTTACAGCTTTTCTAAAGATTTCCTTAACACAATTGTAAGACCAGATTTAGAAAATAGCACGAAGTTTCTTACCTTTTTTTCTTCCTTTCTGACTGGACGTTTCGTTTGATCTCCTTCGTCTCTATCGACCCAGGGTCAAGCAAAAACGTTACTTGGGCAGTCAGTCCCTGCTCAAGGAGCCGTTGAGCGGGCGCCGGACAACAGGTACTCGCCGAACTAGTTGGTTTAGAAGTTGGGGGATAACGTGAAAGCGTCAGAAGGAGAGCGCTCCACAGCCAGCACTGCCGTCTTTCAAGCGTCGCCGGTAGCTTTTTCAATGTAGCCGAGGTAGACGGTAGTAGGAGCGCCGGGTGAATGAGGGAAAAAGACCGACATACTCCGCCTGCGCGATCCTCCATTCGCCCCATCCACGGTAAATGACTTCCACGGGACTAAATGGATGTCGACTTGAAGCATCCAGCAACCAAAAACAAACAAACAAATACAACAAAAAATAAATAAATAAATAAATCAGCAAAAAGCATTAGCAAGCAGGAAAAAATAAATAAATAAAAAAATATAATATACTCACACAAATCCAATCTCAGTGCCTTTATCATGGTAAAAATGGACGGCGACAAAGGAGAGAGCAATTTTCCTTAAATTTTTTTTTTTTTTTTTTGATAAATGCCTTCAATCGATAAAGCGATGCGGGTTGAACGTAGCAACACTGACAGATCGCAAGATGAAACGCTGCAAAAAATGCAAAGATCAGTGAAACGTGCACAAATATACTACCTTCTTTTACGTACCGATTTTCAGAGATGCAATATCTTCACTGTTTACTGTGTATCTTTGTTTATTTTCCTTTGTTCTCTAAACGCTTCGCATCCAAGTTCTTCTCGTCGGGTTTCTAGATGTTAACCTTCAATGACAAAAGATAAAACTGAAAAAGAAAAAATAAAGTGACGGTTTATGCCTTAGCGGTATTGGATAATGGCGCTCGATTGACGTAACGCATCGACGCTAATTAGGCCTAGTAGTGTGTGTGGCTGTCTGCATGACAAAAAGGATGTGAGTGGCACATCCATTGTGAGGGTTAGAAGGGTGGGGAAAAGTAGGCATGATTGGTACGGACACGGACCGTTATCGTCCTCGGCAAATTACAAGCTCTACTTAACAGACTTTGCCTTTGAGACTGGTGGTGAGTTAGTGAATAAGAAAGCTAAATCGAAAAGGCGGGTCTTCGGGGGCAACCAGTCTGAACAGCGGCTGTGATCCATGCCAGAGCCCCGCAGGATCAGAGAGAATTGAATGACAAGTCTGCCGAGTTCACTGCATACGATTTAATTTCATTAGATGGCCATATCACATCCGACATATCGGCTGATCTTTTGACGAGATGACGGAATTCGTTCATACACACACACACACAAAAAAAAATGTCCTACAAGGAGGAATGAATTACCTAATACCGTACCTTGTGTGTGTGAAAGTTAGGCTGTGCAATGTGCAGGCGCAACCGTCGTCAAGGATTCCAACTCGACAAAAAACTTGGACGCGTGCCTTTGAAAGAGCAAACGGCGCGTAATTATGCTTTGATTCGGCCGCGGTTTGGCCCCGGTACTTGAGTATAGAAGTATGTCGTTGAGATCCAGAACCTGTGGTTAGAAAAGAGAGAAAAATAGAATAAACAAGATTAATAAAAACGATTAACCAGACTAGGTTTTCCCCATCTAACTCTTAATTTGCTCCTTTTTTCAATTGATTTATAAGCACTTCCATGACATCGATACACAGTTTCGACGATAGGGAGAGAGAGAGAGAACGAAACGTTTGAATTTTAAGCTTTTCCAATATTTTCCCCTTCCGCTTTGCTTTGTTGAATCCAGCTACGTCGTCATTGCATTTATCTGGGTTTCATCGTTGTGGTGCATTGTTCGTTCAACCCAACCTTTCCCGCACGAATTAATAAGTCGACGAACGAAGCGCACATAATACATGGGAGAAATCTCGTTTCACAAAATGCGCCTTTCTAAACTGATCTCTACGTCCAATCAACTTGACAATGCAAAAAAAAAAAACTTGGGCGGAACGTGGAAACATAAACAATTCGTTTTCTTCATCCATTGTTTTTTTTTTTTGTTTCTTTCTTTCTTTTCTTGCGAGGTTGATATGCTGCATTTTTTTTTTTTTTGTTCATAGGAGCAAGTCCGTGAGTTTGTTTCCGGAGAGATGGTACCGAAACCATTTCCGTGGACGCGATTTTTCCTTTTCTTTTTCTCCTCCGCTCTTCTGACTTTATTTTGGGAATCTTGTCTCTTGTTTCTCTCACGATCTCGATATCTTCCTTGACGACGGGCATATCAGTCAGTAAAAACAGCAGGGAAGAATGATATAGTAGTACAGGTCGCAATTTGTGTACGACAGGAGAATTGATTATTATTCTTGTTTTGTTGAAATCTCTTGGCAATTTTTGGCGATAGCCCATGGAGCTGGCCGGTTCGTTTTTCATCGTATTGACAGACACGTATATCGATACCGTTAGGTCGATTCCTGTTGTCACGAAAGGCCGCACTCGTTCACTTTCCTGCCCATTTCGACAGCGACAAGTTGACAGGTCCGTTTCTCACGTTTCCTTTAATCGATAGTTTCGCGGATGAAGTCAAGACGGATTCTGCGACACTGAATGGACAATCGTTGCACGCGGGAGACGGGCTCGGATGCTTCTCGTTATTAAATGTAATTCAATAGCCGGAGTCTCCGACATCACCATCGATCGCTACGCCCCGAAAAAAGGAAAACTATCCAATACTCTCCGATACGAGTAGGGCCACGTATAAATACACTTACTTTCATTGCTCTGTTTGATTTCTTGAGTCTTTTATCCCTATAACGTCTGCTTTTTTCCTCCCTTTCCACTTTTGCTTGTTGTTGTTGCAACGGCAACAACTCGTGCCCCGGGAATATAGTGTCTGTCACCCCGCACCGTAAAATGAGAGGCGAAAAATAAAGGCTCCCTACCCACGCACTGCGGCCGCGTCAGTTGCTCCCCAAACACTGGTAAAATTACGTGATGCCCGCTCGCCCAACCGGAGCCAGTAATTTTTTATAGTTGAATAAGACGACGAGAAAATGAAGATTAAAGGGGAGAACACACACATTTGCTCGTTTTGCGTACCCAACTCCTCGAGTATTTCGCGATGGAAGTGCCCCCTCCCGCGAAACCCATTTTCATCGGGATATTACCCGATCCGTGTACACCTCTTGCCCTTCTCTGTAATCATTTCTATGGTCGCTCTAGAGGAATTTGCTATAAAAATTATCGAGCGTCCTGGAAAACTCAATTACCTTTAGAAAAAAAAAAAAATAATATTACCTCTTATTTAAAAGTAGGAAAAGAATGAGTTGACTTTGATTATTGGCCGTTTTTCTAGCGAGTGTCACTCAAGAGTGGGTGGTGGACCGCCAATTTATCTGGCCAGCTCACCCGGCATCTTCCGGAATCGTCAGGGATATCAAAGGTTTTATTCTTCTTTACAATTCTTCTTTTCTTGTTGGTGTTCTTGCTCTAGCTTCCCCTTCATCTACTAGTGCACATTTCTGAAGCGTATGGCTGGTGTTGGCTCGTACTACTGCCTTTCTAAAGGAATGGTCCGCTTCATTACTAATCGAAAGGATGCCGGCATTTCGTTTTGTCCCCCTTTCTTCGGTCAAGTGCGGGCAGCATTCACTGAAGTCCAGTATGAAGGCCTAATGTACAGCCAGAAATAAGAACGTTTAACTGCCATCTATGGAAAGTTATTCCTACCATCTTCCTGGAAGATTTGACACTTGACTGACATTGAGTGACGGAATAAATTCCAAATGTGAAGCTCCAAAACCCACGGAAGAAACAAACTTTCCTTGTGCTTTAAGTTTGAGATGCAGTGTTTCCTAAGACGGCTTGTCCTGACAAGACCTGAAAAAATGGAAGAAAAGGTGCTAACATTTTTAATAGATATAATTAACAATAATAAAAAGTAAACCAAACAGAACAATGATATCACTTGATTTCCTGTAGTTAGAAACAAGATCCATACACATTCTTTACTAAAAGGCAATTATGCTTAGTCCACACTGGGACAAGGGCACAATTGGGTATCAAACCTGGGGTGATGGTAAAAGCAGGCTGTTGCACTAATCCATGGAAGACACTAACTATCGGAATGAGTACCAAAGGCTTAATTAGTGTATGTTGGACCTTATTAGCGTGGTTAAAGAAAAACAAATCCTAGCCTTTGACAGGCAATAAAAGAAATTATGATTGTCCGAGAACTGAATAGATTTGATTTGTAAATAGGTAGGCTTCTATTAGTTTTAAATATCTAATTGTAGATTAATTAAGAAAACACATACTTGTTTTATTTCAACTCCATATCTTCCTACTAGTTTTAAAAATGTGGTAAGTTTTAAATATTAAAAATGGTAGGATAAAAAGGTCATCTAATTGATCAGCCTTTGAATTTCTAAAACAAACGTAAATTGCCTCAAACTTGTAACATTATTAACATCCCATATTTTAATGAAATACAATTGAAATTGCTTTTTTGACATGATGTCAGGCAAGAACTTTACAATACATCTTGGTAATATGCCACAACCTGTGGCAAATAAATATTACAAGTAGTAATTTAAACATTTCTACACATACACAACACCCAAAAAGAAATTGGGTTACTTATGTGCATATAACATTATCATTCAGACAGAATATTTGTTATAATCTCCTATTTAATGTCTATCAGAAGCCAAATTCAATCACAGTTTTCACCACTTACCTTCAAGCGATTTTAACCACGTGTTTTTTTAGTGCTTTCCAGAATAATCTTACACAGAGTAAATCACGTTTCGTACTAATGCAACAATTTAAAAATTTCGAATAGATCTTCAGATTCGGGATACCTCATTAACATACAAGCGTTGCCTGATCGTTAAAAATGTTGACGTCCGCCATACCTCATTTGTTTGTTTTTTTTCAACATTTTGAGAAGTGCCGAAGTTGCGATTACAGCTGAGTGGCAGTTTTAATTCTAAAATCCGATTTAGTTAAACTCCGGACGTTAAATTCGCATCCAATTCTAGAAATGTCTTATCAACTTTGCATAACTCCTTGCTTTCACCTAGGTTTCGAGGCAAATGGAAACCGAGTTGCAACGGAATGCCCGTGTTAATATGTCCATTCAATTGGCTAGTAGCAATATAGTGAAAAAAAGGACACAGATGGCGAACATACAGACTTTGTTCCAAATTCCAGGAATTTTCGCAGTTCCATATTTTCCATACAAAGCAAAAAATAAAGGAAAAAATAAACGGAGAGATACATGAAAATTAATAATAATAATAATAAATAAAAAAAATGAAAAAATAAACATTAAAAAAAATCGAAATAAAAACAAAACAAAATGAAGAAGAGAGAAATTCTGACTAGCCATGCAGAAAGGAGAGAGCGATGAGAGGGAAAAAGAATTAATCATAACAAAGCAACAAGGTTCGAGGGCGCACTCTCCTTAGATTGCGCCCTGTAACATAAACGAAAAATTTGGGTGGATGAGACAGACAGTTTGATGAGAGGCAGATAAATAAAGAGACAGCATTTTTATAACGATTGCATTGCGGAGGAAGGAGTGAAAATGATCGAGGGAGTATCCCATTGTTTTCATTTCATCCGGATGAGATGGCAGAAAGATAAAAAGAGTTCGGGTTAGGTTCAGGGACAAAATTTAAAAAAAAACAAGAAACAAAATAGAACGAAGTAGACAGAATAAATCCAGACTTCCTTGGTGAAAATCAAATAAATAAGGATATCCAACATCATATTTAAATCCGTAACACGACGACCAATGAGAGGAAACTGACCAACACATTTGTGAGACGAGGGGGGTTGAAAAAAAAAAAAAGAACAAAAAAAGGATGGAGTTTACAATAATGGGGAGCGGGGGACGCGCAGGAAATCAAATACGATGCCACCCGAGAAGATTCAATAACGAAAAAGTGCGAAAGCCATCGCGCTTTTTCCCCAGTAGGTCCATCGTCACAGTTTTCTAATCCAGTGGTTTGTGGCGCTGGCGTTTGGGCATTATGATAACAGTGGAGAGAACAAAAAATGGGGAAATATTAAAAGAGAGGGGAAAACGTTGGAGAACGAGAGCAAATAATTTCCAAAACAAAAAATAAAGAAAAATACAGTAGGGAAATAGGGGAGGGCAGCATCAAATGGCAGTCGAACTTCCTGACCCATAAGAAAAGAAAATAAAACAAATAATTTCAATCGAGAAAAGAACGAGGACGTCCACACGTTCTGTCGATAGCGAAAAACAGACCCTCAAAAATGTGCGTTGTTAATTGTGCTGAGAGCAGCTTCCTCACATTAGCCATTTTTTTTTCATCTTCTTCTTAATTGACCCAAAGTCCCTCAATTTTTGTGGTTTCTCAACGAATAAAACTTCTAAAATTTAACCAATCCTTCAGCTCAAAGCTGAGATGGTTGAAAAGCAACAACGCCTTCCGGCCGAGAAGGATCGAAATTCAGTAACACGACTTCCTTTTTTTTTTCTTTTTCAAACGTGAAACGCAATTTTGTTGTAAATTCTTCTGCTCCGGATAAGAGAAAACAGTCTGTAAACAAAAGGAATTAAGATAACCGAGAGTTTGTGATGAAAAACCGAAGACAACTAAAAAAACAAAAACGGCTAAGAGCAGGAGACTTGAACCTAACCGAAAAGAACACACAGACCCTTTGCAATAACGTACAAAGAAACGGAGCGATGGAACCAAAAACAAATTACGGAACAGCTTGGGAGGCGACAGAGATGTGGGGTGGCAGAGAAATTGCACGCGAGTCTTTCCTCCTTGCCTACACGACGGGAGGGAGGGATCAACAGACCTATAATTTAGAAGAGAGAAACTCGTAGATAGATAGAGAGAGAGAGAGAACACGGAGATTAAATACTTGCTATCTTTCGCTGATTAAACGAATATCTTTGGCATTGAGAGCGAAACGTGCAGCCATTCATGTTTTTTTTTGTTTGTTTTTTTTGTTTTGCTTTTTTAGTATGTTTCGTTAACTTTTTGTCACCAAGAAAAGAGGAGGACTGGGGGGTTGGAAAGAGAGCATAAAATGAGAGTATTATTATTACTTTTTTTTTTCTTTTTTTTGTGTGTGTTTTGTTTTTAGTAAATGTCCCCCTTTCGATGGCTAAACTTAATGGAAAAAAAAATCCACGTATTTTTTTCTTTTTCTTTTCGCTTTCCTCTTAAATAAATGCTATAGAGGTGTTAGGCCGCAAGCTGAGAAACATCAGCTCAGTTTTAAGGGACAGGGTGAAGAGATGGGGGGAGGTTAAACCTAAAGTAAACCAAAAATGGGAGGGATCGTGGGTTCTTTCTTGTGCGACTTTGTCTCTACCGTTTTCCTTTACCACTTTTTTTTTTGTTTCTGGCTCCGAAATGTTTTACGTTTTTAGGCCGACAGCAGGCGATGGGGGATGTAATCGGGATTGATGAAAGAGAATCCGCGGAACTCGTCCTGATTGATGGCTCGGACAACTTCATGGTTAATGGGTGTCAATATTGGATCTTCCTTAGTAAATTCACTGTCGAAGTTCAGGGCGTCTCGTCGGCTTTTCTGCAACAAGAACGTATGCATTAGCAAACAATAGGGATAGACAGATGCCAAAAAATGCCAAAATCTGATAAGTGTGGAAACAAATGAATGCTTACGATTTTGGGTCTGAAGGGTGGCTTAACTTTCCTCGCCTCTAAAGCCTCCCAATCGATATCTTTGAAAAACGGATGGACTCTGATGGCCACTTCAGCACCTTGGCCTACCACACAACCTAATCGCCTCGATGGGTTTTTCGTCATAAACTGTTGACAGACGAGCACAACAGCAAACGACGGAAAGCGAAAACCAATTCATTAGCCAATGCGTTTGTTGTTGGTTATATCTTAAGCTGATGGACATACCCCCTTTCAAAATAGAGACAGCCTCTTTGGACAACCAGACCGGATAGAGAACATCGTCGTGCAGGATTGACTCGAAGAGGTCATCTTCATTATCTGCTTCGAACGGAGGCTGACCGGCCATCATTTCATACATGAGCACACCCAAAGCCCACCAATCAACCGTTGCTCCATACGGCAACTCTTGAAGAATTTCGGGTGCAATATAATCGGGTGTACCACAGAAAGTATTAGTGGTAACACTGTCGACTATTCCCTCTTTGCACATGCCAAAATCAGCAATTTTACAATGACCTTCACTGTCCAGTAAAATATTGTCCAACTTAAGATCCCTGAAAAGAAAGTAGAAAAAAAATGATGGATGATGAAAACTAGACAACCACAAGTTAAAAAAAAAATATATATACCGATAGATCACTCCGTGACGATGAAGAAATTGCAAGGCCAACGTCACCTCGGCTGCGTAAAATCGAGCGCGTGGCTCGTCAAATTTGCGGACTCTTTGGATTTGGAACATCAAATCACCACCGTTGACATACTCCATGACGAAAAACAGACGATCCTACGGAGAGAACAACTGATTTACCGACAAATTAAAAGATGAAAGTTGTTGCTCTTTGTTATACCTTCGTTTGAAAGCAGGAGTGCAGAGCAGTGAGAAAAGGATGCTTAGCCGACAAAGCTAAAATGCGCTTTTCTGTCATAGTGCATTCGACATCATCGTCTTGCAGAATCACGTCTTTCTTGAGCACCTTAACGGCATATACTTCGTCGGTGCCCTTTAACTCGGCGAGCATAACTTTACCGAAACTTCCTTTGCCAAGCACTTTGATGAAATGAAACTCGTCCAGTCCAATTTTCTTGCCATCCCGGCTTCCACGATCGATTAGTGTATCTAATGCTGATTGCTTGGCAGCGTGCTTTGACGTGTCTTTGTGTTCTTTCATTTTCTCATTTAATTTTTCATTCATGGCGTGCTGGGCAAGAATTCGTAGCTTCATCTCTTCCTCCTGATCGGGACGGACGGAGGAACGGTCCGTATCGCTACACTCGGAGCTCGAACCTGTTTTTTTGTAAGAAAACAAATGAATAATAACATCAAGCTGCTATTTGCCCATTCAGGTATTTGTGTTCAATGACACACCGCTTATGGCAGAGCTGCCCAAACCAGACGACGACCCCATCTCATCCGACTCCATAATTGGTAGTGATGCCGTACTCATCATCGAAGCGTTACTAGAACCAGTCGATTCAATGATGGAAGCCTTTCAAAAACAAAAACATTTTTGTGAGTTAAAAGCAAATATGGTTATTCCAATAAAATGTTTAAAACGAAAGAATAAGCCTTGACTCTACAAATTGTGCACATTTTAAAACTGCAGAAAAAAGATACAACTGAACCTAATTCAACTTTTTTTACACCTATGGCCGAACATCCCGTCTTCTCCATTAAAACACACAAAAATAGTGTTGAATTTCAAGTAGCCAAAACCTTAAGTTCAAATGGCAAACCTCTTACATCAACGCATGCAGGACGAAAATCCCTAACTAACAGAATTCATCCGCGTTAGTAGCACCGATTTTTCAAAACCATGATCCGATTGCACCTTCGACCTCGGACGATCGAACTTGAAGGAGGAATACCGCGATTAGCAGTAGAAGATAGCTTACCTTCTTCTTGCGTTGGTTGATTTTGGTGTTGACACCAATCGCATTGAGAATTTCAGCCATTTCTTTAGTGTTGATACCGCAATTGTTTGCTACGTTCTTTTGACATCGTTTGTGGACGTTCATGTTGCAAGCTATAAGGACACAATAAGGTATGATGTAATAAAACAATTGAAGGAAAGAAAAAAAAACTATATACCTTGACACTGAAGGCCCTGTTTTATAAGTCCATAGAGAAGAGAACCACAATGATCGCAAAAAGTGAATCGCTTATAGTTATGTACAACGAAACGGTGCGGCACATTCAAACTGAATCGTTGACCAATTGCCGGCTGGAGAGTTCCCAGTCATAATAATTATTGAAAAATTAAATTTAAAAAAACCCAAAGAATTATAAAAACTATTTGATTAAACGTAAAAATTGATTTCACACCTCTTCTTGAGTAGTGTCCTTGATTCCTGGACAGCGGGTGACTACAAGTTCATGGCAGCGCTTGTGCACAACACAAGTACAAACTGAAAATTCAAACAAAAAAACAAAAAAGAACTCATTTAAATGAACAATCTCAATTACGCATTATTTTACCTTGGCATTGGTATCCTTGTTTACCAAGTCCCCTGTTAATCAATAAAATGGAACAATTATAGAGGCAAGAAATTGGTGAGTTGCTTCTAAAAAAATTCTGATTACCAGATAAAATCTCTGCAGTGAGAACAAAATGTAGGCTGTCGCAAAAAAGTTGCCATGAATTTATGTCCGTTGACCTGGTGAACTCGACGACGCATGGCTCCACGTCGTCGGTTTAAACCCTGACGCTCCTTGAATTCGCGGGGCTTCTCATTGCTAGTACTTCCACAGGCGTCTGTTGAAAAAAAAAACAATCAAAATGTTATACTGTAGAACAAAATGAAGGTGAATGCCATATAGTGCTAAGTAGAGCAGGTCACCTTGTTCGAGGTCAACAACTAAATGTATCTTTCCCTGTGGTTCCAGGTTGACCTAGGAAAATAATAACACAAAGACATTAATTTAACACACATAGAAACATCAAAGTTCATTAGCTGAGCTTCATTTCTCTATTAATGCCCTAAAAGTAGATCAGAGAAAGCCAGACTCACCCAAATGTCGGAGTTCTGGTCTTTAGTGATGTTGATCAATTCATCAAAAGAGATGCTACAATTTGCTACAAAATCATCAGGTGGTATGGCAGCATCATGAAAAACAGTGAGGCCTAGATTGGTGCCCGACTGAACCTCTGACTGGAAGGTCTCATTCCACATAGGGCAAAAGGTCTTCTGTCTGGTGGTGGTCCGGTGGACATGAACCTCATCAATGTCAATAAAGACATAGGGATCAATGGTACTCTCGACGAGCTTGCCGGCCAAGCCAACATTATGACGGCGTTGGAAATCCGTCGGCCTCAAGTCGACCGCCTCGACCAGTTTCACTTTCAACGTCCCAGTAAACATTGGGAGCGGTGAGCAGGACGATTCAGAGGGAAGAGCCTTTGACGAATAAATCAATTACACTCAAATAGTACAGAAACTTGCGGTGGTATTAGATACGCCTACGTGGCGATGAAGGACCGGAGATATATTTTCTATCGCAGAAGTCGGCTCTTTGATAATAATAACAACAGAGACTGGGCGCCTTCCCTCCCCAAAGTCCTTAGACGTCAACGGGTAAGAAAAGTGGGAAAAAGCGGCCATTACGCACTGACAGCTGGGTTGCTAGAT